>NC_092559.1:14607668-15207668 GCF_037038585.1 Patagioenas fasciata | reverse complement strand
CTTCTTGAACTGAGGGGCCCAGAACTGGACACAATATTCCACGTGTGGTCTCACCAAGGCAGAGTAGAGGTGAAGGAGAACCTCTCCCGACCTAATGAATTTATAGAAACATTTCTTGTTGCCTTTCACAGTGGTGGCCAGGCTTAGCTCTAGTTGGGCTTTGGCCCTTCTGATTTTCTCCCTGCATAGCCTCACAGAATTCTTGTATTCCTCTTGAGTGGCCCGCCCCTCCTTCCAAAGGTCATAAATTCTCTTTTTATTCCTAAGTTCCAGACGCAGCTCTCTATTCAGCCAGATTGACCTCCTTCCCCACCGGCTTGCCTTCCAGCACACTGGGACTATCTGCTCCTGAGCCTCTAAGATTACCTTCTTGAAGGGAGATCAGACTTCCTGGAGTCCTTTGTCCTTCAGGACTGTCTCCCAAGGGACTCTGTCAACCAGCCTTCTGAAGAGGTCGAAGTCTGCCCTTCGGAAGCCTAAAGTAGCAGTTCTGCTAACTACCCTTCTAACTCCTCCAAGGATAACTAACTCAATCATTTCACGATCACTGTGCCTAAGGTGACCTCCAACCAACATGTTGCCCACGAACCCTTCTCTATTTACAAACAAGAGATCCAGTGGGGCTCCTTCCCTAGTTGGCTCACTAACCAGCTCTGTCAGGAAGTTGTCTTCCATGCACTGCAGGAGCCTCCTAGACTGCTTCCTCTCTGCTGTGTTTTTTTTCCAGCAGACATCTGGTAGGTTGATCTCCCCCATAAGAACAAGGGCTAGTGATCAGGAGACTTCTCCCAGCTGCCTGCAAAATATTTTGTCTGCCTCTTTATCCTGGTCTGTAAGAGACCCCCACCAGGATGTCTGCCTTGTTGCCCTTCCCCTTTATTCTCACCCATAGACACTCAACCCTATCATCACCCTCCTCAAGTTCCAGACAATCAAAACCCTCCCTAACATACATGGCTACCCCACCTCCTCTCCTTCCTCGCCTACCCCTTCTGAAGAGTTTATAGCCATCCACTGCAGTGCTCCTGTTATGAGACTCATCCCACTATGTTTCTGAGATGTCAATTAAATCATAGTTTCTCTGCCTCACAAGGGCTTCCAGTTCTTCCTGTTTGTTGCCCATGCTGTGTGCATTCATATAGATGCAGTTCAGCTGAGCCATTGATTCCACGGGGTCAGCAGACCCAAGGGCCTCATTAGCACTACCCTCAGATGCTGGCATGTCACCCTTGGGTTTGCCTCTGCCACACCTGGTTTCCTCCCCCTTCAAATCTAGTTTAAAGCCCTCTCAATAAGTCCTGCTAACTCCTGCCCCAGGATCCTTTTCCCCTTTTGAGACAAGTGCATCCCATTTGTCATTTGCAGGCCAGGTGCCATGTAAGCTGGCCCATGATCAAAAAACCCAAAATTCTGTCAGTGACACCAGTCCTGTAGCCAGGTATTAATCTGCTGTCTCTTCCTGTATCTTTCCTTGATGTACCCTGCAAGCTGGCCCATGATCAAAAAACCCAAAATTCTGTCAGTGACACCAGTCCTGTAGCCAGGTATTAATCTGCTGTCTCTTCCTGTATCTTTCCTTGTTGTACCCTGCAACTGTTGGGACAGTGCTCCTGATACCTTGACCAGTCATCCCAAGGCCCTGAAGTCTCTCTTGATTGTCTTTAGTTTTCATCACTGCCTACCTGAAAAATTATTAATGGATAGTAGTCTGAGGGCCTAACCAGGGCAGGAAGTTTCCTTTTTACATCTTTGACCCTGGCCCCAGGGAGACAGCAGACTTTCCTAAGAAGTGGGCCTGCATATAGGACATCTCCTACAACCACAACCCACCTTTTTTTCTTTGTGGGAGCTGTTTTAATGGAGGGTGCAGGGTGACTTATCCTCTGCAGCACCTCCAACTTAATGGAACCACCTCCCTCAATGTTGTTGTTTAGTTCCACTTACAAGGCCTCATACCTGCTTTGCAAGGGAACCTGGAGGGGTGGAGTGGTCACAGTAGGAACCCTCCTCTTTCTGCCCCGGGGCAGGAACTCACTGCTATTTCCCCTTATTCCTCATGTTGCTGCATTCCACATCCTGAGCCTCATGCCTGTTGGACAGCAGCACCTAGGAAGGTGGGGAGGGTGTTTTTCCTGCCACCCTGTGTGTGGACTTTCTTCCATTCATCCCTTTCCCTTGACCTGCTTTCTTCAGTCAGGCAAGGGGAGGACACAGGAATCCCTTGATCTTTGTTTCTTGCTGGTGGTCTTACCCGCCCCTGGGCAGCCAGGGCTTGATCCCACCGGTCAATTTTCTTTTTCAGCTCCCTGATACTTCTCAACCTTTCCACCTCTTCTCTCAGCTCCACTACCAGACTGAGCAGGTCATCCACCTGCTCACACCTCACACAACTGTTTTCTGTATTACCACTCCATACCAGTGAAAGGCTCTGGCATTCTCTGCAGCCTGAGATCTGGGTAGCTGCATGTTCCCATAGCAGCTCTGTCTGAGTTGCTGCCTCTTTCCTGTTGAGTGCAGAGTACTCACCTTTGCCCCAAGTGGATACCATAGTCAGCTCCTTCTGTGAGGGTGACAACAACCAAGTGAGATAAATCACTTGAGCTTGCCTTGCCTGCTTAAACTGCCTGCACGAACTGCTTCTGCCCTGTTCACTAGACCTGGTTACCTGTGCTCCCTAGGAGGACATTTAAATCTTCCCCGGTTGCTCTTGGCAACGCCCCTTCCGGGTCAGCCCCTCTCTCGAGATCAGCACTTTCACTGCGACTCTTTTGGCAGGATCGGAATCTCCCCCTCCTCTCTCCAATCCATGCCCAGCCTCAGTTCTTACCATAGCCACTGCTGTGCACGTCGGTTCACCGCGTTTAAACCTCCCGTGGTTCCTCTGCAGTCACTGCTGTGCTCATCACTTGCTGGAGACTATCGTCTTTGTGGGTTCCTTGACCAGTGCTGTTATGTTACCGCTTATTTGTTCTTTCTTTTCTCCTTGCTGCCTGATTAAACCCACGAGTTTTTTGCCTTTATTGCTTTTTTTTTTTTAAATCCTC
This sequence comes from Patagioenas fasciata, assembly GCF_037038585.1. Classification (NCBI taxonomy): domain Eukaryota; kingdom Metazoa; phylum Chordata; class Aves; order Columbiformes; family Columbidae; genus Patagioenas; species Patagioenas fasciata. The sequence continues at coordinate 15,204,624 of NC_092559.1, read as the reverse complement.
CTCTCCATCCCACTGGGGGCAGGGGAGGGGTGAGTGAGCAGCATGTGGTTCTAGCTGCTGGCTGGGAAAACCAGGGCTAAACAATGACATACAGGCACGCAGCATTTCCCACCTTCCCTAGTCTCAACAACCAGTTCATTTCTGCACACCACTTTTATTTGAAATTAATACTCCCAGAAAATGCTTTTATTGCCTCTTTGCCTGATAATAAAGAAAATGGTTATGTGTCATTTTTTGGCAGGTGACAGTTTTTTCTAGTTATCTCTACAAACACGTTCACTTCTATTTCATTGATCTTTCTCCTCCTCAACTGCATGATCACATATGCATACCAAAATAAAGTGTGAACTAACTGTCTTCACTTTATATTGTATACAAGTTAAAAGTTGGTTTACCAAATCACTGTTTCTGTAGAGACTGACCACAAAATGAAATAACTCAACCCCCTGTTTCCCAGTTCAGGAGAAAGTCTTTTACTATTGCTAACATTATAGTCTCACACATGCAGATGCCTTCTGTCCTGGTTTTGTTTAAACCAAGACCAGTTCTCTTTCAGTGAATTTTCCTTTTGGCTAAGTTCTTCTAAGTAACTGCACTTTTCTGAAGTTGGCTGCATGTTTTCCAGACACTGTTTGCTCCAGACCTGATAATGGTAACAATGGTATGCAGAAGAGGTCCAGCCAAGGTTGCTGATAATTTTTGCACGTTCCATAAATGAGAGGGGTGTACCTGCAAGGAGGGGCAGACAGAACAGGTGACCGGCATCTGAAGAGGACCCTGCCTGTCATGACTGTGATCCTAGCCCTAGTGTGGGGGACTACGGTGGGTACGTGGATTCCCTGACGGAGGGCATGGTAAGAGAAATTAGCCTTGAAGATATGAAGGCCTACCCATGAGAAAGATGGGAGTAAAGGAGTATCCGGAGATATTAAGGATGTACCCGTGAGAGAGAAGGGGATAGAAGAGTAACACTGATGATAGCAAAATTAGCCAATGAGATGTTACTGCTGTAACTTGTAAACAATAGTGAAGAGACACATGAATTGGTAAAACTGTATAAAAATGCACTTGTGGCAATAAATGGCATCTACTACTTTCATCCTGGAAGAACTTGGTCTATGTCGTTTGTCCGTCTCAGCCGTGACATATGGTGACCCCTACGTGATCCTGTATGAAGAAGGATCTCGCATGAAGAAGAGACAGCGGTGAAGCTGTGACAGCTGAAGACGAGCTGTGGAGACGGAGCCCGGTACAGCTGATAGAGCAGCCGAGGAGAGCTACCGAAGATCCGGATCGTTGAAAAGACACCACACTAAGAGTTGGTGAGCTACCGGGAACGGGGGGGGTATTATATTATCTACATGAAAGTTGCTTCTGAAGAAGCAGGGTATTAGCCCTCTGGAACTGACTTTACGAAGGAAGGACTGTGTTACTATGGGGCAAAGCACTAGTGAAAGATGCAAAGAAACAACTGAACTGTTAACAACATGTCACTTGTTGCTAGAGACTTTCAGAGGATTAAAAGAGCAACGGAAACATGCAGAGACAGTGGGGAGGGATGGTCTTCCTGGCTCTCCTGGGCCAGATTCGGAGGAAAAGGCGAGATTAAGTACTACTCCGACCCCCCCTGTTACTAAAGGTTCGTCAACACCGCCCAAGTCCATATGATCTGATACGGATAAGGATCCGCGACACTTTCTTGGAAAGTTAAAAGGAATAGAGGAGGAGCGTACGTATGTGTGGCCCCGAAATCAGATAAAAGCTATGAAAGACTCACATGAAAAAACAGCGTTGGGTTATATACGATCTCGGGAGGGGCCCCCGGAGCACCGGTCAGAGCAGTGCGTTCAACCGACTGCTCCGCTGTCATCAATCACGGCTCAAACGTCTGCTCCACCATCATCAGTCGCGGTTCCGCCATCTGCGTCACCACCATTAATCACAGTTCAACCTTCTGCCCCGCCGCTATCAGTCGCAGAAGGAAAAAGTGGACATTTTTTTTTCCTATCCCCCCTTGCCTGGAGATTTAGGTGGGGAGGATCCTCCTGTGGTGAGCCAGACTGAGCTAAATAACGTAATTCCTATAAATTTAGGTCCCCCCAGTCTGCCCCCGCCCCCCTCCCACGCTGCTGCAGAGCAAATTCCTGAGGGTGGGGGTAGAGTTTCAGAGCGTAAACCGAACTTACCAAAAAGCTGGGATTTACCCCCCAGCTCTTGGAAGAGACACTAATTGGCACACCACAACTACAGGCACGATAAATTCCTGAAATCCTGAGGCAGTCAAGAGACCTCGCATATCAAGCTATGATAAAGGTGCCTGAAAGCGACAAAGCAGCCAAATCATTTGCAACTTGGTCTATGTCGTTTGTCCGTCTCAACCGCAACACACTCATGTCTCTCTCCCTGCTACAGAAGTTGAATCTGGTTTGACTTCATTAAAAAAATGGTATTTATTTAAATTCCACCTGAAGTTCACTATGTAAGCAGACCTTGTATTAGAGATTTACAACATATTCTTTAGGAACAGGATCCAGTCTTTAGAAGGAGGACCTGAAACAGGATGATAAAGTAATAATTAATTAGAAAAAAACACAGGTGTGGCTCAAATAATAGCTTATATAAGTAGGTATATACTGCACTTGATCGAGGAGTTGCCAACGAGGAGAGGTCATTTGCCAGACACGATGGGAAGACCCTTGAAGAGGAAAATGCGACCAGGCTGTAAGAGTCTGCAATACAAGCTGAAGAATGCTAGATGGCAGCAAAGACCGCAAAATAACTAGATGTTTATGTAATCATTTCTTGGTATAGGTGCACTCTATGTTAAAAATTTCCAAGAACTGTAATGAATATGTAATTTTTCTGTCAATATAAGCAAAGCAAAAATGATCAGTTGTTGGTGCACTCATGGTGGAATATCCCCAGTGGGGTCCCAGTGTGGAATAAAGGAATGCTACTTTTAAAACCTTAAAAGTGGTTTTAAGAGTTATTAATTTGCTGAGTTTACAATATCACCTCAGTCAGTGTGGAGGGTAAGTTCAACTCTTGAAGATGGGGAAAATAAGAGTCTGCCAGCTGACACATTAAAAGACTTAAAATTATGAATCTTGCCACGTGGTGGTGGAATATTATAATATGCATTTACTTAGCTAAATGATTTATATGAAATTTATATGGAGCTCATCCAGTGATCTGTGAGTAGTAAAATATCATCTCCATACAGCCACACTTGTTGAGCAGAGAGAGCTCAAAGTAGGCTGACCCAGGCTGTTATATTTATGGAATAAAGTGGTTGGCTCGTAGTCAAATTGCATACAGTGGGAAAGACTCCTTGCACCCATAACTTACTGGTGTTCACTATGTCATTCTGTTCCTTTGTGGGTTTCCTCAAAGGAATTCTTGGCCTAGTTGCAGCTCAGGCCTTTACCTCCTTTGGAGCCTGTAGCAAACTGCTGCTGGTTTGGTTGGGGGAGGGTCAAGTGCATCTGTCACATTCCACCCCCTGACTACAGTGAATCCACTTTATCAGCTCATAGAGTGGTAGTGCAGTTACCTCTTGCCTCTGTGTCATAAATATGCAGTGTGTTGTAGATCAGCGGTTTAAGTGTTAAATTAATATTATATATATGCAATGATAATGTGTGCAAGCTTTTTTTAAGCAAATAGCTTTAGTAATATTAAATGTCATTGCAGCATTGAAGAATTCCTCGTGATGAACAGGGAGTATTTTTTTAGTCATGTACCAGACTCTTATACATAAAATGTTCTTAACTCTCTCACTTGTGCATTCCCTTCACCTTCTTCTATTACTTGTTCACCAGTGGTAATACTGAATGCAGCAGCCTTGTATTGCCATTTACCATTTATCCTTTTTGCTGAGGCATTGGTAAACCAAACGCCTTCTGTTGGTGTTTCTTCAGTGAGTGGGGGCACATTCAAAACTGGTGAGGGTTTGAAAGTTTGTTGTAATGCTAATGGATCTGCATTTACATGCATTTGTAATTTGGAAACTGTAGCCTGTAACAAACTGCTGCTGGTTTGGTTGGGGGGAGGTCAAGTGCATCCATCACACAGTAGCCCAGGAGGAAGCTAAATGCTCCAAGGAGAACTGTGCCAGCCCCCAGCCTGCACTGGCTTTGCCCAGCTGTGTCCCTGCGGTACTGCTGCTGGCTGCAGGTGCTTATCAAAAGCTGCAGGGAGCCCCCTGGCACATCCGGTCTCCCACATTCAGCCAGAAGCATCTCTTCACCCAGAAAGAGAATCACAGACTCACAGAATCACAGAATGTTAGGGACTGAAAGAGACCTCGAAAGATCATCTAGTTCAATCTCCCTGCCAGAGCAGGAACACCTAGATGAGGATACACAGGAAGGCATCCAGACAGGTCTTGAATGTCTCCAGAGAAGGAGACTCTACAACTTCCCTGGGCAGCCTGTTCCAGTGCTCTGTCACCTTCACGGTGAAAAAATTCCTTCTCATATTTGAGTGGAACCTCCTGTGTTCCAGTTTGTACCCACTGCCCCTTGTCCTATCATTGATTGTCATCGAGAAGAGCCTGGCTCCATCCTCATGACACTCACCCTTTACATATTTATAAACATTAATGAGGTCACCCTTCAGTCTTCTTCTCTTCTCTTCTCTTCTCTTCTCTTCTCTTCTCTTCTCTTCTCTTCTCTTCTCTTCTCTTCTCTTCTCTTCTCTTCTCTTCTCTTCTCTTCTCTTCTCTTCTCTTCTCTTCTCTTCTCTTCTCTTCTCTTCTCTAAGCTAGAGAGACCCAGCTCCCTCAGCCTTTCCTCATAAGGGAGATGCTCCACTCCCTTAAACATCTTTGTGGCTCTGCGCTGGACTCTCTCAAGCAGTTCCCTGTCCTTCTTGAACTGAGGACTCCAGAACTGGACACAATATTCCACATGTGGTCTCACCAGGGCAGAGTAGAGGGGGAGGAGAACCTCTCTCGATCTACTAACCACACCCCTTCTAATACACCCCAGGATGCCATTGGCCTTCCTGGCCACAAGGGCACAGTGCTGGCTTATGATCATCCTGCTGTCCACCAGGACCCCCAGGTCCCTTTTCCCTACACTGCTCTCTAACAGGTCGTTTCCCAACTTATACTGGAACCTGGGGTTGTTCCTGCCCAGATGCAAGACTCTACACTTGCCCTTGTTATATTTCATTAAATTTTTTCCTGCCCAACTCTCCAGACTGTTCAGGTCTCGCTGGATGGCAGCACAGCCTTCTGGCGTGTCAACCACTCCTCCCAGTTTAGTGTCATCAGCAAATTTGCTGACAGTGCACTCTATTCCTTCATCCAAGTCGTTGATGCATATATTGAATAATACAGGCCCCAGTATTAACCCTTGAGGTACTCCACTAGATACTGGCCTCCAACTAGACTCCGCCCCATTGGCCACAACTCTCTGGCTTCTTTCCTTCAGCCAGTTCACAGTCCACCTCACTACCTGATTGTCCAGATCACACTTCCTCAGTTTAGCTGTGAGGATGCTGTGAGAGACTGTGTCAAAGGCTTTACTGAAGTCAAGGTAGACCACATCCACTGCTCTGCCATCATCTATCCATTTCATTATGTCCTCATAAAAGGCTATGAGGTTGGTTAAGCATGACTTCCCCTTGGTGAAGCCATGTTGACTGCCCCTTATGACCCTCTATCCTCTATATGCCTTGAGATGGCACCAAGGATAAGTTGTTCCATCGCCTTTCCAGGGATGGAGGTGAGGCTGACCGGTCTATAGTTCCCCGGGTCCTCCTTCTTGCCCTTTTTGAAGACTGGAGTGACATTTGCTTTCCTCCAGTCCTCAGGCACCTCTGGGGGTGCCAGTGATCTCCAGCACCCTGCACAGGCAGGCATGCTAGCGGCTGCGCCAGACCGTGCAGGAAGGGGGTTGCATCCAGTGCTGGGAGCCCCCAGCCCTGCCACAGACCCCGGAGCTGGCAGGGGGTCCGGTCCCCCTGAGCACCTGTCTGACGGCAGCCTGGTTCAGGGACTGGAGGCAGTGGTGGGAAGAAAAGACGAGCTTCAACCTGGCTCAGAGGCAGTGGGCGCTGCAGGAGAGGCAGCAGAAGCAAGCCCGGGGTCGTCACAGCCTTTCAGCCAGCTTCACCCCCTCCCTCACCCACCAGTCCGAGTTGTTGGAGCTGAGCTGTCACCGCCGCTCTTCCCCGGCCAGACCCCATGTTCTCCCGGGAAGGTTCTCCGCGGGCGCGGGGCGAGGCAGTCCCCCGGCATTGCTGGCACCCGACGAAGCTCTGTTCTCCTCCCAGAGCCTGCGCTGAGCGGCAGAAGGCACTGCGGGACTACCTGGTAGTGGGGGCCGAATTTCACCCCCCCCGGCAGCCAGGCTAGCCAGCTCTCCATCCTCTCCTCCCAGAGTCAGCTCTTCTCCGCTTCCCAGCCCCGCCACAAACGTCCCTGCATGGGCTTCTGAAGCACCCAATAAACCCCGTCTGGCCCAGCCTTCGCCCCAGGGTCTTTGAGGGGGCACTGGCGGCGGGGAGGGTCGAGTGGGAACTCGAGCTCGGCGAGTTCCTCTCCGGCAGAGGTTCAGCGGGCCGGTGCGTAGGTGATGCCTACATAGTGCTCAGAGGTGTCGACCCTGGGGGCGTGCGGACCCTTTAAGGCGCCGAGGGTCCAGGCATGGGAGTGACAGAGGCGAATAGGTGGTGAGGTGGGCAGGCGCGTGGCTGGGCGATGCGGGGGACTCTGCGTGCAGGGAAGCCGGGGGTTTGGTCGTGCCTTTGCCCTGTGTCTCACTCGCCGCTGCTCTCACCTCGGGGCAAGGTCTGCGGCGGGCATGAGCCCTGCAGTGAGCACCCACACGGCACTGCACTGGGCCTCTGAGCACCCGTGTGTGTCCACCCTCACCTCCACGTGCATCCCCCATAACTCCCATGCATATCACCTCCATGTAAATCGCCCCCATGTGCCTACTGCACCCCACATCACCCTGGCCTGTGTATCTCCCTGTGCCTCCCGCATTCCCCCACCACCCTAGGCCACAGGGTCCACATCCCTATGGGGGGAGGTCGTAAGGCCCGCGTGCCCCTCCGCCTCAGTGGTGCTTAGCGGTGCCCAGCGGGCAGGACGAGGAGGTGGGCAAGGCGCAGCAGGCAGCAGCATGCCTGCCAGAATCCTCTATGACAGGGGTGTCAAACTCATTTTCACTGGGGACCACATCAGCCTTGCGGTTGCCTACAAAGGGCCGAATGTAATTTTAGGACTGTATAGATGTACTCCTGTAGGAGTCCCCGGTGAAAATGAGTTTGACACCCTTGCTCTATGAAGTCGACAAGATAACCAGGACAGCAGAGCACGTGTCTGTACGGGGGAGAGGGGGGGGGTGGGCAACACCCATGGGTGCGGGGCTCACCCTGCTCCCCCCAGCAGTGCCTGGTCTTCTGCGACGTGGCTCCTCAAAACCCCGTCCACTTCCTGGTGATCCCCAAGCACCCCATCTCCCGGATCAGTTGAATGGATACCCAGGATGCCGAGGTGAGTCCAGAGTTGTCTCTGGGACGTGGAGGAGATGCACGGTGCTGACCCTCCTGCTCTCTCCCCCCAGCTCCTTGGGCAATTGCTGGTTGTTGGTGGCATGCATGGTACAAGCGGAGGGGCTGGCCAATGGCTACTGCCTCAGTGAGTTGGTGTCCCCTCCACTACTCTGCCATGCTGTGGGATAGGACCCTCACTGGTGGTCCCGCAGGAGCAGAGCTGTGGGGGTTTGTTGGAGTGAATAAAGGACTCAGCATTCCAATTCAACGTGAATCACGCAAAGCCATTTATTACAGAAACAAGCCTCCTTATATATGCAACTATTCTCTGATCATGCGTCCACGCTCCAATCATGCATTCACTAATTGGATATCATCTATGTTCATGAGCTGTCCACACGCTGGAGTCTCACTGCTCATAGGTCCGTTGATTTACATCACATTGAGGTCTTGTTATTGTAGAGCTGCTTCTCTCCCACGGCAGGTCCTGCTCTCAGCTTTTGAGTTGGCCTTGAAATTCCTGGCTGGTTCAGTAACAAATCTCCATCTAACAGAAACCCCTCCACAATTCCCCTCTTTTTGTTCTTGAACCAGCCAGACCCCATTTACAGCGCGCTGAATCATCTTTGAAATACACTGCAATATACAGCACATGATTAACACAACAATCACAGTTACATATAATGCAACTAAGCCTTATTTAATAAGATCAAACAACTACCCACTTATTCCAAAACATTTAAGCTATGTGTCAAACCTTAATTTTACTACGGCAATCTTATTAATGTACTGTTCTACTTTGTCTAAAGCACTTATTAATAGATCCAGAATAATCAAACAAGTTAATACAGCACAACCAGAATCCTGATGTTAAAAGCAGAAAACCTATAACTGCGTGATTTTGTAGAGCAACATGTCCAATACCATCAACATCTATTATTAATTGAGTTAGTACTTCAGAAGTTAGATTAACCTATTTAAAAGACCAATAGCTTAACTTTGATATGTCTCCTAAGGTTTTACCAGCTGCTAGATCAGTGAGAAAGAGTGCATTGACTATCTAAGCGTAATATTGCCTTTTTGACTCTCCTGCTGTTTGTTCAAATTGTCATTCTCCACAGAAGGCACACCACGAGCTTGCTAATAGGCTTCTAGATCACCAGGTCTGTGAGCATCCACAACACCGAACCAGGATTCATGGTCTACATCTGAAACAGTCCTCACAACTTATCTCCCTCCTGTCCATTCGCATTCACCGAATCCTTGCCATCTCCACTCAGCCACGGCCCGACCCACCTCGCAGGAATCCACCCCGATCCCCGCCCTGCAATGCCACAAACACAACCCCCTCCCCAGGCCTTCAATCGATGTGGCCCTCTCCATTGACCAGCAACCTGACCACAACCAATGTAGGTTCCCTCTGACCTACCATGGCCTTGGGTCATACTTGCAAATTATTTCATCACATACAATGACTCCGACAACTGGCCCTGTGGTGGTGTTTCCCCTACTTCTCCTCCCCCCCCCCTTTTTTTTTTTGTTTTGTTTGTTTGTTTGTTTTTTGTTTGTTTGTTTTTAAATAAACAAGCAAACAGCTTCGGAATCAGATACATGCGTTGGACCTTGACTACGTACTCAAAATCACAAATCAAATATAGAGGTTCCTCCTTAAAAAGCTCTAAGTAATTTAAAGCTGTGCCAAGTTCTGCTAATTGGGTTGAACCTTCAATAATTTTTACAGAATAATGCCAATTTTTATCTTCATGCCAGACCACTACAGCTTTATGAGACTTCTCAAAACCATCAACAAAAACTTTGCAAGTATGTAGGATCAGACCAAAACCAAGTATGGCCTGTGACCTGATGTTAAAGACTTGAAGGTTCTGCAGCAATTTACATTTATGAATGCCAACAGCTGTGCTGTTAAGAAAACCAGCTAGTTCAATTTACAAGGACATAGATTACAAATAAAAAAAATCAGAATTAAATTTCACAAATGGTACGTATATAATAAAAGGATCATGGCCTATTAAGACTTAAATTCATTCCCTGCATTTTCTTGATCAGAGTGACAATTGATCTATCAGTCTGTTAGCAATCTCATCATACTGTCCCATAATAGCCACAGGTTGTTTCTTAGACAAATCTGCAAGTCCAATCGAATGCAGTTAGCTTCTAAGGTTGTCAGAAATTTATTCATCAAAGTCTCTAATTCCATTTTGGTTGTCATATTTATTGGATATTGTTTTCCCTTACCGGATTGAAGTCCTGTTTCAGTTCTATCAGTGTAGTGTTTTCTTTATCAAAACATTGGCTGTTAATACTAGTGGAAATACAGCATTCCAAATTTCCTTGGACATGTCTCACTTGCAGCAAGCATATCTTCACCATCCAAGTAGCTTCTTGTGGGCCATGCAACTAAACAGAATTCTCAGAAAATGTTATTTGAACTTACAATTTACTTAACAAATCTTGACCCAAGAGATGTACAGGGCTTTCTGGCAGCTACAAGAATTCATATGGTAAAACTTTGTTTCAAATTTGGCATTCCATTGGTCTCAAAAAAAAAAAAAAAGGTCTTTCTTTCTTTCTTTCCCACAATCTCAAAAACTATCATGGTGAATTTACGAAGAAGTCTTTCACAATTAGTTACCACAGAATAAGTCTATTAACAAATTTTTGGTTTAATTTCCCAGTTTCATTAGAACTACAGATCTGCTAGGGATGCCTTTAAATTTCACCCCCAGACTGCTCCATTCAGTATTACATCGCTGCAGTGGGGGGGAGAGAAAACCCCCCTTTCACCGCCTTGAAAGTGGGCAGCCAGGTTTTTCCAATTTTTTTTTTTTTTTTCTCTCTCTTCTTGCTGCAGTTCAGATGTACCAAGGCCACGCAGCTGGCATAATTGCTGGTACGAAGTAGGAGGCCCTGGCAAAATCCTCAGTTACAATGAGCTGAGTTTATCTTGCAACTTGACACAGACCTGGGATATTTTGCTTTTTTTGTTTTCCCATTTCATTCCAACCATAATACACTTTATATGCAATTCCGAGTAGCTCAGCAATAGTTACATTACTTAGCTCCATTTACCTTTTACAATTTACAGATGTCAAAAAACAGTATAATAAACACAAATCCATTATTCTGTTTTCCTAGATCCAAATCAGTCCATATTCTAGCAACTTTTAAATACAACCTCTTCCAAATTCACATCTATCATAGCATTTAGTTTTAGTTCCCATACCTCCAACAAATGCATAAATTCAATGCGAATCAAAGTTTAACAACTTAAATTCTTTTCTGGTCTCAAAATTATTAGGTAACAACATAAGCAATTACTCTAATTTGTAAGGATACATCCTAAGGGGGAGCAAGGTAGTACTTGAGTAGCAGAATCGGTTCCCATTTTGTAATTATCTCCCCAAATAAAATTATTTTGGTACTAAATATATATATATCTGCAAATTAAAATACTGAGCTCAGATATAAAAACCAAATACCAAGTTCAAATATGCAGATGGATCACAGTTACACTAATTCAAGACAATATCTCAATTTTTGCATTGCACCTTTGAACTTGTCCTGGTTTTGTTGAAAAACAAGTTTCTCTTTTAGTGAATTTTGCCTGTCAGCTAAAGCCTTCATATTAGCTGCATTTTCCTGGAGAACCAGACACATGTTTTGGTAAACCTAGCAACTGAATGCAAACTTATTGATAAGCACGGATGGACATCTCGTGAGAGGGGCAACGAGAAACTGGTGACCCAGAGACTGACCAGTGGTGTATAACATTCCATTCATGTGAATACTTCATATAAAAGTGGGAGATCACAAGGATCTCACCCTTTTCCTTTTCCCTTCTGCTTATGGTTGACATTAGGAGAGGACCTTGCTAGTCGTCCCTGCGAACTGAGACCTAGTGAGAGACTGAATCCAGCTCCGGTTGGCTACAGAGTCTAATCCAGGACTTTGGGTGCTGGCTCTGCAGTTGCTGAGACTTACAAGATTGGTTTTGTATATTTTGTATTATTTTCTCTATTCTTATTAGTAGCATTAGTAAAACATCTTTAATTTTTCCAACTCTCTTCTCTCTGTCCTTCTTTCCCTCCCGATCGCCTGTCCTTAGTGGGAAGGGGGGAGAGGGAGGGGCAAAAGGGGGAAGTGGGGGGGAGAGGAGGTTAACAATACATCTGCCAGGGTTTTTGTTGTCACCCTGCAATCTAAACCCTCGACAGAACTGCTTACTACTCAGCCAGATGGAGGTACCTCTGGGTCTCCCTGACAAAACAGGGCAGTGCACGCTGGCGCCCAATTGGCACCCGCTCCCCCGCCGCCGCAGCAAGCTGGACTGGGCAAGGCTTTTATTAGTGTCTCATCTGGTACGCTACAACTGTTATCCCAAAACCAGGATTCTTTACATGGTGCGCATACAAAAGAGCCAAATCAAGCACATCGAGATGAGACACAGCCTATCATAGAGTTGTGCAAGTCTGGATACTGGAATAAAGCTAGCATGCTAGAAAGAAAAATAACAGTTGCTACACACGAAAATTTTACCATCACATTCACTCAGTAAAGAACTAAATTACTCATGGTCTTCTGTATTATCACAAAACGCACATTTTGAGTCAACAGATTCTCATGATTTAACAGTTTGTGAACTCATCGTACCATATAACAAAGACCTACCAAAACTGCATCATGGTTAAACAGATACCCACAAAGAAAACAGGTTAATAAGGAAATCATCTTGCAGACTTTAACAAGTTTACTGTGACCTGTGTGTTGTCAGTTAATTCTCTCTCAGCTTGTTGAAGTTCAAATCGCTCCGCCTGTAAAACTGTCTGAAATGATTTAATGATCTCTTGTAGAGTTTTTTTTTGTCCTGCTCTTCTCGCCTTAAAAACAACATTAATTGCAACACAGAGTTTTACTTCAAGATTCTATTCTCTGGGCGCTTTTCCCATTCATCTAACTTACACAGCAGTTAACACTAATTTCAATACTTAACAAGATCCTATTTTCTCCTATTTCCAAGTGCTTTCCTATGTTGTAAAACACCTCCCAATACCGATTTCTTAGGAACACAACTGAAAACAGTAATTTCTGACCCCATCTTGTAAGTAAAGACCTTGAGAAGAGGGAGGGAGGGAGGGAAACACAGGGCTGCTTGCAGCGTGAGTCGGAAAAATGGGGAGAAGGTTTTACGGCACAAAACAATTAACTCACATTCCTGACAAGCTGCTTGATTTTCAGAGAGGCAATACACAGAAGCATGTAATATGTACTGTAAAACTCGCAAATAACATGTTGATAGCAAACATTAGTATTCTCTACTGCTAATTTCAAGGCCAGTGCTTCCTTAGCTTCTAAGTTTTCAACCTGCTTATTGATGACATCTTGAAGGTGGTCAATAAATTGCATGTAATTCTCATTGGGACCCTGATTAATATCTGTAAATAATTTGGCTGCTTTGTTGGTTTCAGGCACCTCTGTCATAGCTTGATATGCGAGGTCTGCTGACTGCCTCAGGATTTCAGAAACTAATCACGCCTGTTATTGTGATGTGTCAATTAGTGTCTCTTCCAAGAGTTGGGGGATACCCGCCCCTTTCAACGAATCCCCATCGTTCCATCCTAAATGATCTATAGCTGTTACATTACATAGGTCTAATTTTGCTTTAGTCTTTCATGGTTTTTATCTGATCTCGGGGAAACATGTACACATACTCTTTTTCCTGTTAACTTTTCAAAAAAAAAAAATGCTGCAAACCCTCATCTTCATCCAAGTCATCAGATAACGCGGACTTGAATGGTGCTGTAGAATCATTACTAACAGGGGGGTTCGGAAGAGTGCACATTCTCGCCAGTAGTTTCTAGAATCATAATTATTCGTAAAACCTGAGTCCCCAGGCACATCCCCTTTCCCATCACGATCACCATGACCGCATTGCCGACTGCTGGATTCACTCGCTATTAGCTGATCTAATCTTCCACACAGTTCTTTTGCCCAGTTCTTATCCGGCAACTCCTTCTGCTCTCTCGTGGAAGTTGGAGGGTTAAAAGACAATAAAGGCAGATACAAATTGGTAAAAGGATTGATAGTACACTTGTTTACAACTTTAGCATTCTCACCTTTCACAGGTTCTTTGGGCAAAGTTGTCTGACTCCAATCCTTTGGACTTGCTATTCTCATCAGGGTTGGGTAATAGTGTAGGAGACCACCTGCTCGGCATTTTTCCTCCCCCCTGCCCTGGACTGCTGAGCTATAGGGGATGCCAAAAGCACAGTAGGGGATGGAATAGGGACGGTATCAAAGACATGAACCGGGTAAACTTCACAGCGACTTTCAGGATTCTTATCAGGCTGCAACGCTACAAAAATTCCAGCAGCAGCAGACCATTCAACCTTAAGATCTTTTAAGGTGGTAATTATAAACTTCGATGTAGTTACTAATGATTTAGCTTCTTTATCTCCATTGCTGACCTTATCCCATAATTTCTGCCCTATATCGTCCCAAAGTTCAAGTTTAAAAGCCTTCTCGGTTTCTCCCAGGTAGCCGTTAGTTCTACACCAAACTAACAGTCTATGTATGTTACTTTCTTAATATTTAAGTCCTCTCACAGAGAGAATATCAGGAGGAGCTTCACTCTTCCCTCCTCCTGCCCCAGCCGCTCACCTTTTCCGGCGATTTCTTTGACAAATTTGTCTGCGGAATGTCCGTACGCCTCCTCCCGGTTCTCAGTCCAGCTGATCCACCTCCAGCTGGACCACTCCAGGCTTTTCCCCGATCGTAGTGATACACCGTTCAGAGTATCACGTCGGGGTCACCATTTGTTGGAGTGAATAAAGGACTCAGCATTCCAATTCAATGTGAATCACGCAAAGCCATTTATTACAGAAACAAACCTCCTTATATATGCAACTATTCTCTGATCACCCGTCCACGCTCCGATCATGCATTCACTGATTGGATATCATCTATGTTCACGAAATGTCCATGCACTGGAGTCTCACCGCTGATAGGTCCATTGATTTACGTCACGTTGAGGCCTTGTTATTGTAGAGCTGCCTCTCTCAGCAGGTCCTGCTCTCAACTTTTGAGCTGCCCTTGAAATTCCTGGCTGGTTCAGTAACAAATCTCCATCTAACAGAAACCCCTCCACAGGGGTTGGCCTGATCTCTGTCCCTCTCCCAGCAGTGATGAATGATGGTGATACCAAAAATCTGAAATTAGTAATAAAATAATTTAATAAAATTAAGGTTCATATATGTTAGGTGTTAGGCACTTACTAGGCATTAAGTAAAAAGAATGGTATTCATTAAGATAAGCAGGAGAAGGCTACCCTGTTTCCCCAAAAATAAGACAGGGTCTTATATTAATTTTTGCTCCAAAACTTATTACTTTTTTATATGTATAGCTACCTAGACACTATTTAAATTGACATTTTTTAATGAACTGTAACTAGGGCTTATTTTTGGCGTAGGGCTTATATTTCAAGCATCCTCAAAAATCCTGAAAAATCATGCTAGCGTTTATTTTCTGGGTAGGTCTTATTTTGGGGGAAACAGGGTAAGACACAATGCGCTTGCTCTTAGAAGACAAGGTGATGAGACCAGCACAAGGACCAGTTCAGACTGTCTTTGCGGTTACAAGCCAAATAACAAAGGAACTGTGCCTGCCCAGGACTTGAGGTCAAACAGCAGGGCGGCTGAGAAAGACTTACTTCCTCCCAGGACTCTCGCAAGACCCCTGACTCATTGAACTGCGCATGTGCTGGGGACATTTACATATAGAATCATATAATCATTTCATTTGCAAGAGATCCTCAGGTTCACTGAGTCCAACAATAACGTAACTCTAGCACTAAACCATATGTGAAGTGGTTCCAAGAAATGTAATGCATATGTAAAGGATTTCCTGGAAATGTAATGAATATGCATGATTGTGGCAGATGCACTCGACCCCCCCTCAGCCAAACCAGCAGCAGTTTGGTCCAGGCTCCAGAGGAGGTAAGGGCCTGAGCCATAGCCAGGCCAAGAACTCCTTCCAGGAGACCCACAAGGAAGCAGGATGGCACACTGAATGCCAGTAACTTGTGAGCGCAGTGAGTCTTTTGCATACTTTTCCTACTGCATGCAATTTGACTACGAGTCAACCACTTCATTCTATGAATATGACAGCCTAGATGAGCCCACTTTGAGCTCTCCCTGCTAAATAAGTGAGCTGTATGGCAATGGTTTTACTACTCACAGGTCAGTGGATGAGCCCAATTCAAGTTCAGTATTAATCATTTAGTTTAAGTAGATGCACACCAAATGTAATGAATCATTTAGCGGTATAAAGTAGTATGTTTTTTAATATACTCTTTTCTTTATGTTACTTGGTAAGCTGGATTTGCTAAAATTTTAAGCTGTAAAGTTGAAGAGAAACTGCCAAATTCATGTATACCGTGATTAAGTTACAAAAGATGTACCCATCATTAACCAATTGACGTGATAAATGCTTTCTGACCATCTGCAAAACGAGGGGATATTTTTCAAGTTTTAGATCCTTCTGCATGACAAGAGAGAGACAGGAGATTAAGTAATACATTGATTAGAAGCAGAGTTTATATTTAAATAATAATTAATAGATGTATTGTAAGAAATTAAACAATTATAACTAACTTCATCAGTTATTTTTTAGTATAGATGTATGTCAAAATTTTCAAAAATTGTAATACATATGTAATAATTATGTGAATATAAGCAATGCAAGAGCATCCAGTCTTTGGAGCACTTATGGAGGATGATCCCCAGTGTTCCCCAGCACTGATAAAATAAAAGAATGCTGCTTAACAGTATAACTGACTCTGTCGTTAAGTTTATTTCTCCATTTCAAAGTTCTGCTCATATTTACCAAAAGCAACTACAGACTACACTGAACACTTGAAAGATAAGGTCTAGTTTGCACTTTGCTTGGAAAAACAGAACTAATGGGAAAAACGACGATCCAAGGCTAACACGGAGACATTACAGACATCTGCAAAACAGGGCCTATTTTGCACTTTGCTGAGAAGAAAGGATTTATTCAGACAAAACAGTACCTGCAAGGCTATGGACCATAAATAATGTCTAAGCTGAACAAAATAAAGGCCGACATGGAATCAGAGAAAAAGATCCAATGAGAAGCAAGAAGACCTCAAAATGAAATATTGCTATTGGACTGAATCATGGTACGAATGATTTGCAAAGATATAAAAGTCTATGGTTTTCTATGCTCAGGTCGGAACCTCTGTGCAGGTACCCAGCTTGAGCCAGTCCTCCTGCTATTCTACTCCATTAAATTTTTTTTTTCTGAGAATTTGTTTCCTGAAAGTCTGCTCTGCATACGGTTATCAGACCTCGCCTGAAAGTTTGCCTCTGGAGTTCTAAAATACAGACTCCGGAGTGAACGGTTATCAGGGAGAGAAGAATCTTAAGAATTTTAAACTCAAATAACATTTTCTGAGAACTCTGTTCAGCTGCATATCCCACAAGAAAATGCTTGGAAAGCACAGATCTGCTTGCTGCAATCAGAACAGCAAAGTGAGCAAGAAATCTCCAAGGAAATTTTGGATACTGTATTTTCACTAGTATGGGCAGCTAAAGTACCTGGTAAAGCCAACACTACACTAACAGAACTGAGACAGAACTGAAACAGGACTTCAATTCGGTAAGGAAAAACAACATCCAATAAACATGGAAGCCAAAGTGGGGTTAGAGACTTTGATTAACAAGTTTATGCACTATGGACTTTTGCAGGAATGTCAATCAGAATATGTATGTATGTATGTATGTATGTATGTCTGTCTGTCTGTCTGTTTGGGATTGGAAGGGACCTCAAAAGATCATCTAGTCCAATCCCCCTGCTGGAGCAGGAACGCCTAGGTGAGGTCGCACAGGAATGTGTCCAGGCAGGCTTTGAATGTCTCCAGGGAAGGAGACTCCACAACCTCCCTGGGTAGCCTGTTCCAGTGCTCTGTTACCCTCACTGAGAAGAAGTTCTTTCTCAAATTTAAGTGGAACCTCTTGTGTTCCAGCTTGATCCCATTGCCCCTTGTCCTATCATTGTTTGCCACTGAGAAGAGCCTGACTCCATCCTCGTGGCACTCACCCTTTATATATTTATAAACATTAATAAGGTTACCCCTCAGTCTCCTCTTCTCCAAACTAAAGAGACCCAGCTCCCTCAGCCTTTCTTCATAAGGGAGAAATAATACTCATAAGGGAGAAATAATACTCCAATTTTGCCAGTAAAGAAACCACATTCTATGGAATACTGGTTGATACAATATTTGAGAGCCATTAATCCTATTGTGATAAATGTGCACCTGGTAGTGCCAAAGCCCATACACTCTTCGACTAATATAGCAGGAAATAACATTTATTTTACTGTTTTAGACTTGAAAGATGCATTTTCTGTATACGATGGGATTTAGAGAGCCAGAAGCTTTTCACCTTTGAATGGGAAAGACCTACCACTGGAAGAAAGATGCAGCTTGCTAGACTGTTTGCCAAAAGGACTTAAGAACAATCCTGCTTTGTTTGGTGACATACTGGTAAAATAATTAGAAGCTTGGCAGGTATCTGTGACTGTGTTGCTGATTCAGGAGGCAGGGAAATTAACTTTGGGACAGCAGATTACTGCATTTGCACCATATGCTGTGGCCTCAGTGCTGGAACAACAAGGACACCGTTGGCTGTCACCTGGTACAGTACCAAGCAGCATTACTGGAACAGGATGATGTAGGTTTAAAAACAACAACATTTTGAATCCTGCTATTCTATTGCTTATATTTAATCATAACCAACTACTGAACAAGTTTTTTCTAGCAGACCAGACTTAAAGGATTCTCCACTGGAAGATGCAGAGTAGACTCTGTTCATGGGAGCAGTTTTGCTCTGAGTGAAGAACGACCATCTGGATATGCTGTGGTAACTAGAGAATATAACTGAATCACAATCATTGCCATCAAATATGTCAGCACAGAAAGCTGAGCTGATTGCTTTGATTAGAGCCTAAGAACTGTAACAAGGCGAGTGGGTTAATATATAGAGACTCTGCATATGCTTTTGGAATTGTGCATGCACATGAGACAATGTGGAAAGAAAGAGGACTTCTGACTTTACAAGTATCACCAGAGGTGTCAGTAATGCATTGTAAGGCTCACCAATTTGGACAATCTGAAGTTAAACTGCAAAGAAAGTGGCCAATGAAGCGATAATGTGTGCCTTGATCCTACAAAACCTATATGAGAGTAGATGCTATGATAGTAAGTGTTAAAAGATATGCAATTTGACCTAAAATGCAAAGTTGTAAGATCGGGTTAAAGCCTCCACCTGGAGAGGTAAAAAGAGGGAATTTTCTGGGACAATTTTGGTAAATTGATTTTTCTGAATTTTCCAGATGACCTGAAACTTTCCCATGACGGACCAACAAAACTAGGGAAGTAGCAAAGAAATTATTGAATAAAATCATACCAAGGTTTGGCCGTTCCACATTTTATAGTAGAAATAATACAGACCATTTCTACTCTTCTAGGGGTAAGATGGGATTTACATACCCCTTAGAGACTTCATTGTAGTGGGAAGGTAGAAATAATGAATCAATCTATAAAAAGACAATTAGCTAAATTGTGACAGGAATCTCATGCAAAATGGATAGATGTATTGTAAATTGTTTTCCTGAGAATTCACATTACTTCAAGAATAAGAGAAAAAGTAAGCCCTTCTGAAATATTGTATGGGAGACCCTATTCAGTAAACTTGTGTCCTGGTTTTGTTAAAAACAAGACCAGTTCTCTTTTAGTGATTTTTCCTTTCAGCTAAGTTCAGCTAAGTGCCTTCTAAGTAACTGCATATTTTTCCTAGACACTGTACTGGTGCTGATAAGAGGACCAACGGAATGCTGAAGAAGCTCATGCTTAGATTTATTACTATGGTAACCAAGGTTAACGGATAATGGGACATATTTGGAAGGAGGAGTGGATGGAACAACTGACTAAAATTGACCAACTGAGTATTCCATCCCATAATCATCATGTACCCTATATAAGAGCAGAGATCACAAGGGTCTCGCCTCTTCGACCGTGGCTAGAATCTGGAGAAAACCTTGTCTGTCTGCCTGTGATCTATAGGCCTCAGGCCCTGCATCCTTGAAATCCATTTTCTGGTTTGCTGTGAAGTCCCGCCCATGACTTCCGGGTGCCTGCCCTACACCTGCTGGAGCCAAGCTCCTAGCTCCGCCGCTGCTGGAGTGATGCCAACTCCATATCGGACATTCAAGATTGCTTTTGTATATTTTGTATATATATTTATTCTCTATTTATTAGTAGCATTAGTAAAACCTTTAAAATTTTTCCAACTTGTAAGACTCTTTCTAACTTGAAGTCCTTCTTCCTTATCTTTCTATCACCTTTTATGGTGGTGGGGATTAACAGAGGGCATCTGCCATTGTTTATTGTTGCCTTGCTTTAAACCTTGACAGATTTAATTTGTGACCCATACAGGGAGAGATGAACGTATGGGGAAAGAGAAAGTATGGATAGAGAGAGCCATACGGGGATAAGATAAGAAAAAAACTGTAACAGGTTTTGTTTAAAGGATGCTGTTGCAAATTTGGTTGGATTTAATAATGTCTTTTTTGGGATTAATTCTTATTGTTAATATTTTTGTGTGGAATGTCATCTCTGGAAGTCAGAATAAAGTTGTTATAAAAGTTTTGTTCATGGGTTGTGTAGAAGTGATTTATTTAATCCTAATTAAGCCAATGATGTATTTCTATTAATTGTTATCATACTTCAGGAGTATGCATTTTTGGAATTCTTTGGTAGAAGCAGAAGAAATTAAAGAGACCTGTGCCTTTTGTTTTCTCAGTTTCAGGAGTGATATTTTAGGACAGCTATTTAACTATTCTCTGCCTGTGGCATTAGAGCAAATTATAGATGCTTTGGGGAATTTTGAATATCCCTGGACATTTGAGTGAAGAGTCTCTGGAATGTGTGTCAGTCTTTGCTAGTGACAGGAATTGCCGCTCTTAAAGCTACAAGCACTTCAGCCACTGAAATGCCCATGCCAGCTACTGTACCCCCCTAGACAGATTCTGCAACTACGTCAGTTCTTATAACAGATACAATAGCTACTGCACCCCCCTCAACAGACTCTGCAGCAACTCCAGTTCCTGACTTGGATACTGCAGCCACTACAACTGCAACATCAGTTACTGCATCCACTCAAACCCCCACAACATGTGATGTGGCCATTCAGACTTGAACAGTATTAGTTCACAGAATCACAGAATGTTAGGGATTGGAAGGGACCTCAAAAGATCATCTAGTCCAATCCCCCTGCTGGAGCAGGAACACCTAGATGAGGCTACACAGGAATGTGTCCAGGCCTTAATTTTGCTCTTCGAGATCAAGGTAAATGAACCATTGATACAGGGAATTAACAATTAACTAATTAACACTTAAAGAACTAACACTTAAAGACTTAAAGAACTAACAGAGAGCTAACCCTTTAACCCACATCACTATTGCCTAACCTTGCTTAGCTTTGTGTAACTTATTGTATGAGAAAAAGGAGTTCGCTGACGCCTTGCAAAGATAGTAATCCTTGGGTGCATCCTTGGTGCATCCTTGGGTGAACTAGATAACAGAAACTTGGGCACAGGACAGGGGATATGCCAGTTTTAACCAACTCAGCAGTCTGAGTCCTAACCAACTCATCACACTGGACCAAAGGTGACGGTGTACAGAGAAGAGGACCCGGGTTCATGATCACTGCGCAGGTGCAACTAGGAGGAACCGGAGGTGGAGACTATGGAAATGGTCTCCTGGAACTCATTGTAATAAGAGCTGCCTTCTCGGGGACAGGTTATGAATATGTATAGGCATTCCTAAAACTTTCATGAATATGTAACACTTGACTGCATTTAACCAAGCTCACAGCTACTGTAATTTTACACATGTATTAGGTGAAATTATCCCTCATGTGTCCAGCGCTGTAAATACATACCTTCTTTACAATCTTAAGGGTTGTAAGATCATTTCTGCGCCTCACCATCATGAGTCCATCACCGAATGCACCGTGACATTAAATTGGCATCACGGACAGGATTCTGGGAAACAGAGGAGTGCAGGTAGTGTAGAGGGCTCTGTCTCTTGGAATCAAACCAGAAGATCTCAAAGTGCAAAAGGGGTGTTGCTCTCATGTTGATGAGAATTGTCTGCTAGGGAGAGTGAAGGGGTAATCTTATTTGTTAGTATAACTAAGTTGAGCCTTCCCGTAGCAGATTTTTGGCCCCTTCAACCACTCAGGAAAGAGAAGGGTGATGCAGCAGTTGCTGTGGCTTTTGTAACTAAGTTGTGCCTTCCCATAGTGGGTTTTGCCCCTTCGTAATAAGAATGACTGAAAAGGCTAATAATCGAGATGTGAGAAGTCGAGACTCGTTCTACACACTTTTAGCAGAGTATGGGGCTTGACCCTCCGTACCTGGAGAAGACTGGGCTCATGATAATTGGGCTAATTTACAGAGTGTAGTAGACCGAGTGATTTCTTTATAGACTAAGTCTAAGTTTAGATCAAATAAGGATAAAGCTATAGTCTGTGCTGTCCTAGGAGCTAACCTAGTAGCAGCGATTGAAGATCATCTCAGACGATGTAGTAATGAAAGCAAAATTATAGAATCCCTTGAAAATCTGGTGCAGATTTTGCAAAAAACTACCTTCAGTTTAGAACAACAATTAGAAAAAGAGAAGGAAGAAAATAGCTTATTAAAAAAAATATTTAAAAAACACAGGAGTGCTGAGAGAGTGGGAGCTAGAAGAGAAAAGTATCCGACAAATAAATCAAATCAATGAGGAGCATACTGACCCTCACATTACAAGTAAGCAAACACCTTACACTGACACTGAGCTGACCAAACTAAAGAAAGAGTGTGGTCACCTCCCTAAAGAATCTGAAATGGAGTACGTGTGACACGTATCCCTAACTGGGGGAGAACCCCTGGCAATCACTGGCACACCCAATCAATTGCTAGAAAGTGTACACAAAGCAGCCTGCTTGCAAATGATACATGAAAGAAAATTGATTCCCGAATATGAATCCCCAATGATGCTGCCAGTGAATCCTGACATGATAACTCCCTTGATAAGGGGACTTCCAGAGTCTCTCCGAGAAACAGGAAAACTAGAACCTCCATTCCCTAGTAGTGGGCAGGGGGATGGAGGATGGATTTATATCCAACAGCTCACACACACAAAGAGGGGAGATTTATTGATCACGGCTATAGTGGGTCCTAAGCATGCACTTGTAACCTTTTTAATCGATGCCAGTGCACAGATTTCTGCTCTGAAGGAAGAAGATGCTAAAAGGTGTGGGGTTTCTCCCTTGAAGTGACATTTTTGCGTCCTCAGTGCCTTACAGTCCACAGAACAATACCCCCTTCCCCTGGGTGCCAAGAAAGGTATCAAACCGGTTATACAAGAAATGTGAGAACAAAGAGTGGTAATAAATGCCCATTCTCTTTTTAACTCCCAGTGTGCCTGGGAGAAAAGTTTGTTCGTTGCTAGCCTGACTCTAGTAGAAGTAGAGAAGATTGCATGACAACAGCCGATCGTATTAAGAAGCTCATTTAAAATAATAAAAACAGTCACTTCTGGGGCCCGTACCCCTGATGAGGTGGTCCAGGAAGCCTCAGTATGAAAGTGGTATGCTCAGATTGAACACTATTGTAACATTTTCTCAATATCTGAAGGAACTTTAAAAAACCTAGCTATACAAGCTGTGGGCTGGGTAGCTTCTCATCAGGTAGATGGGGGATCCGCAGAAAATGGAATAACTGAGCTGATGAGTTAGCAAGACTGGCCCCCGTACAAAAGGACCAAATTTCAGAAGACTGGGAACGCTTGTTAGAATGGTTACATGTAAAATGCAAACACACTGGAGCTAAAGGCTTGTATCATGAAGCCCTGGTCAGCAAACAATGTCGAAGACAGCTTGAAAGGCACCCTTTAGAAGACAACCCTCTACATTTAAGGGAGGGTAAAGGTTTGTGGGATATCTGGCAGGTGGATTATTTTAGCCCCTTTAAGCAAACAGGAGGTAAACATTTTGTGCTGGTGGGGGGGAATAACCCCAGAATTGGTCCAAACTGAAGCTTTTGGCAGGGCTACAGGTGAAAACACTGTGAAACAATTGTGAGAATGGTTTGGAACTTTTCCAAAACCACAAGCTGCACCCCCGGATAATTGTATCATTTTAATTATTCTTGCCTCAAGGAGACGAGCCCTGTTTGTTTTCCTTTTTGCAGAAGAACTCTGAGGGAAACAGAGAATAACACAAATCATTCATTAATCGAATCTGAAGGCCTAAATTTTTAAAATGACCAATAGTATAAGCTGCTAATGCTTTTCTACATCTTTTCACTTACCTACTGTAGTAATTGAATGGGAGTGGGATAGTAAAGATTAAGTTAAAGACCTAACTGGTGTGTTGGGGACAGGATTGGAAGTCTTAAATGGTATTGATTCAGAAATATTAATGAATAAATTGGCTACCAGAAGTAAATATAAAAGACACACTTAGTGTGGTCCAAAATAACCTTTCTTTGGCTCTCAGTTGTACTCAGGCACAACTGTGGATGCAATCAGTAGCCACCTCAATCATAAGAGAAGCCACTTTACTTTAGTTTACTTTAGTAAACTTCACTTATAACCCCATCACAAACACAGCCACGACCTTTGTGTTAACCATACACAATGCTTCAATATACATAATTTACCCTATCATTGCATTAGGATTGAACCACAACAGAACTATACTCTATCCTTTCGAACACAGAGTATGGGTCCAAAAAGTAGAGGAAAAATGGCAAACTGTCAATTTAGAATCTTGTATTGTGCGAGAACAGCAAGGATTCATCTGTGAAAGTAATACAATCAGTGCTCAAGACATTTGTCTGAACACTGAGCAGAATTTTTGTCATTTTGAGATTCGTCCTGACAATCAAGAAACTGTATTAGTGTATATTGGCAAAGGTTGTGTGTGCTTGAGGACTGCTTGTAACTCTATATTAGTAGATACAGTGATGGTAAATATTAGAAATCATTCAAATTTTTGTGTTTGTAATTTTGTTAAAATTACTGGATGTGATTTTTCTTATTTAGCACCAGTTATATCTCATCAACTTATACAATCTAATGATACACCGATTTACAAATTACTACCTACACCTGTCAGGATGAATCTCACATTGGTAAAGCAATTGTTGCAACACCACGACTTGATCAAGATCTTGGAAGAAGTTCAAGTAAATGGACAGAAAACCTTGATAACCGTTCACCACAATGCTGAAGAAATTCACCGTGTGTTGAGTAGAAAAAGATGTTGAACATAAGTGGTGGGACACGCTTTTTGGGTGGTCACCTACTGCTACAGGCATCCTGAACAAGTTGTGTCACTCCATAGTTGTTCTCTTAGTATTAGTTTTGATAGGTTTTGTTCTGTCCGCCATATTGCATGTTTTAAATTGGAATTTGGTAAAGCGTTTGACACATTTAACATCTGTACTTAATGCACATAATTTGTTTAGTGTACCCTCCAATGTAGACATCCCTAAAACCATTGATACAAAGCGGATCACGTGGATATAAACCACTTTTCCTTTTCTTCCTCTATACCTCTCTTTGAGGATTGTGTTACTGCCACAAGCTCCTGATAATAATGTTCAGCCATGGGGTGGTGCAGGAGTCAGTCCAAAGAACAGTATCTGCTTGAACATTGCCATCAAGAACAGATGGACAACGACTTGGAGAGAGGCCTGAGGAAAAAAACTGTGTTATACAGGTCTCTCCGATCTGGGGACAATAGCTGTTGTCCAGAAGATGGATTTCCACCTGCTGCTTCAGCCAAACCTGCCCCCCCACCTCCTCCCTGTTACTAAGACCAATGAAGAAGAGCATGCGCAGAGGCTCGCCGAGGGTCTTGAGGTCACCCAAAGGACCAGAAAGAGACCCCTGAACGTGAGACCACAAAGGCGCAGACAGGTTCTGGCAGGTGAAGCGGAGATTCTTCGAGCCTGTGCAGTTAAGCCTGGATTGCAAAACAAAGGCGGAGATTGGCCTCGACCCATGGGAGTGAGGGGGGGTGAAGAAGCATAAAAGATGGTTCCTGACTGGACATTGTTGAGGTCTCCCCACCAAAGGATCACGGATCACGACAGAGGACTGGCAGGATGCTGTTTGGGACCTGGGACCATAGGGATGCCTTTGGACCCGTGATGGTAACCAACCCTCTTTCCCCCTTTCCTTTTTCTTTCCCTTTTTCTCTTTCTCTATCGCATGCCACTTTATGGGCAAAATAATAAAGTAACACTGTTTGATTGAATTAAAACCCCTTGGCATTTTGGTTGTCTAATTTTGCGCTTCGAGATCAAGGTAAACGAACCATCATGAGTCCATTACTGAATGGACCGTGACAGTACCCCAAAGACAGTTTTAGGCAGACAACAAGTTCCAAAATAGACTTTATTCTGGCCAGAAAAGTGCAGCCAACAAACCAACTGTCCTGGTTTTGTTAAAAACAAGTTTCTCTTTTAGTGAATTTGCCTGTCAGCTAAAGCCTTCATGTTAGCTGCATTTTCCTGCAGAACCCAACACGTGTTTTGGTTAAACCTAGCAATGGAATGCAAACTTATTGATAAGCATGGATGGACATCTCACGAGAGGGGCAACGAGAAAACTGATGACCGAGAGACTGACCAACGGTGTATAACATTCCATTCACGTGAATACTTCATATAAAAGTGGGAGATCACGAGGATCTCAGCCCCTTTTTCCCCCTTTTCCCTTTTTCCTCATGGCTGACATTAGGAGAGGACCTTGCTGGTCGTCCCTGCGAACTGAGGCCTAGTGACAGACTGAATCCAGCTCCGGTTGGCTACAGAGTCTAATCCAGGACTTTGGGTGCTGGCTCTGCAGTTGCTGAGACTTACAAGATTGGTTTTGTATATTTTGTATTATTTTCTCTATTCTTATTAGTAGCATTAGTAAAACATCTTTAACTTTTCCAACTCTCTTCTCTCTGTCCTTCTTTCCCTCCCGATCGCCTGTCCTGAGTGGGAAGGGGGGAGAGGGAGGGACAAAAGGGGGAAGTGGGGGGGAGAAGAGGTTAACAATACATCTGCCAGGGTTTGATTGTCACCCCGCAATCTTAACCCTCGACAGATAATTGGCGCCCAACGTGGGGCAAGAGAAAGGGGTAAATTTGAAGATTTTTGACTTTTCTACTGCTCTGACGTACCTTTCAATTTTCTTGGCACGGTGCCAACTCATAGAGTTGTGATACTCGTGCGTCTGCTTGCTTTGGATATTTTTTAGTGATATTAAGGCAAAGTGAATTACATTGATTTAAAAATGTTATGGCAAAAGTTGTATCAGTTATTTTCTACATTGTGCTCGCTGATCCCATATCTGTGTTGGTGTTTCTTTCTGAATCGAAGTATTCATTATACAACAACAAGAAACTGGACAGCGGTCATGATGATTCTGTGTGGTTTGGCATTGGTTTATTTCATTATACTGCAGCCGCTAATGAATTTCTACTCGCTTCTGCTTTACCTTGAAAAACCTCCAGGAGAGATTAAAGAGCAGAATGGCTCTATATTTGCTAATTGGTCAAGCGAATCTTTAGAAAGGCTGACTAACAATACTTTTGTGTTTTCACTAGGACAGTTTGCAAATGTTTTAGAGAACTTTGAATATCCTTGGAGCTTTGATAGAACTGTGATGGTGTTATCTGGTTTGCTGAATGTGTGTCAGTTTGTGTTACTGTTAAGAGAAATGAGGTTCAATAGGAGGTTTGCGTCTCTTCTTAGTCTTGAGATTTGCGGTGCGTCTTCGGAAGCTTTAGCAAAAAGCACTCCTAGCCGCTCG
Source organism: Patagioenas fasciata (assembly GCF_037038585.1). NCBI lineage: Eukaryota > Metazoa > Chordata > Aves > Columbiformes > Columbidae > Patagioenas > Patagioenas fasciata. The sequence continues at coordinate 15,177,158 of NC_092559.1, read as the reverse complement.
AGAAAAGGCAAAACAGCCAAAGCTGCTGCTGCTGCAGCCACTGCCCCCCCAACTGCGGCTTCACAGGCTGAAGCTACAGCTCCTACGCAGAGCTCCTCTGCCAAGGTCGCTGCAGATAACGTTACTTCTCTAGCCTCAAAGGCTAACAAGGCAGCCCCCCCGTCTTCACACACTGCTCACTGTTGCTGCTGTAACCACAGCAATCACTGTGACAGTCATTCAGACTCTGAAAATGAATCAAATGATGGTGAACCCATATCAGCATCAGTTGCCGGTTGTAAGAAAGTCACTAGAAAGACTACCCATGCAGCAGGTGATGGCACAGGGCCAACATCAACCCAAGGGGCATCATCAGGACAGGGTGGAGATGAAGTGACCACCACTCGGTCCTTTTCTCCAGGTGAGCTGAGAGATCTGCGAAAAGACTTTAGTCGTCGTGAAGGCGAGAATATTTTAACCTGGCTGCTGCGATGCTGGGACAATGGGGCAGAAACAATTGAATTAGAAGGTGGTGAAGCCAGGCAGCTGGGATCTCTGTCAAAAGATTCCACCATTGATAGGGCAATTTCAAGAGAGTCTAATGCCGCTGCTCTCTGGACCCGACTCCTGGCAGCTATGAAAGTCAGATTTCCCTACAAGGAAGATTGTATATCCACGTTAGGGAAATGGAATACTATGGAGAGAGGTATCCAGTTCCTGAGAGAATTAGCTGTGTGAGAGATCATCTATCTAGGACCAAACAGCCAAGAGGGGACAGACCCAGAGAGAATCAATTGTACAAAATCTATGTGGCGCAGATTTGTACAAAGTGCACCACCTGCATATGCTAAGTCATTGGCAGGAATGGTCTGGTCAGCTAGAGGTGTACAAGAAATTAATGAAGTGATTGAGCAGCTCCGGTACTTGGAGGACAGCCTTGCTGGTTCTCTACGGGCTTGTGTCTCTTCTGTGGAGAAACTGTGTGAAAAATCTGATGACCGGTTTGAAAAGCTGTTGCAAGAAATCAAAGAGCTCAGAGAAGAATCGTACCGTTCACGATCTGCACAAACCTATGTTTCAGCTGTTAGGAGAAGGGGTTTCCAATCTCGAGAGAGAGGGCAGAGACAGCCCACAAAAAGAGGTTCACTGTGGTTCTTCCTACATGAGCAGGGAGAAAACATGAATAAGTGGCATGGAAGGCCTACCTCAGAACTTCAAGAACGAGTACGTGAGATAAAAGGAAAAACTCCTAGGAAGGTGGCTGCTCCAGTTTACAAAAGGGGCAGAAGAGATTCTGATACTCTTGAAGGAACCTCTAATTCACACCCAGAGACTGTGCAAAACAGGAATTAGAGGTGCCCTGCCTCCAACCAGATGGAGGAAAGGGATAACAGAGTTTATTGGACTGTACAAATACTATGGCCTGGTACAACACAACCCCAGGAGTACAAAGCTTTAGTGGACACTGGTGCTCAGTGCACAATAATTCCTTCTAATTTTAAAGGAACGCAATCCATCAATATTGTTGGAGTGACTGGGGGATCCCAGGAGCTGACTGTTGTAGAGGCTGAAATGAGCCTAACTGGAAAAAACTGGCAAAAGCATCCCATTGTGACTGGTCCAGATGCTCCGTGCATCCTTGGCATAGACTACCTCAGGAGAGGGTATTTTAAGGACCCAAAAGGGTATAGGTGGGCATTTGGTATAGCAGCTGTGGACACTGAGAAAATTGAACAGCTGTCTGATTTGCCTGGTCTTTCAGATGACCCTTCTGTTGTAGGACTGCTGATGGTTGACGATCAGCAGGTGCCAATTGCTACCACGACGGTGCATCGCTGGCAATACCGCACCGATCGAGACTCTTTGATTCCTATCCAGAAGCTGATCCGTCAATTGGAAAGCCAGGGTGTGATCAGTAAGACTCGCTCACCTTTTAACAGCCCAATCTGGCCAGTGCGAAAGTCTAGTGATGAGTGGAGACTAACTGAAGACTATCGTGGCCTGAATGAAGTTACACCACCACTGAGTGCTGCTGTGCCTGACATACTAGAACTGCAATTTGAACTGGTGTCAAAGGCAGCCAAGTGGTATGCTACAATTGACATTGCTAATGCATTTTTCTCTATTCCTGTAGCAGCAGAGTGCAGGGCGCAGTTTGCTTTCACCTGGAGGGGCATCCAGTATACATGGAATCGCTTGCCCCAGGGGTGGAAACACAGTCCTACCATCTGCCATGGACTGATCCAGACCACGCTGGAGCAAGGTGAAGCTCCAGAACACTTGCAATATATTGATGACATCATCGTATGGGGCGACACAGCGAAAGAAGTCTTCGAGAAAGGTGAGAGAATAATTCATATTCTTTTGGATGCTGGTTTTGCCATAAAACGAAGCAAGGTCAAGGGACCTGCACAAGAGATCCAGTTTTTAGGAATAAAATGGCAAGATGGCCGTCGTCAGATCCCAATGGATGTGATCAACAAAATTGCAGCAATGTCTCCACCTACTCATAAAAAGGAGACACAGACTTTCTTGGGCGTTGTAGGTTTTTGGAGAATGCATATTCCTGACTACAGCCACATTGTGAGCCCTCTCTATCGAGTGACTCGTAAAAAGAACCAATTTGAGTGGGGCCCTGAACAACAACAAGCCTTTGAACAAATTAAGCGTGAGATAACTCATGCGGTGGTCCTTGGACCAGTCCGAACTGGACTAGATGTTAAAAATGTGCTCTACACCGCAGCCGGAGATACTGGACTTACCTGGAGCCTCTGGCAGAAAGCACCAGGAGAAACCCGAGGTCGACCCTTAGGTTTTTGGAGTCGAGGATACAAAGGATCTGAGGCCAACTATACTCCAACTGAAAAGGAGATACTAGCCGCATATGAAGGAGTTCGAGCTGCTTCAGAAGTGATCGGCACTGAAGCACAGCTCCTCCTGGCACCTCGACTGCCGGTGCTGAGCTGGATGTTCAAGGGGACGGTTCCCTCTCCACATCATGCAACCGAAGTTACATGGAGTAAATGGATTGCACTGATCACACAACGAGCTCGAATTGGAAGTCTGAACCGTCCAGGGATATTAGAAGTGATTACAGAATGGCCAGAAAGCAAAGACTTTGGGATGTCTCCAGATGAGGAGGAAGTAAAACGTGCTGAAGAAGCACCACCATATAATACGCTTTCAGAGACTGATAAGCAGTATGCACTGTTCACAGATGGATCCTGTCGTCTTGTAGGAAAACATCGAAGGTGGAAAGTTGCTGTGTGGAATCCCACACGACAAGTTACAGAAGCCACTGAAGGACAAGGTGAATCCAGTCAGTTTGCAGAAGTGAAAGCCATCCAGCTGGCTTTGGACATTGCTGAATGAGAGAAGTGGCCAATACTTTATCTCTATACTGACTCATGGATGGCAGCAAATGCCTTATGGGGGTGGCTACAGCAATGGAAGAAAAGCAACTGGCAGCGCAGAGGTAAACCCATTTGGGCTGCCACACTGTGGCAAGACATTGCTGCTCAGCTAGAGAGCCTGCCTGTGAAAGTTCGTCATGTAGATGCTCATGTGCCTAAAAGTCGAGCCACTGCGGAACATCTAAACAACCACCAAGCAGATCAAGCTGCTAAGATTAAAGTATCTGAGGTGGACTTGGACTGGCAACATAAAGATGAACTTTTCCTAGCTCGGTGGGCCCATGATGCTTCAGGGTATCAAGGTAGAAATGCAACATACAAATGGGCTCGTGATCGAGGGGTGGATTTAACTATGGACACTATTTCACAGGTTATTCATGAATGTGAAACTTGCGCCGAAATCAAACAAGCAAAACGGTTAAAACCTGTATGGTATGGGGGGCGATGGTTAAAGTATAAGTATGGAGAAGCTTGGCAGATTGATTATATTACACTTCCACAAACACGTCAAGGTAAGCGTTATGTACTTACAATGGTGGAAGCAACCACTGGATGGTTGGAAACATATGCCGTACCTCATGCTACAGCCCAAAATACTATCTTGGGCCTTGAGAAGCAAGTCCTTTGGCGGCACGGTACGCCAGAAAGAATTGAATCAGACAATGGTACTCATTTCAAAAACAGTATTATAGACAATTGGGCCAAAGAACATGGTATTGAGTGGGTATATCATATTCCATATCATGCACCAGCCTCTGGGAAAATTGAAAGGTACAATGGTTTGTTAAAAACTGCACTAAAGGCACTTGGTGGTGGAACCTTTAAAAACTGGGATTCACATTAAGCAAAAGCCACTTGGTTGGTCAACACTAGGGGATCAACCAATCGAGCCGGGCCTGCCCAATCAGAAATTCTACGTACTGTAGAAGGAGATAAAGTCCCTGTAGTACACATGAAAAATATCTTAGGAAAGGCAGTCTGGGTTACTCCTGCCTCAGGCAAAGGCAAACCTATTCGTGGGATTGTTTTTGCCCAGGGACCTGGCAGCACCTGGTGGGTGATGCTTAAGGATGGAGAAGTTCAGTGTGTACCTCAAGGGGATATCATTTTAGGTGAAAATATGCAATGTTGAACTGTATGATGTGAATTGCCGCACTAACAATGTTTAATAAGTGTCTTTCAGATCAAGACAATGGTGATGAAACTAGAGCTAGCTTCTTCAAGTGGCGCCCGACACCTTCTTCGAAGTTGGTGTCCTTAACCCACAAACAGTGGTCATGAGATGCACTTGTACCATTTTTCCTGCCCTGGGAGACTGTTGTGACAAAATGAACTTAATGAATTTTTCAAAGGATGGTCCACTGATGTAGTGGCAGAGCCCCCCCCGCCCCAGGGGGATGGGGTTGTCGCCAGCCTGGCTGAGAGGTGAAGCCAGAGACAAAAGAGACTAAAGGAGCACCATTAGAAGGTAACAATGAGTGAGCAATCGCCGGACACATGCGTGCAGAGCGCGTGGACAGTACATGCAGCCTATCATGTTATTGTATAACACGAGTTACAACCAATCACGTTGTTGTAAGGCGCGTGGACAGGGCAGCTTTGCTATAAAGCTAGCCCGGTCCGACAATAAAGCGAACTCTGTGAACATCATATTGGTGTGTCAGGTTCCGTGGCTCGCATGGATAAAGCAACACTTTGGTGACCCCGACGTGATACTTCGTATCGAAGCAAGATCGCCGGAAGTGAAGACGCGAGGACGCCACCTGGGGGCGACACCAGCCCAGCGCTCAATCATAGCGGAAAGTAGGCCTACGAAGAAGCAGGTGGCATGGGAAACACGGCATCCGTGGAAGAAAAAATAATAGTGAGAAGTATTCTGCAGCTGGCTGCAAGAACAGGAAGAATTTTGGAAAAAGACGCGGTGGAGCGCCTTTTACTATTCGCCCAGCGTAAGGGCTGTGTTCGTTCGACGGACGAATTTTTTTCTCCCAGTACATGGGAGGACATAGGGACCGAACTATGGGAAGCGGTTACAAGGGGGAGCCGCGAGGCTTGCGATCTCGCCGGACCCTGGCGGGAGGTCAGGCAGCTAATGCAGGAAGTCTCAGAGGAGCCGGAGCTGTGTGCCGTCCCCTCGGAGCCGCCCGCCGCGAGCTGCCCACCCTCCGAGAACTCCGAAGAATCAACACCGCTGGTATGTCCCGTATCAGATCTGGAGTTCTGGGGCGGAGAGCAAATTATACCCTCTGCGCCCGTTGAGCCATTGCCTGGCTCCGACAACGAATGGCAGCAACCGGCAAGTTTCAACAAGCCAGGACAAGTTAATCCAGCCGACGTGCCTTTGCCGGAGGACCCGATGGAACACCAGGACGGAGCACCGCAGAATCGCCCTGAGTTCCAGGAGGAGAGCCACGTGCAGAGCCTGAAGGACTTACTGAGACGGCAGGAGAGCCAGATACAAGAAGTTCTAGAAGCTATGAAACGACTAGATGGCGGTAACAGTAAAACTTCGCGGTTAATAGCATATAAAAAGGCGTCAGATGCAATTAAGGACGGGCTGGAGGCAATTGGCAGGGAATGTGAAAAACGGGGAAAACAGGAAAGGGAGGGGGTGGAATTAGACCTCACTCCGGAGGAGCTCCGTATCAAAAGGGAGCGAATACAAAAATGGGCTAGACAATGTGTTGAAGATGGGATGTGGTCTGTAAGAGAAGCAGATGAATATTTGAGAGCGCGATATGGAAAAGGGCTGGAGACTGGGTTAGCAGATCGGTTTGCAAATATGCGCCGACTTACTGATCCACAGGGAAACACAAGGGAATTGTATAGCAGTGATAATAATGATAATTTGGGTGCTGCCCCTGTGCATCAGGGTAGAGATATTCCTCGAGATCATTCTTATAATGCAGGGCAACGTTGGCAAGGAGTAATCAGAGATGCAACTATTGAAGGGATCATGTTACCTGGTAGTATTACAGCAGTGCCAGTGCACATAGATAATAGAGGACAAAGGCAGTGGTCGCCTTTTGATTGGAAAACGGTTAAGCAATTGCAAAGTGCAGTTATGCAATATGGTACGGATAATAAGCATGTGATGCAGCTAATCAATTCATTTTTCAAGGAGCAAGTACTAACTCAAACAGATATTAGGGCGTTGATGGAGTTATTGCTTCCTCCAACGGGGTATTTGCTGTTCTTGGACAAGTGGCAGGGGAAAGTGGAATTGGCAGTATTAGAAAATGTTCGTTTACCAGCTGATGATCCGTTGCGGTTAGCTAGCATGGACCAGTTACTGGGTCGTGGGCAATATGCGGATGGTGCTACTCAGGCAGCACTTCATCCAAGGATTTTGCAGCAAACGCAAGGGCTTGCCTTGGCGGCAGTGAAAGAATTGCCAAATAGAGGTAACCCTGTGCCACCCTATTCTACAATAGAGTGGGATCCTGGGGAACCATATATGACATTTGTGGATCGTTTAAAAGAAGTGATAGATGCCTCTCCTAACTTGACTCCAGAGGCAAAAGCTGCTGTGGGGAAAGATTTGGCTATGATGAATGCAAACACCCAATGCCAACAGATATTAGCCGGTTTGGGAAAAACTGCTTCTTTAGCAGAGATGGTGGAAGCTCGCACACAGGTACCGATTATGCAACAGGAGGTAGAAAAAGCAAAAATACATGCTCAAGCCCACGCTGCAGCCTTGGCTGCAGCACTTAAGCCTGCAATGAAAGGCCGAAGCCCTTCTTGTGGCCTAGCATGTTTTACTTGCGGACAGACAGGACATCTTAAAAGAAACTGCCCTCAATATGCTTAGCAGCATTGCAAAAATGGCATAACTCTCCAGTTAATCTGGTAACAGATTCTCTTTATGTTGTGGGAATTGTACAAAGAATACATAGAGCACTTTTGCAGCGAGTTTCCAATTCCTTGTTGTTTGAAGCATTGTTAGATTTGTGGAACGTATTAGATTATAGGACAGCACCAGTATTTATCATGCATATAAAAAGCCATACTAACATACCAGGTGGTCTAGTAGAAGGAAACAGCACCATAGACAAACTTGTGGCAGTAGCAGATATATCCCCTTTTGAACAAGCCAGACAAGCTCACGAATTCTTTCATCAATCCTCAGCAGCACTCCGAAAGCAGTTTACAATTACAAAGGAACAAGCTCGAGCCATTATTGCAGCTTGTCCTGATTGTGCCCGCATAGTCCCTCTCCAACAAAAGGGAGTAAATCCTCGGGGCTTGCAGCCAGGTCAGTTATGGCAAACTGATATTACTGAATTTGCACCATTTGGCAGACAAAAGTACATTCATGTCTCCATAGATACCTGTTCAGGACTGCTGTGGGCTACAGCCTTGACCTCAGCAAATGCAAAGGCAGTAAAACGTCATTTACTACAAGCTTTTGCTGTCATGGGTGTCCCTACACAAATCAAAACAGATAATGGTCCTGCATACCACTCTGACAGACTTGCAGCCTTCCTCACCCAGTGGAAGGTACAGCACCTGTTTGGAATCCCTTATAATTCTACTGGCCAAGCAATTATTGAGCGTGCACACCGTGCATTAAAAAATCTTTTGTCTGTTTTGAAAAAACAAGGGGGAATTGGTGTGAGCCCAGAAGAGGTATTGATGAAGGCATTGTATGTGCTGAACTGGCTTAATCCTAAAAGTGAAACTGAAATGGAACCAATTGTTATGCACCATATCAAAAATGTCAAAGATTTTTCCGAAAATGTGCCTAAGGTTAGTGTGTTTAATCCGACAACACAACAATGGGAAGGTCCTATGTCACTAATAACCTGGGGAAGGGGATATGCTTGTGTTTCTACAGGTAACCACAAAAATTCATGGATCCCAGCAAAGTGGGTGAGACCTTGGCTAGCTAACAGAGAAGAAACCGATTGCAGTGATGACAACCCTTAACCTCAGACATGTTATCGCTTTAAGCAACGAATGTAGCCAATGTTGAGAATACCACTTTGTAAAACAGAGCAGCAATTAATGTTTTGTTATTGGACATGTTCACAGTTATGAAGAGTTTGATTGTATGTGTTGTTTGAACTTAAAAGTTAAAAAGATAGAAGATTTGCAGAACAAGAAAATAACAGAAGATATTGGGTTTTTTGGGGTGAATGCCTTGTTTGGTTAAAAGGAATATTGAAAACAGGTTTGTTCTTGTTAATTGTAATTGTATTAGCCTTAATGTTCTTACCCTGTATTTCACACTGTATTTAAAGCATGATACGGCGTATTGTTAATATAAAATAAAAGAGGGGGAGATGTAGTGGCAGAGCCCCCCCCGCCCCAGGGGGATGGGGTTGTCGCCAGCCTGGCTGAGAGGTGAAGCCAGAGACAAAAGAGACTAAAGGAGCACCATTAGAAGGTAACAATGAGTGAGCAATCGCCGGACACATGCGTGCAGAGCGCGTGGACAGTACATGCAGCCTATCATGTTATTGTATAACACGAGTTACAACCAATCACGTTGTTGTAAGGCGCGTGGACAGGGCAGCTTTGCTATAAAGCTAGCCCGGTCCGACAATAAAGCGAACTCTGTGAACATCATATTGGTGTGTCAGGTTCCGTGGCTCGCATGGATAAAGCAACACTCTGATTAATTACTCCTGTGTATATATGTACATATGTGTATATATATATATATAGTAGTAGTGATTAATTAGATTGTATTGATAGATTGTATTAATAAGGTTTAAGTATTCAGTGAATGTCATATTATAAGGGGTGGAATGTCCTGGTTTTGTTAAAAACAAGTTTCTCTTTTAGTGAATTTACCTGTCAGCTAAAGCCTTCATGTTAGCTGCATTTTCCTGGAGAACCCAACACATGTTTTGGTTAAACCTAGCAATGGAATGCAAACTTATTGATAAGCACGGATGGACATCTCGCGAGAGGGGCAACGAGAAAACTGATGACCGAGAGACTGACCAATGGTGTATAACATTCCATTCACGTGAATACTTCATATAAAAGTGGGAGATCACGAGGATCTCATCCCTTTTTCCCCCTTTTCCCTTTTTCCTCATGGCTGACATTAGGAGAGGACCTTGCTGGTCGTCCCTGCGAACTGAGACCTAGTGACAGACTGAATCCAGCTCCGGTTGGCTACAGAGTCTAATCCAGGACTTTGGGTGCTGGCTCTGCAGTTGCTGAGACTTACAAGATTGGTTTTGTATATTTTGTATTATTTTCTCTATTCTTATTAGTAGCATTAGTAAAACATCTTTAACTTTTCCAACTCTCTTCTCTCTGTCCTTCTTTCCCTCCCGATCGCCTGTCCTGAGTGGGAAGGGAGGAGAGGGAGGGGCAAAAGGGGGACGTGGGGAGGAGAGGAGGTTAACAATACACCTGCCAGGGTTTTTGTTGTCACCCCACAATCTTAACCCTTGACAGATAATTGGCGCCCAACGTGGGGCAAGAGAAAAGGGTAAATTTGGAGATTTTTAGCTTTTCTACTGCTCTGATGTACCTTTCAATTTTCTTGGCACGATGCCAACTCATAGAGTTGTGATACTCGCGCGTCTGTTTGCTTCGGATATTATTTAGTGGTATTAAGGCAAAGCGAATTACATTGATTTAAAGATGTTATGGCATAAGTTGTATCAGTTATTTTCTACATTGTGCTCACTGATTCCTTATCTGTGTTGGTGTTTCTTTCTGAATCGAAGTATTCATTATATAACAACAAGAAACTGGACAGCGGTCATGATGATATTGTGTGTTTTGGCACTGGTTTATTTCATTACACTGCAGTCGCTAATGAATTTCTACTCGCTTCTGCTGTACCTTGAAAAGCCTCTGGGAGAGATTAAACAGCAGTACGGCTATGTGTTTGCTAACTGGTCAAGCGAATCTTTAGAAAGGGTGACTAACCATACTTTTGTCTTTTCACTGAGACAGTTTGCAAATGTTTTACACAACTTTGAATATCCTTGGAGCTTTGATAGAACTGTGATGGTGCTATCTGGTTTGCTGAATGTGTGTCAGTTTGTGCTTCTGTTAAAAGAAATGAGGTTCAATAGGAGGTTTGCATCTCTTTTTAGTCCTGGGATTTGCGATGCGTCTTCGGAAGCTTTAGCAAAAAGCACTCCGAGCCACTCGAGTAAAGGCAAAACAGTGAAAGCTGCTGCTGCAGCCACTGCCCCCCCAATCGCAGCTTCACAGGCTGAAGCTACAGCTTCTACACAGAGCTCCTCTGCCAAGGTTGCTGCAGATAACATTACCTCTCCAGCCTCAAAGGCTAACAAGGCAGCCCCCCCTTCTTCACACACTGCTCACTGTTGCTGCTGTAACCACAGCAATCACTGTGACAGACATTCAGACTCTGGAAATGAATCGAATGATGGTGAACCCATATCAGCATCAGTTGCCGGTTTTAAGAAAGTCACTAGAAAGACTACTCGTGCAGCAGGTGATGGCACAGGGCCAACATCAACCCAAGGGGCACCATCAGGACAGGGAGGAGATGAAGTGACCACCACTCGGTCCTTTTCTCCAGGTGAGCTGAGAGATCTGCGAAAAGACTTTAGTCGTCGTGAAGGTGAGAATATTTTAACCTGGCTGCTGCGATGCTGGGACAATGGGGCAGAAACAATTGAATTAGAAGGTGGTGAAATCAGGCACTGGGATCTCTGTCAAAAGATTCCACCACTGATAGGGCAATTTCAAGAGACTCTAATGCCACTACTCTCTGGACCCGACTCTTGGCAGCTATGAAAGTAAGATTTCCCTACAAGGAAGATTGTATATCCAAGTTAGGGAAATGGAATACTATGGAGAGAGGTATCCAGTTCCTGAGAGAATTAGCAGTGCGAGAGATCATCTATTTTGGACCAGACAACCAAGAGGGGACAGACCCAGACAGAATCAATTGTACACGACCTCTGTGGCGCAGATTTGTACAAAGTGCACCACCTGCATATGCTAAGTCATTGGCAGGAATGGTCTGGTCAGCTAGAGGTGTACAAGATATTACTGAAGTGATTGACCAGCTCCGGAACTTTGAGGACAGCCTTGCTGGTTCTCTGTGGGCTTGTGTCTCTGCTGTGGAGAAACTGTGTGAAAAATCTGATGACCGGTTTGAAAAGTTGTTGCAAGAAATCAAAGAACTCAGAGAAGACACGTACCATTCACGACCTGCACAAACCTATGTTTCAGCTATTAGGAAAAGACGTTTCCAATCTCGAGAGAGAGGGCAGAGACAGCCCACAAAAAGAGGTTCACTGTGGTTCTTCCTACATGAGCAGGGAGAAAACACGAATAAGTGGCACGGAAGACCTACCTCAGAACTTCAAGAACGAGTACGTGAGATAAAAGGAAAAACTCCTAAGAAGGTGGCTGCTCCAGTTTACAAAAGGGGCAGAAGAGATTCTGATGCTCTTGAAGGAACCTCTAATTCACACCCAGAGACTGTGCAAAACAGGAATTAGAGGTGCCCTGCCTCCAACCAGGTGGAGGAAAGGGATAACAGAGTTTATTGGACTGTACTTGCACTGAAATCAAACAAGTGAAACGGTTAAAGCCTGTATGGTATGGGGGGTGATGGTTAAAGTATAAGTATGGAGAAGCTTGGCAGATTGATTATATTACACTTCCACTGTTGGGAAGTAAAATGTGGGAAAGCAAGATGTGCAGTTCCAGCCATCTGGATGATAAAGAAAGATCAATACTAACATGACCATCCGGATGGTCGAAGACATAATACTAACATAATAATATGTAAAGGGCCTTGGACAGATTACTTTGAAGTACATTTCTCGTAACTGTAAAAAGTTATAGCCCAAACTCGTGAGAATGGTATCTCGGGCCAGATAACCGCCCCCAAGTGCATGGGATGTGTGAATGTCCTTGGGCCTGGTCTGTGAATGAGTGGAAAAACAAGTGAGACAAATATCACATGAATTTAGTGTGTTCTTAATAACAATTAGTGGAAAAACACCTTTTTGTAAACATCTTAGCATCTTAGTCCAGACCTGTACCTGTAAATCCTATGGTCAATGGTGAATAAAGAAGGTAGCCTAAGCCTAGGCCTAGGTCAGCTCTCTGCCTGGCCAGGCTCTGCACTCCTTCCTGAACAAGATCTTTGCCTCTGCATGAATTTCTGTCTGCGTCCTGGTATGCGTTGTTCCTAATCGCCGCGTTCCACAAACACGTCAAGGTAAGCACTATGTACTTACAATGGTGGAAGCAACCACTGGATGGTTGGAAACATATGCCGTACCTCATGCTACAGCCCGAAATACTATCTTGGGCCTTGAGAAGCAAGTCCTTTGGTGACACGGTACGCCAGAAAGAATTGAATCAGACAATGGTACTCATTTCAAAAACAGTATTATAGACAATTGGGCCAAAGAACATGGTATTGAGTGGGTATATCCTATTCCATATCATGCACCAACCTCTGGCAAAATTGAAAGGTACAGTGGTTTGTTAAAAACTACATTAAAGGCACTTGGTGGTGGAACCTTTAAAAACTGGGATTCACATTAAGCAAAAGCTACTTGGTTGGTCAACACTAGGGGATCAACCAATTGAGCCGGGCCTGGTCAATCAGAAATTCTTCGTACTCTAAAAGGAGATAAAGTCCCCAGAGTGGTTTGTCCCATATTGAGTGCACACCCCTGGGCTGGCATTCTAAACAATCTAAACCGTCCTCGACACCCCCAAAAAGTGATGGATGTCCTACCCTGTCGGGCAGAGGGGGGAGACCCAAGACAGCCCCTGCCCTATCACTGTTGGGTAGAGGTAGGGGACCAAAAAGATGATGAGGGTTAGAAGCAAGTTCCAGTTTGGTGCCACGGGCAACCCCCCTCCCTAACTGCTTTGCTTCTCCAGATGCTCCTCCGTAATAAGTTCGAGGCCCTGGATCTTGAAGAAGAGGTAGGTGAGGATGTGGTGCAAGGCCCACCTACGAGGTCACATAGGAAGAGGTAGTTGACTCCACGCCTCAAGACTGCCTCTGATAAGAAAGAAAGAAGGGTAATTGCAGTAGGCGATTTCCTTCTGGGAGGAACAGAGGGCCCAACATACAGAGTTGACCCTCATCATAGGGAAGTTTGTAGTCTACCAGGAGCCCGTATCAGGGATATCACCAAGACACTTCCCTACCTGGTGCACCCAATAGACTACTAGCCACTGCTGATCTTCCAGACAGGTGGGGAGGAAGCTGCATCCCGTAGTCTGAGGGGAATGAAGAAAGATTTCAAGGTCTTGGGAGGGTTGGTGAAAGAGTCTGGGGCACAAGTGATTTTCTCTTCCCTCCTTCCATTTTTGGGTGACTATGTGGGATGGAATAGAAGAATTCAGTCCATAAATTATTCGCTACAAGACTGGTGCTACAGAGAGGACTTCGGATTGTTTGATAATAGCTGGTTTTATAAGACACCAGTCCAGACAGTGATACGTGGGAAAGGTTTATCTCACAGGGGCAAAAGGATACTGGGACAGGAATTAGCAGGGCTCATTTGGAGAGCTTTAAACTAGATTTGATGGGGGATGGGGTTGTAGCTGGGCTTGCACCAGTGGGGCAGCACTGTAGTATTGAGGCCTCCCTAGGGTGAAACTGGTGTACTCAACTCACTCCGTGAAATGCCTGTACACCAATGTGTGCAGCATGGGGAAAAAGCAGGAGGAGTTAGAAACCTGTGTTAGGGCAGGAGATTATGATCTGGTGGCGATTACAGAGACATGGTGGGACAGCTCACATGACTGGAATATGGTCATGGATGGCTATGTCCTTTTCAGGAAAGACAGACCAGCCAGGCGTGGTGGTGGAGTTGCTCTTTATGTGAGAGAGCAACTACAATGTATTGAGTACTGGGGCAGATGAGAAGAGAGTTGAGAGTCTGTGGGTGAAAATTAAGGGGCAGGCTGACAGGGGTGATACTGTTGCGGGTGTCTATTATAGGCCACCAGAGCAGGGTGAGGAAGTTGCCGAGGTCTTCTACAGGCAGCTGAGAGTGGCCTCACAGTCACAGGCCCTGGTTGTCGTGGGGGATTTTAACTTCCCTGATGTTTGCTGGAAGGACTACTCAGCCAGACATCCACAGTGCAGGAAGTTCTTCCAGTGCATTGACCATAACTTCCTGATGCAAATGGTGGATGAGCCAACTAGGAGAGGAGCACTGCTGGACCTCATTCTCATTAACAAGGAGGGTGTGTTTGAAGCAGTAAAGGTTGAGGGATGCCTTGGTTGCAGCTACCATGAAATGGTGGAGTTCAGGATCTCATGTGGCAGAAAGAGAATAGCAAGCAGAATTGCAACCCTGGACTTGAGTAAGGCAAACTTAGGCCTTTACAAGCAATTGCTAGGGGAAATCCCATGGGCAAGGCTGCTTGAAGGTAAAGGGGTCCAAGATAGTTGTTTAGCATTCAAGGACTGTTTTTTCCAAGCTCAAGATCAGAGCATCCCGACACGTAGGAAGTCAAGGAAGGGAGCCAGGAGATCCGTGTGTTTAAGCAGGGAACTGCTGCGCAAGTTCAAGTGGAAGAGGAGAGTTTACAGATCGTGGTAGAAGGGGCTGGCCACTTGGGGAGAATATAAGGCTGTTGTCAGAGGATGTAGGGAGGCAACTAGGAAAGATAAGGCCTCCTTAGAATTCCACCTGACGAGAGGGGTCAAGGACAACAGAAAGAGCTTTTTCAAATACATGGCAGATAAAACTAACACCAGAGGCAATGTAGACCCACTGATGAACGAGGTGGGTGCCCTGGTGGCAGAAGATACAGAGAAGGCAGAGTTACTGAATGCCGTCTTTGTCTCTGTCTACTCTGCCAGAGGCTGTCCTGAGGAACCCTGTACCACTGAGGGCCCAAAGGAAGTCAGGACAATGGTGGAGTCTGCCTTGATTGATGAGGATTGGGTTAGGGAACAATTAAGCAATCTGGACATCCATGAATCCATGAGTCCAGATGGTATGCATCAGTGGGTACTGAGGGAACTGGCTGAAGTTATTGCTAGGCCACTCTCCATCATCTTTGCTAAGTGTTGTGAAATGGGAGAGGTTCCTGAGGACTGGAGGAAAGCAAATGTCACTCCGGTCTTCAAAAAGGGTAAGGAGGACCCGGGTAACTATAGACCAGTCAGCCTCACCTCCATCCCTGGAAAGGTGATGGAACAGCTTATCCTTGGTGCCATCTCAAAGCATATCAAGGATCAGAGGGTCTTTAGGGACAGTCACCATGGCTTCAACCAGTCATGCTTGACCAATCTCATAGCCTCTTATGAGGACATAATGAGGTGGATAGATTGCGGCGATGAGGAACGACGCACACTGGGACACAGACCAAGATGCACACACAGGCAGAGATCTTGTGCAGGAAGGAGCGCAGAGCCGGGCAGAGCAGAGAGCTGAGCCAGGCTGAGGCCCTCTTTATTAGCCTTTGATAATTTATAGGATTTACAGATACGGATCTGGACTATGATGTTTTATCAATAATTGTTATTAAAAACACACCACACTCATATTACGTCTGTTTCAGTTACGTTCCCACTCATTCACAGGTCAGGCCCAATGACATTCAGACATCACATGTACTTGGGGACATTTATCTGGCCCGAGATAACATTCTCACTAGTCTGGGCTATCACTTTTTACAGTTATGAGAAACGTACTTCAGCACAACCTGCCCTTTATATTTTGACTAGTTCCTATGATCTAATTATGTCAGTACTACTTCTTCTTTGACCATCCGGATGGTCATGTTAGTATTCCTTTATCATCCAGGTGGCTAGAACTGCACATCTTGCTTTCCCATGTCTTTGCTTTCCCATATACATGGTGGCAAAGCAGTGGATGTGGTCTACCTTGACTTCTGTAAAGCATTTGGCACAGTCTCACACAGCATCTTGCTGCTAAAATAAGGCAGTGTGGTCTGGACGATCGGGCAGTGAGGTGGACTGTGAACTAGCTGAAGGAAAGAAGCCAGAGAGTCGTGGTCAATAGGGCAGAGTCTAGTTGGAGGCCTGTGTCTAGTGGAGTGCCTCAGGGGTCAATACTGGGGCCTGTATTATTCAATATATTCATCAATGATTTGGATGAGGGAATAGAGTGCACTGTCAGCAAGTTTGCTGATGACACCAAACTGGGAGGAGTGGCTGACACGCCAGAAGGCTGTGCTGCCATCCAGCGAGACATAGACTGGAGAGTTGGGCAGGGAAAAATGTAATTAAATATAGCAAGAGCAAGTGTAGAGTCTTGCATCTGGGTAGGAACAACCCCAGGTTTGGGTATAAGTTGGGCAATGACCTATTAGAGAGCAGCATAGGGGAAAGGGACCTGGGGATCCTGGTGGACAGCAGGATGACCATGAGCCAGCACTGTGCCCTTGTGGCCAAGAAGACCAATGGCATCCTGGGGTGTATTAGAAGGGGGGTGGTTAGTAGCTCGAGAGAGGTTCTCCTCTCCCTGGTGAGACTGCAACTGGAATACTGTGCCCAGTTATGGGCCCATCAGTTAAAGAAGGACAGGGAACTGCTGGAGAGAGTCCAGCGCAGAGCAACGAAGATGATAAAGGGAGTGGAGCATCTCCCTTATGAGGAAAGACTGAGGGATCTGTGTCTCTCTAACTTCGAGAAAAGAAGAAGATGAAGAAGATGACGAAGAAGACGACAATGACGACAATGGAGGGGTGACCTCATTAACATCTGGGAAAAAGGAGATTGAGCCCCTGTTTGTCATGTTTGTTTATTATATTTCTTAATGAGCTCATGAAATACAGTTTAGCTCACAGAGTACATTGTCCTGTAAATTTGAGAGATCCGAATGGACCTTGACACCCCTATCACTGAGTATCTGGAGCACCTCCTGTCCTGTGCCCCCCAGAACTGCTGGCTCAGACCACACAAACAATAAGGAGCAGGGGGACACAGACAGTCCCAGCATCCCCGCCACTACAGAGCATCCTCAGGCTGGGCATTTGGAGGGGGACCCCCATGTCCCGGGCATCCCAAGCCCCATGGGGGTGTGCAGTGAGGGAGTGGGAATATCCTTCAGCCCATCTGTTCACTACTGCTCCAAAATGTGGGGACAGTCCCACTGCTACCCCATCTGCCCCCCAGGGCAAAGCATGGTCCCAACCCTCCTCCATGGAGGGAGAGCCCTGGCATGGCCCATCCTCTCCTGGTGCCTGCAGCAACTGACATGCAGCCCCCATCCCTGTCCCCAGGCACAGGTGGGTTCCAGCAAAAGGTGGCAGTAGTGTGGCTAGAGTATGAGCTCAGAGGAATGCACCACAGCCTTCCTGCCAAAGCAAACCCTGCTGCTATGGCTCTACCTTCCCAATACCATCCCAGGCCCTCACCAGCTGCCACTGTGCCACAGCTGCCCTGTTCTGTCTCCTCACACCCACTCATGCTGGAGTGATAAAGGACTCAGCATTCTGATTCACTGTGAATCACGCAAAGCCATTTATTACAGAAACAAGCCTCCTTATATACGCAACTATTCTCTAATCACGCGTCCACGCTCCAAGCATGGATTCGCTAAATGAGTATCACGGGCAGTCCACACGCTGGAGCCCCACCGATGATAGGTCCGACGACTCACGCTGAGGCCCTGTTAATGAAGAAACGCCCCTCTTTCTCACAGCAGATTCTGTTCTCAGCTTCTCAAAGTGGCCTTGAGATTCCTTTGGGCCTGACTAATTCAACAACATATCTCCATCTAACCAAAGCCCTCCACAATTCCCCCTTTTTGTTCTTGAATTAGTCAGGCCCATTAAACAGCATGCTGAATCGTCCTTGAAATACACTGCAACATAGAACATGTGATTAACAACATAATTACAATTACATATAATGTAATTAAGATCAAAGAACTACCCACTTATTCCAAAACTTATAAGCTATATGTCAAACCTCAACTTTACTATGGCAATCTTATTAATGTACTGTTCTAGTTTGCCTAAAGCACTTATTAATAGATTCAGAATAAACAAACAAGTTAATACAACACAACCATAATCCTAATGTTAAAAGTAGAACATTTATAACTGCTTGATTTTGTAGATTTTGTAGGCATGTCTCATAATGTTACCTCATTTTTGCATGGAGTATCTAAGTGTAATATCACCCTTTTGGCTCTCCTGCTGATTGTTCAAATTGCCATTCTCCACAGAAGGTACACCACCTGCTTGCTAATAGGCTTCTAGACCACCAGGTCTGTGAGCATCTATAACACTGAATTAGGAGCCATGGTTTACATGTGAAACAGTCCTCACAACTTATCTCCCTCCTGTCCATCTGCATCCATCGAATCTTTGTTGTCTTTATTCAGCCATGGCTTGACCCATTTCGCGGGAATCCACTTCAATCCTTGGTCTGTAATGACACAAACATAACCTTTTCCCCAGGTTATCAATTGATGTGGCTTTTTCCATTGACTAGTGATATGGCCATAACTAATGTAGGTTCTTTCTGATTTAGCATGGTTTTGGGTCATACTTGCAAAGTATTTCATCACATACAATCCTTTTGACAATTGGGTTTGTGCTGTTTCCTCCACTCCCCCCTTTTTTTTAAAACCAACAAACAAACAAACAAACAAAGTTCAGAATCAGATACACACGTTGGATCTTGACTACGTACTCAAAATCACAAATCAAATTTAGAGGTTCCTCCTTAAAAAGCTCTAAGTAATTTAAAGCTGTGCCAAGTTCTGCTAATTGGGTTGAACCTTCAATAATTGTTACAGAATGATGCCAATCGTTATCTTCACACCAAACCACTACAGCTTTATGAGACTTCCCAGAACCATCAACAAAAACTGTGCAAGTATGTAGGATCAGTCCAAATACAAGTATGGTCTATGACCTGATGTTAAAGACTTGCAGGTTCTGCAGCAATTTACATTTCGGCATGCCAAAAGCTGTGCTGTTAAGAAAATCAGCTAGTGCAATTTACAAGGACATAGATTACAAATAAAAAAAAAAACAGAATTAAATTTCACAAATGGTACATATATGACAAAAGGCTCATGGTCTTTTAAGACTTAAATTCATTCCCTCCATTTTCTTGATCAGAGTGACAATTGATATATAACAGTCGGTATATCAATCTGCTAGCAATCTCATCATACTGTCCCACAATAGCCACAGGTTGTTTCATAGACAAATCTGCAAGTCCAATCGAATGCAGTCAGCCTGTAAGGTTGTCATAAATTTATTCCTCAAAGTTTCTAACTCCATTTTGGTTGTCATATATATTGGATATTGTTTTCCCTTACCGGATCAAAGTCCTGTTTCAGATCTATCAGTGTAATATTTGCTTTATTGAAACATTGGCTGTTAATACTAGTGGAAATACAGCATTTGAAATTTCCTTGGAGATTTCTCGCTTGCAGCAAGCAGATCTGCACCATCCAAGCAGCTTCTTGTAGGACATGCAACTAAACAGAATTCTCAGAAAACGTTATTTGAGCTTACAATTTACTTAACAAATCCTGACCCAAGAGAGGTATAGGACTTTCTGGCAACTACAAGAATTCATGTATTAAAACTTTGTTCCAAATTTGGCATTCTATTGGTCTCAAAAAACAGCCTTTCTTTCGTTCTCTCCCATGACCTCAAAAACTAGCATGGTGAATTTACTAAGAAGTCTCTTACAACCAGTTACCACAGAATAAGTCTATTAAAAAAAAAATAATTGGTTTAATTTCCCAGCTTCATTAGAACTATGGACCCACTGGTAATGCCTTTAAATTTCAAACCTCAGACTCCTATATGCAGTATTACAGTTCTCTAGCAGTAATATTGCTTGGGGGGGGGGAATAAAATCTCCCTCTCACCCCCATCTGAGATGGCAGGATCTCCAGCCCAGCATGAAAACAAATCAGTTCAACTCCACATTAAACCAACCTGGCTGCACTCCACACCCAAATCAGTACCAGCCTGACCCAGAGAAGCACTGAGCACTCTGACCTCCCCAGAGCTGACCAGTGTGAAAAGACTGACTTCAGCAAGGAGGTAAAATTATGAGCTCTTTCCCCAGATGTGCCAAAACCTAGGAAACAAGACAGAAGCAAAAAGAAACATCACCAACAACCCCTGATATCAAGCCAAGAAGCAACACAGTACCACAACAAGGATGGATGACAATACTCTGGGAAAAAAAAAGATAGAGCGGGGAGAGTAAACCCCCCTTTCTCTGCTTAGCAGCGGGAAAACAGGTTTTTCCAGTTTTTTTTTTTTTCTTCTTTCTCTTCTTGCTGCAGTTCAGATGTAGCCAAGGCCACGCAGCTGGCATAATCGCTGGTACGAAGTGGGAGGCTCTGGCAAACTCCTCGGTTACAATGAGCTGAGTTTTATACACGATTCCAATTAGCTCAACAGTTGTTACATTCCTCAGCCCCATTTACCTTTCACAATTTAAAGATGTCAAAATACAGTATATTAAACATCAATCCATTATTCCATTTTCCTAGATCCAAATCAGTTCACATTCCAGCAACTTTTAAATACAACTTCATACAATAACAAATTCACATCCATCATAGCATTTAGGTGTTTGTTTGTTTCTTTTCTTTTTTTCTTTTTCCTTTTTTTTTTTTTTCAATGCAAAGCAGAGTTTAACAATTTAAATTCTTTTCTGATCTCAAAATTACTAGATGACAATATAAGCAATTACTCTAATGCACAAGGATGCACCCTAAGAGGGAGCAAGGTGGAATTTTAGCAGTGAAATTTTAGCAGTGGAACTGGTTCCCATTTTGTAACTATCTCCCTAAACAAAATTGTTTTTGTACCAAATACAAATATGCAAATTAAAATACTGAGCTCAGATATGAAAACCAAATACCAAGTTCAAATATGCAGATGGATCACAGTTACACTAATTTAAGACAATCTCTCAATTTTTGCATTGCACCTCTGAACTGCTCACTGCTCAGCCAGGCAGAGGTATCGCTGGGTCTCCCTGACAAAACAGGTCAGTGCGCGCTGGAGCCCAATTGGCACCTGCCCCCCCGCCACTGCAGCAAGCTGGACTGGGCAAGGTTTTTATCAGTGTCTCATCTGGTGCGCTACAACTGTTATCCCAAAACCAGGATTCTTTACTTGGTGTGCATACAAAAGAGCCAAATCCAGCACATCGAGATGAGACACAGCCTATCACAGAGTTGCGCAAGGCTGGATACTGAAATAAAGCTAGCGTGCTAGAAAGACAAAATAACAGCTACTACACACGAAATTTTACCATCACATTCACACAGTAAAGAACTAAATTACTCATGATCTTCTGTATTATCACAAAATGCACATTTTGAGTCAACGGATTCTCATGATTTAACAGACTTATCGTACCATATAACAAAGACCTACCAAAATTGCAACATGCTTAAACAGATACCCACAAAGAAAACAGTTTAATAAGGAAAGCATCTTGCAGACTTCAGCAAGTTTTCTGACCTGTGTGTTATCAATTAATTCTCTCTCAGCTTGTTGAAGTTCAAATCGCCCTGCCTGTAATACTGTCTGAAATGATTTAATGATTTCTTGTCCGAGTGCTTTCCTATGTTTTAAAACACCTCCCAATACTGATTTTTTAGGAACACAACTGAAAATAATCATTCCTGACCCCATCTTGCAAGTAAAAACTTTGAGAAGAGGGAGGGAGGGGGGGAAGCACAGGGCTGCTTGCAGCATGAGTGGGAAGAGCGGGTAGAAGGTTTTACGGCGCACTTAAAAACAACTAGTAAAACAATTAAATCACATTCCTGACAAGCTGCTTGATTTTCAGAGAGGCAGTACACAGGAGCACATAATATGTACTGTAAAACTCGCAGATAACATGTTGATAGCAAACATTAGCATTCTCTACTGCTATTTTCAACACCAGTGCTTCCTTAACTTCTAAGTTTTCAACCTGCTTATTGATGGCCTCTTGAAGGTGGTCAATAAATTGCATGTAATTTTCATTGGGACCCTGATTAATAGTTGCAAATGATTTGGCTGCTTTGTTGGTTTCAGGCACCTCTCTCATAGCTTGATATTGCTGACTGTTGGATTCACTAATAGCTGATCTAATCTTTCACACAGTTCTTTTGCCCAGTTCTTATCCGGCGACTCCTTCTTCTCTTTCGTGGAAGTTGGAGGGTTAAAAGGCGGTAAAAGCAGATACAAATTGGTAAAAGGACTTGTCTATGACTTTAGCATTCTCAGCTTTCACAGGTTCTTTGGGCAAGTTGTCTGATTCCAATCCTTTGGACTTGCTGTTCTCATCAAGGTTGGGTAATAGTGTAGGAGGACACCCGCTCGGCATTTTTCCTCCCCCCGCCCCGGACTGCTGAGCTATCAGGGGTGCTGAAAGCACAACAGGGGATGGAGTAGAGAAGGTATCAAAGACACAAACCGGGTGAACTTCACAGTGACTTTCAGGATACTTATCAGGCTGCAATGCTACAAAAACTCCAGCAGCAGCAGACCGTTCAGCCTTAAAATCTTTTATAAGTTTCCATGTAGTTACTAATGATTTAGCTTCTTTATCATCTCCATTGCTGACTTTATCCCATAATTTCTGCCCTATATCATCCCAAAGTTCAGTTTTAAAAACCTTCTCAGCTTCTGTCGGATAGCCATTAGTTCTACACCAAACCAACAGTCTACGTATGTTACTTTCTTCATATTTAAGTCCTCTCATAGAGAGAATATGCAGGAGGAGTTTAACTATGGCTTGTTCCTCAGAGGATATGTTTTGCCCCATAATTTCACTCTTCCCTCCTCCTGCTCCCAGCCGCTCACCTTTTCCGGTGATTTCTTCAACAAATTTATCTGCGGAACATCCGTACGCCTCCGCCCGGTTCTCAGTCCAGCTGATCCGCCTCCGGCTGGGCCGTTCCAGGCTTTTCCCCGATCGTAGTGAGACACCATTCAGAGTATCACGTCGGGGTCACCATTTGTTGGAGCGATAAAGGACTCAGCATTCCAATTCACTGTGAATCACGTAAAGCCATTATTACAGAAACAAGCCTCCTTATATACGCAACTATTCTCTAATCACACGTCCACACTCCAAGCATGGATTCGCTAAATGAGTATCACGGGCAGTCCACACGCTGGAGTCCCACCGATGATAGGTCCGACGACTCATGCCATGCTGAGGCCCTGTTAATGAAGAAACGCCCCTCTCTCTTTCTCACAGCAGATTCTGTTCTCAGCTTCTCAAAGTGGCCTTGAGATTCCTTTGGGCCTGACTAATTCAACAACATATCTCCATCTAACGAAACCCCTCCACACACTCAGACCCTTGCCCCATGCCATGTCCAGAACCCTGGGGTACAATGTTCCAGTATGTTCTGGGCAGCCGTTCCCAACCTAGGCTGAGCTTGATGCCGGGGTCTTCCCTGGCTCCCCCCAACCTGTGTGGCACTCCAGGCCAGAGTGAAGGAGAGGTCAGGGGATGGAGGGGTTTGGGGAAGGCAAAAAATAGTTTGCAGCGACTCTCATATTTACATTTGGGATTATGTATTTACATGACCCCATGGGGCTATATACAGGGATGGGGGAGATTGGGCGGGGGGGAGCCACAACATTGAAGCCTGCCCTGGTGTGGTTGAGGGGCCAGTCCCAGCAGGAGCCTCTGTTTCTCCCCTGCCCCAGGAGGGGGTGATGTGTCACAACTTCTGCCAGGAGCTAGGTACCAATAAGAGACTGCAAAGTGCCCTACGGGGCAGCTAGGTCCTGAGAGCAGCTCAGAGACAGCTGAGCCACTGGGGAGAAGGCAGGGGGGCCAAAGATCCCAGAGGATGAGGGGATATGGGGTCCCCCGGGCTGGATTGGGGCTGGTTCCCCCCTCCAGTGAAGGCTGCAGAGGCAGTTGGACTTTGCTGGTACTGATGAAGAGGGGCAGATGGTGCCATGGCCACTGGCCCACTCAAGCCCTGCTGAAGCAGAGGGGCTGCAGTGGTAGGGGGAAGCTGCAGTGGCAGGGGGCCCTGGTCCATCCCAGGGGCCAGGTGCTGGGAAGCATAGCGGCCCACTGGGGTTGGGGACTCCACCACCGGGATCAAATGACTTTGGGGTCTTTCCTCTCACCCAGCAGCCAGTACATCTACATCTTCCCCTTGCTCTGGGGGCCAGAGGTGGGCGGTGAGACCCTCCCCAGCTCCCGGTGCTGCCTCTCGGGTGCTATGCCCAGCATCGAGTGGGACCGAAGGTCCCAGCCCCCACCTGTCCACCCAGTACATGACCCTGTGGCAGGAAGACAGCCCAAGACCCTGCACCCTAACCTTTCTCTCCACATTCCTGTGCAGTTCCAGCTCAAAGCAGCCAAACTCATCCAGGACTTCCTTAGTGGTGGAAGAGATGTGGATCTTCAGAGTTGGATAGCACAGAGGGGCAAAAGGGACATGACTGCATCTGGGAGCAAGGCATGACCTGTGGCACCGGACCCCAGCTGCCAGTCCTGCGGCTTACCCTGGTTGTTGGACTCCACGCAGAATGCAGTGTTCACCATGTCCCCAAACAGGCAGTACCGCAGCATCTTCAGACCCACAACTCTGGCACACACAGAACCTACAGGCACAGAGATGCCTGAGACTGCTGCAGGGCAGGTGAGCATCCCCCAGCCACAGTGTTAGCTGGTGTAGGGGCTCACCGGTTTGTAAGCCAATATGCAAGCAGAGCTGGTCATTGGGCCAGTGATGGATCGTGAAGGTTTTGACAGCCTCAAGCAAGGCCAGAGCCATGTGAACAATCTTTCAGGCATGCAGTTTCTTCTTGTGCACCAGCAGCCCCAACACCACCATGTAGGCATCCCCAATGGTCTCCACCTGCTGGGTCAGGGGGAGTGAGTAAATCCTGGGCTCCTGCCCCATCCCAACTCAGCTGGGATGAGGTCAAAGGTTAACTTTTGGAATATTCTGTGTGGTAACACAAAGTGACAACAATTACCCAAGAGGTTCAATTAAATCATGAATTTACTAAAAACATCACTCAGAATTACAGGGAATAGTGGTTTGGCAAAAGTTAGTAACTATATCATAAAACTTAGCAATACTTTAACAACAAAAACAATATTACTCTTAAATGCCCAGAATAAAATTAGAAAGAGAGAGAGAGAGGAAAAGGAGAGAGATAGTTTAAGATATCAGAAGAAAGGTAAGATCTCACCACTCCGTTGTTCTAGCTTGTGGTGGGTACAAAACTTCATTAATGCCATGCAGCACACACACACACACTAAGACAAAAAACACACAAACAAAACAGACTAAAAAGTGTCCCAAGTGAGCAAGTTTTATAACCCAGTCCATTTAAATGCGAGTGTGGCGGATGCACTTGACCCCCACCCCCAGCCAAAACAGCAGCAGTTTAGTCAAGGCTCGAGAGGAGGTAAGGACCTGAGCTGCAGCCAGGCCAAGAATTCCTTCCAAGAGACCCACAAGGAAGCAGGACGGCACACTGAATGCCAGTAACTTGTGAGCACAGGGAGTCTCATGCATACTTTTCCTACTGTATGCAATTTGACTACTAGTCAAGCACTTCATTCTATAAATATGACAGCCTGGATGAGCCCACTTTGAGCTCTCCCTGCTAAATAAGTGAGCTGTATGGCAATGGTTTTACTACTCACAGGTCAGTGGATGAACCCAGTTCAAGTTCAATATTAATCATTTAGCTTAAGTAGATGCACACCAAATGTAATGGATTATTTAGAGATATAAGGTTGTACGATTTTTAGTGTATTCTTTTTTGAGCGGCGGAGGAACACGCAGGTCGACTCAATATGAGTGATAAAGCATAGTTTGATTTATTAGCCCAAACAGCATATACTTATACAGTTCACGATAATTATGCATACCTGTCACCTACTAATTGGCTTAAGCTCTAATAGTCACATTTGCATGGTCCTCCTACTTGCAGTTGCTAGCTATGCTTATTCTACATTCTTGTGCTGTTGAAAGCTGTTTGTGAAACTCTGCCAAGGTCGCAGTGACCTTGCTGATTTTACTGAAACAGTCAGTGGTTCCCACTGCGGCCTAGTCTTGCTACTTATGCTAAGGTCTTCAGAACAGGCTCTGCTCGTGCAACTGCTCTGCAGACCCATGTCCCTTATTTTTAAGCCGTTCTCCAACATTCTTTGACTCATGTTACTTGGTAGATTAGATTTGCTAAAATTTTAAGCTGTAAGGTCCTGCTTGTATTTACCAAAATCAACTGCAGACTATACCTTAATATCTTCAAGGTCAATCTCTGTTCAAATACCCGCCGCCAGGGAATCCACAGACCTACCATAGTCCCCCACATGCAGCCAAGAGGGAGCACTTCAGCAGGACTAGGAGGGTTTGGTGAGAGGGCTAAACTCCCCACCTGCCACACTGACCTTGAAGTGGTAGGTGTTGGCAAAGATCTGATACTTGCCATGCGTGGTCATCAGGGAGCCGTAGCTGGAGCTGTGCTGCGGGGAAGGAGAGAGCTAGGGGTGGGGACCCTGGGGCGAGAGGTGACAAGCACCAATGGAGGCAGGCAGGGACACCCAGGGGCGTACAGGGGATAGTGCAGGACAAACTCCGATGGGTCAGCACAAGCTCTGCATGCTCTGTAGAGAGGGTAAAGTCTATAGGATGAGGTATGGTGCACTGCAGGGGATGGATAAGGTGTGGCTGCACAGAGGACAGAGGACTGCATAGGGGACAGATGAGGTCTGGTGCTCTATAGAGGATTCAGAGTTGTGTA
The DNA here is from genome assembly GCF_037038585.1 of Patagioenas fasciata. NCBI lineage: Eukaryota > Metazoa > Chordata > Aves > Columbiformes > Columbidae > Patagioenas > Patagioenas fasciata. Next base: position 15,150,072 of record NC_092559.1, on the reverse strand, counting down.
GGGGATGGAGTGTCACATAGGAGATGGATGAAATGTAGCTTTATAGGGAATGTAGAGTTACGGAGGGAGGAAGGGTTGTGTAGGGGATCAACATGATGCAGCCTTGTAAGGGAGGAGTGTTGTGCAGGAAGGGAGGGTGGCACAGGGTCAGGAGGAAGGTGGTACCCCAGGACTGGCAGCTCAACCAGGGACAGGGTGAGACAGCTGCCTGCTGCCTTGTGGTACTGCTCGGGGCTCTCAAATGGCAGCTCATCCCAGCAGATCCTCCTGAGCATTCTGGCAAGCTCCTTCTCCAACATAAGCTTCCTGGGAGGCACATGGGGGTCAGGTCCCTGCAGGCCCCTGTCCTGCCCACTCCCCCACCAGGTTGAGGGGTGCTCAGGCAGAGGCACTCCCCAGCCCCAACTGACCTGAAGATGAGGAAGCTGGAAATGCTGAATATGATGAAGGTGAGGCCAGTGCCCAAACCCTGGATGACCATCATGGAGAGGGGGCTGCAGGCAGGAAGGGATGTCAGTATGGTCCAGCTGCCTGTGGGAACCGGGTGGCCATACACCCACAGGGAAGGGTGCTGGGGACCAAGGGATGTGGGGACCTGGTACACCAATTTTTCTCACAGGAGGGGTTATCCATGATGAAGACGCAGGGTGAGTTGTTCAAGGCAGGGGGCCTTTCACCCAGAGAATCACAGAATCACAGAATGGTTGGGGTTGGAAGGGACCTCTGGAGATCATCTAGTCCAATGCACCTACTGTGGCAGATGCACTCAACCCCCTCCCAGCCAAACCAGCAGCAGTTTGGTCCAGGCTCCAGAGGAGGTATGGGCCTGAGCCATAGCCAGGTCAAGAACTCCTTCTAGGAAACCCACAAGGAAGAAGAACAGTACACTGAACACTGATGAATTGTGGACACAGGGAGTCTTGTGCATACTTTTCCTACTGTATGCAATTTGGCTACAAGTCAACCACTTCATTCTATAAATATGGCAGCCTAGATGAGCCTACTTTGAGCTCTCCCTGCTAAATAAGAGAGCTGTATGGCAATGGTATTATTACTCACAGGTCAGTGGATGAGCCCAATTCAAGTTCAATATTAATCATTTAGTTTAAGTAGATGCACACCAAATATAATGAATCATTTAGCGGTATAAAGTAGTATGTTTTTTAATATACTCTTTGCTTCATGTTACTTGGTAAGCTGGATTTGCTAAAATCATAAGCTGGAAAGTTCTGCTCATATTTACCAAAAGCAACTATAAACTACACTGAACACTTGCAAGATAAGACCTAGTTTGCACTTTGCTGGGAAGAACGGAACTGACTGCAGAAAAATAATGATTCCAAGGTTAACACAGAGACATTACAGACATCTGCAAAATGAGGTCTATTTTGCACTTCACTGAAAAGAAAGTATTTATTCAGACAAAACAGTACCTGCAAGGCTATGGCCCATAAAAAATGTCTATGGCAAAACAAAATAAAGGCTCATATGAGATCAGCAAAAAAGATTCAATGAGATGTAAGAAGGCCTCAAAGTGAAATATTGCTATTGGACTGAATCATGGTATGGATGGTTTGTAAAGATATAAAAGTCTATGGTTTTCTATGCTCAGGTCGGAACCTCTGTGCAGGTACCCAGCTTGAGACAGCCCTCCTGCTATTCTACTCCATTAAATTTTTTTTCTGAGAATTTGTTTCCTGAAAGTCTGCTCTGCATATGGTTATCAGGTCTCGCCTGAAAGTTTGCCTCTGGAGTTCTAAAATATAGACTCTAGAGCGAATGGCTATCAGGGAGGGAAGACACCTGAAAGTTTGCTTCATGAACAGACACAGGTACCTGGAGAGAAGGTAAGCAGCATTTGGGTTGGTATATTTCCCCCATGCAGTAAATAATAGAGTGAACCTGCCAATGAACTCTTTAAAGTTGCACTTCTATTTGAGAGATCTAAGCATTGTTCTGCAGTAAGCAGAACCCTAAATTACTCCTCTGCGACACTGCTAAAGAAGGTTCACCTAGACCAGATTGCACAGGAATGCGTCCAGGCAGGTTTTGAATGTCTCCAGAGAAGGAGACTTCACAACCTCTCTGAGCAGCCTGTTCCAGTGCTCTGGCACCGTCAAAGTAAATGAGCTTCTCCTCGTATTCAGATGGAACCTCCTACGTTTCAGCCTGTGCCCGTTGCCCCTCATCCTGTCGTTGGGCACCACTGAAAAGAGTCTGGTCCCATCCTCTTGGCACCCACCCTTGAGATCTTTATAAGTATAAATAAGGTCCTCTCTCAGCCTTCTCTTCTCCAGGCTGAAAAGAACAAGCTTTCTCAGTCTTTCCTCATAACAAAGATACTCCAGACCCCTAATCATCTCTGTAGCTCTCTGCTGGACTTCCTCCAGTATTTCCATTTCCTTCTTAAACTGGGGAGCCCAGAACTGGACAGAGTACTCCAGATGCAGCCTCACCAGGGCAGAGTAGAGGGGAAGGATAACCTCTGTTGTGTATTGATAAGGATAATGGCTGAAAACATTGTGGCGAAACTAGTTCATCCAGCCACAACGGATGACACATTCAGTATAGGGTGAACTGCAATTTACATATCAACGACAAGCTAACGAGCCACAGACCACGCTGGCTGGCTGATACCGGAGGTAGGGGATGAGCTGTAGGGCACATAGCTCCATCTTCTGATATGCCCAGCTTGGCAAAGAAAGGGGAAAAGCTGAGACCCTTCAACATGGCCCAGGATTTGTCGAGACTTGACAATCTTTCACAATCACCCCTTCCCCCCAGACTTTCCTCTACTCTGAGAGCTATAAAAAAGCTCACCTAAAACAGCACTAACAGGGAACTCACCCTCAGGACCCTCCGTGCACCAGCCTCGCCGCGGGAACCAGACCAGACACCGGAGGGTGCTGCGCTCCTGAACTACAAACCCCAGCATCCTCCCTGCGGGACACCGGAGGCCATACAACATCGTACAAGTCCTGTCATCCATGCTGCGGAGCCGTAAGAGTGGCTAGATCCCTTACCCTTTTCTTTCTTCCTTTCTCTCTGCTCTTTCCTTCTCTCCATTTTTCTATATCCCTATTTCTGTGTCTCTCCTTCTGTGACTGGTGATATATTACTCTCTTTCTCTCTTTCTTATACCTTAGTTTTCCTTCCCTCTCTACCACTTTCTTTCTCTCTTTTCCTTTTCAACATATAAGAGTAACATCATCTTAAGCTCTGCTGTTGGATTCTTGTTAAATTTTGTGTTATAGCTACTAATGGTTGCCAATACATTGCTAGTAGAAGGACTCTTGCTGTTAACGTATTGATAAGTTCTGTGATATCACAAAATACTTTTGCCAAGCCACTATTCGCTGTTATTAATATTCCAACACGTGCTTCTAGTAAAACTCATAATTAAATAGGACCCCTGGAGTGATTGTCTGTCATTCACTTCACGTAACTGCACAGAATTAACCCAGAGTTAACTCACACCTGGTCTCATCTGTTGAGTAAGGGCGTGTGTCGCGTTCAGAGTTAACTCATCCCTCATCCCATCTGTTGGGTTGGGACAGTTTTATTTGGTGTCAGAAGTGGGATATTCTGTGAGAAGCAGTTTAGAGGGGGGATAGGAGCCAGAGGTTTCAAAGGAGGACTGATTAGTCTGTGCCGCGTTCTCCAGCAGTGGGTCATGGCATCCCAGGTTAAGCCAGACCTGGACTGCTCCCTGCTGTTGAATTTACTAAAAGATTATAAGCCTTGCCTGACCCCTGAGGGTCTTAAGTGGGCCTCTGGATGTTGGTTGTCTCCAGATATTGTAACTCAGCGAATAAGGGACTTGGCAAAAAAAAAAAACCAACACAGGTTTAAACTTGGAAAAGGTAAAGCCATGATCTGTGCTGTTTTGGGAGCAGCATTGATAGCTGCCCAGAAAGAAAAAGAAACTGGGCAGGGGGTTGTAAGGCTCAGGCTGGACCGAGTCTCTCTTGGGGGAAGGTTGCACGGGAGTTGATTAATTATGACCAGCGTATGGGTTTCATTGGAAAAGAGGTTAAGTCTCAAGTAGCGGTGTGCCGAACTGAAACAGAGGTAAAATTCCCTCGCCCCCGAGACAAGAAATTTATGGGGATAGGTTTGAGGCATCAGTGTTGGAAATTAGGACTGGATAAAGGTATTCCCCGAGAAGTGATGGATGGCTTGCCCTTCCCCAATTTACAGCTGCTTGTAAAGATGTGTAAATCAGAAGATACAGATCAACCAGGAAAGCAATACACCCCCACGGCCCCTGTAACTCAGGTGTCAGCCGTGCCAGTCATTCCCACAGCTCCTAGAGAGAAATTCAACAGCCCCTCAAAGCCGGGAAACTTCCTTCGCCGTCCCCAGTAAGTGAGCCGGGGGACGGCGAATGGATATATTTCAGATGGCTCACTGAAAATAAGGGGGATCTGCTAGTAACTGGGACTCTCACAAATATTCTGTGTTTGGATTTACTCAAGGGTAAAGCCACAGCGTGCTCAGTGCTAGGAGCAGCCCCGGGGGCAGCTCAAAGCACCAGGCACCTGGACAAACAAACAGAGCAAGAAACGGTAAAGGTCCTACAGGACCAGTTAGCTGCAGAATGCAATACCACTCAGCAGCTCCTTACAGCTCTGTTAGATGCATTAGACCGGGAGAAAATCTTACAATCTGAATTGGAAGAATATAAGCAGGCAAAATATTACCAGACAAATCTTGATTCTGTTCCAGACAGTGAGCCCGGTTTTACCAGCCCAGCACAAGCGGCTGAGGAAGAGGGTCTTAAACTCCTGTATCCACCAAAATAATTGGAAATCACCCGGGAAGTATCTTATCCCAAGAACAAGCAGGCAACAATGAGGCCCCTCATTAAAACTGAGTCTACTGATAACAGCCAAGCGGGGCGGGGGGGGGGGGTGGCTCTGCAAGTTGCCACCCTGTGGCCAACTTATTAGAGATTCAGGAGAAATATAGTAACTTAGCCCAAGAAACGGAAACAGAATGTGTTTTAACTGGTGGCGATGAAATTTTGCTCTCAGAGAAGGAAGCACAAGGGTATTCAGAGCCTGGTGTGCTTCTGACTGCTAATGATCAAAGAGAGTTGTTAACTCAACGAGCTGCCTATTGGGAGGGGGAGCTGGACCCTTTAGAAAGGGGAGACCCAGAATGCATTGAAACCCCCGCTGTAAATCACCTAACTGAAGATTTACAGAAGTCCACCTGTCCCCAGTTAATTCACAAGAGCCCCAAGAGCCTTCCCCGGTGTTGGTAAATGTAGATCCTGTCAGGCCTCCTGACCCACTGAAACTGCGTGCAGTGCGGCTGCGGGACCTTTTGGGGGATGCGTCGTCTCCACGGGGTGGAGGGGGTGTGTTTCCCAGGGTGGTCGAGCTGTCACTTGGGTGGAGGTGGCTCAGGAACTTAATTGTGGTAGCATGGGTCTGATAGGGGGAGTCACAAAAACGAAAACTGCTGTACCAAGAGTGGAATAGCAGGTAAATCGAACTTGTCCCCTAGGTGTCCCAGAGACAAAGAGAAACCTTTTGTGGGCTGAGGGAATAGAGAAGGGAATTCCCCAAGATGTAATAGATGGAATGTCTACCCTGGCCTTGTAAAAGCTTATTAGGGCATGGAAGGCACCCCATAAAAATGAACTGCTTGCTTGGGGGGGCATGGAAGCAGAGCCCTGAGCTGGTGGGACAGTGATTATCCCTCAGATGCCCACTGTTCCTGAGGGCGGATAACAGACCTGCCACCCCCAGTCAGTGAGTCAGGGGGCAGCCAGTGCGTTCATTTAAAGAGACTCACAGAAACTGTCAAGGGGGTCTGCTGATCGCCTTTCCTCTTGATTCCTTTAAAATCAATTCTCCACTGCCGAGGTGGTCCAAGACTCAGCCAAAAATGAGTTCAATGGGTTGCCTCTGACTTACTACTTTCTGTCCCCAAGCCCCTGCTATTCTTCCAGAGAAAAGGTAAAACAAGGACCCAGCAACCCTGCTCCACAAAACCAGATGACCTGCCCTCCTGAAACTACCACCACTGGCACTGTACCCCTCGTTTTAAAGACAACAATGAACATTTATGCATGGAAAGCTACTGACACCTATGGGAAAGAGCACCAGATCAGCACTGGTGGATCATCCCTTCTTTTTTTTTTTTTTTTTAAAGAAAAAAAAAGGGGGAGGAAGTAAAAGTTGCCTTTTAGTAATATTGTTATTTTACTATGTTTGGGGATTTTTATTTTGTATGTTAGCTTTTTTTTATCTTACAAGAAAGAAATGGTGTGGGGCTGGTCACACTCTCTTTAATGCACCCAAGGCTACCATTGGCCTTCTTGGGCACATTGCTGGCTCATAGCCAATCTGTTGTCCACCAGGACTCCCAGGTCGTTCTCTGCAGTACCGCTTTCCAGCAGGTCAACCCATAACCTGTACTGGTGCCTGGGGTTATTCCTCCCCAGGTGCAGGACCCTACACTTGCCCTCATTGAATTTCATTAGGTTCTTCCCTGTCCAGTCCTCCAGTCTGTCCAGGTCTCGCTGAATGGCAGTACAACCTTCTGGTGTGTCAGGCCTTCCTTGCAGTTTTTTTCATCAGCAAACTTGCTGAGGGTGCACTCAGTCTCTTCATCCAGGTCATTTTTGAACAGGACTGGACCCAGTACTGAGCCCTGGGGAACCCCACTAACTACAGGCCTCCAGTCAGACTCTGCACCATTGACCACAACCCTATGAACTCTGTTGTTATGGCGGATGCACTCAATCCTTCCCCCCCCGCCAAACCAGCAGCAGTTTGGTCCAGGCTCCAGAGGAGATAAGGACCTGAGATGCAGCCAGGCCAAGAACTCCTTCTAGGATACTCACAAGGAAGCAGAATGGCATATTGAATGCTGGTGGCTTGTGGGTGCAGAGAGTCTCGTGCATACTTTTCCTACTGTATGCAATTTGATTATGAGTAAACCACTTCATTCTATAAATACAACAGCCTAGATGAGTCCACTTTGAGCTCTCCCTGCTAAATAAGTGAGCTGTATGGCAATGGTTTTACTACTCAGAGGTCAGTGGATGAGCCCAATTCAAGTTCAATATTAATAATTTAGTTTAAGTAGATGCACACTGAATGTAATGGATTATTTAGAAATATACGGTTGTATGATTTTTAATATACTCTTTGATTCATATTACTTGGTAGACTAGATTTGCTAAAATTTTAAGCTCGTGTTTACTAAAATCAACTGCAGACTACACTAAACGCCTCCAAGATAAAGTCTAACTTGCATTTTGCTGGGAAAATGGAACTCTCTGGGAAAACAACGATCCAAGGCTAAAGGAGAGACATTACAGACATCTGAAAAGTGGGGCCTATTTTTCACTTCGCTGAGAAGAAAGGATTTATCCAGACTAAATATCACCTTCAAGGATATGGACCAAAACCAATGTCTACAACTGAACAAAACAAAGGCCCACATGGAGTCAGAGAAAAAGGGTCCAATGGGTAGCAAAGAACCTGCTGTTGGACTGGATCTTGGTGTGAATGGTCTGTAAAGATATAAAAGTTTGTAGTTTTCTATGCTCAGGCAGATCTCTGTGCAGGTACCCAGCTTGAGCCAGCCCTTCTTCTATTCTACTCCATTAAATTTTATTTTTCTAATAATTTTGTCTCCTGAAAGTCTGCTCTGCATATGTTTATCAGGGAGGGAAGGTGCCTGAAAGTTTGCTTCGTGAATGGGTACAGGCATCTGGAGAGAAGGTAAGCCGCATTTGGCTTGGCATATTTCCCCCATGCAGTAAATAATAGAGTGAACCTGCCACCGAACTCTTTTAAGTTGCACTTCTCTTTAAAGAAACCTAAACATTGTTCTGCAGTAAGCAGAACCCTAAATTACACCCCGCGACAGTCATCCAGCCAGTTCATGATCGATGGATAGATGGATCACTGTGCACTCATCCAACCCACACTTCCCGAGCTTACCTGTAAAGATGTTGTGAGAGACAGTGTCAAAAGGCTTGCTGAAGTCAAGGTAGACAACATCCACTGCTCTTCCCTCATCTACCCAGCCAGTCATGCCATCATAGAAGGCTATCACGTTGGTCAAACATGATTTCCCCTTGGTGAATCCATGCTGACTACTCCTGATAACTTTATTTTCCTCCACATGCTTGGGGATGACATCCAGAATCAGTTGTTCCATCACCTTTCCAGGGATGGAGGCAAGGCTCACTGGCCTGTAGCTTCCTGGGTCATCCTTCTTGCCGTTTCTGAAGACTGGAGTGACATTGTCTTTCTTCCAGTCCTCAGGCACCTCTCCTTTTCTCCAAAACCTCACAAAGATGATGGAGAGTGGCTTAGCAATAACATCTTCCAGCTCTCTTAGCACTTGTGAGTGCATCCCATCAGGGCCCATGGATTTGTGGATGATCAGCTTGCCTAAATGATCTCTAACCTGATCCTCCTCAACTAAGGGAAAGTCTTCCTTTGTCCTGCCTCTAGGATCTGGGATTCCTGAAGTCTTAGCAGTAAAGATGGAAGCAAAGAAGGCATTCAGTAATTCCACCTTCTCTGTATCATCCATCACCAGGGCACCCACCTCATTCAGCAGCAGACCTACATTTTCCCTAATCTTCCTTTTGCTGCTGATACATTTGAAGAAACCCTTCTTCTTGTCCTTGACATCCCTGTTCAGTTTTAATTCCAAGTGGAGCTTAGTCTTCCTCACAACATCCCTGCATACTCTAATGTTGGAAAGTAAAATGTGGGAAAGCAAGATATGCAGTTCCAGCCATCTGGATGATAAAAGAAGATCAATACTAACATGACGATCTGGACGGTCATGTTAGTGATTGAAAAAGTGTCCAGAGAATAGAACCTTGAAGTATAACACTTTGTTGTTTCTAAAGCGAGAAGAGTAGGACAAAAATAAAACTCTACAACAGATCATTGAATCATTTCAGACAGTTTTACAGGAGGAATGGTCTGAACTTCAACAAGCTGGGAGAGAATTAACTGATAACACACAAGTCATAGAACACTTGCTGAACTCTGCAAGATACTTTTCCTTATTAACCTGTTTTCTTTGTAGGTATCTGTTTAAGCATATTACAGTTTAATAGGTCTTTGTCTGTTATATGGTACAGTAAGTTCATAGACTGTTAAATAATGAGAATCCATGGACTCAAAATGTGCGTTTTGTGATAATACAGAAGATCATGAGTAATTTAGTTCTTTACTGCATGAATGTAATGGTAAAATTTTGTTTAGGGAGATAATTACAAAATGGGAACTGGTTCCACTACTAAAATACCACCTTGCTCTCCCTTAGGATGCATCCTTATACATTAGAGTAATTGCTCTTATTGCTATTAAATAATTTTGAAACCAGAAAAGAATTTAAGTAGTTAAACTCTGATTCGCATTGAATTTATGTGTTTGTTGGAAGTATGGGAAAGAAAACTGAATGCTATGATGGATGTGAACTCGAAGGAGGTTGTACTGAAAAGTTGCTAGAATATGACCTGATTTGGATCTAGGAAAATGAAAGTAATGGATTGATAGTTAATATGCTGTTTATTGACATCTGTAAGACGTTGCAAATGGTAAACGGGGCTGAGGAATGTAACTATTGCTCAGCTAATTAGAATTGCATATGGAGTGTATTATGGCTGGAATGAAATGGGAAAATAAAAAAGTAAAATATCCCAGGCCTGTGCTGTACTGTTTCAATATAAATTTCAGGCCTGTGTCAAGCTGCAAGATAAACTTAGCTCCCTGGCAGCTCCCAGACAGCTCCCACTTAGCACCAGCAAATAACGCCACCTGCGTGGCCTTGCCTGTATCTAAATTGCAGCAAGAAGAGAAAGAAAAAGAAAAAAAAAAAAAAGAAAAACCTGGCTTCCCGCTTTTAAAGCAGTGAAAGGGGGGTTTTCTCTTCCCCCCCACTGCAGCAATGTTGTAATACTGAATGGAGGTGTCTGAGGGTGAAATTTAAATGCATCCCTAGCAGATCCGTAGTTCTAATGAAACTGGGAAATTAAACCAAAAATCTTTTAATAGACTTATCTTGTGGTAACTAGTTGTAAGAGACTTCTTAGTAAATTCACCATGCTAGTTTTTGAGATTGTGGGAAAGAAAGAAAGACCATTTTTTGAAACCAATGGAATGCTAAATTTGGAACAAAGTTTTAGCAGCTGAATTCTTGTATTTGCCAGAAAGCCCTATACCTCTCTTGGGTTAAGATTTGTTAAGTAAATTGTAATCTCAAATAACGTTTTCTGAGAATTCTGTTTAGTTTCATGTCCTACAAGAATCTGCTTGGATGGTGCAGATCTGCTTGCTGCAAGTGAGAAATCTCCAAGGAAATTTTGGATGCTGTATTTCCACTAGTATGGGCAACCAAAGTATCAGTAAAGCAAACCCTACGCTGATAGAACTGAAACAGGACTTCGATCCGGTAAGGGAAAACAATATCCAATAAATATGACAGCCAAAACGGAGTTAGAAACTTTGATGAATAAATTTATGACAACCTTACAAACTAACTGCATTCAACTGGACTTGCAGATTTGTCTATAGCTACAACATAGAAACAACCTGTGGCTATTGTGGGAGAGTATGATGAGAATACAGACTGATATACTTGGAATGGATTTTTTTGCCCAATTCTTTTCGTAAAACTATTACTGAGCCCCTGGAATTGATTGTTACTCTGATCAAAAAAGGCAGAGAATGGATTCAGGCTTTAGTAGGCTGTGATCCATCTGTCATATATGTACCTTTTGTGAAAGCAGATTTTGATTTTTTTTTTTTATTCACAATCTCTGTCCTTGCAAATTGCGCTAGCTGATTTTCTTAACAGCATAGCTTTTGGCATGCCTAAATGTAAATTGCTTCAAAATCTGCGTGTCTTTGACATCAGACCACAGACCGTACTTGTATTCGGTCCTATCCCAAATGCTCGCACAGTTTTTGTTGATGGTTCAGAGAAGTCTCATAAAGCTGTAGTGGTCTGGCGTGAAGATAACAATTGGCATAATTCTGTTAAAATTGTTGAAGGCTCAACCCAATTAGTGAAACTTGGTGCAGTTTTGTATGCCTTAGAGCTTTTTAGGGAGGAACCTCTAAATTTGGTTTGTGATTCTGAGTACGTAGTCAAGGTCCTGCAGCAGATCCCCTCCACTTTTCTTAAAGAAATCTCACAACAGCAACTTATTGATATGTTTGTATCATTGCAAACTGCATTACAGCTTCACAAACACCCACTGTTTGTTACTCATATACGCTCTCATACAGCCTTACCAGGTCCCATAACTGAAGGCAATGCAATTGAAGATTCTTAGACTGTAGCTACAGTCTGTTTCCAGTCTACCAGGGCTTCACGTGCTTTCTTCCATCAGATTGCTGCTACCTTAAAAAAGATGTTTGTTCTCACTCTCAAGCAAGCGAGAGACATAGTGTGCTCTTGCCGGGAATGTCAAGGTCTGATTACAAGCTCGCCCTCCCTTGGAGTTAACCCTCGCAGACTCTCAGCTAATGACATTTGGCAGTCTGATGTTACATGTGTTTCATCTTTTGGCCGTTTGAAATATGTCCTTGTTTCTATACATACTTTTTCAGGTATGCTTTGTGCATCTGCGCATACAAGTGAGAAAAGCAGAGATATTCAGTGTCACTGGACCCGCTGTTTTGCTACGCTGGGAGTACCACAACAGATTAAAACTGACAATGGTCCTGGATACACTGCTAGATCCATGCAATATTCTTTACAGCAATGGGGTGTTTCACATCTCACAGGTATTCCACATTCTCCCACTGGACAGGCTATCATTGAACAGGTGCACTCCATGTTAAAACGGATGTTATTAAAACAAAAAAAGGGGAATATGACACCTCAAGAACAATTAGACAATGCAACATATACTTTAATTTTTTTGAATCGTACTATGCCTCCCTCCTCTATCACAGCAGTGGAAAAACACTTCCGTGTTCCAGATTCACTGTCTCAGAGACCACAGCTTTTATACTGGGATCCCCTGCAAAACAGTCAGTGGCAAGGGCCTGTAGAGTTAATCACCTGGGGAATGAGCATACTTGTGTTCTTCTTCCAACAGGACCAAAGTGGTTTCCTGCAAAATATGTTAAACCTTTCTATGAGTTGGACAAACATGATGCAGGACCTAATGCCAGAGATACAGCATCTGTCCCTGCAGCAGAGGGCAACAAAGAAACAGAAGAGACCAAACGAAGAGGCACTAGCATATCAGAATGATACAGATTTACATTATTTGCACTGGGGACTAACTGGTGAAAAAACTTTCAATGCATTTGTTTTCCTTATTAGTATGGCTAACCAGTTTTCTCCAATATTTGTTAATAACTGTAGTAGTTGTAATTTGTATTGTTCTGTTCTATTGTAGGTTGATTTGCAACAAGAAAATGACACATAAGGTATGATGATCCACAGTGGACATTCAAACTCACCAACAGAATGCCCCCTTTTGACTTTGGAGGCAAGAGGTGACTGCACCACCACTCCAAAGTAGTTTGTCAGATGACTGTGGTCACAGGCTGGATTGTGAGGCAGTACACGTTCCCCTGAAATCGGGAGCTTTCAATTTGGAGGTTGATGGCTCTTTAGCACCTTCTGTGCCTCACTGTGCCTGTCCCCACATGTATACACCTAGAATGGTACCAAGGTGTTGTCAATAAACTTCACCTCTACCAACTGATGGGTCAGGAGGGGTGGGACCCTCGGTCAATTGACAGGGTCCTTAACAAAGGAGGTGCCCAGACTAGCTGAGAAGCTTCTGGACTATGTTGTAATGCCCACAACCACATCTGGCCAAACAATGAAACGGGCTTCCCGCCGAAGACACCCTTTGAGTGGTCTTCTCGGAGCTGCTGGTCTGTAAACTGGAGTCCTTTCCTTAGACAGGAACACCATCTAAGGAAACTTCCTGGGATTAATGATACCTCACTTCTTTATTTGAGTGAGTGACTATTTCTTGTGAGTACCCTGAAGTAAAAGACCTCTAGTTTTGTTTCTTGCGAGTGACTACATGCACATTGTGGATCCTCATTATTCTTATGATATTGTCTTTAAATAATCTCCTTAGCTGATATCTGAACCTGTATTTTCTGTTATCAGAGTGCTAAATATGTGTAATACTGTTGAAATTGAATTATAGTGTTTATGAGTGCTATGAAGTAAAATAACAGTCTTAGCTAATGTGTAAGGCCTGATTTAGGATTTAGCTAGTACCCTGAAAAATAATTACATAGTTTGTAGGAATTAGGACTGTAAGTCAAAATGGCTAACATTATCTGATAGCATAAAGCGATTAGACCCTAAAACTTCATTTTCAGCTCTCAATCTGCATATATGGGTTTTTGTAGGAATTGGATATGCTTGTGTGATGTATTTTCTTGTAGTCCTCCGAATCATCTGGAGAATGATACAGAATGCAAAGAAGAACAAAGCCAGGGTCCTTACTGCACTCATTGAGAACCTGATGTTTAAAACAAAAAAGAGGGAAATGTTGGAAAGTAAAATGTGGGAAGGCAAGATGTGCGGTTCCAGCCATCTGGATGATAAAGGAAGATCAATACTAACATGACCATGTGGACGGTCAAAGACATAATAACATAATAATATATAAAGGGCCTTGGAGAGATTACTTTGAAGTACGTTTCTCGTAATTGTAAAAAGTTATAGCCCAGACTCGTGAGAATGGTATCTCGGGCCAGATAACCGCCCCCAAGTGCATGGGATGTGTGAATGTCCTTGGGCCTGATCTGCGAACGAGTGGAAAAACAAGTGAGACAAACATCGCATGAGTTTAGTGTGTTCTTAATAACAATTAGTGGAAAAGCACCTTTTTGTAAACATCTTAGTCCAGGCCTGTACCTGTAAATCCTATAAATCATCAATGGTGAATAAAGAAGGCAGGCTAGGCCTAGATCAGCTCTCTGCTTGGCCAGGCTCTGCGCTCCTTCCTGAACAAGATCTCTGCCTCTGCGTGAATTTCTGTCTGCGTCCTGGTATGCGTCGTCTCTAATCACCCCACTCTAACAGTCACCTTATCTTCCTCTCAGGTGGTCTGTCCATTTTTCCAATTACATAAACATCCTCCTTCCACCTGAATTTTTACTGGAGTTCCTTATTCATCCATGCTGGCCATCTTCTCCCTTACTTGATTTCTTGCTCATAGAGGTGCATCAGTCTTGAGCTTGGAGGAAGTGATGTTTGAATATTAACCAACTCTCTTGGATCCCCCTACTTTCTAGAGTCCTAACCCATGGCATTCTTCCAGGTAGGACCTTGAAGAGGCTAAAGTTTGACCTGCAGAAGTCCGTGGTTGCAATCCTGCTTATTTCCCTGCTTCCTCCACGCAGGATCCTGAACTCCACCATCTCATGGTTGCTGCAGCCGAGGTTGCCCCCAATCCTCACATCTTCAACCACTTCTTCTTGGTTTGTTAGGAAAAGGTCCAGCAGCACACCTCTCTTCATTGGCTCCTCCACCACCTGTGTCAAGAAGTTGTCATCAATGATCTGTAGGAATCTCCTGGACTGTGCGTGCTTAGCTGTCTTGGCTTCCAGCAGATGTCAGGGTGATTGAATTCCCCCATGAGAACCAGGGTTTGTGATTGCGAGACTACTTTAATCTATCTGTAGAAGGCCTCATCAATTTCCTCTTCCTGATCAGGTGACCTGTAGTAAAGACCTGCAATATTGTCACCCTTGTTAAGTTGTCCCTTAATTTTTACCCATAAGGACTCTACTCATTCTTCATCCCCCCCAGGCAGTGTTTGATACATTGGAGTTGCTGTCTCACATAAAGTGCAACTCCTCCACCTCGCTTTGCTGGCCCGTTTTTCTGAAAAAGTACATAGCCTTCCATGACAACATTCCAGTCATGTGAGCTATCCCACCACCATGTCTCTGTAACTGCATAAAGATCATGGCCCTGTGACCGCATATAGATAACTAATTCTTCCTGTTTATTCCCCATGCTACATGTGTTGGTATATAGACACTTCGGAGGAGTAGTCGAGCATGCAGGTTTCCCATGAGAGGTGCAGAAGGATCATCCATAGCCATAAATACCCTTGAGGTGGTTGGCCTTCTGGTTCTCATCTTGGGATACAGCTAAGGAATATTTGTTGCTGCTCTGGTTGGCCTGGTCACCAGGTTCATCGGTCAGGGTGTACCTTAGTACACCCACAGCCACATGCATGGGGGCACCTCAGCCCTGGGACCTCCACAATGGGACTGCATATGCACCCACGGCCCTATAACCCGCCACTGGGGACATGCACGCACCCTGCAGAGATGGCACTGCCTGTGGCTGTTCCCACCAGGGATGGACCCTTTGGCATTTCCTGTGCCCCTGTCCCGCCCTCTACACCCTGGGGGAGGGTCTCCACCACCCCATCATGCAGGGTTCACAGGATGAGCTGGGTTTGGATGTGCTGGTACTTGAGTTTTTGAGGCTCATTGTTGCTTTTCCATGCAAGAGATGGAACCTGACACATCAATATGATGTTCACAGAGTTCAACTTTATTGTCCGACTGGGCTAGCTTTATACCAGAGCTGCCCCGTTCACATACCTTGCAACAATGTGATTGGTTACAGCACGTGCTATACAATAACATGATAGGCTGCATGCACTGTCCACACGCTCTGCACGCGCGTGTCAGTGATTGTTCATTGGTTGTTACCTTCTTATAGGGTTCCTTTTGTTTCTTTTGTCTCTGGCTTCACCTCTCAGCCAGGCCAGCGACAACCCCATCCCCCCGGTGGGGGGGCTCTGCCACTACATCTCCCCCCCTTTAATTTAATACAATGTTAACAATACGCTGTATCATTCTTTGAAGACAGTGCGAAATACAGGGTAAGAACATTAAAGCTAATACAATTACAATTAACAAGAAAAGACCTGTTTTCAATATTCCTTTTAACCAAACAAAGCATCCAACCCAAAAAACCCAACATCTTCTGTTATTTTCATGTTCTGCAAATCTTTAATCTTTTTATGCATAGATTCTGAATGTTTTTTAAATTCAAACAACACATACCATCAAAGTCTTCATAACTGTGACCATGGCCAATAACAAAAAATTAAACGCTGCTCTGTTTTGCGAAGTGGTATGCTCAACACTGGCTACATCCATTGCTAAAAGCGATAACACCTCTGAGGTTAAGAGTCATCATCATTGCAAGTGGTTTCTTTGTTAGCTAACCAAGGTCTTACCCACTTTGCTGGGATCCACGAAATTTTATGGTTACCTGTAGAAACACAAGCATATCCCCTTCCCCAGGTTATTAATGACATAGGACCTTCCCATTGTTGTGTTGTCACATTAAACACACTAACCTTAGGTCCATTTTCAGAAAAATCTTTGACATTTTTGATATGGTGCATAACAACAGGTTCCATTTCAATCTCACTTTTAGGATTAAGCCAGTTCAGCACATACAATGTCTTCATCAAAACCTCTTCTGGACTCACACCAATTCCCCCTTGTTTTTTCAAAACAGACAAAAGATTTTTCAAGGCGTGGTGTGCACGCTCAATAATTGCCTGGCCAGTAGAATTATAAGGGACTCCAAACAGGTGTTGTACCTTCCACTGGACGAGGAAGGTTGCAAGTGTATCAGAACGATATGTGGGGCCATTATCTGTTTTGATCTGTGTAGGAACTCCCATGACGGCAAAAAACTTGTGATAAATGATACTTTACCGCTTTTGCATTTGCTGAGGTCAAAGCTGTAGCCCATAACAGTCCTGAACAGGTATCTATGGACAAATGAATGTACTTTTGTCGGCCAAACAGTGCAAATTCAGTAATATCAGTTTACCATAACTGGCCTGGCTGCAAGCCCCGAGGATTCACTCCCTTTTGTTGCAGAGGCACTATGCGAGCACAATCAGAACAAGCTGCAATAATGGATCAAGCTTGTTCCTTGGTAAGGGTAAACTGTTTTTGGAGTGATGCTGAGGATTGATGGAAAAACTCATGAGCTTGTCTGGCTTGTTCAAAAGGAGATACATCTCTCACTGCCACGAGTTTGTCTATAATGCTGTTTCCCTCTACTAGCCCACCTGGTAGGTTAGAATGTCTATTTATATGCATTATAAATACTGGCGCTGTCCTATAATCTAACACGTTCCACAAATCTAATAATGCCTCAAATACAAGGAGTTGGAAACTTGCTGCAAAAGTGCTCTATGTATTCTTTGTACAACTCCCACAAGATAAAGAGAATCTGCTACCAGATTAACTGGGTAGTTATGCCATTTTTGTAATGCTGCTATCACCGCTTGCAATTCTAAAATTTGAACTGATCCTTCAGCCACAACAATCTGTGAATGCCACTGACCGTTCTCAAACCATACAAAACCTCCTTTGCGTGAGCGACTACTCACATCCGTGAAATGGTTATGGCATCTAATGGACGCTCAGTAACAATTGACATAGGCTCCAAGGGGAGGTTGGTTTTAAATATGGGATACGGTGGATAATGACTGTCCACCTGCACCGGAATCCAGGTAAGAGCTAAGGCAAGATTGTCATGTTTGAGAAGGATCTGTTGAAACAGATTGCGAGAAATGGGGATCACAATTTTAGCAACATACGACCCAGACAAAGTCAGATATCAGCTTAGTCCTTTCACTACCACTTGGGCAATGGCTTCCCACCTTTGAATGATGGTTTTTTGTTTTTGACTGTGTCATGGAGACACCCCAAAGATAGTTTAGATGGACAACAGGGTCCAAAACAACTTTTATTCAGTAAAGAAAGTGCAGCAGATTAGCTGGTGGAAGACGGGGTTTTAGCTCTCCAATAGTGACATAAATACAGGTTCGAATATCAGTCGAGGTAATTATTAAAGGTGCAGCAAATATTAACAATGGAGATCCACAGTGTGCATACACATGGCTCACCAAAAACAATGCCAGAGCCGTCCCTGACTCCAGGAAAAGTATACACTTGCCTGAATCTGCAAGGAATTATTAAAGAAAATACACGTGCTTATATTTAAGCACGGAATAAGCACCTGTGATCCTGTGAGGAATTATTAAAGAAAATTTTATCACTCACCCACGTGGTTCGGTGGGGTGAATCCCGGTCCCAGGAAATTACCTTAGGCAGCCATCCTGCCTAAGGGGGAGGGCTCTTGGCTGCAGACTTTGGCCTGCGCTCCAAGAGGTCCGCACAACCGGCGGCTGGCCTCGTTGGGAGTCCTGTTTAAACAGCCTTGTCAGATCTGACTGTAGGCATTCCAGAAACTTCTCTGCACCCCTACTCTGGCTGTGGGGTTCCCTGAAGCTTCTAAGCACCCCCACTCTGGCTGTGGGCACCCAGTTGCTCCTTGACACCTCTATGCCCCCATCCCTTCTCTCTCTTAATGACCCTGATCAATGGGTTCCGGGGTTAAAACAAAAGAAGCTGTTAACCCCATTGCAGGAGAGGGGGGGGAAGATGTGTCTGCACCTTCCATATCGAAGGAAGGAAGGGAGGGGGAGGGGGGTGTGCATCTGCCACAGACTGTTTAGAAATATCCATTCTAATAGTAACAACGGATCTTTTTCTTCCGTACTCCACTGGGCCAAAAGTCCTGCCACCTCCTTATTGGTATTATAGACATAAAAAGTAACAGGCAATTCTGATCTTATCTGCTGAGCAGTATTCTGTGAAATTTTTCTTGCAATTTGCTCAAGCGCTTTTTGTGCTTCTGGTGTAAGGCACCGTGGTTCTTGGGGGTCTCGTCCCCCACGAAGGAGACTAAACGACGGTTGCAAATCTGTAATTCCAACAACATTTCTTATCCATTGCAAGTCCCCTACCAACTTCATTGCATCGTGAAGGGTTGCTACCTTTGCTTTCATAGCAAGCTTCTGAGGTCTAATCATGGCCTGAGTTAGTTCATATCCTAAATATTTCCATGGTGCGGTTCGCTGTACCTTTTCTGGTGCCACAACCAGACCCCACTGACCTAATTGCTTCATCAACTGAATTATTGTATCCTGACTAATTTCCTTTTCATTGCACAAAAGGATATCATCCATATAATGATAGATGATCATCTGAGGGCGTTGTTGCCTAAATGACTTTAAAGCCAAATCTACATACCATTGGCAAATAGTAGGAGAATTTTTCATTCCCTGAGGTAACACTACCCAATGATATCTTTTCGTGGGAGCTTGGTGATTAAGCACTGGAACAGTAAAGGCAAACTTTTCACAATCCTCTGGGTGTAACGGGATTGTGAAAAAACAATCCTTCAAATCAATGACAGTTATATCCCAATCTTTTGGAAGCATGGTTGGGGTAGGAAGACCTGGTTGCTGTGCCCCCATATCTTTCATTACTGCATTAATTGCCCTGAGGTCCTGTAACAAATGCCACTTCCCTGATTTCTTCTGGATAGTAAAAACAGGTGTATTCCACGGGCTGGTGGAAGGGACCAAATGTCCGAGACGGAGTTGCTCTTCAACCAACTCCTCTAAATGTGCGAGCTTTTCTTTTGGTAATGGCCATTGATCCACCCAGACAGGATCATTTGTTTCCCAACTCAGCTTCATACTCGGCCGGGTGTCGCTCGCCGCAATGGCCATTATCAAAAAGGTGACTGCATGACTATTCCCCACTGAGACATCACATCTCTTCCTAATAATGCAATTGTCGTGTTTAGAACATAAGGCCATACCCATGCCTCTAAGCCCTCGACCTCTTATCTTAACCATATGTGTGCTGATGTGGGTAGGAGTGGCCCCCCCTATTCCCACTACCATGGTATTTACTGCTTCTAAAGGCCAACACGGAGGCCAATCAGTGCGAGGGATAATTGTCACATCTGCGCCTGAATCTAAAAGCATTCTTTTTCTTTTAATCTCACTTCCAGGCCCATATATGGAAACTACCCTAGATGGTTTGTCCAAAGTCAGTTTTTCTGTGAAAGCAACCACAGGGGCTCCGGTAGAGCCAAAACCTTTCTGATCTCTTTCCGCATCTAAAGCCTTTGGGACACATACTCTGAAGGGTACCAATTGCGCTATACGGGTCCCCTGTTTAATAGTCACAGTGGGCATTAAGACTTGCAACATAATGCCTAATGGTCCAGCATAATCAGAGCCTATTAATTCAGGCAAAACAAACAATCCCTGTCTTGAAGCAGAAGAGTGGCCTATTAAAAGCGCACTCAATCCATACCCTAGGGGCCCCATTACTGTAGATGGAACTACATGTACAGACTGGTCTGTTATTGTGACGTCTGTTCCCACGGCCAGATCAACACCTGCGCTTCCTGAGGTTGCTGCCCTGAGCTCGGACAAGCAACCATGGCTGTTCCCCCTCTCGGCTGGTATTGTGGTGTCATCGCACCCCAGCCCCTGGCGCTGGCCCTCCCGTTTCCTGACAGCGGTGTCCCATCTTTTTAAAATTTTGATCGACACTGCACTGCTAGGTGTCCATACTTATCACACCGACTGCACATGCCATTGAAGCACGAATAATCGAGGGCAGCTGGCGACTGGCTAGTGCCATTACTAGGTCCCCCTCTCCGAGCGTACTGAGGGCAATTTCTTTTAATATGTCCTGTCTGTCCGCAAGTAAAACATGCTAGGCCGTGAGAAGAAGGGCTTCGGCCTTTCATTGCAGGCTTAAGTGCTGCAGCCAAGGCTGCAGCATGAGCCTGAGCATGTATTTTTGCCTTTTCTACCTCCTGTTGCAAAATCGGTACCCGTGTACAAGTTTCCACCATCTCTGCCAGAGAAGCAGTTTTCCCCAAGCCGGCTAATATCTGTTGGCATTGGGTGTTTGCATTCATCATGGCCAAATCTTTCCCCATAGCAGCTTTTGCCTCTGGAGTCAGGTTAGGAGAAGCATCTATAGCTTCTTTTAAATGGTCCACAAACTTCATATAGGGTTCCCCAGTGTCACGGAGGCACCCCGAGGTTAGTTTAAGGGACAACAGGGTCCAAAACAACTTTTATTAAACCGGTCAGAAACAGGGTTTTAGCACTCCAAAAGTGACTTAAATATAGATGCGGA
Organism: Patagioenas fasciata; assembly: GCF_037038585.1. NCBI lineage: Eukaryota > Metazoa > Chordata > Aves > Columbiformes > Columbidae > Patagioenas > Patagioenas fasciata. Next base: position 15,129,022 of record NC_092559.1, on the reverse strand, counting down.
TATCAGTTGAGGAAAATTATTAAGGGGCAGCAACTAATACAACAGGCGGTCCATAGAGTGCATGCACATGGCTTCACCCAAAACAATGCCGGAGCCGTCTCTGAGTCCGGGAGAAGTACACACTTGCCTGTACACGGTGTGGGATTATTTTAAAGAGATACACGTACTCATAGTGAGTACGGAAAGTCTACACTCGCGATTCTGAGAGGGTAAATTTATAATATGCTCGCAATCCTGCGAGGGTTAATACTCGTGCAAATGTGCATGGAATATTACATGTGCTTATGTGGAAGCACGGGAGGAAAATACACTCGCGATTGTGCGAGGAAATAATTTATACACGTGCTTGTATTGAGCACGGAAAGTTACACGTGCAAATGTGCACAGAAAGTACACATGCTTGTATTAAACATGGAAAGTATGCATGCAAATGTGCACAGAAAGTTACATGTGCTTATGTGGAAGCACGGGAGGAAAATACACTCGCGATTGTGCGAGGATTAATTTTACACGTGCTCATATTGAGCACGGAAAGTTACACGTGCATATGTGCACGGAAAGTATAAATACACTTGCAATCCCGCAAGGAGAAGTTTTACTCACACCCGTGGCGGCAAGGCAAACGGAGTCTCCATCCCGGGGAGGGTGGGCTCTCGGTGGCAGCATCTCGCTCATGCTCCAAGAGACTCACGACAATGGGCGGAGTCTCAACGAGAGTCCTGTTTTTTTTATTGGCTGATCAGATCTGACTGTAGGCATTCCAGAAGCTTCTCTGCACCCCCACCCTGGCTGTGGGGGTGCCCCTGAATCCTCCAAACATCTCCCACACTGGCCGCGGGCGCCCAGCAGCTCCCTGGTGCCTCGGCACTCCCTTCTCCTAACGGCCCTGGCCAGGGTGCTCTGGGACCAAACAAAAGAAGCTGTAGCAGAGAGAGAGGGAGATGTGTCTACTCCTTCCATGATGAAGGAGGGAGGGGGAGAGAGGGGGGTTTGCATCCTGCCACACCCAGGATCCTGCTTTATTGTAGAATAGGGTGGCACAGGGTTACCTATATTTGGTAATTCTTTCACTGCCGCCAGGGCAAGCCCTTGCGTTTGCTGCAAAATCCTTGGATGAAGTGCTGCCTGAGTAGCACCATCCGCATATTGTCCACGACCCAATAATTGGTCCATGCTAGCTAATCGTAATGGATCATCAGCTGGTAAATGAACATTTTCTAATGCTGCCAATTCCACCTTCCCCTGCCACTTGTCCAAGAACAGCAGATACCCCGCTGGAGGAAGCAATAACTCCATCAATGCCCTAATATCTGTTTGAGTTAGTACTTGCCCCTTGAAAAATGAATTGATTAGCTGCATCACATGCTTATTATCCATACCATATTGCATAACTGCACTTTGCAATTGCTTAACCATTTTCCGATCGAAGGGTGACCACTGCCTTTGTCCTCTGTTATCTATGTGCACTGGCATTGCTGTAATACTGCCAGGTAACATAATCCCTTCAATGGTTGCATCCCTGATTACCCCTTGCCACTGTTGCCCTGCATTATGAGAGTGATGTCGAGGAATATCTCTACCCTGATGCACAGGGGTAGCACCCAAATTATCATTACTGTCACTGCTATACAATTCCCTTGTGTTTCCCTGTGGATCAGTGAGTCGAAGCATATTCGCGAACCGATCTGCTGACCCAGTCTCTAGCCCTTTTCCATATCACGCTCTCAAATATTCATCTGCTTCCCTTATTGACCACATCCCATCTTCTACACATTTCTTTGCCCATGTTTGTATTCGCTCCATTTTTATTTGGAGCTCCTTGAGAGTGAGGTCCAGTTCCACCCCCTCCTGTTCCTGTTTTCCCCATTTTTCATATTCCCTGCCAATTGCCTCCAACCCATCCTTAATTGCATCTGACACCTTTTTATATGCTGTTAACTGTGAAGTTTTACCAGCACTGCCATCTAATCTTTTCATAGCTTTTTAAAACTTCTTGCATCTGGGTCTCCTGCCATCTAAGCAAGTCCTTCAAGCTCTGCACGTGGCTCTCCTCCTGGAAGTCAGGGTGATTTTTTTGATATAAAATATACAAAACCAAACTTGAATGTCCCGGGGTAGAGCAGTGGGCGGAGCTGGCATGGCTTCAGCAGTTGCAGGGCAGGCACCCAGAAGTCATGGATGGGACTTCACAGCAAACCGGAACTGGATTCAGGGATGCAGGGTCTCGGGCCTAAGGTCGCAGGCAGACAGGCAGGGTCCTCTTTAGATGCTGTCCATGGTCAAAGAGACCGAGATCCTCATGATCTCCCTCTTATATAGGATGTATGATGTATATGGGAAGGAATACTCGGTCAGTTTTAGTCACCTGTCCTGTCCACCTCTCCTGTAAACACGCCTCTCTCAATTATGGGATGTGTGGCATCTTATCAGTCTTCTTGGCTGTCATAGCAATAAATCTAAACATGAGCTTCTTCACCATTCCATTGGTCATCTTATCAGCTCCGAGCACAGTGTCTGAGAAAAAATGTGCAGCTAACTTCAGGAAAGTGCAGTTACTTAGAAGAACTTAGCTGAAAGGAAAATTCACTAAAAGAGAACTGGTCTTGTTTTTAACAAAATCAGGACAGATGGCCAACAAGTGCCAAGGCCTGTTTTTCTAAACAACCCATGCCCTCTCATCACATTTACCTTGAGGGGAGCCTGGGCAGAGCCACAGGCAGCAGTACACTTAGGATGCTGGGGTACCTGGGGTGTTGGGGTACCAGGGTGTGTAGAAGCACTCTGCCAGCACTGAGGGCAGCGGAGATGCATGGTTAACCCACTGGCACAAAAACATGGCCTGACACGGAGCAGCCACAGCTGGGATAAATGGCCCAGGAGAGTGCCAAAGGATGATGGAGAGGGATAGAGCATGGGGGCAAGCATGGGAGGATGAGACTGTGCAAAGGAGGGCAAGGGAGGGCAAAAGGGCAAGGGAGCCATGGCATGGGGTTGCCCAGGCTGTGGAGCCCTGCCTGCCACCAGCAGTGGGAAGAAGGCACTCAGCGTGGGGTGGAAAGAGCATGTCCAACAGCTGGGGACCCACAGACACCATCCAACCCAGGCTTGTAGAGCCCCTGCAAAAAACGTTGTGTCCAATCCATGGGGTGGAAATGGCTCTCCCCTGTGAGGAGGATTGGGGTGTGGGTGCCAAGTTCAGGGACACTCGTGGGAGACACAAGGCATGCCAGCACTCCTCCCAGCCCATGCTCCTCTGGTGGCACTAAACTTTATCCAGTGGGCAGCCAGCCTGCAGAATAAGGTGACATCAGGGTTTTGATCATGTCCCCTCTTCGTTGTCCCCTCTTTAGACCAACAACCTCATTGCTTAGTCAAGGTGGGGTTGGCTCTGATCCCACCTGTACTTCCAGCCTCCAGAAGCTATCCCATCTGACTTACCAGCTGTGGGAAGCAGGATGGTGTCACTCCCTGAGTAGCACTTTGTCCCATCCTGTCCCCCTTCCTGGCTCCTGGTTGCACAGCTCTCTCTGAGTTCCCTGCTCAGCTCTCCCCAGGGTCCAGTTGTTCTGGTGAGTGGTGAGTACAGGTGAGCGGACATGGCTCAGAGCTGTCATCTGCCTGCATGCTGCTTGCATGCTACCTGTACACTGCCCGCACTCTGACCCAGTGTCCTGGGGGCTCTGGGGCTGAAGTATCTTCAAGGTGCTGGGCAAGGATACGTGCCCACATCCCATAGCCTCCCTGGGGCCTGAGGCAGCACCAGGGAAGTCAGCCTAGCTATATGTTGGGGTTGGGGTTTTTTTTTCTGTTTAGAGAGAAGTCTGGAGCACAAGTCTTATGAGGAGCAGCTGAGGGAACTGAGGTTGTTTAGCCTGGAGAAAAGAAGGCCGAGGGGAGATCTTATCACTCTCTACAACTACCTGAAAGGAGGTTGTAGCATGGAGTGTGTTGGTCTCTTCCCCTAAGTAGCAAACGACAGGATGAGAGGAAATGGCCTCAAGTTGTGCCAGGGGAGGTTCAGATTGGATATGAGAAAAAATTTCTTTACGGAAAGGGTTGTCAGACATTCAAACAGGCTGCCCAGGGACGTGGTTGAATCATCATCCCTGGAGGTGTTTAAAAGATGTGTAGATGAGGTTCTTAGGGACATGGTTGAGTGACAGTGTTAGGTTAACAGTTGGACTCGATGATCTTGAGGTTGTCTTCCAACCAAAATGATTCTATGATTCCATGAAAATAAAGCACTTGTGAGGAGCTGGAGCCAAGCTGCCCAGTGCCTAAAACAGCAATCACAGCACTTCCTTGGATTTATGGTGTTTGCTTTCACAATGCCAGCCGTGATCCTGGGGCTGAAGGGGGTCCCTGGCACTGCAAAATAGCCCTGGGCAGCACTGCAATGGAGCCAGCCCGGGGCAGGCAGCAGAGTGCCAGGCGAGCAGGGGGAACCACTAGAATGTGTCCCCAGGAGGAGCTCAGCCTCATCCATGCCAGCTGCCCTATCTCAGCTGCAGGAGAGTGGGGTGGGGAGCCAGGTGCCCTGCTAGGGTTCAGGGAGCTGAAGCAATCTGCATGCACCAGAGTGGAGCCAGCCATGCTGGCAGCCTGTGTGGGAGCGGCAGAACATACAGCTCCAGCCACCTGGATGATAAAAGATCAATACTAACATGATTAACAACTCCAGACATCTGGATGATCAAGGAAGACTAATACTAACATGATTAAATCACAGCAATCAGTCAAAATACAAAGCGGTCTTGGACAGGTTATACAGGATGACTGTGTGCTTATGAGAGTGAGAGGCCGGGCTGGAAGACCACTCAAAGAATGCATGAGAGTGAGAGGCCGAGCTGGAAAACTGCCCAAGGAATGTGTGTGAAAGAATGTGACTGAAAACAGTCACAAGACGAGTGTGGTGTGTCTGGAATAACATTTTTTGAAAAAAACATCCTGTTTGACCTCTTGGTCCAGATCTGTAGCTGTAAAATATAAATTGAGAAAGAATTAATTAAAGGGAGCTCTACTCAACTCTGCTCTGCTCTCGCTGCTAACAAGAACTCTGTGTGCGTGTGTGTGTCTGCGTGTGTCATTCTCAATCGCTGCAGCCTGCCCCAGCCGGTTCCAGGACTGTGTTGTGCAGAGCTTTGTGTAGATGTTTCTGTTCTTGCAATAAAGTTTTTAAACAAATAGGAGGTCTCCAGCCTGCGACTGTCGTGCAGGGCAGGCTGCGTCCAGCACCAGGAACGGTGTAGGAATACAGATCTTTGTAAGGCTGAGTTTTGCACATTCAGATGTTTATTAGATTTCCATGCAAAGGGGAAAACTCTTTGAAAGGTTTGGTAGAAATGGGGAGCTAACTGTTGAGTGGGGAGATCTCCATTCTAGCTCCTGAATGCACAGCATGCATTCACTCCAGCTCCCCAAGGATCCCAAGACCAGCAGGATGCCTTCATACCCAGGAGCACAGACAGAGAACAGCCCGGGGAACTCAGTGCTCCTCAGTTTTGGATCATCACTATCGTGCTGCCGCAGCATGTGGCTGCATCCATAACACCAGCATGTGCCAGCAATGCAAGGCTGGCCTGCCAGGAGCCTCCTCTGGGCAAGGGTAACAGGAGTACTGGGCTGTGCACATGAGACATCTTTCCCACGAGGCAGGACAGACTCACCTGGTGCCCACCTGGGCATTGCAGATGAACCCAGGGGGACGCTGAGGTGAACACCCCACAGCATGCCAACGACAGTCCTGCCTGACATTCCCACTAGATGCTTGAAGCACCACAGGCCCTTACCAGCTCTCCTCACTTCAGATGGCGATGGAGTTGGTGCAGAACTGAGATACATAGGAAGCCAGGATGGGATTGGTGGGAAGGACTATGATGGGTAAGTCCCAGCTGAAAGTGTCCACTTTAACTTGTTCCCCCCAGTCCAGAGGATGGCCTCCAACTGGCTCCCAGAGGTCACAAACTCAAAGTACAGCTGCCACTTCAGGGACACTGTGGGCTAAAGGAGGGTCAGCAGCCAACACCACAAGGGACAGGGACAGAAGCTGTCTTGTGCTGGCTGTCCTGGTAAAGGGACAAGAAAATAAGCCTACTCACACAGGCCAGCTCCCTCCCACACAACCCAGCCCTGCAGGGCAGTGAAGGCAGGACTGGGGAAATTGCCATCCTCCTACAGAAACCAGCAGGGTCAGGTCCCTTCCCTGTTGGTGAATCCATGGGTAGAGCTGAGCAGAATGGGCAAGCTGAAGCTGCTCTGGGACATGTGCAGGCAGACCTCCTGATGGCGGGCGGGCATGCTGAAGGAGATGGGTTGACCCTGCTGGTGCTGGAACTCCTCCTGGATGCTCTCCTCTGTCTGCAGGCTAATGGAGAACTGCAGGGCAATCAGCAGGATGCTCACTCTCACACACTCACACAGCCCTGGCCAAAGCCTTGGGGCCTCCATTTCCCAAATGAGCTCAGAACTGAGGTTATTCCCCACCTCATCCCCCAAGGGGACCTTGACCTGTCCCAACAGATGGGATGAGGGATGAGTTAACTCTAGATGTGACACACGCCCTGACTCAAGAGATGAGACCAGGTGTGAGTTAACTCTGGGTTAATTCTGCGCAGTTATGTGAAGTGAATGACCTCTGGGGTCCAATTCAATTGTGAGTTTTACTAAAAGTACTTGTTGGAATATTGGTTACAGCGAATGGTGACTTGGCAAAAGTATAACAGAACTTATCAACACATTAACAGCAAAAATCCTACTATGAGCGGTGTATTGGCAACCATCAGTAGCTATAATATGAAATTTAACCAGAAATCAAGAGCAGAGCTTAAAGATGGTGTTATCCTTATATGTTCAAAAGGGAAAGAGAGTGGTAGAGAAGGAAGGAAAACTAAGGTATAAGGGAGAGAGAAAGAGAGTAATATATATATATATGGAAGGAGAGACAAAGAAATGGGGGTATAGAAAAAAGGAGGAGAGAAGGAAAGAGCAGAGAGAAAGGAAGAAAGAAAAGAGTGAGGGATCCAGTCTCTTACGGCCCCACAGTGTGGATGACAGGACTTGTACAATGATGTGTAGCTTCGGTGTTCCATGGCAAGGATGCTGGGGTCAGGAGCGCAGCATCCTCCAATATCTGGTTCAGAGTGAGGGTCCTCAGGGTGCTGGTATTCTCCCGATGAGGCCGAGCTAGTATTTCCTTTGGTGAGACTGGTAGGCTGGTCTTCCCTCGATGAGACTGACAGGCCCTTAGATGAGACTGGTATTCCCTCAACTGTGCTGTTTTAGGTGAGCTTTTTATAGCTCCCAGAGTAGAGGAAAGTCTGGGTGGGGGGAAAAGTGGTGATTGCGAAAGAGGGACAAGTCTGGACAAGTCCTGGGCCACGTTAAAAGGGTCTCAACTTTTCCCCTTTGTTTGCCGAGCCGAGCATATCAGGAGATGGGGCTATGTGCCCTCCAGTACATCCTCCATCTCTGGTCAGTCAGCCAGCCTGATCTGTGGCTCGTTAGCTCATTGTTGATGTGTAGATCGCAGTTCCCGGTGCTCTGAATGTGTCTTCTGGCTGAACTAGTTTTGTCACAATGTTTTCAGCCATGATCCTTATCAATACTCAACAGACCTCAGCTGGGTCCCACTAGAAACCCTACAGCAGCCCAGTGCCACCTCAATTCCTTCTCTCACTCCCCCACCCAAAACCCCTGCCTCTCTCCACAATGACTCCAAAACCAGCACTGACCTGCAGACATGGGATGTCTCCTTCTGAGAAGTTAAAAGGTCCCAATAATATCCTCTTTGATCTTATACACAGTTTTAAAGATGCAGAACCCCACCTTCCCACAAGTGTTACTGATGTTATACAGGTCTGAGGAGCAAGAAGGGGGGGTAAAGGGTTGCAGCAGGATGAGGCTCTGCTCCATACAGCACTTTGGGTTAATAAAAGATCCCAGCAGAAATGACCCCACACCTGTTTCTTGTGTGTGAAGGACAGGTTCTGGAGGCAGCATTCCCTTTGGGAAACACATGCAATGAGCAAGAGCCAATCACATGCTGGATATACTGGGGAGAAGGTCTCTCTGGCTGAATTAGGAAGAGCCTGAGACTGGCAGGGAGAGTCTATGGGAAACTTCGATCCAAGCAGGCCCTGATGGAGCTGTTCCACAGCCCCAGTCAGAACTTTGCTTTGCCAGAAAGAGATTTTTGCAGTGAGCACTGAGCTGTGCTTCGTGCCCAGGTTAGGACAGAAGGTTCAAGCAGGGGAAATGACCTACAAAGGCTGCGTTGGGAGGTGACCACCATGAGCAGTTGTCACCTGGTCTGCCAGGTGAGAATCTTTCTTCAAGTCCTCCTCCTCCTCCAGGAAGGGGTTTGAGGGCACCACAGACTCATCCTGTGGGAACTGGTAATCCTTGAGCCCTGGGGAGAAGGCAAGAGTGTCATTGGGGCAGGGTGCAGCCAGGCCTGTGTCTACAGGTTGTTGTTTGGATTTAGTTTGAGAATAATAAGATAACGAACACTTTGGGACAGAATTAATGTTTTTCTTCAAGTAACTTTCCAGTGGTTTTGAGTTGGAACAAAGAGAATTTAAGAACTTACTGTTAGCCGTTTTCTGAGAGACCAAGGTCTTTCTGGGATTTCTGTCTGCAGGTATGAGGCAGCTAAGAAGGGAGGCATAGATGGGACAGACTTTGACTGACATCCAGGCTGATCAATGAGAATATTCCATGCCATTAGCGTCATGGTATGTATTTAATGAGAGTCAGGTTTTCCAGCTGGGGAGACCTCTTCCAGTTCTGTTCCATTTTGGTTGAGTTCCATTCAGGAGTTCCTTTAGTTTGTCCTTTTGCCATTCTGCTTTTTTTACAGTCAGCCTCTAGACCTTTCTGCCTCTTTGGTCTTTTCTCTCTCTCCCTGGGATCAGCTGTTTGGGACCAGGGTGCTCTCTTCCTGGGACTGACTGCTTGGCACAAACAGAGTTTGTGAGGAATTGCATAGAGCATGACCATGCTAGCTAAGAAAAAGAAAAATTTCTAACTGCATGAAGAAAATTAACTTGATTTCAGTCAAACCAGCACACCAATATATTATGGGAACCTAAAAGCAAGGTTGGGCAGACTGTCTGTCCATTAGACAGTATTAGTTTATCCCTGACCAGTGGGTGAGTAGTGATTTTCCCCGTTGACGTCTACAATAGAAACTAACTGCTAGCTAAACGGAGGCTATCCTTTGTAAGTGTCCTTATCTACCATCAATATTTGGGCTCCTGTGTCAATGAGGAATGTTGTTAGGTAGCAGTTATTAACTGCAACCATCATCTAGGGACTGGGATCCTTAGCAGGGGGAGTAGCAGCTGCCATTACCTCCACTGAATCGAGCTCCACCCTAGTTTCCTGCATATGCATGGTCTAGATTTACTGCTGATAGATTTGGGTATAGCCTGAGCTCACTTCCCTTGCTTCTTCTGGCTCATTATCTCTTAAAATCTTACAGCGTCACCCCCATCTCCTGACACAGACCCCATAGCTATCAAGAGAAGTTAATGAGGAAAACCCAGCCAGTTTCCCTAGAACAGGAGTTGGCAGCCCATTTAACTGACTCAGAGCAAGCCCCTTATCTAAGCACATTTTCCATAATCTCTTACACTCAGCAGTAACTGAGAGCATTTCCCAATTTCCCCCTTTTGTTTTTGTCTTTTGCATGGAGACAGGCTGTCTCTTTTCTATTACATTTACTTTAGTTGAGGTTCTCCCCTGGTTTTTATCCTATGGGGAGTATAGTGGTAAATCTGCTAGCATACTCTTGGAAAGTAGTACTGTTTAAGTTTGTCTTAATGGCCAAAGCTAAAGATTTCAGCACCCCCTCAGCTCCCTTTACGATAGGTCGGAAGTGTACAGGCTCAGGAATCACCTCCAGGGATTCTGTTCTGCAGGAGGGGGCAATGGGTGCTGGTCCTTCTAACAGAGCTAAAATAGTTTTCAACAGGGTGGTTTGCAGGGTTGCTGCTGATTTCCAGGGGCATGCACTTTTTCCTCCACAGTCAGTGGGATGCATAGCATGTCCCCAGCAGAAACCCATAAAAACCACACATGTGAAGACAAAAAGAAGGGTAGTTGTCATAGGGGACTCCCTTCTGAAGAGAACAGAGGGCCCAATATGCCTATCTGACCCAACCCACAGGGAAGTCTGCTGCCTCCCTGGGGCCAGGATAAGAGATGTTACTATTGGTCCTTAATTTTGGCAGAGAAGAGGTAGGAAAAAGAAATCTTAAGGCGATCAAAAGGGATTTCAGAGTTTTAGGGCAGTTGGTCGATGGCTCAGGTGTTTTTTTCTTCCATTCTTTCAGTAGCAGTCAGGAATACAAAATAGAACAGGCAGGCCCAACTAATCAACACATGGTTCCGTGACTGGTGTCATCGGTGGAACTTTGGGTTCTTCAATCATGGGATGGTCTCTTCTTCGTCAGGTCTTTTGACATCTGATGGGATGCACCTCTCGCAGAAGGGGAAAAAGATGTAGGTTCAGGGGCTAGCAAGGATGATCGATAGGGCTTTAAACCAGATTGGAAGGGGGAAGTGGGCAGTACCAGGCCAGTCAGTGATGAGGAATGGGACGGCACACCAAAGCTCGAGGAGGTGCGTGACAGTGAGATTCCTCAGACTGCGCCACGAGGTGAAGGGCACAATCAACCACACTTGAAATGCTTCTACAATAATGCTTGCAGCATGAGGAAAAAGTAAGATGAACTAGAAGCCTTGGCCTGGTCCCAGGGATATGATATAATTGGCATCAGTGAAACCTGGTGGGATGAGTCCTGTGACTGGTGTGCCATGATGGATGGTTACAGGTTATTCAGAAGGGATAGGCAGGGTAGGAGAGGCGGGGGGGTGGCATTGTGTGTAGCGGAGGGGCTGGAATGCATAGAGCTAGCAGTTGTCAGTGGTAAAGTTGAGAGCCTCTGGGTAAGGATTAAGGGACAGACAAATAAAGCAGATGTTGTTGTGGGAGCCTACTATAGGCCTCCCAGCTGGGATGACAACACTGATGAGTTATTCTTTAAGGAACTAAGTGAAGCCCCCAAGACATCTTCCCTTGTCCTTATGGGGGACTTCAACTTACCAGATGTCAACTGGGAATATCATACAGCTGGCACCAACAGGTCCAGAAGATTCCTAAAGCATCTGGTTGATAACTTGTTGGTGCAGGTACTAAGGGAATAGACCAGGAAAGATGCCTTCCTAGATTTGCTACTTGATAACAGAGAGGGTCTTGTGGGAGAAGTGGCAATTGGTGGCTGCCTTGGCAACAGGAGGAAAACTGACACCAAGACTAAACTTTAGATATGAGGAGAATTCTGGTTGCTCAGAAAACTACTTATTAAGGTCCCCTGGTCTCCTGGTTTTGTTAAAAAACAAGTTTCTCTTTTAGTGAATTTGCCTGTCAGCTAAAGCCTTCATATTAGCTGCATTTTCCTGGAGAACCAGATACATGTTTTGGTAAACATGGCAATGGAATGCAAACTTATTGATAAGTACGGATGGACATCTCGCGAGAGGGACAATGAGAAACCGGTGACCAAGAAACTGACCAACTGAGTATAACATTCCATTCACGTGAATACTTCATATAAAAGTGGGAGATCACGAGGATCTCGTCCCTTTTCCCTTTTTTCCTTTTCCCTTCTGCTTATAGCCGACATTAGGAGAGGACCTTGCTAGTTGTCCCTGCAAACTGAGGCCTAGTGAGAGGCTGAATCCAGCTCCAGGTTGGCTACAGAGTCTAATCCAGGACTTTGGGTGCTGGTTCTGCAGTTGCTGAGACTTTCAAGATTGGTTTTGTATATTTTGTATTATTTTCTCTATTCTTATTAGTAGCATTAGTAAAACATCTTTAATTTTTCCAACTCTCTTCTCTCTGTCCTTCTTTCCCTCCCGATCGCCTGTCCTTAGTGGGAAGGGGGGAGAGGGAGGGGCAAAAAGGGGAAGTGGGGGGGAGAGGAGGTTAACAATACATCTGCAAGGGTTTTATTGTCACCCCACAATCTTAACCCTCGACAGCTGGGAAGAAGCTTTTGAATTTGCTGAGGTCCGTCAGTGTTGGTCGCTTTTTAAATACCACCTACTAAAAGCACAGGATCAGGCAAAATGCCAAAAATCTAGAAGGGGAGGCAAAAAGCCAGCTTGGTTGAGCAGGGCTCTTCTTCTTGAACTGCGGCAAAAGAAGAAAGTATATGGTCAGTGGAAGCAAGGTCATGTGTCATGGGAGTACTACAGAGATGCTGCTCACACTGTAGGGAAGAAATTCATGTGGCCAAAGCTCATTTAGAATTGAAGCTGGCCAGTACTGTGAAGGACAATAAAAAGACCTTTTTCAAATATATTAATGGCAAAAGGCAAACTGGAAATAACATTGGTCCATTACTTGGTGAGTATGGTCACCTTATTAACAGGGTGTCACGGAGGCACCCCGAGGCTAATTTAAGGGACAACAGGGTCCAAAACAACTTTTATTAAACCGGTGAGAAACAGGGTTTTAGCACTCCAAAAGTGACTTAAATAGAGGTTCGGGTATCAGTTGAGGAAAATTATTAAGGGGCAGCAACTAGTACAACAGGCGGTCCACAGAGTGCATGCACGTGGCTTCACCCAAAACAATGCCGGAACCACCCCGAGTCCCAGAGGAGTACACACTTGCCTGAACACGGTGCGGTCTTATTCTTAAAGAGATACAGGTAAAGCGTACGCTCGCGATTCCGCGAGGGTAAATTTATAATACACTCGCAATTCTGCGAGGGTTAATTTACTTACACGTGCGAATGTGCACGGAATACTACACGTGCTTATGTGGAAGCACGGGAGGAAAATACACTCGCGATTGTGCGAGGATAAATTTATAATACACTCACAATTGTGCGAGGAAATAATTTAAAGTACGCGTGCAAATGTGCACGGAATATAAATACACTTGCGATTGTGCGAGGAAATAAAGTTATACGTGCTTGTATTAAGCACAGGAAGTTACACGTGCATATGTGCATGGAATAAAGTTATATACTCGCAATCCTGCGAGGGGTTTTACTCACACACGTGGCGACAAGGCAAGCGGGGTCTCCATCCCGGGGAGGGGGGGTTCTCGGCGGTAGCATCTTCAGCTCGCACTCCAAGAGACCGGTGACAATGGGCCCAGTCTCGATGAGAGAGTCCCGTTTTATACTGGCTGATCAGACCTGACTGTAGGCATTCTAGAAGCTTCTCTGCACCGCCACACCATGTGTGGGGTGCCCCTGAAGCCTCCAAACATCCCCCACACTGGTCACAGGTGCCCAGCGGCTCACTGGTGCCTCGGCAATCCCTTCTCCTAATGGCCCTGGCCAGGGTGCTCTGGGCCAAACAAAAGAAACTGTTAGCCTCAAGTAGCAGAGAGAGGGAGATGTGCCTACTCCCTCCATACTGAAGGAGGAGGGGGGGAGAGAGGGGGATTTGCATTCTGCCACACAGGGACACAGACAAAGCAGAGACATTTAATGCTTTCTTTGCTTCAGTCTTCAACACTGATGATGGACTTGGGGGGGCCCAATAGGCCTGGGCTAGAGAACCATGGCTGTAAGAACAATAAACTCCCAGTCAATCCGGAACTTGTGCAGGATTTGCTAATCCAGCTAGATCCCTACAAGTCGATGGGGCCTCATGGAATTCATCCAAGAGTACTTAAAGAGCTGGTTGATATATTGAGACCTCTCTCCGTGGTTTTTCAGTGCTCCTGGGAATCCGGATAGGTCCCAGGTGACTGGAAGCTGGTGAACGTTGTCCCAATCTACAAGAATGGCAACAGGGATGACCCTGGCAACTATAGGCCTGCCAGACTCACTTCTGTGCCTGGCAAAATCATGGAGAAGACTATTCTGGGAGTTATTGAAAAACATCTGAATGACAATACAGTCATTGGTCCCAGACAGCATGGGTTCATGAGGGGAAAGTCCTGCTTGACCAACTTAATTACTTTCCACAACAAGGTTACCCACCTAGTTGACCAAGGGAAGCCTGTCAATGTGATCTTTTTGGATTTCACTAAAGCCTTTGATACTGTCTCTCACAGTATCCTCCTGGACAAAATGGCCAGCATACTGCTGAATAAACACATGATGCAGTGGGTGGGAAATTGGCTGACAGGCTGGGCTCAAAGGGTTCTAGTAAATAGGGTTATGTCAGGCCGGCAACCAGTCACTAGCGGGCTTCTGCAGGGATCCATCTTAGGGCCAGTACTCTTCAATGTCTTCATAAATGACTTGGACACAGGACTTGAAGGAATACTAAGTAAGTTTGCCAATGACACAAAATTGGGAGGAGCTGTCGACACTCTTGAGGGCGAGAAGCCCTGCGGAAGGATCTGGACAAACTGGACAACTGGGTAATCACCAACCATATGAAGCTCAACAAGAACAAGTGCCCAATTTTGCACCTGGGTGTCCCTGGCAACCCTGGCTGTACATACAGACTGGGGGATGAGATGCTGGAAAGCAGCTCCGTGCAGAGAGAGATCTGGGGGTTCTGGTTGACGGCAAGTTGAACGTGAGCCAACAGTCTGCCCTTGCAGCCAAGAGGGCCAACCGTGTCCTGGGGTGCATCAAGCACTGTATTGCCAGCTGGTTGAGGGAGGTGATTGTCCCACTCAGCTCTGCACTAATGCAGCCTCACCTGGAGTACTGTGTGCAGTTCTGGGCGTCACAGTATAAAAAGAATATAAAGCTACTGGAGTGTCCAGAAGAGGGCTACAAAGTTGGTGAAGGGTTTGGAGGGGAAGCCCTATGAGGACCAGCTAAAGTCACTTGATTTGTTCAGCCTGGAGAAGAGGAGACTGAGGCGAGACCTCATTGTGGCCTACAGCTTCCTCACAAGGGGAGGAGGAAGGGAAGACTGATCTCTTCTCTCTGGCGATCAACAACAGAACTCGAGGGAATGGCAGTAAGATGTATCAGGGGAGGTTTAGGTTAGACATTAGGAAAAGGTTCTTCACCCAGAGGGTGGTGGAGAACTGGAACAGGCTCCCCAGGGAGGTAGTCACAGCTCCAAGCCTGAAAGTATTCAAGAAGAGACTGGACAATGCCCTCAGACACATGGTGTGAACTGTGGGGTTGTCATATGTAGGGACAGGAGTTGGACTCAACGATCCTTGTGGGTCCCTTCCAACTCAGGACATTCTATGACTTTATGATTCTAATTTTACATTTAATTCACACAATGTCACATCCTAGTAAAGGTGAGGAACATTATGGCATATAGAGAAATTCACAAGTTACTTATTTCCAATTGTATATTCCATCAATTGTAAGAATGGCCTTAAAGTCTTTTTCCCAGTTGCACCAATAACATGGGCCTTTATTTTACTTGATTGTCCTTTACAATTTGCTACTACAGAGTGGGTTGCCCTACTATCTATTAAAAAAATCTATCATATCATTTCCCAGCTTTACTGGAACCAGAGGATCAGCTGGGGAGACTTAATAGATTCCTCCCGTCCCCTTCAATCTAATCCTATTTCTGCCATCACGATGGGCTCTTTAGTGTTCCCCTGAGTTTTCTTAAGATGAGGGCACTCATTTTTCCAGTGCCCTTCCTGTTTGCAATATGCACACTGATTTGGTCCAAGGGGGGTTTGTCCAAAGGATGTTTTATACCAATTCCTTCCCCCTACGCTCCCCCTTTCTCTCCCTCGCAAACTTTCTCTCCCTCTTCTCCTGCTTTCCTGGTTTTCTGACAAGGCAGCAGCAAACAGGCAAGCTTGCAACTTCATTTGGACCTGCTTCTCTTTTATTTCTATCTCATCACACTAATTATATACTTTATAGGTAATCACTATTAGTTGTGACACAGACATACCACTTGTGTCATCTACCTTCTGCAACTTCTTTCTAATGTCTGGCACTGGCTGTCCAATAACTAACTTGTTAAACATTTTCTGATTGCTTTCCTCTTCTGGATTAAAATCAGTCCATTTCTTTGCCACTTCACCCAATCTTTCATAAAATGCCAATGGACTCATATTAAAATCTTGCCTCACTTCCTATAATTTAGACAAATTCTTTGGCTATTGCACTCCATGCTGTATCCCATATAAAATCAAGTGTTGATATGTTCTCAGTCTTTCCAATCCCCTAGATGTAATGGGGAACTATCGTGGTTCTTCCCTACATAGATATTGATCAGGGTCTGTCCCATGACACTGGTTACTCTCTTCCTTTGCTTTTTCTCACATCATCTGTCTTCCTTCACTAGTAAACAGATATTCTACTAGGGCCTGGATATCCCCTCCAGTTAGGGTTATGGGTTAATATAACAGTTTTAATCATCCCCTACAGTCCTTCTGGATTAATTCGATACAGTCAAACTGATTATTTCTAATTTAACAAATCTGAGGTAGTAAAGGGGATATGTACAAGCACTGGCCCTCCTTCAGGCCCAACAGTTTGTCTGAGAGGGGCCTGAAATATTGGATGTTGTCCTCTAGTTCTCCCAAAACAGGGCTAACATTAGGTTGGTGCAAAATAATTGCAGTTTTGAACCATGAATTTTAAATCATTATAACTAGGTTCAAACACATCTTTACTAATCAAAATAGGAAACATTACAATCAACATAGTTTCGTCAATGAGAAATAAGTTTGTTTATTCCTGTAGCATAAAAATCTGTGTGTTGGGTTTCGATGAACTCTTGGAAAGCATTTTCTGCATCCTGCTGTTTGTGGAAGTGTTTTCCCTGCAAAAAGTTGTCAAGATGCCTGAAGAAGTGGTAGTCAGTTGGTGAGAGGTCAGATGAAGATGGCGGATGAGGCAAAACTTCGTAGCCACAGCCCAATTCATTCAGCTTTTGAAGTGTTGGTTGTATGACATGCAGTCGGGCATTGTTGTAGGCCCTTTCTGTTGACCAATGCTGGCTGCAAGCATTACAGTTTTCAGTGCATCTCATTGATTTGCTGAGCATACTTCTCAGATGGAATGGTTTTACTGGGATTCAGAAACCTGTAGTGGATCAGACTGGCAGTAGATCACCAAACAGTGACCATGACCTTTTTTTGGTGCAAGTTTGGCTTTGGGAAGTGCTTTGGAGGTTCTTCTCAGTCCAACCACTGAGCTGGTCATCACCGGTTGTCATAGAAAATCCACTTTTCGCCGCGTGTCACAATACAATCGAGAAATGGTTTGTTGTTGTTGCATAGGAGAAGACGACACTTCAAAATGATGATTTTTTTTATTATCGGTCAGTTCATGAGGCACCTACTTCTAGAGCTTTTTCACCTTTCCAATTTGCTTCAAATGCTGAATGACCATAGAATGGTCGACGTTGAATTCTTCAGCAACTTCTCATGTAGTTGTAAGAGGATCAGCTTCAATGACTGCTCTCAATTGGTCATTGTCAATTTCCGATGGCCAGCCACTATGTTCCTCATGTTCAAGGCTCTTGTCTCCTTTGCAAAACTTCTTGAACCACTACTGCACTGTACATTTGTTAGCAGTTCCTGGGCCAAATGTGTTGCTGATTTTGCAGGTTGTCTCTGCTTCTTTACAACCCATTTTGAACTCGAATAAGAAAATTATTTGAACTTGCCTTTTAGTCTAACATAATTTCCATAATCTAAAATAGATATAAAATAAACAGCAAGGAATAAGTCAGTAGTAAAAAAACCTTAAAGCAAGAAAAGTGCATTAAAATTATGTACAACATAACTACATTTCTTTAAGAATGTATTCCAATACCAAGCAGCAAATTTCAACACTGCAAAAACTGCAATTACTTTTGCCTCAACCTAGTAACTTCATTTTCTTCTTCACTAGAAGAACTTGTGTCCACTTGTCAAGGAGTTACTACAAACCAATTGCTCATCCTCCTCAGTTTCTTTTTGACAACCTTTTCCAATTTCACAACCACTACAACAGGAATTTGTCTTTTTCTTTTTCTCATTTATCAAATATATTCCATTTCGATGCTTCGAACCAACTAACCCACATTTCCTTCTAGTGTCACAATCATTTCTAAGAGAGAAAAACAACTCCACATAAGGTACTTCATCCCACTTTTCTAACTTTCTACAAAACAACATTAATTATAATATTGTGTTATATTGCAAAGACCTATTTTCTGGCCATTTTTCTTCATCTTCCAATTTATAAGCAGCCCACCATTGATTACAATATCTTTTCAATTTATCCTTGCTTAGGGGGTCCCCTCCAAATTTTCTCAAATATTTTAAAATACATCCCAAGTGAGAACAAGGGGGTATTTCCTGTGAAGTAGCTGAACCCATATCAGTACTGAAAAGAAATTCTTAACCCCTCTGCTCCAACCCTCAGTTGGTGTCCTGGTTTTGTTAAAAACAAGTTTCTCTTTTAGTGAATTTGCCTGCCAACTAAAGCCTTCATATTAGCTGCATTTTTCTGAAAAGCCAGATACATGTTTTGGTAGACAATGCAATGGTATGCTAGGTCATTGATAAGAATGGATGAGAATGGATGCACATCTCGTGAGAGGGGCAACGAGAAACAGGTGACCAAAAAACTGACCAACTGAACTATTCCATCCAATTCACATCATACTTCATATAAAAGTGGGAGATCACGAGGATCTTGCCCTTTTTCCTTATGGTCGACATTAGGAGAGGACCTTGCTAGTCGTCCCTGTGAACTGAAGCCTAGTGACAGAGTGAATCCAGTTCCAGTTGGCTGCAGAGTCCAATCCAGGACTTCGGGTGCTGGCCCTGCAGTTGCTGAGACTTTCAAGATTGGTTTTGTATATTTTGTATTATTTTCCCTATTCTTATTAGTAGCATTAGTAAAACATCTTTAACTTTTCCAACTCTCTTCTCTCTGTTCTTTTTTTCCCTCCCAGTCACCTGTCCTTAGTGGGAAGGGGGGAGAGGGAGGGGCTGAAGAGGGAAGTGGGAGGAGAGAGGGGTTAACAATATATCTGCCACGGTTTTATTGTCACCCCGCAATCAAAACCTTGACAATTGGCAAAGGGCCTCTCCCTTTGTCATGCATCTACATCTAGATGCATCTTGTGTCAAATGTCGGCTGCTTCCCAATGTAACTTACTAACCCTCCCCTTCTCTTACCTCTTTAAAAATACCTCTATAATGTATTGCACCATTGTGTCGCTTACCGCCCGATGGTTGGAGAGGAGCCAGTGGAGGTCCTGATCAATAGGTCAATGCATGTTGGAGTCCTGCTCGGTCCATGTCTCCTTCTGTCAGAAGCAGTAAGACAGTCCAGGCAAAACCATTACGACTGTCCCACCTGGGTTACCAGAAAATGTTGTCCCAAAAGGTGGGATGTATTAGATGTATTCCTGGGGTGTATTAGAAGGGGGGTGGTTAGTAGGTCCAGAGAGGTTCTCCTTCCCCTCTACTCTGCCCTGGTGAGTCCACATCTGGAATATTGTGTCCAGTTCTGGGCCCCTCAGTTCAAGAATGACAGGGAACTGCTGGAGAGAGTCCAGTGGAGGGCAACAAAGATGATTAAGGGAGTGGAGCATCTCCCTTATGAGGAAAGGCTGAGGGAGCTGGGTCTCTTTAGCTTGGAGGAGACTGAGGGGTGATCTCATTAATGTTTATAAATATGTAAAGGGTGAGTGTCACGAGGATGGAGCCAGGTTCTTCTCTGCAACATCCAGTGCTAGGACAAGGGGTAATGGGTTCAAACTGGAACACAAGAGGTTCCACTTAAATTTGAGAAGAAACTTCTTCTCAGTAAGGGTAACAGAACACTGGAACAGGCTGCCCAGGAGAGTTGTGGAGTCTCCTACTCTGGAGACATTCAAAACCTACCTGGACACCTTCCTGTGTAACCTCAAATAGGTGTTCCTGCTCTGGCAGGGAGATTGGACCAGATGATCTTTCGAGTTCCCTTCCAATCCCTAACATTCTGTGATTCTGTGATTCTGTGATTGTTACCTGGTGTGCAGATACCAATTTATACATGGGGTCAAGGTATTTCCTTTATTTACAGTTCTGCACAGAAAAAGGTGCTAGGCAATCTTTCTCAAAGCTAGCACACTAGAAGTAGGCTGAGCTATGTATTTATACATTTCAACTTTTAACTTTTAACTATTCCTAACATCTTCTGCATATTTATGCCTACTCAGAGTTCATTGGTCTAAACTTTGCTCTCTTTGGTTTAAAGGTACAGTCCACTTTTATTCTTCTATGCATGCTCAGTGAATAGTGGGCTTTTCTGAGTTGGGGGCGTTTTTTGAGTCAGAGGTCAAGATCTTCCCCTGCTACCTTTACTTTTCCCCTAGTTCCTATAGCCTTTGTTTTGATCTTGGTAATTTCCCATCCTTTGGCCACCAAAACTTTGAATTCCTCATTTATCTTCCTTTTTATTCTTCACGGGAGAGTTAAATTTCAACCAAAAGGTTCAACCAAGTGAGCATCTCCACATAATACTAATCCCAAGGTCTAGGCAATCATAGAGCAGCAAAACTGATTCAAATTACTTATTCAACTATACCAAAATTCAAGATCTAAGACATCACACCCATGAGCAAAAAAAGAAATAGCTACCTAGCCGAGAGTGAGAGTGCCCATTCTTCCTCCTCCATCACCATGTGGGCATCCCCTGTATCATACCAGGAAGCATGAAAGCATCAGCAGTCCAGCTGCTGCTGGATCTGCTTCAAATGCTTTTTGGGTAAGCTAATGTTTTATATGCTTCAGCTTGGAGGTTTGGTCTATACCATTTAAATAAGCTAGTGGATCTGACAAAACTGCCAGAAAAAAAGATGATGGCTGCAAGAGACAGCAATTTGCAGATGATAATGGCTGCCTAATGGTCCTTCAGCTCTTCCTGGCCACCTGTCCTGCCTAAGTGGTGCTCTCACCCAGCATATATCAGGCCTTAGCATGAACTGCGTTAGCCAAAATCTAAGCAGGAGTTGAGTGAGCAGTCGCACTCCACCAAATACGTTTGGCATAGACCAAACATCTAGCAAACTCATTGCTTTGGTGAGTGGAGGAGGTACTGTTCCTCCTCTTGCCTCACTGAGGGTGAGGGTAGGGGAAAGTTTTGAGCGCTTAAACTGAAGTCTGGCTTCACAGTTTGTAATTGAGTAACAACTGATGGTACACACTTTCAACACGGCGAGATAAGTGCTAAATATGGATATACAAGCATACTAATAACAAAATAAAATAGAATACAATCCTACAATTATCATAGTATGTAACATAAGATGCAATATGCCAGTTGCAGATGGTGCATTAAAATGTCATGCCAGTGATGACTAGCAGATTGTTCAATTTCTGTTGCAATTCTGATAATTCATTCTTAGGCAGGAGCAATCATTTTGTTCCTGTTGTTCCACAGAACATCACAAAGTGACACCATACATGTACAACTCTGCGATTGTCATACACTGAGTCTAAAACAAGTATCTGAGGATATATTACTGGAACATGGGTCTTATATTACTAAATGCTCAAGGCAGCACCATTCATGGTTTCTCCATTGTTCACATCCAGAAGTATCAATTAGATTGCCTTGGTTATCTATCAGTTTGCTTCCTTGAACTGGTGCCCATATTCTGTTAGCTACAACTATGGGAAACAGGCTATACTGGTAAATCACAAAATTACAGAATGGTTAAGGTTGAAAGGGACCTCTGGAGATCATCTAGTCCAACCCACCTACTAAAGCAGGTACACCAAGAGAAGATGGCACAGGAATGCATCTCTCGTTATTTTATTAAACTGCGTTTATCTCAATCCAAGTTTCTCCCTTCCCTTTTGACTCCCTGGTTGGGGGGGGGGGGTGGGGGGGGTGGGGGTGAGCGAGCAGCTATCATGGTTGTATTGCTAGCTCGAGTTAAAACATGACAGGCTTTTGTGGTGCCCAACATGAGGCTCAAAAACTGCTAAAATTTGGCACTAAAAAGAGGTAAAATTTAGAGATGTTGGTGTTCTTACTGCTGTGATGCAGATTCAATTTTTTTGGCATGGTGCCAACTCATAGGGTTGAGATACAGGTCTGTGTACTTTGGACATCATCTAGTAGTATTAAAGCAGTTTGAATTATATTGGTTTAAAGATGCTGTGACATAAGTTGTATCAGCTGCTCTCTACAATGTGTTCTGCAGAACCTTATTTGTGCTGAGCATATTTCACTATTAGGTTCGTGCATTCTATTACATCTGGAAACTGGATGATGATGATGATGTTTCTGTGTGTTTTGGCACTGTTGTATTTAGAGAAACCACTATTATATCTAGAGAAACCTCCAGTAGAGATTAAAGAGAAATACATCTATGTGTTTTCCAATTGGATGAGCCAATCTATAGAAAAGCTAACTAACTATACCTTTCCTTTTACATTAGGACAGATTACAGATGTTTTTGAGAGTTTTGAATATCCTTGGAGCTTTGACCATACTTTATTGGTATTGTCAGGTCTGCTGAATGTGTGTCAGTTGATGCCAGTGATAAGAGAGATGATGTTTAATAGGAGGATTGCATCTATTCTAACTCCTGAGACTTATGTTCCATCTTCTCAAGCCTCAGCAACAGGCATGGTTATGGTTGCTGTCTGCCCCAAATGGGGGAAGGCAACTAAAACAGCTCCAACTCCTACACAGAGCAAGGCAGTGAAGGCTATAATAGCTACATTACCCACTACCCCACCCCAACTACTGCTTCTCCAGCCTCAAAGATTGACAAGGCAGCTCCAGCTCCTACACAGAGCGAAGCCGCCAAGGCCGTTACCTCCCTGACCGCAGACACTGTTGCTTCTCCAGCCTCATAGACCGACAACGCAGCTATTGCACCCCCCAACACTGTGCACTGCTACCGCTACTGCTGTAACCACAACAGCCACTGTAATTATGCCAATGTTGGTGACAGTCATTTAGACTCTGGAAATACATCAAGAGATTGTGAGCCCATATCGGCATCAGTTGCCAGTTGTAAGAAAGTCACAAGAAAGACTACTCATGCTACAGATGATGGCAAAGGGCCAACACCAACCCAAGGGTCAGTGTCATCAGCACAAGGAGGAGAGGAAATGACTCAATCCTTTTCTCCAAGTGAGCTGAGAGATATGTGAAAAGATTTTAGTCATCATGAAGGAGAGAATGTTGTAACCTGGTTGCTCTGATGCTGGGATAACGGAGCTGAGAGTATGGAACTAGAAGGTGGGGAATCCAGGCAGTTGGGATCTCTGTCAAGGGATTCCACCCTTGATAGGGCAATTTCAAGAGAGAACATCTCCACCACCCTCTGGATCCGACTCCTGACAGCTATGAAAGATTGTATATGTAAACCAGGGAAATGGAATACTATGGAGAGAAGTATCCAGTTCCTGAGAGAAATAGCTGTGCGGGAGATCATCTATTTTGAGCCAAACAGCCAAGAGGGGACAGACCCAGACAGAATCAATCGTACACGACCTTTGTGGCGCAGGTTTGTATGAAGCGCACCACCTGCATATGCTAAAGTCATTCACAGCAATGATCTGGTCAGCTGGAGGCAGACAAAGCATTTCTGATGTGATTAAGCAGCTTTGGGACTTTGAGGACAGCCTTGCTGGCTCTCTACAGGCTTGTGTCTCGACCATGGAGAATCTGTGTGAAAAATCTGATGACCAGTTTGAAAAGCTGTTGCAGGAAATCAAAGAACTCAGAGAAGACAGGTTCCATTCACCACTTGCACATTTCAGCTATTAGGAGAAGGCATTTCCAATCTCAAGAGAGAGGACAGAGGCAGCCCAAAAAAGAGGTTCACTGAGGTTCTTCCTCTGTGAGCAGGGAGAAAACATGAGAAGGTGGCATAGAAGGCCTACCTCAGAACTTCAGGAATGAGTACATCAGTTAAAAGGAAAAATGCAAGGGCGAAAAATCATGGACTCCACACAATCCAATATGAATTCAAGAGAAGCCATTTATTACAGAGACAAACCTCCTTATATATGCCGTTATTTCCTGATCACGCGTCCACACTCCAAGCATGCATTAGCTGATTGGATATTGTCCATGTTCACGGGCTGTCCACGCGCCCGAGTCTCACTGCTAATAGGTCTGTTGATTTACACCACGTTGGGGCCTTGTTATTTCAGAGTTGCTTCTCTCCCATGGCAGGTCCTGTTCACAGCCTTGAAATTCCTGGCTGGTTCAGTAACAAATCTCCATCTAACAGCAACCCCTCCACAACTCAGCCTCAAGAAAATCCCTCAAATCTCCCACAGAAAAACTCCTAGGAATATGGCTGATCCAATTTACAAAAGGAGCAGAAGAGATTCTGATCCTCTTGAAGGAACCTCTAATTTGTACACAGAGACTGTGCATAACACACATTAGAGGGGTCCTGCGTCCAGCCAGGCCGAGGAAAGGAACAACAGAGTTTATTGGACTGTGCAGATACAATGGCCTGGTACAACACGCCTCAAGGAGTACAAACCTTTGGTGGACACTGGTGCTCAGTGCACGATAATCCCCTCAAACTATAAAGGAACACAATCCATCAGTATTTCTGGAGTGACTGGGGGATCCCAGGAACTGACTGTTGTAGAGGCTGAAATGAGCCTAACTGGAAAAAACTGGCAAAAGCATCCCATTGTGACTGTCTCACATGCTCCATGCATCCTTGGAATAGACTGCCTCAGGAGAGGGTATTTTAAGGACCCAAAAGGGTATCAGTATGCATTTGGCATAGCAGCCATAGACACTGAGAATATGAAACAGCTGTCGACTTTGCCTGGTCTCTCAGAGGACCTTTCTGTTGTAGGACTGCTGATGGTTGACGACCAACAGGTGCCAATTGCTACCATGACGGTGCATCACCGGCAATATCGCACAAATAGAGACTCTTTGATTCCTATCCAGAAGCTGATCCGTCAACTGGAAAGCCAGGGTGTGATCAGTAAGACTCGCTCACCTTTTAATAGCCCAATTTGGCCAGTGCGTAAGTCTAGTGACAAGTGGAGACTAACTGTAGACTATCGTGGCCTGAATGAAGTTATGCTCAAGTGGAAGAGAAGAGTATATAGATCATGGAAGGAGGGGCTGACCACTTGGGGAGAATATAAGGCTGTTGTCAGAGGGTGTAGGGAGGCAACTAGGAAAACTAAGGCCTCCTTAGAATTAAACCTTGTGAGAGGGGTCAAGGACAACGGGAAGAGCTTTTTCAAATACGTGGCAGATAAAACTAACACCAGAACCAATGTAGGTAAACTGATGAATGAGGTGGGTGCCCTGGTGACAGAAGATACAGAGAAGGCACAGTTACTGAATGCCTTCTTTGTCTCTGTCTACTCTGCCAGAGGCTGTCCTGAGGAGCCCCGTACTGCTGAGGCCCCAGAGGAAGTCAGGACAATGGAGGAGTTTGCCTCGTTTGATGAGGACTGGGTTAGGGAGCAGTTATGCAATCTGGACATCCATAAATCCATGGGTCCGGATGGGATGCATCCGTGGGTGCTGAGGGAGCTGGCTGAGGTCATTGCTGGACCGCTCTCCATCATCTTTGCTAGGTCTTGGGTAACAGGAGAGGTGCCTGAGGACTGCAGGAAAGCAGATGTCACTCCAGTGTTCAAAAAGGGCAAGAAGGAGGACCTGGGTAACTATAGACCAGTCAACCTCACCTCCATCCCTGGGAAACTGATGGAACTACTTATCCTTGGTATCATCTCAAAGCATATCAGAGATAATAGGGTCATTAGGGGCAGTCAACATGGCTTCAGCAAAGGGAAGTTGTGCTTGACCAACCTCATTGACTTTTATGAGGACCTAACAAGATGGATGGATGATGGCAGAGAGGTGGACGTGGTCTACCTTGACTGGAATAAGGCATTTGACACAGTCTCCCACAGTATCCTCACAGCTAAATTGAGGGAGTGCAGTCTGGATGATCGGGTAGTGAGGTGGACTGTGAAGTGGCTGAAGGGAAGAAGCCAGAGAGTCATGGTCAATGGGGTGGAGTCTAGTTGGAGGCCTGTATCTAGTGAAGTGCCTCAGGGGTCAGTACTGGGGCCTGTATTATTCAATATATTCATCAACGATTTGGAGGAGGGAATAGAGTGTACTATCAGCAAGTTTGCTGATGACACCAAGCTGGGAGGAGTCACTGACACACCAGAAGGCCGCACCGCCATCCAGCGAGACCTGGACAGGCTGGAGAGTTGGGCAGGGAAAAATTTAATGAAATATAACAAGAGCAAGTCTTGCATCTGGGTAGGAACAACCCAACTACATTCCATGTAGTTACCAATGATTTAACTTCTTTATCTCCATTGCTGAATTTATCCCATAATTTCTGCCCTATATCGTCCCAAAGTTCAAGTTTAAGTTTTGAGTCACTAAAGCTCATAACAGTCTTTTCAGATTTTAGTTGCTTCAGTGTAGTAATCATCAGTTTCCAGGAGGTTACAAGGCCGAGAATATCTTTTTCACTGCGACTAATTGCCTTCCACAACACAGTTCCCACTTTTTCCCAAATCTCTGTTTGAAAAGCTCCTAACTGATCAGCAGGAAACCCATTGCCTCTGCACCAGATTAATAGTCTTTTGAGGTTACTCTCCTCATACTTCACCCCTCTCTTAGAATATGCGAGAGGAGCCGCAGTATTTCTTCTTCTTCTTTAAAAATATTCTGCCCCATCTCCTCTCGCCCCCAGCTGTTCACCTCTTTGGGTGTCTGTTGCAATGATATCAGATCCTTTATCCCTCCTCTGTTGCTTCTGTAGCGATCAATCAGGAGTCACGCTGCCTGCAGACTGCGTCCCGGTCACAGTCCGGCCGCGCCGTTCCAGCTGGGGCTCTCTCCCCGCAGTGGTCATCCCCCTTCCGTAAATTCTCCTTATGGATCATGTTGGGGTCACCACTTGCGAGGGCGAAAAATCATGGACTCCACACAATCCAATATGAATTCAAGCGAAGCCATTTATTACAGAAACAAGCCTCCTTATATATGCAGTTATTTCCTGATCACGCGTCCACACTCCAAGCATGCATTAGTTGATTGGATATTGTCCATATTCACGAGCTGTCCATGCGCCCAAGTCACTGCTAATAGGTCTGTTGATTTACATCTTCTTGAGGCCCTGTTATTGTAGAACTGCCTCACTCCCACAGCAGGTCTTGTTTTCAGCTTTCGAGCTGACCTTGAAATTCCTTTGAGCCTGGTTAGTTCAGAAATAATTCTCCATCTAATAGAAACCCATCCACACAACAACCTCAAGAAAATCCCTCACATCTCTCACAGGTAATTGCTCCATAATACCATACACCATACTAACAGTATTCAGTAAGTACCTTTCAGGTCAATGAAGAATGAACTTCAACAAAACTGAAGAAAGCCCAGCAATCATGAAACCAGAGCTGTCTTCAACAACTGGCATCCAGCCACCTCCTCAGGGTTGACACCTTTGACCTGCAAACCACAGGCATGAACTACATCAGATACACAAGCTATGAGTTCCAGATGTAGCATGCCACAATGCAACACTCCAACATGGCACTCCATCTTTCTTGCCCCAGGAGACCATCTTGACAGACAGAATACAAAGTCACAGACTAAGTGGACTTAATGAACATTTTAGA
This sequence comes from Patagioenas fasciata, assembly GCF_037038585.1. Taxonomy (NCBI): domain Eukaryota; kingdom Metazoa; phylum Chordata; class Aves; order Columbiformes; family Columbidae; genus Patagioenas; species Patagioenas fasciata. The sequence continues at coordinate 15,101,463 of NC_092559.1, read as the reverse complement.
GGGATGAGATGATGCTGTGGACTAAGGGAATAATATCTATGTGCACATATATATATAAAGTTGTAGTAATTAACTGAAATGTATTGGTAAGTCTAAGACCTGAGCATGACAGAAAAGGTATAGAATAAGGGGTGGAATATACTGAATCTCTCGCTGCCAGGAGTGTGACAGTCTGGGGCACTCTCGGTTCTCTCTGGACCACACGATTTGGTGCTATTGTGTTTAGGGAGTGAGCTGCTGTCCGGGACAGGGGGAGGTTTTGGCGCAGACTGTGGTCGGGAGGAGGCGAGCTGCAGCCACATGGTGAGAGATTGTGTTGTGTATCCATCGCTTTGTGTGTTCTTTCACTATTGTCATTGTTATTGTTGTGGGTTTTGTTTTGCTTTGTTTTGTTTTGTTTTCTCTGTTCCGTTAAACTGTCCTCATCCCATCCCACAAGTTTTGCCTTTTGTTTCCTGATTCTCCTCCTCATCCTACCAGGGCAGGGAAGGGGTGAGTAAGTGGCACATGGTTTTAGTTGCTGGCTGGGGGTGGAACTGGGGCTAAACTGCGACACTGCAAATTTTGTTTACCTGGACTTTAATAAAGCTTTTAACACTTTCCCACAGCATTCTCCTGGAGAAACTGTCTGGTCATGGCTTGGATGGGCATATTCTTCTCTGGATAAAAATCTGGTTGGATGGCTGGGCCCAATGAGTTGTGGTAAATGGAGTTAAATCCAGTTGGTGGCCAGTCACAAGTGGTAATCCCCAGGGCTCAATATTGGGGCCAGTTCTGTTTAATATCTTTATCAGTGATCTGGATGAGGGGATTGAGTGCACTCTAAGTAAGTTTGCAGACGCCACCAAGTTGGGTGGTGTCACATACATACCTTGACTCAGATTCGCTGATCCCCTTGGTTGGAATATACTCAATACCTGAAGTCCATAAACAAAGGCTTTTATTTTGTGGCTCAGCTCACATGGCAAATAATTTGCTAATAGAAAGATTTACAATGCTTGTGGGGTTTATACTTTACATGACTTATTACTTATTAAAAATAAAAGCAAAAGAATAAAGAGAGAGGGAGAAAAAGAGATATCACCACTCTCAGATCCCACAATGTGTATGATGGGTGAAATAGTCCTCTGGTTCTCAGATTCCACTATGAGAATGATGGGCAAAGTAGTCCTCCAGTGGTGGGTGCGCTGCCAGTGCTTGTATATGTCAAGTTCTTGCTTCCGGATTGCTTGCTTACATAATCCTTGATCTTCTGCACAGATGCCACTGTGGGTGTTGGTCGCAAAAAGTGGAAGGGTCAGTACTGTTGAGGGTGCACTTGGTCTCTTCATCCAGGTCACTGATGAACAAGTGGAACAGGACTGGACCCATTGCTATCATGGAGACGTGGTGGGACAGCTCACATGACTGGAATGTTGTCATGAAGGGCTATGTACTTTTCAGGAAAGACAGGCCAGCAAGGCGAGGTGGAGGAGTTGCACTTTATGTGAGAGAGCAACTTGAATGTCTTGAACTCTGCCTGAGGGGGGTTGACGAGTGAGTTGAATCCCTATGGGTAAAAATTAAGGGACAAGCTAATAAGGGTGATACTGTTGTGGGTGTTTACTACAAGCCACCTGATCAGGAAGAGGAAGTTTTCTACAGACAGCTGGAAGTAGCCTCACAAACACATGCCCTGGTTCTCATGTGTCCTGGTTTTGTTAAAAACAAGTTTCTCTTTTAGTGAATTTGCCTGTCAGCTAAAGCTTTCATATCAGCTGCATTTTCCTGGAAAACCAGATACATTTTTGGTAGACATAGCAATGGAATGCGAGGTTATTGATAAAGAACAGATTCACATCTCACGAGAGGGGCAATGAGAAACAGGTGACCAAGAAACTGACCAATGGAGTATAACATTCCATTCACGTGAATACTTCATATAAAAGTGGGAGATCACAAGGATCTCATCCCTTTTTCCTTATGGCCGGCATTAGGAGAGGACCTTGCTAGTCGTCCCTGCGAACTGAGGCCTAGTGACAGACTGAATCCAGTTCCGGTTGGCTGCAGAGTCCAATCCAGGAATTCAGGTGCCAAAGCAGTTGCTGGGACTCTCAAGATTGGTTTTGTGTAATTTGTACTATTTTTCTCTATTTTTATTAGTAGCATTAGTAAAACATTTTTAATTTTTCCAACTCTCTTCTCTCTGTCCTTTTTTCCCCTCCCAATCACCTGTACTTAGTGGGAAGGGGGGAGAGAGAGGGGCTGAAGGGAGAAGGGGGGGAGAGGGGGTTAACAATACATCTGCCACGGTTTTATTGCCACCCCGCAATCAAAACCTCAACATCATGGGAGACTTCAATCACCCTGACATCTGCTGGGTAGGCAACACAGCTAAGCATGCCCAGTCCAGGAGTTTCCTACAGATCCTGGTGGGATCAAACTCTGGCTGCCTGGGGGCAAGACCACCACCAGCAAGAAAGAAGATCAAGGGATTCCTGTCTCCTCCCCTTCCCTGACTGAAGAAGGCAGGTCAAGGGAAAGGGGTGAAGAGAAACAAGTCCACACTAAGGTTGGCAGGAGAAACATCCCCCTACCCAACCCACCTTCCCAGGTGCCTCTGTCCAACAGGCAAGAGGCTCAGGATGTGGAACGCAGCAACTTCAGGAACTAGGAGAAATGGCAGCAAGTTCCTGTCTGGTGCAGAATGAGGAGGGTTCCTACTGTGACCACCCCATCCTCCCAGGTTCTCTTGTAAAACAGGTATGAGGCCTTGTAAGTGGAACCAAACAACAACATCGAGGGAGTCAGTTCCACTGAGTTGGACGTGCTGCAGAGAATAAGTCACCCTGCATCCTCCATCAAAACAGCTCCCACAAAGAAAAAAAGGCAGGTTGTGGTTGTAGGAGACTCCCTTCTAAAGGGAACAAAAGGCTGTATATGCAGGCCAGACCCACTTCTTAGGGAAGTCTGATGCCTCCCTGGGGCCAGGGTTAAAGATGTTAGAAGGAAACTTCCTGTCCTGGTTAGGACCTCAGACTACTACCCACTAATAATTTTTCAGGTGGGCAATAATGAAAGTGAAAAGGGAAAGCTAAAGATGATCAAGAGAGACTTCAGGGCCTTGGGACAACTGGTCAAGGGATCAGGAGCACAAGTAGTGTTCTCCTCTATCCCCACAGCTGCATTGTATGATGAGGAAAGATGCAGGAAGACCCAGCAGATCAATACCTGGCTGCAGGACTGGTGTCACTGGCAGAATTTTGGGATTTTTGATCATGAATCAGCTTACATGGCACCTGGCCTGCTAGCAACAAATGGGATGCACCTGTCTCAAAAGCAGAAAAGGATCTTGGGGCAGGAGTTAGAAGGACTTATTGAGAGGACTGTAAACAAGATTTGAAGGGGGAGGAAACCAGGTGTGGCAGAGGCACACCCAAGGGTGACATGCCGGTATCTGAGGGTAGTACTAGCGAGGCCCTTCAGTGTGCCAACCCAGTGGAATCAATGACTCAGCTGAAGTGCATCAATACAAATGCATGCAGCATGAGCAACAAACAGAAGGAGCTGGAAGCCCTTGGGAGTCAGAAAAACTGTGATATAATTGCCATCACATGTGGAGAGTCTCTGGCTGTGTGCTGTGAACAAGCCAGGGCTTGATGCGGCTGTGCTACACGGAAGGATTTCCCTGAGACACCAGAGACAAAAGGAAAGTAAACAGAAGCTGCTCTGCCCTCGACCCAGGCTGCAGGAGGGGCGTTGCCGCTACGCATGAACAGTCTGTGAGCAGTGCCCTGCAGCCAATCGCCATAGTGGGGGGGGATGAGTGACTGTGAGTGTAACCAATTGTAGCCTGCACTTGCCGCATGGCCTTTTGGTATAGAGTATATAAGGCTTGGAAAAACGTGGTCTCGGGGACATTGATATTCAGTGTTGTTTAAGAGTTCATTAAAGAGTACGGATGGTAAATTCACATTGAATTAGACTCCTTACTCTCGCCCGGCCCGCCCGTTCGATCAAAGAGCTTATGCCGGCGTCTGGATTCGTCGAATTTACTACCACTACAAATGGTAGCAGAGGATGGTTCGTTAGCAAAGCATAACGCTCCGGATCTACATATGGTAGCAGAAGGATGGATCGTTAGCAAAGCATAACGCTCCGGATCGAAATTACTGCGGTAAGCAGCGTTCATAAAAAACGGAGCCAAGCCGGGGTGTGGGATAGTGTGCTTAGTCCGATATCAAAAGACGGGCACCTGTCGAGCTGGCCACTCGCATCCTACGTTAAGACCGCGCTGATAAGATAATGGATATTGAAACAGCCGCGGCACTGCTGACGACTATTCTCTCTAAGAGAGGTATTGAATCGTCACAGGAAAAGCTAATCACATTGATTTTTTTAGCTCAGAAGTGGGGACACTTTGGAGAAGTTCCACTTTTGTTTTCCCCAACGGAATGGAGATCAGTGGGGGACACTATGTGGGACAAAACTATCAGAGAGGAAGAAGAGAAAGAAATTAAAGCTGTGAGAGAATTGTGGAAAACCGTATTAGAATCATTAGAAGTTATGAAATCGGAACAGCGTGCCGCCCTAAGAGCCGCGGAGGCGCTTGTCCCAGAACAAACCTGGACTGATAAAACTTGTCCAAAAGAAAAGAGGGGCCTGTGGGCTACTCTGTGGGGTCTGCCTGCCGTTCGGGGTGGTCGCGGGGTCCCGGCTCAGCCAATACTTTCACAATCCGATCTGCAACGCGGATTAGAAACTGCGCGGCTCGTAAACAAAGAACCGGAAGTTTCCCCCTCCGAGTCTCTGGGGCAATGTGCCAAGAAGGCGGAAGTGCAACTGGTCGACTGTCCGGATGTGGGAGGCCCTGAGTGCCGCCCTCCTCCTACCGCTCCGCCTCTGCCCTGCCCCGAGCCGGACGCCCCCCCTCCCTCCGAGAAAAACGTGGGGGCCCGGCCCGGCCCGGCCGCGGCGCCGTCGCCGGGGCCGGGGCCGCCTCAAACTTTGCCTCCGCAAGCACCCGCGGAAGTTTTTTGTGAGCCTCCTCCTACATCATTGGGCTCACCCCAAGCAGTAGAGCAGTTACTGCAAGTTATTACCAACAAGCTTGAACAACTTAAGAGTGTCAAATGTAGAGAAAAATAAGGAACAAATTGAGTTTCAAAAACCGGCTTGCCCTTCACAAACAATGCAATCAAAGGTGCCTATAGATTCTACTGACCAACCACAGCTCCGACGTGGCAGATGGTCAGGGGTCATCAAAGATGCCATCCTAGAAGGTGATTGGTCTCCAGCAAAATTAGCCCTACCGGTAATTCAAAATATGAACACTCAGACAACGGTATGGGAACCACACAATTGGAAAATTTTGCAGCAAGCAAAACAAACAACCACAAGCTATGGTATACGTTCAGCAGCTACCGGACACAAAGAACATCTCCGAACCTGTATCACAATCAGTGACCAACCGTGAACCAGGCTTCTTTCACCTCAACAAGCCAAGCACCGCAGGAAGCCTCGGAGTTGATGTGGAGACAGCAGTAGATATAACATTGACCAATACTGCAATTCATAGAATACCAACTAATGCTAAAGGACCTTTATTTCGACAAGATAGTCTCATTGGAGGCCTATTGATTGGCCGTTCTTCTGCTAGTATCAAAGGTCTTATAGTAATACCAGGTATAATTGATGCAGATTTCACAGGAACTGTTCAAATCCTGGCCTACACTCTGCATCCGCCAATTTTTATTCCTTCTGGGAGTAGAATAGCTCAGGTAGTAGCACTGGAAAACTGCCTACCAATGCTTCCAGGAGTTCCTCCAGCATCCTCAACACAAAGGCATGATAAAGGATTTGGATCGACAGGTCCTGCAGTTTGCTTCACCTCATCAATGACTCAGCGTCCCATGTTACGTGTGCAACTATTTCAGTCTGATTCTACTGTTGTTGTAGAGGTAAATGCAATGCTTGATACTGGAGCTGATGTCTCCATCATTAGTCAATTCAAATGGCCACGAAATTGGAAACTTCAAAAATCAATCTCTTCCACTGTAGCTGGAGTAGGGGGTCAAACTACTCCAAATATAAGTGTTGATCCCATTTCGATTAGTTTCCCTGAAGGTCAATGTGTTACCCTTAGGGTGTATGTAATGGAATTGCCAAGCAGCCTTGAGGCGCTTATTGGCCGTGATGTCTTGGGGCAACTTGGTGCTGTGTTAACTACTTTGCCTTTTCCTTAGTGGTCACTGGAAAGCAGTTGCCCAACCTTCCATTGACCTGGTTAACAGATAGCCCAGTTTGGGTTGACCAGTGGCCATTAACAGAAGAGTGACTGCAAAAGGCACGTGAATTAGTAGAAGAGCAATTAGTTGCAGGCCATATCAAGCCTTCTACTAGTCCATGGAATACCCCAATTTTTGTAATACCAAAAAAGAGTGGAAAGTGGCGATTATTACATGACTTGCGAAAGGTAAATGATCAAATGCAAGCCATGGGTGCTTTACAGCCTGGATTACCATCACCTGTAATGTTACCAGAAAATTGGCATATTCTAATTATAGATTTAAAGGATTGTTTCTTTACCATTCCTTTTCATGAACAAGATACACAGCGTTTTGCATTTACACTGCCTTCAGTAAACAAAGCGGAACCAGCTAAAAGGTATGAGTGGGTAGTGCTACCGCAAGGTATGAAAAATTCTCCTACACTGTGCCAAATGTATGTTGCATGGGCACTTCAACCTATTCGTGCATCATGGAAACAAACAATTATTTATCATTATATGGATGATATTCTGTTCTGTCAACAAGCTGAGTTCACAGAAAGTTCCATAGTCCAAATTACGATCAAACTCAAAGAAAAGGGGTTGGTCATAGCTCCAGAGAAAGTTCAGAAGTCTGCACCTTGGAAATACCTTGGTTGGTCCATTTGTGATGCACAGATTCGTCCACAAAAAATTGAATTACATACTGATTTACAAACATTAAATGATGTCCAAAAATTGTTAGGGGACATACAATGGATTAGAAATTGCGTCGGCATTACTAACAATGATATAGCACCTCTTACTTCGCTTCTAAAAGGAGGTGATCCAGCTAAGAAAATAAGCTTAGAGTCCGTGCATCTCAAATGTCTTTCTGATATTATACAAAAAGTACAGACAAATTGGTCTAGCCGAAGACTTTCTGATCGACCAATTTCCCTCCTTATTAGCAATCTAGAACATCCGTGTGCAATCATCTGCCAGTGGCAAAACAAAAACGGGGAATTCCCCATAGATGTTGCTACAGATTCTTCCTTTTGTGCCACTGTCAGATTGAAAACAGAAAATGATTTGCGATTATTAGAGTGGATTTTTCTCAGTGTCCAACCAAAATTCAGTATTCAAACGAGACCAGAAGCAATTGGAGAATTGATTCGAAAAGGAAGATCTCGAATATTAGAAATTAGCGGTCAGGAACCAGATGACATCAGTATTCCGATAAATGGAGCCGATTTAGAATGGTGGCTGAGACATTCGATGCCTATACAGAATGCATTATTAGGATTTATAGGCAAGGTACATTCACGACAACCAAAAGGTAAACTATGGCAATTCCTTAGAACAAATCAGTGGTTAGAGAGAAGCAAAGTAAAAGCAAAACCTGTTGAAGGCCTTACAGTATATACAGATGCAGGAAAACGAAGACACCAGGCAGCATGTGTCTGGCAAGAGAATAGTCAATGGAAACAGCATTTAATTGAAGGTTCAAAAGAGGATTCATTGCAGACTTTAGAGCTCACGGCAGTAATATGGGCCTTAAATAATTGGCTGAAATCTGCTTTAAATGTTGTCACAGATTCTTTGTATGTAGCAGGTGTAATACCCAGAATGGAAAATGCCCTGTTAAGACAATCGAATAATCCTCGATTAGGAAAATTGTTTGTACAATTGAGAGCTATTTTAAATCAAAGAAAAGAACCCTGTTGTGTGATTCACATCCGCAGTCATCAATGGAATCTTGGTCTAGGTGAAGGAAATCAAATTGCAGATAGTTTAGTAAGTTCAGTACAGCACATGCCTCCAACAGATAAATTCCAACAAGCGAGACAAAGTCATGAGAGCTTTCATCAGAATGCCAGAGGTCTCCAAAGACAATTTGATTTAACTTTAAATGAAGCAAGAAGTATTGTACAGGCATGTCCTCAGTGTGGAAGCCAGATGTTAGGTATAGGAATCGGTGTCAATCCTCGAGGTTTAAAAGCCTTAGAAGTATGGCAAATGGATGTGACACATGTGCCAGAATTCGGAAAACTTAAATATGTGCATGTCACAATCGATACTTTTCCAAAAATGATATGGGCTACTGCTTTACCAGGAGAAAAAGCACTACATGTATGTAAACATCTTACAGCTTGTTTTGCTGTAATGGGTGTCCCAGAAAAGATTAAGACAGACAATGGCCCTGCCTATGTTAGCCAGAAAGTTAGAACTTTTCTAATGAAATGGGGAGTGAAACACGTTACAGGTATACCTCATTCCCCAACAGGCCAAGGAATCATCGAGAGAGCACATCAAATGATTAAAGGGTATTTGAGCAAACAGAAGCAGGAAGAGTTAGATTGTCAACAGCGTTTAGCAAAGGTGTTGTTTACCTTGAATTATTTATGTCTAACTGGAGACCATGAGGAGCCTCCTGTGATCATTCATCATTATCAGATCAGACTAGGAAGGAAAAACACTTTACCGGAATTCATGGTGAGATATCGTGATCCCACCACTGGATTGTGGAAGGGACCAGTACCTGTTATTTTTAATGGTAGAGGGTATATGTGTCTCTCCACAGATCAAGGTCCATTGTGGGTTCCAAGCCGAGCAGTAAAGCCGGAGTTGAAACAAACTCAACCAAGTCAACTCCCTGCAGCAGAACCCTCGGAGGTCACAGAGTGAGGTGTAACCTTTGCATTGATTTAGCTGTGACATGTATGCGTACTATAGTTATATAAGTAGATCTTTAAACACCACTACCTCTTGAGTAAGTTTATCAACACCCAGCACATCGTTTGTTATAAGTTGAGTATCTTTAAACCAAAGTTCTTGGAATTTGTTTAATCAATCCATTGCGATATTTAAACGGCAATGGAATACCTCAGGTTTATTGCAAAGTGCACTGTTTACGTTGATTGTTGTTGTTATTTATATGTTATGTATAAGTTGTTTTTTATCACATATCAAAAAAGGATTAGAACACACAGCTAATCAATCCTGGCTTGTCCAAAAAGAAAAAAAAAAGGAGGAATTGTGGAGAGTCTCTGGCTGTGTGCTGTGAACAAGCCAGGGCTTGATGCGGCTGTGCTACACGGAAGGATTTCCCTGAGACACCAGAGACAAAAGGAAAGTAAACAGAAGCTGCTCTGCCCTCGACCCAGGCTGCAGGAGGGGCGTTGCCGCTACGCATGAACAGTCTGTGAGCAGTGCCCTGCAGCCAATCGCCATAGTGGGGGGGGATGAGTGACTGTGAGTGTAACCAATTGTAGCCTGCACTTGCCGCATGGCCTTTTGGTATAGAGTATATAAGGCTTGGAAAAACGTGGTCTCGGGGACATTGATATTCAGTGTTGTTTAAGAGTTCATTAAAGAGTACGGATGGTAAATTCACATTGAATTAGACTCCTTACTCTCGCCCGGCCCGCCCGTTCGATCAAAGAGCTTATGCCGGCGTCTGGATTCGTCGAATTTACTACCACTACAATCACAGAAACATGGTGGGATGATTCTCATAATTGGAGCGCTGCAATGGATGGCTATAAACTCTTCAGAAGGGATAGGCAAGGAAGGAGAGGAGGTGGGGTAGCGATGTATGTTAGGGAGGTTTTTGATTGTCTGGAACTTGAGGAGGGTGGTGATAGGGTTGAGTGTCTGTGGGTGAGAATCAAGGGGAAGGGCAACAAGGCAGACATCCTGGTGGGGGTCTGTTACAGATCACTCAGCCAGGATGTAGAGGCAGATGAAATATTTTGCAGGCAGCATGGAGGACAACTTCCTAACACAGCTGGTTAGTGAGCCTACCAGGGAAGGAGTCCCACTGGATCTGATGTTTGTAAATAGAGAAGGACTCATGGGCAACGTGTCGGTTGGAGGTCGCCTTGGGTATAGTGATCATGAAATGATTGAGTTTACTATCCTTGGAGAAGTTAGAAGGGTGGTCAGCAGAACTGCTACTTTGGACTTCCAAAGGGCAGACTTTGATGTGTTCAGAAGGCTGGTTGGCAGAGTCCCTTGGGAGATAGTCCTGAAGGACAAAGGAGTCCAGAAAGGCTGGTCTCTCTTCAAGAAGGTAATCTTATGCGGCAATGAGGAACGACGCACACGGAGATGCAGACAAAGACACACACACAGGCAGAGGTTGTGTTCAGGAGGGAGCACAGAGCCAGGCAGAACAGAGAGAGCTGAGTCAGGCTAAGGCCCTCTTTATTAATCATCCACAATTTATAGGTTTACAGATATGGGCCTGGACTAAGAAGTTAGACAGGATGTTTTTTCAATAATTGTTATTCCAAACATACCACACTCGTGTTGCGTCTGTTTTCAGTCACGTTCCCACAAATTCACAGACCAGGCCCAACATCATTCACACGTCACATATACTTGGGGGTGGTTTTCCTGCCTGAGATACCATTCTCAAGAGCCTGGGCTATCACTCCTTACAATTATGAAAAACATACTTCAGTACAACTCGTCCAAGGCCCTTTATATTTTGACTAATTCCTGTGATTTATTCATGTTAGTATTATTTCTTTTTTGACCGTCTGGATGGTCATGTTAGTATCCATCTTCCTTTATCACACGTCTTGCTATTCCCACAATCTCAGAGGTGCAGGAGCAGGTTGTCCCTGTGTGCCAGAAGGCAAGCCGGCAGGGAAGAAGGCCAGCCTGACTGAATAGACAGCTGCAACTGGAACTTAGGAAGAAAAAGAATATTTATAACCTTTGGAAGGAGGGGCAGGCCACTCAAGAAGAATACAAGAATTCTGTGAGGTTATGCAGGGAGAAAATCAGAAGGGCCAAAGCCCAACTAGAGCTGAGCCTGGCTAGGACTGTGAAAGGCAAGAAGAAATGTTTCTATAAATACATTAGCAACAGGAGGAGGGCTAAGGAAAATCTCCATCCCCTGATAGATGCAGAGGGAAACATAGTGACAGAGGATGAGGGAAAGGCTGAGGTACTAAATGCCTTCTTCGCCTCAGTCTTTAATAGTCAGAACAGTTGTGCTCCAGGTACTCAGCCCCCTGAGCCAGAAGACAGGGATGGGGAGCAGAATGAAGCCCAAATAATCAAAGGGGAAATGGTTAGCGACCTGCTACACAACTTGGACACTCACAAGTCTATGGGGCCAGATGGGATACACCCAAGGGTGCTGAGGGAGCTGGCAGAGGTGATCACTGAGCCACTTTCCATTATCTATAAGCTAACTTTCAGCTATCTATCTATCTTGGCTAACTGGGGAGGTCCCAGTTGACTGGAAGTTGGCTAATGTGACATCCATCTACAAGAAGGACTGGAAGGAGGATCCAGGGAACTAAGACCTGTCAATCTAACCTTGGTGCCGGGCAAGGTAATGGAGTGAATGATCTTAAGTAACATCACACAGCACTTAGAAGAGAAACATTTGATCAGGCCCAGTCAACATGGGTTTATGAAAGGCAGGTCCTGTTTGACCAACTTGATCTCCTTCTGTGACAAGGTGATCCAACTAGTAGATGAGGGAAAGGCTGTGGATCACAGAATCACAGAATGATAGGGATTGGAAGGGACCTCAAAAGATCATCTAGTCCAATCCCCCTGCCACAGCAGGAACACCTAGATGAGGTTGCACAGGAAGGTGTCCAGGCGGGTTTTGAATGTCTCCAGAGAAGGAGACTCCACAACCTCCCTGGGCAGCCTGTTCCAGTTCTCTGTCACCCTCACTGAGAAGAAGTTTCTTCTCAAATTTAAATGGAACCTCCTGTGTTCCAGTTTATACCCATTGCCCCTTATCTTATCATTGGTTGTCACAGAGAAGAGCCTGGCTCCATCCTCGTGACACTCACCCTTTAGATATCTGTAAACATTAATGAGGTCACCCCTCAGTCTCCTCCAAGCTAGAGAGACCCAGCTCCCTCAGCCTTTCCTCATAAGGGAGATGCTCCACTCCCTTAATCATCTTTGTGGCTCTGCACTGGACTCTCTCCAGCAGTTCCCTGTCCTTCTTGAACTGAGGAGTCCAGAAATAGACACAATATTCCAGATGTGGTCTCACCAGGGCAGAGTAGAGGGGAAGGAGAACCTCTCTGGACCTACTAGCCACCCCCCTCTAATACATCCCAGGATGCCATTGGTCTTCTTGGCCACAAGGGCACAGTGCTGGCTCATGGTTATCCTGCTGTCTACCAGAGCCCCCAGGTCCCTTTCCCCTAAGCTGCTCTCTTAACAGGTCAGTCCCCAGCTTATACCCGAACCTGGGGTTGTTCCTGCTCAGATTCAATACTCTACACTTTCCCTTGCTATATTTCATTAAATTTTTCCCCGCTCAACTCTCCAGCCTGTTATGTACTTAGACTTCATTAAAGCCTTTGACACCGTATCCCACAGCATTCTCCTGGAGAAGCTGGCAGCTCATGGCCTGGATGGGAGTACTCGGTGATGGATAAAGAACTGGCTGGAGGGCCAGGCCCAAAGAGTCGTGGTGAACTGAACCAAATTCAGTCGGCCACAAGTGGTGTTCCCCAGGGCTCAGTATTGGAGCCAGTTCTGTTTAATCTCTTTATCAATGATCTGGATGAGGGGATTGAGCGCACCCTCAGTAAGTTTGCAGATGACACCAAACTGGGTAGCAGTGTTGATCTGCTGGAGGGTAGGAAGGCCATACAGAGGGATCTGGACCAGCTGGATTGTTGGGCTGAAGCCAATTGTATATAGTTCAACAAGGCCAAAGGCTGGGTCCTGCACTTGAGTCATAACAACCCCAGGCAGCACTACAGGCTCAGGGAAGAGTGGCTGGAAAGCTGCCTGGCAGAAAAGGATCTGGGGGTGTTGATTGACAGCCGGCTGAATGTGAGCTAGCAGTGTGCCCAGGTGGCCAAAAAGGCCAACAGCATCCCGGCTTGTATCAGGAATAGTGTGGCCAGCAGAACTAGAGAAGCGATTGTGCCACTATACTCAGCAATGCTGAGGCCCTACCTTGAGTATTGTGTTCTCTTTTGGGCCCCTCATCATAAGAAGGACATTGAGGTACTAGAGAGAGTGCAGAGGAGGGCGAAGAAGCTGGTGAGGGGCCTGGAGCATAGGTGATATGAGGAGCAGTTGAGGGAACTGGGGCTGTTTAACCTTGAGAAAAGGAGGCTGAGGGGAGACCTTGTCGCTGTCTACAACTACCTGAAAGGAAGTTGTAGTATGGAGGGTGTTAGTCTCTTCTCCCAAGTAGCAAGTGATAGGATAAGAGGAAATGGCCTCAAGTTGCACTGGAGGAGGTTTTATTGGATATTAGGAAAAAATTCTTCACGGAAAGGGTTGTGAAGCATTGGAACAGGCTGCCCAGGGAAGTGGTGGAGTCACCATCCCTGGAGGTGTTTAAATGGCATATAGATGAGGTTTTTAGGGACATGGTTTAGTGCTAGAGTTAGGTTATGGTTGGACTCAGTGATCCTGAGGGTCTCTTCCAACATAAATGATTCTGTGATTCTATGATTCTATGATCATTGGTGACAACCTTTTGACACAGATGGTGGAGGAGGCAACGAGGAGAGGTGTGCTGCTGGACCTTGTCCTGACAAACCAAGAAGAAATGGTTGGAGATGTCACGGTTGGGGGCAGCCTCAGCTGCAGCAATGATGAGATGGTGGAGTTCAGGATCCTGCGTGGATGTCAAGGTTTAAGGCACTGGCAACAATAAACCATGGCAGACACTCTCTGTTACCTCCTCACCCTCCATCCACCCTCTCCTTTAGATCGGAAAGATAATAAGGAAGATAAGAAGGAAGGAAGAGAGATTTAGACTTCAAGTTGGAAGGTTTTAAAGGGTTTTAGTAATGCTACTAATAAATAGAAAATATATACAAAATATACAAAACCAGTCTTGAATGCTTGATATGGAGTTGGCGTCACTCCTGCAGTGGTTGAGCTGGGTGGGTGTAGCTGATGTGGCTCCAGCAGCTGTAGGGCAGGCACCCGGAAGTCATGGGTGGAACTTCACAGCAAACTGGAAACTGGATTTCAGGGATGCAGGTCCTGAGGCCTTCCAGATTGCAGGCAGACAGACAGGGTGCTCTTCAGATGCCGACCATGGTCGAAGAGCACTAGACCCTTGTGATCACTCTCTTATATAGGGGTATGACGATTATGGGATGGAATACTCAGTTGGTCAGTTTTAGTCACCTGTTCCGTCTGCCCCTCCTTCCAAATATGTCCTGTTAGCAGTTAACCTTGGTTACCATAGTAATATATCTAAACACGAGCTTTTTCAGCATTCCATTGGTCCTCTTATCAGCACCAAGCACAGTATCCAAGAAAAATATGCAGGCACTTAGAAGGCACTTAGCTGAGAGGAAATTCACTAAAAGAGAACTGGTCTTGCTTTTAACAAAACCAGGATGGTGGAGGAAGCAGTAAAATAAGTAGGACTAAAACCTTGGACTTCAGCAGGGCGAACTTTGGTGTCTTCAAGGTTCTACTTGGAAGAATACCATGGGATAGGGCTATAGAAGGTCAGGGGGTACAAGAAAGCTGGCTAAATAGTCAAACATTGCTTCCTCCAAGGCCAATACTGATGCATCCCTATACGGAAAAATCAAGTAAAGGGAGTAAAAAGCCAGCATGGATGAGTAAGGAACTCCAGTCAAAATTCAGGTGGAAGAAGGATGTTTATGACATGTGGAGAAAGGGACAGACCACCTGGGAGGAAGACAAAGAAGATGTTAGAGTATGCAGGGATGCAGTGAGGAAGGCCAAGCTCCACTTGGAAGCAAATCTGACCAGGGAGGTCAAAGACAACAAGAAGGGCTTCTTCAAGTATATCAGCAGCAAAAGGAAGGTTAGAGAAAATGTAGGTCTGCAGCTGAATGAGGAGGATGTACTGGTGATGGATAATACAGAGAAGGCAAAGTTACTGAATGCCTCCTTCGCTTCCTTCTTTACTGCTAAAACTGGCCCTCAGGTATTCCAGACCCTAGAGACAGAAGAGCAAGTCAGGCAAAAGGAAGACTTTTCCTTGATTGAGGAAGAACAGGTTAGAGATTGTCTACACAAACTGGACATCCCCAAATCCATGGGCCCCGATTGGTTGCACCCATGAGTGCTGAGAGAGTTGGCAGATGTTACTGCAAAGCCACTTTTCATCATCTTTGAAAGGTCTTGGAGAACAGGAGAGGTGCCTGAGGACTGTAGGAAAGCCAATGTCACTCCAGTCTTCAAAAACAGCAAGAAGGATGACTGAGAAAACTACAGGCCAGTCAGCCTCACGTCCATCCCTGGAAAGGTGATGGAACAGCTCATTCTGGATGTCATCTCCAAGCTCGTGGAGGAAAAGAAGGTTATCAGGAGTAGTCAGTATGGGTTCACCAAAGGGAAATCATGTTTGACCAACCTGATAGCCTGTGAAATGGATCACGAACTGGCTGGATGGCAGAGCTCAGAGGGTTGTGATCAGTGGTGGACTCTATACTTGCCCTTGTTATATTTCATTAAATTTTTCCTTGCCCAACTCTCCAGCCTGTACAGGTCTCCCTGGATAGCAGCACAGTCTTCTGGCATGTCAGCCACTCCTCCCAGTTTGGTGTCATTGGCAAACTTGCTGACAGTGTACTCTATTCCCTCATCCAAGTCATTGACAAATATATTGAATAGTACTGGTCCCGGTACTGACCCTTGAGGCACTCCACTAGATACAGTCCTCCAACTAGACTCTGTCCCACAGACCACGACTCTCTGGCTTCTTTCCTTCAGCTAGTTCACAGTCCACCTCAGTACCTGATTGTCCAGACCACACTTCCTCAGTTTAGCAGCAAGGATGCTGTGGAAGACTGTGTCAAATGCTTTACTAAAATCAAGGTAGACCACATCCACAGCTTTGCCATCATCTATCCACCTCGTTATGTCCTCATAAAAGGCTATGAGTTTGGTTAAGCATGACTTGCCCTTGGTGTAGCCATGCTGACTGCCCCTAATGACACTCTTATCCTTGATATGCCTTGAGATGGCACCAAGGATAAGTTGTTCCATTGCCTTCCCAAGGATGGAGGTGAGGCTGACTGGTCTGTAGTTTCCTGGGTCCTCCTTCTTGCCCTTTTTGAAGACTGGAGTGACATTTGCTTTCCTCCAGTCTTCAAGCACCTCTCCTGTCTCCCATGACTTAGCAAAGATGACGGAGAGTGGCCTAGCAATAACTTCAGCCAGCTCCCTCAGTATCCACTGGTGCATCCCATCCGGACCCATGGATTTATGGATATCCAGATTGCTTAATTGCTCCCTAACCCAGTCCTCATCAATCAAGGTAGACTCCTCCATTGTCCTGCCTTCCTCTGGGGCCTCAGGGGTACGGGGCTCCTCAGGACAGCCTCTGGCAGAGTAGACAGAGACAAAGAAGGCATTCAGTAACTCTGCCTTCTCTGTATCTTCTGTCACCAGGGCAACCACTCCATTCATCAGTGGGCCTACATTGCCTCTGGTGTTAGTTTTATCTGCCACGTATTTGAAAAAGATCTTTCTGCTGTCCTTGACCCCTCTCACAAGGTTTAATTCTAAGGAGGCCTCAGTTTTCCTAGTTGCCTCCCTACATCCTCTGACAACAGCCTTATATTCTTCCCAAGTGGCCAGCCCCTCCTTCCATGATCTGTAAACTCTCCTCTTTCACTTGAGCTTGCCCAACAGTTCCCTGTTTAACCATGCAGGTCTTCTGGCTCCCTTCCTTGACTTCCTATGTGTCGGGATGCTCTGCTCTTGAGCTTGGAAGAAGCAGCCCCTGATTGCTAGCCCACTATCTTGGGCCCCTTTACCTTCAAGTACCCTTGCCCACAGGATTTCCCCTAGCAATTGTTTTAAAAGGCCAAAGTTGGCCCTGCTGAAATCCAGGGTTGCAATTCTGCTTGGTATTCTGTTCCTGCCACACAAGATCCTGAACTCCATCATCTCATGCTTGCTGCAACCAAGGCAGCCCTCAACCTTTACTGCTTCAACCAGACCCTCCTTGTTAGTGAGGATGAGATCCAGCAGTGCTCCTCTCCTAGTGTGCTCATCCACCATTTGCATCAGGAAGTTATCGTCAATGCACTGGAGGAACTTCCTGCGCTGTGGATGTCTGGCTGAGTAGTCCTTCCAGCAAACAGCAGGGTAGTTAAAATCCCCCACAACAACCATGGCCTGTGACTGTGGGGCTGCTCCCAGCTGCCTGTAGAAGGCCTTGTCAATTTCTTCACCCTGATCTGGTGGCCTATAATAGACACCCACAACAGTATCACCCCTGCCAGCCTGCCCCTTAATTCTCACCCACGGACTCTCAACTTGCTCCTCATCTGCCCCTGGACAGTACTCAATACATTGTAGTTGCTCTCTCACGTAAAGAGCAACTCTACCACCTTGCCTGGCTGTCCTGTCTTTCCTGGGGAGGACATAACCATCCATGACCATATTCCAGTCATGTGAGCTGTCCCACCATGTCCCTGTGATTGCCACCAGATCATAATCTCCTGCCCGAACACAGGTTTCTAACTCCTCCTACTTATTTCCCATGCTGTGTGTATTGGTGCACAGGCATTTCAGGGAGTGAGCTGAGTACACCGATTTCACCCAAGGGGAGTGGGAGGCCTCCCGGTCTTTATCAATACTAGAGTGCTGCCCCACTGGTGCAAGCCCAGCTACAACCCCATCCTCCTTCGAATCTAGTTTAAAGCTCTCCAAATGAGCCCTGTTAATTCCTTTCCCAGCATCCTTTTGCCCCTGTGAGATAAACCTATCCCACGTATCACTGTCTGGACTGGTGTCTTATAAAACCAGCCATTATCAAAGAATCCAAAGCCTTGCCTGTAGCACCAGTCTTGTAGCAAATAATTTATGGACTGAATTTTTCTATTCCATCGCATGTCATCACCCAAAAATGGAAGGAGGAAAGAGAAAAATCACTTGTGCCCCAGACGCTTTCACCAACCTTCCCAAGGTCTTGAAATCTTTCTTCATTCCCCTCAGACTACGGGATGCAGCTTCCTCCCCACCTGTCTGGAAGATCAGCAGTGGTTAGTAGTCTGGTGGGTGCATCAGGTTGGGGAGTGTCCTGGTGATATCCCCGATTCGGGCACCAGGTAGACGACAGACTTCCCTATGATGAGGGTCAACTACGCATATTGGGCCCTCTGTTCCTCTCAGAAGGGAATCGCCTACTACAATTACCCTTCTTTCTTTCTTATCAGAGGCAATCTTGAGGCGTGGAGTCAACCACCTCTTCCTATGTGACCTCGTAGGCAGGCCTTGCACCACATCCTCACATACCTCTTCTTCAAGATCCAGGGCCCTATTACAGAGGGGCACCTGGGGAAGCAAAGCAGGTAGGGAGGGGGGTTGCCTGCGGCGCCTAACTGGAACTAGCTTCCAACCCTCCTCATCTTTTTGGTCCCCTGCCTCTGCCCAAGAGCAACAGGGCAGGGGCTGTCTTGGGTCTTCCCCCCTCTGCCCGACAGGGCATGGGTCCATCACCTTTTGGGGGGTATCTCTCTGGGACCTTTCTGACTAGAATGCCAGGGATTTACTCCACCAGTCGATCTCCTTTTCACACTCCCTGATGGTCCTCAGTGTGTTAAACCTCCTCCTTAAGTTTCACCACCATGCTGAGCAGATCTTCTACCTGCTCACACCTCACGTAGGTGGAATGCTGGCCTCTCTCCCCCAGCAGCAGCAGGCTCTGGCACTCCCTGCGGCTGAACACCTGTAGAGACACGGTTTGGGGCAGACCCTCTGTATGGGTTGCCACAGTCTTTTTGTGACAAGCTCTCTGTCTGGAAGAGACCATGATCAGCAGTAGTCTGGGACACTGGCAATAGGTGAGATGGTCTAACAAGCAAGGAGGGACAAAACCTCTGTACCCCGCTGCACGAGCTACCACACCCACTGCTACAGCACATTGTGGGTGGTACTCACACGCTTCACACGCTCGTCACCCCTCCCAGTACCTGGTGGACAGTGACGGGTCACTGCCCTCTCTGAGGCTTTTTCAAGGCGAGGGGTGGGGGTGTGATCGCCATCACCGTGGTAATGCCCACGCCATGTCAGCCGCTCTTGCAAGAGTTGCCAGGTGCTTCTGGGTTGCAAAATCAAAACCCAAAAACCAAAAATCTCCCTGTACCACGGGATCTGCCGACATGGCTCCAGCTGAGTTGGCTCCAATCAGCCGACATCGGGGACTGAGTGCTAGTTTTGAGTTTCAACCGATTTTAAATCTCTGGCTGTCACCGTGGTAACACCCACGCCACATCAGCCGCTCTCACAAGGGCTGCCAGATGCTTCCAGGTCGCAAAATCAAAACCTAAAAACTGAAAAAACCCCTGTACCACGGGATCTGCCAACGTAGCTCCGGCTGATCTGTCTCTGATCAGCTGACCTCAGGGACTGAGTCTGTAATCTGTTTGTTCTTTCCACTCTCCCTTTATCTTAAGGGATAGTAGGGGACGTGAAATATTCCTTTGCCTTTTGCCAATTCCTGAACCACCCTGACAGTGAAGTGGATACCGTTATCTGATTGGATGGATTGGGGTTTTGGCAGATAACTAAACCATAGCTTCAAGCCTTTCACTGTGTTATCCCCAGTTACTCTCACAGTGGCTGCAGCTTGGGTAACTCCTGACACCACTTCCACCCCAACAAGAACGTACTGCTTCCCATCTGTCACCATTTATTGCAAGGCAACAATAAACCCTGGACGATGCTCTCTGTAAACTCCCCGCCCTCCCCACTCAGAAGGGTAATAGGAGGAAAAGGGAGAGAGACTTATGAGCTGGAAAAGTTTAAAAAGATTTACTAATGCTACTAATAAATAGAGAAAATAATACAAAATAATCAAAACCAATCTTGAATTCCCCGGTGTAGTGCAGCAGCGGCCCATGGCAGAGCTGGTGTTGCTCCAGCAGCTGCAGGGCAGGCACCCAGAAGTCCTGGGCCGGACTCCACAGTAAACCGGAACTGGATTCAGGGATGTAGGGCCTGGAATTAGGCCTCGGATCACAAGCAGAACTGGCAGGGTCCTCTTCAGAGGGCTTCAGTAAGGCTTTTGACACTGACTCTCACAACCTACTCATAGGCAAGCTCAAGAAGTGTGGATTGGATGAATGCATGGTGATATGGTGTTGTGTATTGATGAGGATCATGGTTGATAACATTGTGGTGAAACCAGTTCAGCCAGGAGATGACACATTCAGAGCAAGGGGAACTGTGATCTACATATCAACGAGGAGCTAACGAGCCACAGATCAGGCTAGCTGACCGCCCAGAGATGGAGGATGTGCTAGAGGGCACATAGCCCCATCTCCTGATATGCCCAGCTCTGCAAACAAAGGGGAAAAGTTGAGACCCTTTTAACGTGGCCCAGGACTTGTCCAGACTTGTCCCTCTTTCGCAATCACCACTTCCCCCCCTCCCCACCCCCCCCACCCCCCCCCCCCCCCGACTTTCCTCTACTCTGGGAGCTATAAAAAGCTCATCTAAAACATCACAGGTAGGGCCTACCAGTCTCACCGAAGGGAATACCAGCTTGGCCTCACCAAGAGAATACCAGCACCCTGAGGACCCTCACTCTGAACCAGACATAGGAGGATGTTGCGCTCCTGACCCCAGCATCCTCGCCATGGAACATCGAGGCTACACAACATCGTACAAGTCCTGTCATCCACGCTGTGGGGCTGTAAGAGACTGGATCCCTCTCTTTCTTTCTTTCTTTCTTTCTTTCTTTCTTTCTTTCTTTCGCTCCTTTTTTCTATACCCCCATTTCTTTGTCTCTCCTTCAGTATATATATTACTCTCTTTCTCTCTCCTTTATACCTTAGTTTTCCTTCCCTCTCTACCACTCTCTTTCTCCCTTTCCCTTTTGAACATATAAGGATAACACCATCTTTAAGCTCTGCTGTTGATTTCTGGTTAAATTTCATATTATAGCTACTGATGGTTGCCAATATATCGCTCGTAGTAGGATTTTTGCTGTTAATGTGTTGATAAGTTCTGTTATACTTTTGCCAAGTCACCATTCACTGTAACCAATATTCCAACAAGTACTTTTAGTAAAACTCACAATTGAATTGGACCCTGGAGGTGATTGTCTGTCATTCACTTCACATAACTGCACAGAATTAACCCAGAGTTAACTCACACCTGGTCTCATCTCTTGAGTCAGGGCGCGTGTCACGTCTAGAGTTAACTCATCCCTCATCCCATCTGTTGGGGCGGGACAGATGGATCATGAACTGGTTGGATGGCAGAGCTCAGAGGGTTGTGATCAATGGCGCAGAGCCTGGTTGGAGGCCTCTAGTTAGTGAGGTTCCCCAGGGGTCAGTGTTAGGTCCAGTCCTATTCAACCTTTTCATCAGTGACCTGGATGAAAAGACTGAGTGCACCCTCAACAAGTTTGCTGATGAAAAAAACTGGGAGGAAGGGTTGACACACCAGAAGGCTGTGCTGCCATTCAGCGAGACCTGGACAGACTGGAGGACTGGGCAGGGAAGAACCTAATGAAATTCACCAAGGGCAAGTGTAGGGTCCTGCACCTGGGGAGGAATAACCCCAGGCATCAGTGTAGGTTAGGGGTGCACCTGCTGGAAAACAACACTGCAGATAAGAACAACAACAGGTTGACCATGAGTCAACAATGTGCCCTTGTGGCCAAGAAGGCAAATGGTATCCTGGGGTGCATTAAAAAGAGTGTGACCATCAGGTCAGGGAGATAATCCTACCCCTCTACTCTGCCTTATTTAGGCTACAGGGAAGGAGACTCCACAACCTCCCTGGGCAGCCTGTTCCAGTGCTCTGTAACCCTCACTGAGAAGAAGATTCTTCTCAAATTTAAGTGGAACCTCTTGTGTTCCATCTTGATCCCATTACTCCTTGTCCTATCATTGTTTGCCACTGAGAAGAGCCTGGCTCCATCCTCATGGCACTCACCCTTTATATATTTATAAACATTATTAAGGTCACCCCTCAGTCTCCTCTTCTCCAAACTAAAGAGACCCAGCTCCCTCAGCCTTTCTTCATAAGTACTACCTCTATGCAACCCACAGCTTCAATTTCCAAACCACCAATCTGTTTGGTGTTGCCACTCATATGACTTAGCCAGGTCTCATCAGTTTGGTCACCTGCTTTTTTATTTTAAAAAGTTTTCTTTTTCCAAGGGGCAGCTTTCTACAGATCACAACACACCTGAAATTCCCAAATGAAGCTCTGGTAACTGCTGCGAAACTCAAAAACTGCTCCACTTGGTACCTTTACAGTCCCACATGTTTCAGAACTGGGAAAAACAGCACTGTCACCACACAAGACAAAACCAGAAAGCTAGATGCTTATGCCACAGCTGAATTTGAAAGTTTAATTCAGCAGAGAAGAGGAACCAGGAAGAAAAGATGGAAAGTTAAGGAAGGCAATAAAAAAAGAAGCCCTACAGCAGTAGTACAAGAGATTTCTTTGCTGCTGCTGAGACTGCAAGCACTGGAGATGGGTTCATCAAATAATCACCTGTTGTCCTGGTTACGTTAAAAAAAAAGTTTCTCTTTTAGTGAATGCCCTGGTTTTGTTAAAAAACAAGTTTCTCTTTTAGTGAATTTGCCTGTCCGCTAAAGCCTTCATATTAGCTGCATTTTCCTGGAGAACCAGATACATGTTTTGGTAAACATAGCCATGGAATGCAAAGTTATTGATAAGCACGGATGGACATCTCGCGAAAGGGGCAATGAGAAACAGGTGACCAAGAAACTGACCAACTGAGTATAACATTCCATTCACGTGAATACTTCATATAAAAGTGGGAGATCACGAGGATCTCGTCCCTTTTCCCTTTTCCTTTTTCCCATCTGCTTATGGCCGACATTAGGAGAGGACCTTGCTAGTCGTCCCTGTGAACTGAGGCCTAGTGAGAGGCTAAATCCAGCTCCAGGTTGGCTACAGAGTGTAATCCAGGACTTTGGGTGCTGGTTCTGCAGTTGCTGAGACTTTCAAGATTGGTTTTGTATATTTTGTATTATTTTCTCTATTCTTATTAGTAGCATTAGTAAAACATTTTTAATTTTTCCAACTCTCTTCTCTCTGTCCTTCTTTCCCTCCCAATCGCCTGTCCTTAGTGGGAAGGGGGGAGAGGGAGGGGCAAAAGGGGGAAGTTGGGGGGGGAGAGGAGGTTAACAATACCTCTGCCAGGGTTTTATTGTCACCCCACAATCTTAACCCTCGACAGTGAATTTGGCCTGTCAGCTAAAGCCTTCATATTAGCTGCATTTTCCTGGAGAACCAGATACATGTTTTGGTAAACATAGCAATGGAATGCAAGGTTGTTGATAAGGACAGATTCACATCTCACGAGAGGGGCAACGAGAAACAGGTGACCAAGAAACCAACCGAGTATAACATTCCATTCACGTGAATACTTCATATAAAAGTGGGAGATCACAAGGATCTCGTCCCTTTTGCTTATGGCCGACATTAGGAGAGGACCTTGTGAATCGTCCCTCCGAATTGAGGCCTAGTGAGAGACTGAATCCAGCTCCGGTTGGCTGCAGGGTCCAATCCAGGACTTTGGGTGCCGGCTCTGCAGTTGCTGAGACTTTCAAGATTGGTTTTGTATATTTTATATTATTTTCTCTATTCTTATTAATAGCATTAGTAAAACATTTTTAATTTTTCCAACTCTCTTCTCTCTGTCCTTAGTGGGAAGGGGGGAGAGGGAGGGGTTGAAGGGGGAAGGGGGGGAGAGGGGGTTAACAATACGTCTGCCACAGTTTTATTGTCACCCCGCAATCAGAACCCTCGACACCTGTAAAATGTGTATTTTTCATAAAAGATGCTGAACCTGACAGCTGGAAATGGACACTTCTCAGGAAGGGCCTAAGATGAGAAAGCACTCTCCACCCCCAGGAGAATCAGACAAGACCACACACTCAGTGGACACGGAGGCTTTGGGTGACTTCTTATGATGCGGAGTCACTCCCTGTGAACCAATATAGGAAGCTCCCATCTTCTCATTTTTCTTCACTGACTATTTTGAACATAGTAATGATGAGGGAAGAGGCAGTGTGCAAAGGCTGGGCCATAGAAAATGCTGACACAGAAGTCTGCCTCTTTCTCCCTCTAGGTACTGCTCATCCCTTTGACTGCCAGCTCTGAAGGCAGGGATCACACTGATAAGTAAGCAAGCTGCTACACAGAGAGAGTTCCTTCCATAAATGTAGGAAACAATGACATTGTCTGAAT
The DNA here is from genome assembly GCF_037038585.1 of Patagioenas fasciata. NCBI lineage: Eukaryota > Metazoa > Chordata > Aves > Columbiformes > Columbidae > Patagioenas > Patagioenas fasciata. The sequence goes on along the minus strand of NC_092559.1, from coordinate 15,077,042 downwards.
GTTGCCCTGTGAGACTGTCACCCTGGTGTAACTAGATATCCTGCTTCAACAGCCAGTTTGGCTTCATTTTCTGCCAGTAGCCTTGTTGCTGAGGGCTCACCTGAGAGCATCTATAATTGCATACTTTTTTCTTGTCTCTCTCTTGGGGGCATAAAACCAGAATTATTATCTCAGTTTCAGTCCTGAAATAGTGATGGCACAAAGCACCCTTAAGGGAGTACCTCAGGCAGGGAAGTCACCAGTGGTTGAGCTGGCACCATTGCCCCACAAACCAGCCATAACTATACCTGGCTGCTCAGAGGGAGGGCTGTTCCAGACAGCACTGCCACCACAAGGTTTCATGTGCAAAAAGGGGCCCACTGGCATGGGCTGCCATACCTGCTGGTGCAGGTGGACAAGGCTGATAACAGGTTGGTAAAAGTGATCACAAACTCCAGCACCTCCCCTGCCAGGAACACAGGCCCACGGTCCATCTTGGCCAACACCTCAGTCATGGCTTGGACAGCTCTGCTTGCACACCTGCCAAAAAAAAACCCAACAGTGGGCATGGAGAGAGGACTGAGTGCTGTGACAGTAGGGGAATGGCAACATCCAGGCGGGGCACATGCGCTCTCTTTAGGGCTCTGCTTGGCAGCACTCAGTCTGATGCCCTGGAGATTGTGGGCTGCGGCAGGTGTTGGGGCTGGCAGGGCAGGAGGAGAGGTGCAGACAGGTTTCCACAGAGGTGGCTGGTGCGCCCTGGGAGGGTGTTACAGCACAAATCCAGAATGTCTGGGTGATGTTTGGACAGGTTTTAATTCTGCTGCCAATTTGAAGGGAAAAAAATGCCCTCTGGCCCTGGCAGGGCTTTTAGTGTTGCAGAACACAAAGACTTTCTCCTGGTTATTTTGCAGCCTTGGGAAAGCTGTTAATAGCCAGCAATTGGACATCGAGCATCTTCTCCTCTTGGCCTGTGCCATGTGGGGAGAAGCTGTCAGGGGAAGTTTGCTATTGAGACAGCAAAAGAGCTCGAGCAGTGACTATAAATCTCAAACCTCTCCTGCTGTGTGCTCCTGGAATAAATGCTTTTTTAAATCCCTCCGTCTGATACCTAAAATCAGCAATTAGTAATAAAATAAGTCTATACAAATAAGGGTTGTAGATTTTACTAAGTTAATAAGAATAAGGTTCACAGATGTTAGGTGTTAGGCATCAAGTCACAAGAATGGTATTTGTTAAGATAAGCAGGGGAAGGTTAGGAGACAATGCCCTTGCTCTCAGAAGATAAGGTGGTGACACCAGTGCAAGCAGGTTACAAGCCAAATAACAAAGGCATGTAATACATATGCAAAGGATTTCCAAGAAATGTAATGAATATGTATGATCTGGATGGATATAACCTGTGCCTGGAACTTCTTCTGCCCCCCTCCCCGAGGATGGATCCCCTGGAGTTGGCGGCACGCCAATAAAGGATGCTTGCTTTTAAACCCACAAATTTTGGTTTTAGAAGTTTTTTTACGTGGCCGATTTGCAGTATCAATCATGTCCTTTCCAAGGAGCCAGGATGCCCTGCTGGCCTGTGCTGCAGCTGCTCTGCCTGGGTATCTTTTTTCTCTGATACTAGGTTTAAAGAAAATAATAAAAATATCATTTCCTTGAGACAGAGAGCAAGCATGCTGCCATAAACCTCGCCTCAGCAGTGTAAAGCCGGGGCTGTCTCAGCTAGGAGAAGAACACTTACAGCAGATGTAGCTTGAAGATAGCAGCAGGCCCTGATTCAGGGTGGTCATGCAGGACAAGCAGGTTCTCTTTATGCCCTGGACCTCTGCAGGCAAAATGTCCTTAAACAGTCAAACATGAAGGTGAGTACATAGGAACAGAGAGCAGTCTGCAGTTGTGTCCTATGACTGCATCCCAGAAAATATCATCCCAAGAGGGCTTCGGAGACCTTAAAAGTTGGTGAATAAAGTGAATGTCTGGTTATCACACAGCCAAAAAGGTAAGAGTGGGTTGTTTTTGCTGGGGAAGTGTGTGTAGGAGCAGGGCTTGTTGTGGAAGAGTCTCTCCCCTTTGATGCCCCCATCCCCATTAAACTAGGGCTACATGTCCTGAGGTAATAGTACTCACTGCCCACTGCCTGGCCTTTGCATCCTGTGAGCTGCTGGAGCAGAACAGGCTGTGGGCTCCCAGCTGGGGTGGCTTTCTCCTCTCAGTGATATAGCATTAGTGCTCACGGGTAGCTCAGGGATGTTCCCCACCACAGGAGCTCATGTGCCCACCTGGCACTGTGGAGCCATCACTTGGGTCTTGCCTGTTTGTTTGCTCAGGGGAGTTCAGCAGCTACTTCTAATCTGGTAGCTGGTTTCTGTATGCTAATTGTCTCCAGATGGAAGATTTAACTTGGGGTGGTTCATTAGCAAAAGCCAGTCCCTTATGAGTGCTGACCTGGGACCTCAGCCTTGCTCCTCTTGCCTGGAGTGGTGCTGGCACACCCAGGTGTGGGTGTGCCCCTGTTTGAGTGTCTCTTGATTCTGAGGCCTTTGGGTGAGAAATTATCTGATGGGCAGTGCCTGGCTGCACAGCTGGTGTGAAAGCAGAGGTGAGTCTCTGGGATCCTGCCAGCTGCAGACAGCAGGCATCACTTCCTACAGGGCAAGGCTGCCCCGTGTGATCTTCTCCTGGGGATGTAGCACTGGGATGTGGCAGGGCTGTGTGTGGCAATGGAGACATGGAGGTGGAAGAGCAAGGCTCACATCCCCAGAGCAGTGTATGGCTTCTCCCAGCTTGTGCCTCCGTTCTGAGACTTACCTTAGCAGGATGTGCCCTACCAGGCATGGTGGTGGGGATACCGCAAAATTGGCAAATTGAAGAAACTTCTAAAACCAGGGTTTAAGGTTTAAAAAGCAAGCATTCCATTTAATGACTGACGTGCGTCACTCAGGCACTCTCACAGGATAGCTCTGTCTAGTGAGGGCCCCGAACAATTCCCTGACACAGGTTTTATCCACATGGAACATACATATTCATTACATTTCCAGGAAATCCTTTGCATATGCATTATATTCCTTTGTTATTCGGCTTGTAACCGCAAAACCAGTATGAACCGATCCTTATGCTGGTCTCACCACCTTATCTTCTGAGAACAAGGGCATTGTCTCCTAACCTTCTCCTGCTTACCTCAACAAATTCCATCCTTGTGACTTAACACCTAATAAGTGCTTAAAACCTAGCATCTGTGAAGCTTATTCTTATTAAACTTCATAAGTGCCTAAAATCTATGACCCTGTCGTGGTTTAACAAGCCAAAATTGGAAGGTCCCAACTTCCCTTAAGTCTGAAGCATGACGCTAATGGGATGGAATACTCTTATTGATCAGTCTGGATGTCAGTCAAGCTCTGCCCCATCTCTGCCCCTCTTCCTCGCTGTCTCACACCTGTAAGCAAGGCACTCAGAATGTCCTTGGCTCTCAGACCAGAGCAATTACAAACATTATCTCTGTGCTGGGGTGTTATCTGCTTGTTCTCAAACTGAGTTTAAATAATGAGCATTCTAGCTATGAAAAAGAAAGATTTCTAATTGCACGGAGAAAATTAACCCATTTTCAGTCAAACCAGCATAGACCCTTATTCTTATTAACTTATTTTATTACTAATTGCTGATTTTAGGTCCTTGTGTGTGTGTGTTGCTGCTTCTCAGTGGGGGTGGCTGGGAAAGCTCCCTGCATGAGCTGGGAGTCCTGCTCTTGGGTATTGGAGTGCTCTGTTTTCACACTGTGCCCTTGCAAGCAGCCCTGTGCTGCCTGAGCTGTGCCTACTCACGTCTTCTGATACACACTGCAGATGGATAGCAGGGGATGTCACCCCTCACACCCTGGGACATAGGTCACTTTTGTACATTTATACAAGAGGGGCAGCTGCAATGTGTGCCAGTCAGACCCTGCTGTGCAGTGATGCCAGCTTCTGTCATCTTTCATACCTCTCCTTCCCTTGCTTGCAGATACTTCAGGTGGTGGTACAAGAAGACCCACAAAGAGAAGAAATCTGCCTTCATTGACCTCTTATGTGCTGTTCCTCTAAAGCAAATTTACAGTCAGCCTCCATTTTGGGCACTGGGGTGATGCAGAAGGCAATGCCAGCATATGCTGGCTGGTAAGGGATTTATGTGGGGCCATCAAGGTGCTAGAGGGGGAGACTGGATCGAGTTACTTCTGGGGGGCAGGTGTGAGGGTGAAAAATCATGGACTCCACACAATCCAACGTGAATTCAAGAAAGGCCATTTATTACAGAAACAAGCCTCCTTATATATGCAGTTATTTCCTGATCACGCGTCCACGCTCCAAGCATGCATTAGCTGATTGGATATTGTCTATGTTCAAGAGTTGTCCACGCGCCCAAGTCTCACTGCTAATAGATGTGTTGACTGACGTCGTGTTTTCAGCTTTCCGACGTGGCCTTGAAATTCCTTAGGGCCTGACAAGTTTAATAACAAATCGCCATCTAATAGAAACCCATCCACACATTAACTTCAAGAAAATCCCTCAAATCTCCCACAATTCCCCCTTTTTGTTTTTGAACCAGCCAGGCCTTGTTTACAACACGCTGAATCATCTTTGAAATACACTGCAGCATACAATCACATGATTAACAACATAATTACAATTACATACAATGCAGTTGAGCATAATTTAACAAGATCAAACAACTACCCACCTATTCCCAAGCTTTTAAACCATTTGTCAAACCCTAATTCTACTATGACAATCTTAGTAACATGCTGTTTTAGTTTGTCTAAAGTACTATGAATAGATTCAGAAGGATCAGACAAGTTAATACAACACATTCCAATTCTTCACAACCATGATCTAGTGTTAAAAGTAAAAGATCTATAACTGTGTGATTTTGTAGAGTAGCATGCCTAATACCATCAACATCTACTATTAATTGAGTTAGTATCTCAGAAGTTAGATTAGCCTGTTTAAAAGACCAATAACTTAACTTTGATATGTCTCCTAAAGCTTTACCAGCTGCTAGACTAGGGAGAAGGAGTGCAGTAGATACTATGGTAGGAATGTCTCATAATTCTACCTCATTTTTGCATTGACTATCCAAGCGTAATATCGCCCTTTCGGCTCTCCTGCTGTTTGTTCAAATTGCCGTTCTCCACAGAAGGTACACCACCTGCTTGCTAATAGGCTTCTAGACCACCAGGTCTGTGAGCATCTATAACACTGAATTAGGATCCATGATTTACATCTGAAACAGTCCTCACAACTTATCTCCCTCCTGTCCATCGGCATCCGTTGAATCTTTGTTGAATTCACTTCAATCCTCGGCCTGTAATGACACAAGCATAACCTTTTCCCCAGGTTATCAATTGATGTGGCCTTTTCCATTTACCATTAACTAGTGATTTGACCATAACTAATGCAGGTTCTTTCTGATTTAGCATGTTTTTGGGTCATACTTGCAAAGTGTTTCATCACAGGGCAAATTTGGGCTGCACCACTTAGATATAAGTGATTCATCACATACAATGCTTTTGACAACTGGGTTTGTGGTGTTTTCCTTACTTCTCCCCCTTTTCGTTTAAAAAAAAATACAGTTCAGAATCAGATACGTGCGTTGGATCTTGACTACGTACTCAAAATCACAAATCAAATTTAGAGGTTCCTCCTTAAAAAGCTCTAAGTAATGTAAAGTTGTGCCAAGTTCTGCTAATTGGGTTGAACCTTCAATAATTTTTACAGAATGATGACAATTGTTATCTTCACGCCAGACCACTTCAGCTTTATGAAACTTCCCAGAACCATCAACAAAAACTGTGCAAGCATGTAGGATCAGACCAAATACAAGGATGGTCTGTGACCTGATGTTAAAGACTTGCACGTTCTGCAGTAATTTACATTTAGGCATGCCAAAAGCTGTGCTGTTAAGAAAATCAGCTAGTGCAATTTACAAGGACATAGACTGCAAAAATAAAAAAATCAAAATTAGATTTCACAAATGGTACATATATGACAAAAGGATCATGGCCTATTAAGACTTAAATTCATTCCCTGCATTTCTTGATCAGAGTAACAATTGGTATATCAGTGTGTTAGCAATATCATCATACTGTCTCACAATAGCCACAGGTTGTTTCTATGTTGTACCTATAAATAGACAGATCTGCAAGTCCAATCAAATGCAGTTACCTTGTAAGGTTGTCATAAATTTATTCCTCAAAGTTTCTAACTCCATTTTGGCTGTCATATTTATTGGATATTGTTTTCCCTTACCGGATCGAAGTCCTGTTTCAGTTCTATCAGTGTAGTATTTGATTTATCGAAACATTGGCTGTTAATACTAGTGGAAATACAGCATTCGAAATTTCCTTGGAGATTTCTCACTTGAAGCAAGCAGATCTGCACCGTCCAAGCAGCTTCTTGTAGGACATGCAACTAAACAGAATTCTCAGAAAACGTTATTTGAGCTTACAATTTACTTAACAAATCTTGACCCAAGAGAGGTATAGGGCTTTCCGGCAAATACAAGAATTCATATGGTACAACTTTGTTCCAAATTTAACATTCCATTGGTCTCAAAAAACGGCCTTTCTTTCATTCTCTCCCACGACCTCAAAAACTAGCACGGTGAATTTACTAAGAAGTCTCTTCCAACTAGTTACCACACAATAAGTCTATTAAAATAAAATTTTGGTTTAATTTCCCAGCTTCATTAGAACTATGGATCCACTGGCTTAATTTACATTTAAAATTTACAGATGTCAAAAAACAGTGTATTAAACATCAATCCATTATTCAATTTTCCTAGATCCAAATCAGTTCATATTCTAGCAACTTTTAAATGCAACTTCATACAATACCAAGTTCACATCCATCATAGCATTTAGGTGTTTTGGTTTTTTTGTTGTTTGTTTTATTTTGTTTTGTTTTTTTCAATGCGAATTAGAGTTTAACAACTTAAATTCTTTTCTGGTCTCAAAATTACTAGATAAAAATATAAGCAATTACTCTAATGCGTAAGGATGCATCCTAAGGGAGAGCAAGGTGGAATTTTAGCAGTGGAACCGGTTCCCATTTTGTAATTATCTCCCCAAACAAAATTATTTTGGTACCAAACATAAATATGCAAATTAAAATACTGAGCTCAGATATGAAAATCAAAGACCAAGTTCAAATATGCAGATAGATCACAGTTACACTTATTCGAGACAATATTTCAGTTTTTGCATAGTACCTTTGGACTGGTTACTGCTCAGCCAGGCAGAGGTACCGCTGGGTATCCCTGAAAAAACAGGTCAGTGCCTGCTGGAGCCCCATCGGCACCTGCCCCCCCGCCCCCGCAGCAAGCTGGACTGGGCAAGGCTTTTAATAGTGTCTCATCTGGGGTGCTACAACTGTTATCCCAAAACCAGGATTCTTTACATGATGTGCATACAAAAGAGCCAAATACAGCACATCGAGATGAGACACAGCCTATCACAGAGTTGCACAAGTCTGGATATTGGAATAAAGCTAGAATGCTAGAAAGAAAAGTAACAGCTACTACACACAAAATTTTACCATCACATTCACACAGTAAAGAACTAAATTACTCATGATCTTCTGTAATATCACAAAATGCACATTTTGAGTCCATGAATTCTCATGGACTATAAACTTACTGTACCATGTAACAGACAAAGACCTATTAAACTGTAATATGCTTAAACAGATACCTACAAAGAAAACAGGTTAATAAGGAAAGCATCTTGCAGACTTCAAGTTTTCTGACCTGTGCGTTGTCAGTTAATTCTCAGCTTGTTCAAGTTCAAACCGTTCTGCCTGTAAAACTGTCTGAAATGGTTTAATGATCTCTTGTAGAGATTTATTTTGTCCTGCTCTTCTCACCTTAAAAACAACATTAATTGCAACAAGGTGTTATACTTCAAGATTCTGTTCTCTGGACACTTTTCCCAATAATTTAACTTATACCACAGCCACCATTAATTACAATATTTCACAAGATCTTCCTTCCTCATATTTCCAAGTGCTTTCCTATGTTTTAAAACACCTCCCAATACCAATTTCTTAGGAACACGACTGAAAACAGTCATTCCTGACCCCATCTCGAAAGTAAAAACCATGAGAAGAGGGAGGGGGGGCGGGGAAAGCACAGGGCTGCTTGCAGCATGAGTGGGAAAAGTGGGGAGAAAGTTTTACGATGTACTTATACCACAAAGAAACAATTCTAACAACAATCAGTAAAACAATTAACTCACATTCCTGACAAACTGCTTGATTTTCAGAGAGGCAATACACAGAAGCACGTAATATGTACTGTAAAACTCGCAGATAACACCTTGATAGCAAACAGTAGCGTTCTCTATTGCTAATTTCAACACCAGCGCTTCCTTAGCTTCTAAGTTTTCAACTTGCTTATTGATGGCCTCTTGAAGATGGTCAATAAATTGCATGTAATTCTCATTGGGATCCTGATAACAGTTGTAAATTATTTGGCTGCTTTGTTGGTTTCAGGCACCTCTATCATAGCTTGATATGCAAGGTCTGTTGACTGCCTCAGGATTTCAGAAACTAATAGTGCCTGTAAATTGTGGTGTGTCAATTAGTGTCTGTTCCAAGAGTTGTGGAATACCCGCCCCTTTCAAGGAGTCCCCATCATTCCATCCTGAATGATCTATAGCAATTACATTGCATAGGTCAAATTTTGCTTGAGTCTTTCATGGTTTTTATCTGATCTCGGGGCAACATGTACACATACTGCTTTTCCTTTTAACGTTTCAAGAAAATGCTGCAAACCCTCATCTTCATCCAAGTCATCAAATAATGTGGACTTGAACAGTGCTGCAGAATCATTAGTAACAGAGGGGTTTGGAACAGTACACATTCTCACCAATACTTTCTAGCATCATAATTATTCGTATTACCTGAGTCCCCAGGAGCACCCCCTTTCCTGTCACAATCAGCATGACTGCATTGCCGACTGTTGGATTCACTCGCTATTAGCTGATCTAATTTGTCACACAGTTCTTTTGTGCATTTTTTATGCAGTGACTCCTGCTCTCTCATCGAAGTTGGAGGGTTACAAGGCAGTAAAGGCAGATACAAATTGGTAAAAGGACTGAGAGTACACTTGTTGACGACCTTAGCATTCTCAGCTTTCACAGGTTCTTTGGGCAAGTTGTCTGACTCCAGTCCTCTGGACTTGTTTTTCTCACCAGGGTTGAGCAATGGTACAGGAGGCCACCCGCTCGGCATTTTTCCTCCCCCCGCCCCAGACTGCTGAGCTATCGGGGGTGCCAAAGCTACAGCAGGGGATGGAATAGGGAGGGTATCAAAGACACGAACCGGGTAAACTTCATAGCGACTTTCAGGATACTTATCAGGCTGCAACGCTGCAAAAATTCTGGCAGCAGCAGACTGTTCAGCCTTAAGATCTTTTAAGGTGGTAATTATAAGCTTCCATGTAGTTGCTAATGATTTAGCTTCTTTATCTCCATTGCTGAATTTATCCCATAATTTCTGCCCTATATCGTCCCAAAGTTCAATTTAAGTTTTGAGTCACTAATGCTCATAACAGTCTTTTCAGGTTTTAATTGCTTCAGTGTAGTAATCATCAGTTTCCAGGAGGTTACAAGGCCGAGAATATCTTTTTCACTGCGACTAATTGCCTTCCACAACACAGTTCCCACTTTTTCCCAAGTCTCTGTTTGAAAAACTCCTAACAGATCAGCAGGAAACTCATTGCCTCTGCACCAGATTAATAGTCTTTTGAGGTTACTCTCCTCATACTTCACCCCTCTCTTAGAGAGAATATGGGGGGGAACCGCAGTATTTCTTCTTCTTTAAAAATATTCCACCCCATCTCCTCTCGCCCCCAGCTGTTCACCTCTTTGGGTGTCTGTTGCAACAATATCAGATCCTTTATCCCTCCTCTGTTGCTTCTGTAGCGATCAGTCAGGAGTCATGCAGCCCGCAGACTACTGTCTGCCGGTTGCTGAAATCTTAAGCTGTTTGTTGTAAAGTTCTGCTCATATTCCTCAAACTTGTATCTACTTAATGAAAACAAAAGAAGCTACAGACCATCATGGACACCTGCAAGATAAGGCCTGTTTTGCAGTTTTTGCTGGGAAGAAATAAGATTCATTCAGACAAAATAACACCTTCAAGGCTGACACGAAGCGGCTATGGACTAGAAACAACGTCTTCAGCTAAACAATACAAAAGCCTCTCTGAACTCCTTGAAAGGATCCAACAAGAAGCAAAAAGATCCCAGATTCAAATATTGCTATTGGAGTGAATCATGGTGTGAGGGGCAGGTAAATAGTCTGTAAGGGTATAATTACCCAGGGATTTCAATGCTTGTCTGGGACCTCTGCGAAGGCACCCAGCTCGAGCCAACCCTGCTGCTGTACTACTCCATTAAATTATTTATTTATGCAAACTTTGACACCTGAGAGCTTGCTTCAAGTCACACTTTAAGTGATCTAAACACTGCTCTGTGGCAAACAGGACCCTACATCACTCATCCATGACACTACTAAGAAGAAAAGATTCTAATTGCATGGAAAATTACCTTAATTTCAGCTAACCCAGCACAATGGTCTTCACCATGGGCTGCAGGGGAATTTCTGCTCTGGCACCTGGGGCACCTCCCCCCCCTCCTTCTTCACTGACTGCAGGGTTGTTTTTCTCACATATTCTCACTCCTTTCTCCCAGCAGTTTTTACCCTTAAATGTTATCACAGAGGTGCTACCACCACTGCTGATCGACTCAGCTTTGGCCAGCAGAGGGTCCATCTTGGAGCTGGCTGGCACTGGCTGTGTCGAACATGAGGGAAGCTTCTGGTATCTTCTCACAGAAGCCACACCTACAGCCTCCTCACTAGTAAAACCTTGCCATGCAAACTCACTACACTCATTAGGAAAGAAAACAAACAGACATGTCAAACAAGGGCTCAATGCCCTTTGCATGGACTCCTCTAACGTGAACTCACTAATTCGTCACTTCATCAACTCACAAAGCTTCTAACTCACAAGTTCCTTAATCCCGAACTCACATCTCCTAACTTTGGTGCCCATAAGCACCCCAGGCAGGCACCCATGTGTGCAGGGAGAGGCACAAAGGGCTTCAAGTGGGTGCTGCCTGGGGGCTGCAGGGCTGCCAGAGGAAGAGGCTGTCGGATGGGGCAGGGATTTTGGGGTAGCAAGCACACAGTGCCCTGGGCAAGTGTCAGGGCTTGTCCACCATTCTCTTCCTCTTGCAGGGTGCCCCTACCTGCCCTTCCCCAGTCTTCCTCTCTCTCCTTTCCTGCTGGGCTCTGGGGCTGCTCTCAGGCCTTCCAGCTCCTGAGGAGTGCATAGACCAGAACCTGTCCAGTGTATGCCCCAACTGGCTGAGGTGTCTGGTGGTTCAGCTTTTGATCAAAAGCCACCCCTCCACTCTCATCCTCATCCCCACATCCTCATTCTCACCACTGCACCCTCATCCTGCACCCTCACCCCTGAATCCTCAGGACTCGTTCTCAACCTCACCCTCCCCAAACGCTTGCTGTGGCTGTCACCAGTAGCATGAGTGAGTCCCCACCTCAGCGCTTCCCTTGAAAACCACTTCTCCAAACGGTCTATGAAGTTAAAGCCTCGAGAGCCCAGTGGGAGCAGGAGGATGAGGCTGGGAACCCTGGCAGGGGAGTTCACAGGGGATGAAGGGCTACTGAGAATCATGGGATCTTGGCATGGGGTAATGCTCATATAGGGGATCAGTCAGCCACTCTCCGGATGGAGAAGGAGTGTCTGTTGCAGGGGTTCTTGCAGCAGCTCCAGCAGGGTCAGATGAGACTCCCCGAAACACTCCGTGTTCAGCTCTTGTCCGGCTGTTGGCCGTGCTCCAGTGCAGGCATGATCCATCATTACTGCTTGTCTCAGCTACATGGGAAACAGAACTTACATGTCTTAACTTCATGCAGAAGACTGTCCTACATGACCAATTCTGCAATGACTGTTCCTAGCAACTGTTTACAAATGTCTCAACACTGAACATCTCAGTGCCCGGTGTCTCAGTGCTCAATATCTGTCTCAATCCAGCTGTTGTCTCACCTAAGCAGATGGAGCTGGAGAGTTCCCAGGTCACCCAGGGACTCCATGGCTGGTTGGCACCATCACACTGCATTGATGACAGAAGAATAAATCTGATTTTTCAAGGATGTAACTTCACTTATAAATGAAGTCACGTAGTTCCTGCCCCCTCTGCTATGTCTGCATGGTCATCACTCCCACCAGCCCCCTGGTCAGGACCACACACCCTGCTCTGCTCCTCTGCCTCTCTCCTTGGCCCAGCTCTGGCTGCAGCCTTGTCAAGCATGGACCATCATGCTGTGAGGATGGAGGAGCTCCTCAGCCAGGTCCCCAGACATTCCTGGGACTGACCGGGAGCCGGGACACCCTCCCACAAAGCCAGGCAGTAGCCATTTTGGCAGCAAGCTTCCACTCCTGAGGATAATGGGCAGGCTTAGCATCACTCTCCTCACCCTGACCACAGTCTCCCTCAGTGTTGCATTGCAACCATAGGTAAGCTTTGGTGCCAGGTCTGGGCTGACACATTGCATGGAGGCAGACAGCAGGGACGTAGCTCCCAGGGGTGCCTGCTCCTGCTGCCCTGCCTGCAGGACAGGTGCTTTTCCTTTCCCAGCCTTCCTGTGATGTCCCCAGAGCTCCACAGCCTTCCCTGTGGTGTCCTTGATGCTCCCCCATCACCAACCCCAGATTTGTATGGCTGGTGGCTCCTCCCAACTTCTGGATCTTGTCTGAGCAGGTTCTGCCCACGATGAGGTGAGGTAGAGCTGGATGCAGGCTCAGTTGGGCTCATCCCCCCATACCCTGCATATCCCATGCCCATCCAATGCTGCATCCCTAGTCCCAGTGAGGCAGGAAGCTAATGGATGATCACAAGTGGTGTTTCCCAGGGCTCAGTGTTGGGGCCAGTTCTGTTTATATCTTTATCAGTGATATGGACAACGGATTGAGTGCACCCTCAGTAAATTTGCAGATGACACCAAGTTGAGTGGGAGTGCTGAACTGGTTGAGGATAGGAAGGCTCTACAGAAGGATCTGGACCAGCTAGATCATTGGGCTGAGAGTGACTGTATGAGGTTCAACAAGGCCAAGTGCCGGGTCCTGCACTTGGGTCACAACAACCCCATACAATGCTACAGGTTTGAGGAAGAGTGTCTGGAAAGCTACCTGTCAGAAAAGGATCTGAGGGTGTTGATTGACAGCCAGCTGAACATGAACCAGCAGTGTGCTCAGGTGGCCAAAAAGACCAACAGCATCCTGGATTGTATCAGGTATAGTGCAGCTAGCAGGACTAGGGAAGTGATTGTCCCTCTGTATTCAGTGCTGGTGAGGCCCCACCTTGAATATTGTGTTCTATTTTGGGCCCCTCACTACAGGAAAGACATTGAGGTGCTAGAGAGAGTTCAGAGAAGGGCAATGAAGCTGGTGAGGGGTCTAGAGAAAATGTCTTATGAGGAGCGGCTGAGGGAACTGGGGCTGTTTAGTCTGGAGAAAAGGAGGCTGAGGGGAGACCTTATTGCTCTCTGCAACTATCTGAAAGGAGGTTGTAGCATGGAGGGTGTTGGTCTCTTCTCCCAAGTAGCAAGTGATAGGTTGAGAGGAAATGGCCTCAAGTTGTGCCAGGGGAGGTTCAGGTTGGATATTAGGAAAAATTTCTTTAAGAAAGGGGTTGTGAAGCACTGGAACAGGCTTCCGTTTAGCCAGCACTGCTGATAAATAATTGATAAACTGATAAATAATTATGCTATATCCTGGAACCTGTGCAATTAGTTGAGTCGTGTTTAACATATATCTTGAGATTGTTAGATAAAGTGTCCTTTAGTTGAACTTTGCTCATTATAAGCTCATTACAATACTAAAAATCACACCCCAAGGAGGAAAAACACAGACTGCTTTTCCCAACATACTCTTCATTCACATCACAGGGACTTTATCCCCCTCCACAGTGTGTGGAGGCTTCAACTGGGCAGGATCAGCTCGATTGGTAGATCCCTTGGTGTTAACCAACCAAGTGACTTTCGCCAAATTTGAATCCCAATTTCTAAAAGTTCCACCACCCATTGCTCTTAGTGTAGTTTTTAACAGTCCATTGTACTGTTTGATTTTTCCAGCAGCTGGTACATGGTAGGGGTTGTGATATATCCACTGAATGCCGTGCTCTTTGGCCCAAGTGTCTATGAGTTTGTTCCAGAAATGAGTTCTGTTGTCTGACTCAGTTCTCTTTGGGGTGCCATATTGCCATAGGACATGCTTTTCAAGGCCCAGGATGGTGTTCTGGGCAGTGGCATGGGGCGCGGTGTATGTTTCCAGCCATCTAGTGGTTGCTTCCACCATCATAAGCACATAACGCTTGCCATGTCGGGTTTGTGGGAGTGTAATACAGTCAATCTGCCAGGCTGTGGCAGTTACACATTCCCCTGAGATTCAGAGCCTTCAATGGGGCAGCTGATGGCTCTTTTAGCACCTTTTGTGCCCCACTGTGCCTGCCTCCACATACACACCTAGGGTGGCACAAAGGTGCTGATAGTCACATCCTCCCCTACTCCGGGGCAGGGTGACTTCACTTCCACCAGCTGGTGGGACAGGAGGGGTGGGACTCTCTGTCAATTGACAGGCTCCTTAATGGGACCCTGAGTCAATTGACAGGGTTGTTAGCAGAGGAAGTGCCCAGAGTAGCTGCAAAGCTTCTGGACTATGTTGTAATGCCCACAGCCAGATCTGACCAGACTATAAAAATGGGGTTCCCACCAAAGGCCCCTTTTGGAGTGGTCTTCTCGGAGCAGTGGGTCTGTGAACTAGAGCCCTCTCCTTAGACTGGAACACTGTTTAAGGAGACTTCCCAGGACTGAGAGTACCTCACCTCATTGTTTGGGTGAGTGGTTATTTACTGGGTTTATCCTTGAATGAGTCTTTGCCTAACCAGGCAAGTGAGAGTCCTCACCTAGCCCAGGCAAGTGATTATTTCTTGTGGGTACTCTTGAGTCAGAGGGCTCTGGTTTTGTTTCTTGTGAGTGTGTGCATGCATGCTATGGATCCTCATTATTCTTATTTTGCTGTACCCCAATAATCTACTCAACTGATATCCGAACCTGTATTTTACGTTGTCGGAGTGCTAACTAATTGTATAAACCCTGTTTCTGGTTAGCTGATTGGTTGCACTTTTCCGGCTAGAATAAAGTCTGTTTTGGAACTTGTTCCCTGCCTAAAACTGATTTTGGGGTGCCTCTGTGACACAGGCTTCCCCATATTTATACTTCAGCCATTGCCCCCGAACCACATAGGCTTTAACTGCTTGGCTTGCTTGATTGTAGAGCATGTTTCACAATTGTGAATAATCTGCACAATAGTGTCCATGGTCATTCTACCCCTCAATCATGAGCCTACCTATATATTGTGTCTCTTCCCTGATGACCTGAGGCATCATGGGCCCACTGAGCTATGAATAATTAACCTTTGTGTTGCCAGTCCAGATCTACCTGAGACACCTTAATCTTGGCAACTCAATCCATCTGATGGTTGTTTTGATGTTGTTCAGTGAACCGACTTCTAGGCACATGGCTGTCTATGTGGTACACTTTTACAGGCAGGTTCTCTAGCCGGGCAGCAATATCTCACCACAATTCAGCAGCCCAGATGAGTTTGCCTCTGCGCTGTCAGTTGTTCCTCTTCCATTGCTGCAACCACCTCCACAGGACATTTGCCCCCATCCATGAATCAGCATAGAGATAAAGCACTGGCCACTTTACTCATTCAGCAATGCCCAAAGCCAGCTGTATTGCTTTTACCTCTGCAAACTGACTCGATTCACCTTGTCCCTTAGTGGCCTCTGCAACTTGCCGCATGAGACTCCACACAGCAGATTTCCACATCTGATGCTTTCCCACAATAAGACATGACCCATCAGTAAACAAGGCATAACGCTACTCATCCTCGAGTAGCTTATTATATGATGGGGCCTCTTCAGCACATGTCACCTTCCCTTCTGGCAATACTCCAAAATCCTTACCCTCTGGCCAGTCCATGATCACCTCTAAGATCCCCGGGTGATCAAGGTTCCCCATTTAAGCCCATTGCGTGATCAATGAAACTCACTTACTCCATGTGGCGTCAGTTGCATGATGAGTAGAGGAGACTTTTCCTGTGAACATCCAGCCCTATACTGGCAATCGAGGTGCCAGGAGGAGCTGTGCTTCAGTGCCAATCACTTCATAAGCAGCTCGAACCCCTTTGCATGCTGCTAACATCTCCTTTTCAGTTGGAGTGTAGCGGGCCTTGGAACCTCTGTATCCCTCCGACTCCAAAATCCCAGGGGTCAACCTCGAGTCTCCTCTGGTGCTTTCTGCCAAAGGCTCCAGGTGGGGCCATTCTCCCCAGCTGCAGTGTAGAGCACATTTTTAACATTTTGTCCTGCCCGAACTGGCCCAAGAGCCATGGCATGGGCTATCTCCCGCTTAATTTGTTCAAAGGTCTGCTGCTGCTTAGGGCCCTACTCAAAGCCATTCTTCTTCCAGGTTACCTGATAGAGAGGGCTTATGATCTGACTGTATTTTGGAATGTGCGTTTTCCAAAATCCCACAACCCCCATGAAAGTCTGTGTTTCCTTTTTACTAGTCGGTGCAGAAATAGAAGCTATTTTGTTGACCATATCCATTGGAATTTGATGACGTCCGTACTGCCATCTTACTCCTAAAAACTGGATCTCCCATGCAGGTCACTTGACCTTACTTTGTTTTATAGCAAAACCAGCTTGCAGGAGAATCTGAATTATCCTCTCACCTTTCTCAAAAACCTCTGCTGCTGTGTCACCCCACATGATGATGTCATCAATGTACTGCAGGTGTTCCGGAGCTTTGCCCTGCTCCAGTGCAGCCTGGATCAGTTCATGGCAAATGGTGAAGTTGTGCTTCCACCCCTGGGGCAGTCGAATCCAGGTGTACCGGATGCCTCTCCAGGTGAAGGCAAACTGTGGCCTGCACTCTGCTGCCAGAGGAATAGAGAAAAATGCATTAACAGTGTCAATTGTAGCATACCATTTGACTGCCTTCGACTCCATATTGTAGCTCTAGCATGTCCAGCACAGCAGCACTCAATGGTGGCATGACTTCATTCAGGCCACTATAGTCCACTGTTAGTCTCTACTCTCCACTGGGCTTCCTCACTGTCCATATGGGACTGTTAAAGGGTGAGTGAGTCTTACTGATCACTCTTTGGCTCTCCAGTTGACGAATCAGGTTATGGACAGGAATCAAAGAATCTCGGTCAGTGCTATATTGCTGCCAGTGCACTGTCATGGTAGCAATTGGCACCCGCTGGTCATCAACCTTCAGCAATCCTACAACAGAAGGGTCCTCTGAGAGAGGCCAGGCAAGGTAGACAGCTGTCTAATGTCCTCTGTCTCCACAGAGGCTATGCTAAAAACCCACCTGTACCCCTTCAGGTTCTTAAAATACACTCTTCTGAGGTAGTCTATACCAAGAATGCATGGAACATCTGGGCCAGTCACAATGGGGTGCTTTTGCCAGTCCTTTCCAGTCATGCTCACCTCAGCATCTCATACAGTTAGCTGTTGGTATCCCCCAGTCACCCCAGAAATGCTGATGGGTTCTATCCCTTCATAGTTTGATGGAATCAGAGTACATTGGGCCCCGGTGTCCACCAGAGCCCTGTACTCCTGTGGTTCTGATGTTCCAGGCCACTGAATCCACACAGTCCAATAAACTCTGTTATCACTCTCCTCCACTTGGCTGGAGGCCGCGTCCCCTAGTCCCAGTCATGGTACTCATTGCTTCCTCCTTGTAAGAATGAATCAGAAGTGCCTTTCAAGAGGGTCAGAGGCAAGGTCAGCTCTTCTAGTCTGTCTGGGGAACTGCCTGCTGGAAACTGGGGCAGCATTTTTCCTGGCGTAATGTCCTCTTGTGGTTGTCTCCCCTTTTAACTCATGTACCCATGCCTCTAGGACTGAGGTAGGTTGTCCATCCCACCTCCTCACGTCCTCTACGTTGTCGCGCAGTAAAAACCACAGGGTGCCCCATTTTGAATACCCTCTGTATTCTCTCTCTTAATTGGAGAAACGCTCATTCTGAGTAGCTGAAACCCAAGGCCATGCAGGTGGGGAGCGAAACTTGTCTTCAAAATGCTGGAACTCTTGGGACAATTTTTCAGCTAGCACATTGGGCAGTTTCTCCACAGACAAGATGGAAGCCTGTAGGGAGGAGGATAGACTTCCCTCATACTGCTGGAGCTGACCAGCCAACTGATACACCGTTTGTCCCTCGCCTTCTTTCCATGACATTACTGCCAATGAGCTGGCATGGGATGATGGTGTACTTCACAGAAACCTCCACCACATGGGTTGCATGCACTGGATCTCATCGGTATCAGTGAGTGGATCGTCATTATTGGTGTTATTATAAATCACCTCCAGAACAGCTAGCTCCCTCAGGTACTGGATACCTTTCTCCATGGTGGTCCACTTGCCTGGGTGACAGGTAACATCTTCCTTGAAGGGATACCTTTCCTTCACACCTGACAGAAGTCACCTCCAGAGGCTGAGGGTTTGTGTCTTCCTTCCAATCGCCTTGTCAATGCCCTAGACAGGGATCCTAATTGCTTAGCTTCCCTGCCTTCTAATTACATGCTACTTGCCCCATTATCCCTGCATCGGAGCAACCAAGCAACAACGTGTTCACCATCCCAGCAGTTGAAATCCTTTCACATATCTCGCAACTCACCCAGGGATAGCAATTGGGTGACTATCTCTGGTTCTGCCTCCTCCTCCTTTTCCTGTTCTTGTGATGGGCCTGGGTCATCAATTTCCCTCACTAAGCAAACTGATTTCTTTGTGTAGTTCTTCTTCTGGAGAGGACCAACAGGTTGGTTCTCTGATTCAGTTGCAGCACCTGCCACATGGGTCTGAGTAGCCACAGTGCCCGTTGCCTGGCTTTGAGTAGCCACAGTGCCTGTCACTGGCGTCTGAGCAGCCACAGCATCTGGCACAAGGGCAGGAGCAGACGCAGTGCCTGTGGGTTTGTTACCACCCCCTTTGCCCTGGGGGCACTGCATGATGTTGAGCAGTGTTTAATAGATAATGGCCAGGGCCCAATACAGCACAGTAAGTTGTGCCTCTTTAGAATAACTAGAGCATCTCCCTTTTACATATTCTGTCACCTCACCAAGGTCCTGCAGTTGTTCAGGAGTGAAACTCCAGACTGTCAAAGGTGAGAAATTCTCCAGATATCTGCCCATGTTTTCCCACACACCATTCCACCCATGCTCATCCGCCCTTGGGGCAAATCTATGGGTGATATTCCCAGTATATCCTTTTGTAACCCTGTATATGACCTGGCACACATTCAGAAGACATTACAGGAAGATCAGGCTATCTTGAGTATCCCCAGGGTGTCCAAAATCCTCAGAAACTGTTGGACCCAAGCTGGAGGAGAAAAAAGAAGTGAAGAGATGAGGGAAGATTTCACCTCCCTCCGTCTTCTCCATAGACTGGGTGCAATTACTAATCAATTCTGAGAGGTGGCACCTGAGATATGGAAAAATCAAAAATATCTTATAAAAATACCAATATAGCTGTGTAAGGAAGGAAATCACAATCTCATAGGTTGATATCATACAGGACAGCGTTATGATAAACCAAATCCTTTTGTCAGATGTTACCAACAGCACTCCAGGGAACATACGGGGCATGTAGGAATTCAAGTGGCACAGCCACGTGGACAAACAAAGAAACATCATGACCACTTAACTAATAGTGTGAGCTCTAACACACTCCAGTCAGCTCTGTGTTTTTTGGGTTTTTTTGGTGTTTTTTTGTTTGTTGTAGGAAACAATTATTTTGCAAATATAATAGGCTCAGGCAGGATCTCTCAGCAAAGCAATCTTTTTAATAACGATATTGCAAGACGGGATGTTCTACCTGAAGGTAGGCACACATAATAGGGCAAAAAACCCCTGCTTATATCCCCCCAAAATCCCAACCACAATTTCCCTCCCCTGTTCCCCATTGGTTGGGTACTTCATTGTTTACAGACTACCCCGAGGCTTGCCTCAGTTTACATACAATACCCTTCCCCCTAAATTAACTTGTAAATACAGGTATCAGTATGTATACAGGTATCAGTATATATTCCGGGAAGAGACTGTGTTTTACATTAAGGATTCATAGTCTGATGTCTCTCGGTCCTTCTCCCCTGCTGGGGTCAGGTGCCAGGTCCTCAGTTATGTAAAAACAACAGTTCTTCATTAAATGTTCCTTACATTTGTTTTTGGATTTTTTTGTTTTGGTTTGGTTTTGTTGTTTTTTGGGTTTTTTTAATCCCAAACTTTTTTATTCTTTCTCCTGCCTGGCTCGCCAAAAAGGACTGTTGTAGGTTAGCCCCACCTCCCCCTCAGCCGGCAGCTGCTAAAACTACGTGCCACTTCCTCCCCCGCCTCCAGTGGGATGGAGAGGAGAATTAAAAGGAAAAAAAAAAATTAAAAAAAGGCAAAAACTCATGGGTTAGGATAAAAAACAATTTAATGGGGCAGCAAGGAGAAAACAAGGGAGGACAAACAAACAGTAACAGCAGTGACAAAGGAACCTACAAAGACGGTGGGCACACAGTGCTGCGTGACCACCCTCCCCCACTGTATACGCCTTTCCCACCTGGCTGCTCACCACTGTAACAGTCAGCGCTGAAACCACCACTGCTTTCCCCCTCCCTTGTCCCCAATCCCCATTTGCATCCTGAATACCAAGAGAGAGACACGTGGTCCCCGCTGGAACTACGTGATCCCTGCTGGAGCTCTGCCACTCCCTGGCTCACCCCCTCCCCGAAACAGAACCCCCCCAAGAGACAGAGACCGGATATGGTATAGAATACCCAGATATCCTGGCAGCGTGGAAATTAACTCCATCCTGACTGACCCTGCACAAAAGGTAATATCATTGTAAGTTTTGCTGCTAAAGTCTTGTTAAATTTTGTGATATAATAATATACTTTTGCCAAGTCACTAATCACTGTAATTTGAATCCTACCATGGGTCATGTCCGCAGGTCATCTCATAGGAACTCTGCTTCCCCCAGAGGGTGGGCAGAAATGTCTTCACATGCAAATGCACCCTGAAAGATTCTGCCGATCTAGTCTCCATCCTGTGAGGATGCAGCTTTGCCCACCTTGTAATGGTGTGCTTTGTCTGCAAGCTGCCCCAGCAAGGCAAGCAAAATCACCCACTCACATAAAAAAAAAAAAAAAATCATGTCAGCTGTGGTTGTCTTTTTTAAAAAACTGCTCTCACTCCCCCTCTGCAGCAGCTTCTATCCCCACAGGTCCCCCTGCAGAGAGGAGGACTCATTGCTATCTACTGACCACAACTTCCCTTCCCCAGGGACATGTGGATACCCCCCCAATTACCCTCGTTCAGCTCCCTGGGCTCACTTCCCACTTTATCCTAATCCAAACTTCCATCCTGTACCATTGCTCCACACCTGCCCACCGGTGGCAGAGGTGACATCGGCATCCCAAATCCAGCTTCCTGCCCTGTGGTGCCTTCATACCCATCCCCACCAGATGCCTTTCCAGCCCCAGGACTCCCTGTAGAGTTAGGTGATGGAGGCAATGGCATCGATAGATGTGAGATGTTGGTAAAGCACTTCCTTCGTGCTGTACAACATGCTAAGTAAAACATGCAGTCAAAGCCCCCATCCCATCCATTCCATCTCTCTGGGTTACAATCAGGGATTCTATGCTTCTCTGCCACTGCATTTTGGCAGTGCTTCTCAATCTGCTTCTGTGGACATCTGTCAAGCTTGTGCTTTTGACACAAGGTTTTTGGCAGGTCCATGGGTGAACCCAAAGCCTCTTGCAGAAGCATTATAAATATAACCCAGCACCAGGGGTGCCAACACACAAGCCATACAGTCTATCCAGCCTGGCCCAGCCTCAGTGAGGCCAGTGCATGCCACCATGTGTGACATGGAACAGTGTCTGCCACATCCCTGGCACCTCAAACAGGGCAGATTGTCCCTGCCAAACAGTGCAGAAAGGCAGGGGCTGGTGTTAGGCCAAAAGGATGGAGCATGACATCCAGGGCAAGGGCAAGAGAGCCCTAAGGGCAGAATTCTCAGGTCACTGTGAAAAGCTTGTGAGTTTGGGACTGTGTAAAAGGCAACAAGGAGAAGTAATGTGTTACAAGAGGAGTGGTTTCTGCTCACCCCAGCCTTCAGGGCCACCTGGACTGGAGGGAGAGGCACTGAGCAGCAGCAGCAGTGGGGCCCTGGGGTGTGCTGGGGCTCATTACAGGTGCTGAGTGGCACGGGCAGTGGTACTTAACACCCTGATGTGGGGCTCCACCACACTTAGTACACAGACCACAGCCTTGGTGCCATCCAGTGCCCCAGACACTGACATCCCAGAGATGGCATGTATTTAGGCACTTGAATTCCACCTGAATTTTCAGTAGCCCACAGCCCCATGCCTGCTCTAGGCACTGCAGGGAGCAGAACAACAGCTCAGGCACACAGTGACAGTGCACTCCCTGTTGTGTACATCCAAAGCCCCCAAGAGCAGTGATGCAAACACAAGGAAGGCTAGTGTAACGTGCGGAAACAACTTTACGACCTATAAGGCCATAAAACTTTACAACCTGCAGGGTTATAAAGATGGTATGTTTATTCAGCACCGGGCACAAGAGGAATATTTCCTCTAATCTCGCGTGCCTTCTAACAATATGAGGTGTGTTTAAATACAGCAAGGCATTACATATTCATGGTAACCCCAGGAACGCCTATACATATTGTCACGGAGGCACCCCAAGATTAGTTTAAGGGACAACAGGGTCCAAAACACTTTTATTAAACTGGTCAGAAACAGGGTTTTAGCACTCCAAAAGCTGACAGGCAAATTCACTAAAAGAGAAACTTGTTTTTAACAAAACCAGGACATTCCACCCCTTATACCATGCCATTCACGACATACTTAGACCTTTTCAATACAATATAATTAATCACTACTACTATATATACACACACATGTACATATAT
Organism: Patagioenas fasciata; assembly: GCF_037038585.1. Classification (NCBI taxonomy): domain Eukaryota; kingdom Metazoa; phylum Chordata; class Aves; order Columbiformes; family Columbidae; genus Patagioenas; species Patagioenas fasciata. The sequence continues at coordinate 15,053,957 of NC_092559.1, read as the reverse complement.
ACACAGAAGTAATCCATCATTCTCTTAGTCTGTGGACCATCCTCTGAAAAGTTCATTAAGTTTATTTATCACAACAGTCTCCCAGGGCAGGAAAAATGGTACATCTAGTGCATCTCATGACCACTGCTTGTGGGTCAAAGACATCAACTTTGAAAAACTTGTCAGGCGCCACTCGAAGAAACTAGCTCTGGTGTCATCACCACTGTCTTGATCTGAAAGACACTTATTAAACACTGTTAGTAGGGCAATTCACATCATGCAGTCCAGTATTGAATATTTTCACCTAAAATCAAATCCCCTTGAGGAACTTCTCCATCCTTAAGCATCACTCACCAGATGCTGCCAGGTCCCTGGGCAAAAACAGTCCCACAAATGGGCTTGCCTTTGTCTGAGGCAGGAGTAAACCAGACTGCCTTTCCTAACATATTTTTAATGTGTACTACAGGGTCTTTATCTCCTTCTACAGTACATAGAATTTCTGATTGAGCAGGTCCAGCTCGATTAGTTGATCCTCTAGTGTTGACCAACCAAGTAACTTTTGCTAAATGTGAATCCCAGTTTTTAAAGGTTCTACCACCCAATGCCTTGGTGTAGTTTTTAACAGACCATTGTGCCTTTCAATTTTCCCAGAGGCTGGTGCATGATATGGACTATGACATACCCATTCAATACCATGTTCTTTGGCCCGATTGTCTATAATACTTTTTTTAAAATGAGTGCCACTGTCTGATTCAATTCTTTCTGGTGTACCATGTCGCCAAAGGACTTGCTTTTCAAGGCCCAAGATAGTATTTTGGGCTATAGCATGAGGTACGGCATACATTTCCAACCATCCAGTGGTTGCTTCCACCATTGTAAGTACATAGCGCTTACCTTGACGTGTTTGTGGAAGTACAATATAATCAATCTGCCAAGCCTCTCCATACTTATACTTTAACCATCGCCCCCATACCATACAGGCTTTAACCGTTTAGCTCGTTTGATTTCGGTGCAATAGTGTCCATAGTTAAGTCCATCCCACGATCGCGAGACCATTTATATATTGCATCTCTGCCTTGATGCCCTGAAGTATCATGGGCCCACTGAAATAGGAAAAGTTCACCTTTATGTTGCCAGTCCAAGTCCACCTCAGCTATTTTAATCTTGGCAGCTTGATCCACTTGTTGGTTGTTGCGATGTTCCTCGGTGGCTCGACTTTTAGGCACATGAGCATCTACATGATGAACTTTTACAGACAGGCTCTCTAACCGGGCAGCAATGTCTTGCCACAGTGTGGAAGCCCAAATGGGTTTGCCTCTGCACTGCTAGCCACTTTTCTTCCATTGCTGCAGCCACCTCCACAAGGCATTTACTACCACCCACGAGTCAGTATAGAGAGAAAGTATTGGCCACTTCTCTAGTTCAGCCATGTCCAAAGCCAGCTGGATGGCTTTCACTTCTGCAAACTGACTGGATTCACCTTGTCCTTCAGGGGCTTCTGTAACTCGTCGTGTGGGACTCCACACAGCAGCTTTCCACCTTTTATGTTTTCCTACAAGACAACAGGACCCATCTATGAACAGTGCATACTGCTTATGAGTTTCTGAAAAGTATTATACGGTGGTGTTGGAACGATAAAGGACTCAGCACTCCGATTCAATGTGAATCACGCAAAAGCCATTTATTACAGAAGCATGTCTCCTTATATACGCAACTGTTCTCTAATCACGAATCCACGCTCCAAGCATGGATTCGCTAAATGAGTATCATGGGCAGTCCACACGCTGGAGCCCCACCGATGATAGGTCCGATGACTCACGCCATGCTGAGGCCCTGTTAATGAAGAAACGCCCCTCTCTCTTTCTCACAGCAGATTCTGTTCTCAGCTTCTCGAAGTGGCCTTGAGATTCCTTTGGGCCTGACTAATTCAACAACATATCTCCTTCTAACGAAACCCCTTCACACGGTGGTGCTTCTTCAGCACGTGTTACTTCCTCTTCATCTGGCGACATCCCAAAGTCTTTACTTTTCGACCAATCTGTAATCACTTATAAGATCCCTGGGCGATTGAGACTTCCAAATAGAGTTTGTTGCATGATCAATGCAATTCACTTACTCCACGCAGCATCGGTTGCATGATGCATAGAGGGAACTGTCCCTTTGAAAATCCAGCTCAGCAACAGTAGTCGAGGTGCTAGGAGGAGCTGTGCTTCAGTACCGATCACTTCTGAAGCAGCTTGACCTCCTTCATATGCTGCTAGTATCTCTTTTTCCATTGGAGTATACTTGGCCCCAGATCCTTTGTATCCTCGACTCCAAAAACCTAAGGGTCGGCCACGGGTTTCTCCTGGTGCTTTCTGCCAGAGGGTCCAGATAGGACCATTATCTCCGGCTGCAGTGTAGAGCCCATTTTTAACAGCTAGTCCAGTCCGAACTGATCCGAGGGCCACCACATGAGTTATCTCACGCTTAATTTGTTCAAAGGCTTGTCGTTGTTCTGGGCCCCACTCAAACTGTTTCTTTTTACGAGTCACTCGATAGAGAGGGCTCACAATGTGGCTGTAGTCAGGAATATGCATTCTCCAAAAACCTACAACGCCCAAGAAAGTCTGTGTCTCCTTTTTATTAGTAGGTGGAGACATTGCTGCAATTTTGTTGATCACATCCATTGGGATCTGACGACGGCCATCTTGCCATTTTATTCCTAAAAACTGGATCTCTCGTGCAGGTCCCTTGACCCTGCTTCATTTTATGGCAAAACCAGCATCCAAAAGAATCTGAATTATTCTCTCACCTTTCTCGAAAACTTCTTTCGCTGTGTCGCCCCATATGATGATGTCATCAATATATTGCAAGTGTTCTGGAGCTTTACGTTGTTCCAGCGTGTTCTGGATCAGTCCACAGCAGGTGGTAGGACTGTGTTTCCACCCCTGGGGTAAGCGATTCCACGTGTACTGGATGCCCCTCCAGGTGAAAGCAAACTGTGGCTTGCACTCTGCTGCTAAAGGAATAGAGAAAAATGCATTAGCAATGTCAATTGTAGCATACCACTTGGCTGCCTTTGACTCCAGTTCAAATTGCACTTCTAGTATGTCAGGCATGGAAGCACTCAATGGTGGCATAACTTCATTCAGGCCATGATAGTCTACAGTTAGTCTCCACTCGTCACTAGACTGGCCAGATTGGGCCATTAAAAGGTGAGCGAGTCTTACTGATCACACCCTGGCTTTCCAGTTGACGGATCAACCTCTGGATAGGAATCAAAGAATCTCGATTGGTGCGATATTGCCTGCGATGCACCGTCGTGGTAGCAATTGGCACCTGCTGATCATCAACCATCAGCAGTCCTACAACAGAAGGGTCATCTGAAAGACCAGGCAAATCAGACAGCTGTTCAATTTTCTCAGTGTCCACAGCTGCTATACCAAATGCCCACCTATACCCTTTTGGGTCCTTAAAATACCCTCTCCTGAGGTAGTCTATGCCAAGGATGCACGGAGCATCTGGACCAGTCATAAGGGGATGCTTTTGCCAGTTTTTTCCAGTTAGGCTCATTTCAGCCTCTACAACAGTCAGTTCCTGGGATCCCCCAGTCACTCCAACAATATTAATGGATTGCGTTCCTGTGGCAGAATGCAAACTCCCCTCTCTCCCCCTCCCTCCTTTGATATGGAAGGAGTAGACACATCTCCCTCTCTCTCTGCTGTTTGAGGCTAACAGCTTCTTTTGTTTGGCCCCAGAGCACCCTGGCCAGGGCCGTTAGGAGAAGGGAGTGCTGAGGTGCCAGAGAGCCGCTAGGCGCCTGCGACCAGTGTGGGGGATGTTTGGAGGCTTCAGGGGCACTCCACAGACAGGGTGGGGGTGCAGAGAAGCTTCTGTAATGCCCACAGTCAGATCTGATCAGGTTATAAAAAACGGGACTCTCGTCGAGATGTGTGGTCTTGCGCACGATCTCTTGGAGTTACGAGCTTAGCCACTGCCGCTAGGAGCCACGGCCCCCCCTCCCCGGGACAGAGACTCTGCTGACCTTGCCACCAAGTGTGTAAGTAAAATTAACCCTCACAGGATTGCGAGTGTATCTACTTTCTGCGCACATTTGCACGTGTATTTATACTTTCTGTGCACATTTGCACACGTACTTTCCATGCTCAATACGAGCACGTGTATAAATTAATGCTCGCATAATCGCGAGTGTATTTTCCTCCCGTGCTTCCACATAAGCACGTGTAATATTCCGTGCACATTTGCACGTGCATTTCTCCTCACAGGATTGCGAGTGTACTATAAATTTACCCTTGCCGAATCGCGAGTGTACACTTCCCATACTCCATACGAGTATGTGTATCCCTTTAAAATAATCCCACACCATGTTCAGGCAAATGTGTAGTCTTCCTGGACTCAGGAGTGGCTCCGGCATTGTTTTTGGTGAAGCCATGTGTATGGACACTGTGGACCTCCTGTTGTATTAGTTGCTGCCCCTTAATAATTTTCCTCAACTAATATCTGAACCTGTATTTAAGTCACCTTTGGAGTGCTAAAACCCTGTTTCTCACCAGTTTAATAAAAGCTGTTTTGGACCCTCTTGTCCCTTAAACTAACCTCGGGGTGCCTCCGTGACAGTTCCTTTATAATTAGAAGGAATGATTGTGCACTGAGCACCAGTGTCCACTAAAGCTTTGTACTCCTGGGGGTGTGTTGTACCAGGCCATCGTATTTGTACAGTCCAATAAACTCTGTTATCCCTTTCCTTCACCTGGTTGGAGGCAGGGCACTGCAAGGGCGAAAAATCATGGACTCCACACAATCCAATACGAATTCAAGTGAAGCCCTTTATTACAGAAACAAACCTCCTTATATATGCAGTTATTTCCTGATCACATGTCCATGCTCCAAGCATGCATTAGCTAATTGGATATTGTCTATGTTCATGAGCTGTCCACACGCCCGAGTCTCACTGCTAATAGGTCTGTTGATTTACATCTTGTTGAGGCTCTGTTATTGTAGAACTGCCTCACTCCCACAACAGGTCCTGTTTTCAGCTTTCCTTGAAATTCCTTTAGACCTGGCTAGTTCAGTAACAAATCTCCATCTAATAGAAATCTATACACACATTAACTTCAAGAAAATCCCTCAAACCTCCCCCTTTTTGTTTTTGAACCAACCAGGCCTTGTTTACAATGCACTGAATCATCTTTGAAATACACTGCAGCATAGAATAGATGATTAACAACAATGATTACAGTTACATATAACGTAGCTAAGCCTTATATAATAAGATCAAACAACTACCCACCTATTTCCAAGCTTTTAAACCATTTGTCAAACCCTACTTCTACTATGACAATCTTATTAATGTGCTGTTTTAGTTTGTCTAAAATACTATGAACAGATTCAGAAGGATCAGACAAGTTAATACAACACATTCCCCAAAAGGTGATGAACCCCTTGCCCTGTCGGGCAAAGGGAGAAGACCTGAGACAGTCCCTGCCCTGTCACTGTCAGGCAGAGGTAGGGGACAGAAAAGATGATGAGGGTTGGAAGCTAGTTCCAGTTAGGGGCTGTGGGCAACCCCCCTCCCTACCTGCTTTGCTTCCCCAGGTGCCCCTCTGTAATAGGTTTGAGGCCCTGGATCTTGAAGAGGAGATATGTGAGGATGTGGTGCAAGGCTCATTTGAGGTCACATCGAAAGAGACAGTTGACCCCACACCTCAAGACCGCCTCAGATAAGAAAGAAAGAAGGGTAACTGTAGTAGGCAATGCCCTTCTGAGAGGGACAGAGGGCCCAATCTGCAGAGTTGACCCTCATCGTAGGGAAGTTTGTATTCTACCTGGAGCCTGGATCAGGGACATCACCAGGATGCTCCCCAACCTGGTGCACCCGACAGACTACTACCCACTGCTGATCTTCCAGACAGATGGGGAGGAAGCTGCATTCTGCAGTCTGACGGGAATGAAAAAAAGATTTCAAGGCCTTGGGACAGATGGTAAAAGAATTTGGGGCTCGAGTGATTTTCTCTGCCCTCCTTCCAGTTTTGGGTGATGATGTGGTCGGGAATAGAAAAATCCAGTCTCTAAACAATTGGCTACAGGACTGGTGCTACAGGCAGGGCTTTGGGTACTTTGATAACAGCTGGTTTCACAAGACACCAGTCCAGACAGCAATACACGGGAAAGGTTTATCTCGCAGGGGCAAAAGGATGCTGGGACAGGAATTAGCAGGGCTCATTTGGGGAGCTTTAAACTAGATTTGAAGGGGGATGGGGTGGTAGCTGGGCTTGCATGCGTAGGGCATCACTCTAGAGTTCATGAGGGCTGGGAGGCCCCCCATACCCCTGAGGTGAAATCGGTGTGCTCAACTCACTCTCTGAAATGCCTGTACACCAATGCGGGCAGCATGGGGAATAAGCAGGAGGAGTTAGAAACCTGTGTTAGGGCAGGAGATTATGATCTGGTGACAATTACAGAGACATGGTGGGACAGCACACATGACTGGAATGTGGTCATGGATGGCTATGTCCTTTTCAGGAAAGACAGACCAGCCAGGCGTGGTGGTGGAGTTGCTCTTTATGTGAGAGAGCAACTACAATTTATTAAGTATTGTCCAGGCATGGATGAGGAGCAAGTTGAGAGTCTGTGGGGGAAAGTTAAGGGGCAGGCTGGCAAGGGTGACGCTATTGTGGGCATCTACTACAGACCACCAGATCAGGGTGAGGAAGTTGATGAGGCCTTCTACAGACAGCTGAGAGCAGCCTCGCAATCACAGGCCCTGGTTGTGGTGGGGGATTTTAACTTCCCTGATGTTTGCTGGAAGGACTACTCAGCTGGCCAGCCACAGTCTAGGAGGTTCCTCCAGTGCCTTGATGATAACTTTCTGATGCAAAGGGTGGAGGAGCCAACAAGAAGAGGTGCATTGCTGGACCTTATCATCACTAACAAGGAGGGTCTGGTTGAAGCGGTAAAGGTTGAGGGCTGCCTTGGTTGCAGCGACCATGAGATGGTGGAATTCAGGATCTCATGTGACAGGAGCAGGATAGCAAGCAGAACTGCAACCTTGGATTTCAGAAAGGTAAACTTTGGCCTTTTCAGGCAATCGCTAAGGGAAATCCCATGGGCAAGGCTGCTTGAAAGTAAAGGGGACCAAGACAGTTGGTTAGCGTTCAGGGACTGTTTCTACCGGGCACAAGATCAGAGCATCCCGACACATACGAAGTCAAGGAAGGGAGCCAGTAGACCTGCGTGGTTAAACAGGGAGCTGCTGGGTAAGCTCAAGTGGAAGAGAAGAGTTTACAGATCGTGGAAGGAGGGGCTGGCCACTTGGGGAGAATATAAGGCTGTTGTCAGAGGGTGTAGGGAGGTAACTAGGAAAGCTAAGGCCTCCTTAGAATTCCACCTGGTGAGAGGGGTCAAGGACAACAGGAAGAGTTTTTTCAAATACGTGACAGATAAAACTAACACCAGAGGCAATGTAGGCCCACTGATGAATGAGGTGGGTGCCCTGGTGACAGAAGACACAGAGAAGGCAGAATTACTGAATGCCTTCTTTCTCTCTGTCTACTCTACTGGAGGCTGTCCTGGGGAGCCCTGTACCCCTGAGACCCCAGGTGAAGCCAGGTCAGTGGAGGAGTTTGCTTTAGTCGATGAGGACTGGGTTAGGGAGCTATTAAATAGTCTGGACATCCATAAATCCATGGGTCCAGATGGGATGCATCTGCGGGTACTGAGGGAGCTGGCTGAAGTCATTGCTGGACCGCTCTCCATCATCTTTGCCAAGTCTTGGGAAACGGGAGAGGTGCCCGAGGATTGGAGGAAAGCAAATGTCACTCCAGTCTTCAAAAAGGGCAAGAAGGAGGACCCGGGTAATTATAGACCGGTCAGCCTCACCTCTGTCCCTGGGAAAGTAATGGAACAGCTTGTCCTTGATGTCATCTCAAGGCATATCAGGGATAAGAGGGTCATTAGGGGCAGTCAGCATGGCTTTACCAAGGGTAAGTCATGCTTGACCAACCTCATAGCCTTTTATGAGAATGTAACAAGGTGGATGGATGATGGCAGGGCGGTGGATGTGGTCTACCTTGACTTCAGTAAAGCCTTTGACACAGTCTCCCATAGCATCCTCACAGCTAAATTGAGGAGGTGTGGTCTGGACAATAGAGTAGTGAGGTGGGTTGCAAACTGGCTTAAGGAGAGAAGCCAGAGAGTGGTGGTCAATGGTGCGGAGTCTAGTTGGAGGCCAGTATCTAGTGGAGTGCCTCAGGGGTCAGTACTGGGGCCAATATTATTCAATATATTCATTAACGATTTGCACGAGGGAATTGAGTGTACTAGCAGCAAGTTTGCTGATGACACTAAGCTGGGAGGAGTGGCTGACACGCGAGAAGGCTGTGCTGCCATCCAGTGGGACCTGGACAGGCTGGAGAGTTGGGCGGGGAATAACCTGGTGAAATTTAGCAAGGGAAAGTGTAGAGTCCTGCATCTGGGCAGGAACAACCCCAGGTTCCAGTATAGGTTGGGAAATTACATATTAGAGAGCAGTGTAGGGGAAAGGGACCTGGGCGTCCTGGTGGACAGCAGGATGACCATGAGCCAGCACTGTGCCCTTGTGGCCAGGAAGGCCAATGGCATCCTGGGGTGTATTAGAAGGGGAGTGGTTAATAGGTCCAGAGAGGTTCTCCTTCCCCTCTACTCTGCCCTGGTGAGACCCCGTCTGGAATACTGTGTCCAGTTTTGGGCCCCTCAGTTCAAGAAGGACAGGGGACTGCTGGAGAGAGTCTAGTGCAGGGCAACAAAATGATCAAGGGAGTGGAGCATCTCCCTTATGAGGAAAGGCTGAGGGAGCTGGGTCTCTTCAGCTTGGAGAAGAGGAGACTGAGGGGTGACCTTATTAATGTTTACAAATATATAAAGGGTGAGTGTCACAAGGATGGAGCCAGGCTCTTCTCTGTGACATCCAGCGGTAGGACAAGGGGTAAGTGGTTCAAACTGGAACACAAGAGGTTCCACTTAAATTTGAGAAGAAACTTCTTCCCAGTGAGGGTAACAGAACACTGGAATAGGCTGCCCAGGAGGGTTGTGGAGTCTCCTACTCTGGAGGCATTCTAAACCTGCCTGGACGCCTTCCTGTGTAACCTCAAATAGGTGTTCCTGCTCCGGCAGGGGGATTGGACTAGATGATCTTTCGAGGTCCCTTCCAATCCCTAACATTCTGTGTGATTCTGTGTTAACTAGTTGCAAAGGACTTCTTAGAAAATTTACCGTGCTAGTTCTTGGGGTCATGGGAAAAAAAAGAAAGGCCATTTTTAAAATCCAATGGAATGCCAATTTTGGAACAAAGTTTTAACAGATGAATTTGTGTGTTTGCCAGAAAGCCCTATACCTCTCTTGGGTCAAGATTTGTTAAGTAAACTGTAAGCTCAAATAATGTTTTCTGAGAAGAAATGTTGAAGAGAAGAAATGTTCTGACAATTCTGTTTAGTTGCATGTCCCATAAGAAGGTGCTTGGAAGGTACAGATCTGCTTGCTGCAAGCAAGAAATCTCCAAGGAAATTTTGGATGCTGTATTTCCACTAGTATTGGCAGCTGAAGTATTGATAAAACCAATACTACACTGAGACAGAACTGAAAGAGGACTTTGAGCCGTTAAGGAAAAACAATGTCCAGTAAATACAAAACCCAAAATGGGGTTAGAGACTTTGATGAACAAGTTTATGACCACCTTACAGGCTGACTGCATTTGATTACACTTGCAGATTTGTCTATTTATAGCTACAACACAGAGGCAACCTGTGGCTATTGTAGGACAATATGATGAGAAAGCAAACAGATTGATATACTTGGAATGTGGGTTTTTTTGCCCAATTGTTTCTGTAAAACTATTATTCAGCCTCTAGAATTGATTATTACTCTGATCCATATGCGTGTCTGTATGCGTTGTTCTCATCACCGCATACAATAATGCTTTAAATCAGGTGTTCCATTTCTCTTGTCAAGGAATTAAACAAGTCATTCAGCCAGGCATTATCACTAGATTGTTTCCCTTGATGCATTAGTACCGAATATGTTATATGTCATCTTCTATTCTGGCTAGTTTATCAGCTATGCTAAAGCAGCACATGCCTTCAAAATTGAAGCAGCTTTTACAACCATTACCTACTCAGAAAAAACAGCAATAAGAAACATTAATATCAAAATCCCTTAGCATAGTATAATTCTGTAATACAGCTACCAGGGTTGACATGCTAATAAAACACATTTTTAAAATATCTGCAGCCATTAGTCTTCCCTTAATATAAAAGGCAGATGAGTTATTTACAGTAGAGACCAACCAAATCTAAGTATTTACATATTGGTCTTGCAGAAACATATCCAGGGCATATGCTTTTAGTACAAGATAGCAAAGCACGATGAGCCAACCTGTGGTAGGTGAAGAAAACAGGGGTGTCATCACCTTCCAGTAATACATATATGTTGTTCCAGCTTCTGCAGCTAATGTTACTCTGGGTCTGATAACCTGACATGAGGTGATTATCCACACAGTTTGGAGACATCTGGCTTGTACTTTTTCAAATTGAACTTCAATACAATATGTCTTGTTCTCAACATCAATAACACTGTTCCAATGCTGTCTCCTTGAGATAAGGTACAGGTATTCATCGTAGATACCCCAAATAAAAGAACTCGAAAATCTGATATTAGCAAAGGATGTAAAATAAGAGGAGAAGTCAGGGTACAGAACCATACAGCATTGTCTGGAGTTATTATATGAATTTTTACATCTAGATTAATAGGCTGCAGTCCCATGAGGGGTTCAGAAGGATCCACCATAGCCGTACATACCCTTGAGTCTTCTGGTTCTCATCTTGGGAGGCCGCTAAGGAATATTTGTTGCTGCTGTGGTTGGCCTGGCTTGTTCCCTAGTTGGATGTGATGGCATGAGCATTACCACTTAGGACCCCACTCCGCAAGCTCTTCAGTTTAAAGCCCTCCTCACCAAGTTGGCCAGCTTACTGCCTAAGATTCCCTTGCCTCTTTCAGACAGATGGATTCCATCCCTCCCTAACAGGTTATAGTCATAAAAGAATGTCCCATTGTCATAAAAGTCAAAACCCTCACAAGGGCACCAGCCTCAAAGCCAGGAGTTAATGTGCATTATGCATTTATTTCTGGCTACCCCCTTTCATCCAACTACAGAATGGAGGAAAAGGTAACTTGGGCACCAATATTTTTCACTTGTGCCCCTAGGGCTTTATAGTCTTCCTTGATTCTGCCCAGGCTCTGGCTTGCAGTGTCATTTGTCCCCCCATGAAAGAGCAGCAGTGGATAGCAGTCTGTGCTCTTGACAAGTTGTGGAACCCTCTCAGCAACATCTTGGATCTTAGCTCCCAGAAGGCAGTATACCTCTTGTGACTCCCGGTCAGGATGGCAGATGTGCGCTTCAGTGCCCTTTAACAGAGTCACCCACCACAAACACTCTTAGTTTCTTTTTATGGTATCCACTGTGTGCTACCGGTACAGTTTCTTCTTGCAGACCTTGCTCATTGATGCCTATAGCTGTTAAAGCTTCATATCTGTTTTCAGTTGTGATGCTGGAGGGTGGAGACTGAGATGGAGCCCTGCTTTAGTGGGTCACCAGGGTCCAAGGTGCCTCATTCTCAGTGATGTCCACTACATTCTCAGTGATGTCTGCTACAGGAGCATGGTTCTGTAACCACCTATCTATCACCATCTCACCTCCTCTAATACTGCACAGCCTTTTAACTGTTTGTTGCAACTCAACCACCTGACATAGCAGATCATCAGCCTGTGCACACCTTGTGCAGGTATTTACCTTTTCTCCAGGAATAGGGTCTGGGTACTCATTGCAACATACCACCTGTACTGAAGTCTCCTTCCTTACTGGTTCTGTCTGGGTGGAAGCATGAGACATCTCAGGGGCTTTCCCTGCAAGCGCACTGTTTTTAACTCTGAGGCGAGTGCACACCATTATGGCAGAGACCTAGAGCACAAGTACTACCTTGGGTTGTGGACCTACAAGTAGCCTGCAGCGCACTTCCTGCATGCCCTGACTGCAAACCCCCACACCCCTGTTTGCTTGCCCTGATCGCTTGTGCTCCTTAGAACCATTTAAATCTCTCACGGTTGCTCCACTTGCTTGCACGAATGCCACCACAGACTTCTCCTCAGAACTTTTCCCGTGTGACCATGGAGAAGTCATGAGGAGATGGGATGGAAAACCTACCTCAGTCCTAGAGGCACGTGTACATGAGTTGCAAGGAAAGACAACCACAAGAAGGGATTCTGCCAGGAAAAATGCTACTCCAGTTTCCAGTGGGCAGTCCCCCAGAGTAGAAGGGCTGATCTTACTTCTGAACCTCTTGAAGGGGCTTCTGATTCATTCTTGCAAAAAGGAAGCAGTGAGTACCATGACCAGGACTAGAGGGGCCCTGCCTCCAGCCAGGTGGAGGAGAGGGACAAGCTGTGTGGATTCAATGTCCTGGAACGTCAGACTCACAAGAGTACAAGGCTCAAGTGAACACCAGGACCCAATGTACTCTAATTCCATCAACCAATGAAGGGACAGAACCCATCAGTATTTCTGGAGTGACTGGAGGATGCCAACAGGTGACTGTACTGGAGGCTGAAGTGAGTCTAACTGGGAAGGACTGGCAAAAACACTCCATTGTGACTGGTTCAGTTGCTCCGTGTATTCTTGGTATAGACTACCTCAGAAGAGGATATTTTAAGGACCCAAAAGGGTACCGGTGGGCCTTTGGAATAGCAGCCGTGGAGACAGGACATGAAACAGCTATCTACCTTGCCCTGTCTCTCGGAAGACCCTTGTCTTGTAGGATTGCTGAGGGTCAAAGAACAGCAGGTGCCAATTGCTACCATGATGGTGCACCAGTGCCAGTATCACACTAACCAAGACTCTCTGATTCCCATCCATAAGTGGATTTGTTAACTAGAGAGCCAAGGAGTGATCAGTAAGACTCACACAGTCTTCAACAGTCTCATATGGCCAGTGCAAAAGTCCAATGGAGAGTGGAGACTAACGGTAGACTATCATGGCCTGAATTAATTCACGCCACCATTAAGTGCTGCTGTGCTAGAGCTGCAATATGAACTGGAGTCAAAGGCAACCAAGTGGTATGCCACAATTGACATTGCTAATGCATTTTTCTCTATTCCTTTGGCAGCAGAGTGCAGGCCAGTTTGCTTTCAGTTGGAGGGGCGTCCAGGACACCTGGAATCAACTGCTCCAGGAGTAGAAGCACAGCCCTACCATTTGTCATGGACTGATCCAGACTGCACTGGAACAGGGCAAAGCTCTGGAACACCTGCAATACATTGACAATGTCATCGTGTGGGGCAACACAGCAGAAGAATTTTTTGAGAAAGGGGAAAGAATGATCCAAATTTTTCTGAAAACCAGTTTTGCTATAAAGCAAAGTAAGGTCAATGATCTGGATGGGAGATCCAGTTTTTAGGAGTAAGATGGCAAGATTGACGTCATCAGATCCAAATGGATGTGATCAACAGCTATGTCTCCACCAACTAACAAAAAGGATAGACAGACTTCCTTGGGGGTTATGGGTTTTTGGATAATGCAAATTCCAGACTACGGTCAGATCGTTAGCACTCTTTATCAAGTGACCTGGAAGAAGAATGATTTTGAGTGGGACCCTGAGCAACAGCAAGCCTTTGAACAAATTAAGTGGGAGACAGTCCATGCTGTGGCTCTTGGGCCAGTCCAGGCAGGACAAGATGTTAAAAATATGCTCTTCACTTGGTGTGCATACAAAAGAGCCAAATCTAGCACATAGAGATGAGACAGAGCCTATCACAGAGTTGTGCAAGTCTGGATATTGGAATAAAGCTAGCATGCTAGAAAGAAAAGTAACAACTGTCACACACAAAATCTTATCATCACATTCACGCAGTAAAGAACTCAGGGTCTTCTGTATAATCACAAAATGCACATATTGAGTCAATGGATTCTCATGATTTAGCAGTCTGTGAACTTACTGTACCATGTAACAGACACTTATTTAAACTGTAATGTGCTTAAACAGATACCTACAAAAAAACAGGTTAATAAGGAACAGTATCTCGCAGAGTTCAGCAAGTTTTCTATGACTTGTGTGTTATCAGTTAATTCTCTCTCAGCTTGTTGAAGTTTAAACCATTCTGCCTGTAAAACTGTCTGAAATGATTCAATGATCTCTTGTAGAGTTTTATTTTTGTCCTGCTTTTCTCACTTTAGAAACAACAAAGTGTTATACTTAAAGATTCTATTCTCCGGACACTTTCCCAATCCCCACAATCTTAACCCTCGACAGTCAGTTTCTTGGTCACCTGTTTCTCGTTGCCCCTCTCGCCAGATGTGAATCTGTCCTTATCAATAACCTCGTATTCTATTGCTATGTTTACCAAAACATGTATCTAGTTCCCCAGTGTCGAGGGTTTAGACTGCGGGGTGACAATAAAACCCTGGCAGATGTATTGTTAACCTCCTCTCCTCCCCCGACTTCCCCCTTTTGCCCCTCCTCCTCCCCCCTTCCCACTAAGGACAGGTGATCGGGAGGAAAAGAAGGACAGAGAGAGAAGAGTTGGAAAAAATTAAAAATGTTTTACTAATGTTACTAATAAGAATAGAGAAAATAATACAAAATATACAAAACCAATCTTGAAAGTCTCAGCAACTGCAGAGCCAGCACCCAAAGTCCTGGATTGGACTCTGCAGCCAACCGGAGCTGGATTCAGTCTCACTAGGCCTCAGTTTGCAGGGACAACTAGCAAGGTCCTCTCCTAATGTCAGCCATAAGTAGAAGGGACAAAAAAGGCAAAAAGGGAAAGGGACGAGATCCTCATGATCTCCCACTTCTATATGAAGTATTCACATGAATGGAATGTTATACACAGTTGGTCAGTTTCTTGGTCACCAGTTTCTCGTTGCCCCTCTCACGAGATGTCCATCCATGCTTATCAATAACTTTGCATTCCATGGCTATGTTTACCAAAACATGTATCTGGTTCTCCAGGAAAATGCAGCTAATATGAAGGCTTTAGGGGACAGGCAAATTCACTAAAAGAGAAACTTGTTTTTAACAAAACCAGGACATTCTACCCCTTATAATATGCCATTCACGGAAATACTTAAACCTCATTAATACAATCTATCAATACAATCTAATGAATCACTACTACTATATATATATATATATATATATATACACGCAAATGTACATATATACACAGGAGTAATTAATCTTAATCAGTGAAACATCCTTTGAAAAGTTCATTAAGCTCATTTTGTCACAAAAGTCTCCCAGGGAAGGAAAGATGGTACAAGTGCATCTCATGACCACTGTTTGTGGGTTAAAGACATCAACTTCGAAAAACTTGTCAGGCGCCACTCGAAGAAGGTAGCTCTGGTTTCATCACCATTGTCTTGATCTGAAAGACACTTATTAAACATTGTTAGTGCGGTAATTCACATCATACAGTTCAGCATTGCATATTTTCACCTAAAATCAAATCCCCTTGAGGTACACACCGAACTTCTCCATCCTTAAGCATCACCCACCAGGTGCTGCCAGGTCCCTGGGCAAAAACAATCCCACGAATGGGCTTGCCTTTGCCTGAGGCAGGAGTAACCCAGACTGCCTTTCCTAACATATTTTTAATGTGTACTACAGGGACTTTCTCTCCTTCCAGAGTACGAAGAATTTCTGATTGAGCAGGCCCGGCTCGATTGGTTTATCCTCTAGTGTTGACCAACCAAGTGGCTTTTGCTAAATGTGAATCCCAGTTTTTAAAGGTTCCACCACCAAGAAGTGCCTTTAGTGTAGTTTTTAACAAACCATTGTACCTTTCAATTTTCCTAGAGGCTGGTGCATGATATGGAATCTGATATACCCACTCAATACCATGTTCTTTGGCCCAATTGTCTATAATACTGTTTTTGAAATGAGTACCATTGTCTGATTCAATTCTTTCTGGCGTACCATGACACCAAAAGACTTGCTTTTCAAGGCCCAAGATAGTATTTTGGGCTGTAGCATGAGGTACGGCATATGTTTCCAACCATCCAGTGGCTGCTTCCACCATTGTAAGTACATAACGCTTACCTTGACGTGTTTGTGGAAGTGTAATATAATCAATCTGCCAAGCTTCTCCATACTTATACTTTAACCATCACCTCCCATACCATACAGGCTTTAACCGTTTCACTTGTTTGATTTCAGCACAAGTTTCACATTCATGAATAACCTGTGAAATAGTGTCCATAGTTAAGTCCACCCCACCATCACGCTCCCATTTCTGTGTTGCATCTCTACCTTGATGCCCTGAAGCATCATGGGCCCATCGAGCTAAGAAAAGTTCACCTTTACGTTGCCAGTCCAAGTCCACCTCAGTTACTTGAATCTTGGCAGTTTGATCTGCTTGTTGGTTGTTTAGATGTTCCTCAGTGGCTCGACTTTAGGCACATGAGCATCTACATGACGAACTTTGGCAGGCAGGCTCTCTAGCTGAGCAGCAATGTCTTGCCACAGTGTGGCAGTCCAAATGGGTTTACCTCTGCGCTGCCAGTTGCTTTTCTTCCATTGCTGTAGCCACCCCCACAAGGCATTTGCTACCATCCATGAGTCAGTATAGAGATGAAGTACTGGCCACTTCTCTCGTTCAGCAATGTCCAAAGCCAGCTGGATGGCTTTCACTTCTGCAAATTGACTAGATTCACCTTGTCCTTCAGTGGCTTCTGTAACTTGTCGTGTGGGACTCCACATAGCAGCTTTCCACCTTCGATGTTTTCCTACAAGACGACAGGATCCATCTGTGAACAGTGCATACTGCTTATCAGTCTCTGAAAGTGTATTATATGGTGGTGCTTCTCCAGCACATGTTACTTCCTCCTCATCTGGAGACATCCCAAAGTCTTTGCTTTCTGGCCAGTCTGTAATCACTTCTAAGATCCCTGGGCGATTGGGATTTCCAGTTCAAGCTCGTTGCGTGATCAGTGCAATCCATTTACTCCATGTAACTTCGGTTGCATGATGTGTAGACGGAACCGTCCCTTTGAACATCCAGCTCAGCACCGGCAGTTGAATTGCTAGGAGTTGTGCTTCAGTACCGATAACTTCTGAAGCAGCTCGAACTCCTTCATATGCTGCTAGTATCTCTTTTCCAGTTGGAGTATAGCTGGCCTCAGATCCTTTGTATCCTCGACTCCAAAAACTTAAGGGTCGGCCTCGTGTTTCTCCTGGTGCTTTCTGCCAGAGGTTCCAGGTAGGACCATTATCTCCGGCTGCGGTGTAGAGCACATTTTTAACATCTAGTCCAGTCCGAACTGGTCCAAGGGCCACCGCATGAGTTATCTCACACTTAATTTGTTCAAAGGCTTGTAGTTTTTCCTGGCCCCACTCAAATTGGAGGGCTCACAATGTGACTGTAGTCAGGAATATGCATTCTCCAAAAACCTACAATGCCCAGGAAAGTCTGTGTCTCCTTTTTATTAGTAGGTGGAGACATTGCTGCAATTTTGTTGATCACATCCATTGGGATCTGACGACGGCCATCTTGCCATTTTATTCCTAAAAACTGGATCTCTCGTGCAGGTCCCTTGACCTTGCTTCGTTTTATGGCAAAACCAGCATCCAAAAGAATCTGAATTATTCTCTCACCTTTCTCGAAGACTTCTTTCGCTGTGTTGCCCCATGCAATGATGTCATCAATATATTGCAAGTGTTCTGGAGCTTTACCTTGTTCCAGCGTGTTCTGGATCAGACCATGGCAGATGGTAGGACTGTGTTTCCACCCCTGGGGCAAGCAATTCCATGTATACTGGATGCCCCTCCAGGTGAAAGCAAACTGCGGCCTGCACTCTGCTGCTACAGGAATAGAGAAAAATGCATTAGCAATGTCAATTGTAGCATACCATTTAGCTGCCTTTGACTCCAGTTCAAATTGCAGTTCTAGCATGTCAGGCACAGAAGCACTCAGTGGTGGCGTAACTTCATTCAGGCCACGACAGTCTACAGTTAGTCTCCACTCATCACTAGATTTACGCACTGGCCAAATTGGGCTGTTAAAAGATGAGCGAGTCTTACTGATCACACCCTGGCTTTCCAATTGATGTATCAACCTCTGGATAGGAATCTCGATTGGTGCGATACTGCCTGCAATGCACCGTCGTGGTAGCAATTGGCACCTGCTGATCGTCAACCATCAGCAGTCCTACAACAGAAGGGTCATCTGAAAGACCAGGCAAATCAGACAGCTGTTCAATTTTCTCAGTGTCCACAGCTGCTATACCAAATGCCCACCTATACCTTTTTGAGTCCTTAAAATACCCTCTCCTGAGGTAGTCTATACCAAGGATGCACGGAGCATCTGGACCAGTCACAATGGGATGCTTTTGCCAGTTTTTCCAGTTTAGGCTCATTTCAGCCTCTACAACAGTCAGTTCCTGGGATCCCTCAGTCACTCCAACAATATTGATGGATTGCGTTCCTTTATAATTAGAAGGAATTATTGTGCACTGAGAACTAATGTCCACTAAAGCTTTGTACTCCTGGGGGTGTGTTATACCAGGCCAGCGTATTTGTACAGTTCAATAGACTCTGTTATCCCTTTCTTCCACCTGGTTGGAGGCAGGGCACCTCTAATTCCTGTTTTGCACAGTCTCTGGGTGTGAATTAGAGGTCCCTTCAAGAGCATCAGAATCTTTTCTGCCCCTTTTTGTAAACTGGAGCAGCCATTTTCCTAGGAGTTTTTCCTTTTAACTGATGTACTCGTTCTTGAATTTCTGAGGTAGGCCTTCTATGCCACCTACTCATGTTTTCTCCCTGCTCACGTAGGAAGAACCACAGTGAACCTCTTTTTGTGGACTGCCTCTGTCTTCTCTCTTGAGATTGAAAAGTCCTTCTCCTAATAGTTGAAACATAGGTTCATACAAGTCATTAATGGCACCTGTCTTCTCTGAGTTCTTTGATCTCTTGCAACAGCTTTTCAAACCGGTCATCAAATTTTTCACACAATTTCTCCACAGCAGAGACACAAGCCCATAGAGAACCAGCAAGGTTGTTCCCAAAGTCCCAGAGCTACTCAATCACATGAGAAATCCTTTGATTACCTTCAGCTGACCAGAGCATTGCTGCCAATGACTTAGCATATGCAGGTGGTGCACTTTGTACAAATCTGCGCCACAGAGGTCTTGTACAAATAATTCTATCTGGGTCTGTCCCATCTTTGGTCCAAAAGAGATGATCTCTCACACAGCTAATTCTCTCAGGAACTGGATACCTCCCTCCATAGTGTTCCATTTCCCTAATGTGCATATACAATCTTCCTTGTAGGGAAATCTTACTTTCATAGCTGCCAGGAGTCGGGTCCAGAGGGTAGTGGCGTTAGGCTCTCTTGAAATTGCCCTATCAATGGTGGAATCTTTTGACAGACATCCCAGCTGCCTAGCTTCACCACCTTCCAATTCAATTGTTTCTTCCGCATTATCCCAGCATCGGAGCAGCCAGGTTACAATATTCTCGCTTTCACGATGACTGAAGTCTTTCGCAGATCTCTAAGCTCACCTGGAGAAAAGGACCAAGTGGTGGTCACTTCATCTCCTCCCTGCGCTGGTGATGCCCCTTGGGTTGATGTTGGCCCTGTGGCCCCTGTGCCATCACCTGCTGCACAAGGAGTCTTTCTAGTGACTTTCTTACAACTGGCAACTGATGCTGATATGGGCTCACCATCATCTGATTCATTTCCAGAGTATGAATGACTGTCACTGGCATGGGCATAATCATAGTGATTGTTATGGTTACAGCAGCAACAGTGCCCAGTGTGTGAGGAAGGAGGGGCTGCCTTGTTAGGCTTTGAGGCTGGAGAAGTAACATTATCTGCAGCGATCTTGGCAGAGGAGCTATGCGGATGAGATGGAGCTTGGGCCTGCGAAGCAGCAGTGTCTGTGATGGGGGGGAGCAGTGGCTGCAGCAGCAGCTTTCACTGTTTTGTTTTTTCTCCAGTGGCTAGGAGTGTTTTTTGCTAAAGCTTCCGAAGACACACCGCATATCTCAGGACTAAAAAGAGACGCAAAACTCCTATTGAACCTCATTTCTCTTAACAGTAACACAAACTGACACACATTCAGCAAACCAAATAACACCATCACAGTTCTATCAAAGCTCCAAGGATATTCAAAGCTCTCTAAAACATTTGTAAACTCTCCTAGCAAGAAAGCAAAAGTATTGTTAGTCAGCATTTCTAAAGATTCGCTTGACCAATTAGCAAACACATAGCTGTTTTTTGCTTTATCTCTCCTGGAGGTTTTTCAAGGTAAAGCAGAAACGAGTAGAAATTCATTAGCGGTTGCGGTATAATGAAATAAACCAGTGCCAAACCACACAGTATCATCATAACTATCGTCCAGTTTCTTGTTGTTATATAATTAATACTTCGATTCAGAAAGAATGCCCAGCACAAGTATGGTATCACCGAACACAATGTAGAAAATAACTGATATATCTTATTCCACAACGTTTTTAAACCAGTGTAATTCACTCTGCCTTAATACCACTAGATAATGTCTGAAGCACACAGACTCGCGAGTCTCACAACTCTCTGAGTTAGCACCATGCCAAGAAAATTGAAAGGTATGTCAGAGCAGTAGAAAAGCCAAAAATCTCCAAATTTACCCCTTTCTCTTGCCCCATGTTGGGCACCAATTATCTGTTGAGGGTTTAGATTGCGGGATGACAATAAAACTCTGGGAGAGGTATTGTTAACCTACTCTCCTCCCCCCACTTCCCCCTTTCTCCCCTCCCTCTCCCCCCTTCCCACTAAGGACAGGTGATCGGGAGGAAAAGAAGGACAGAGAGAAGAGAGTTGGAAAAATTAAAGATGTTTTACTAATGCTACTAATAAGAATAGAGAAAATAATACAAAATATACAAAACCAATCTTGAAAGTCTCAGCAACTGCAGAGTCGGCACCCAAAGTCCTGGATTGGACTCTGTTGGATTCAGTCTCTCACTAGGCCTCAGTTCGCAGGGACAACTAGCAAGGTCCTCTTCTGATGTCGGCTATAAGGAAAAAGGAAAAGAAGGAAAAAAAGACGTGATCCTCGTGATCTCCCACTTTTTTATGAAATATTCACGTGAATGGGATGTTATACACCGTTGGTCAGTTCCTTGGTCACCTGTTTCTCGTTGCCCCTCTCGCGAGATATGCATCAGTTGTTATCATAACTTTGCATTCCATTGCTATGTTTACCAAAATATGTATCTGGTTTTCCAGGAAACTGCAGCTGATATGAAGGCTTTAGCTGACAGGCAAATTCACTAAAAGGAAACTTGTTTTTTAACTAAACCAGGACAAGTATGCCGAGATGAGACACAGCTCAGCACAGAGTTGCGCAAGTCTGGATGCTGGAATAAAGCTAGCATGCTAGAAAGAAAAGTAATAGCTATCACACGCAAAATCTTATCATCACATTCACGCAGCAAAGAGCTAAATTATGCATAGTCTTCTGTATTATCACAAAATGTACATTTTGAGTCCATGGATTCTCTTGATTTAACAGTCTATGAACTTACTGTACCATATAACAGGCAAAGAATTATGAAACTGTAATACATTTAAATAGATACCTACATAGAAAGCAGGTACATAATGAAAAGCATCTTGCAGACTTCTGCATCTTTTCTGTAACTCCTGTGTTATCAAACTCTCTCTCAGCTTGTTGAAGTTCAAACCGTTCCACCTGTAAAACTGTCTGAAATGATTCAATGATCTCTTGTAAAGATTTATTTTTGTCTTGTTCTTCTCTCTTTAAGAACAATATTAATTGCAACGAAGTGTTGTACTTCAAGATTCCATTCTCCAGACACTTTTCCCAATCATCTAACTTATACAGCAGCCACCATTAATTACATTAATTTCACAAGATCTTCCTTCCTCATATTTCCAAGTGCTTTCCTATGTTTTAAAACACCTCCCAATACCGATTTCTTAGGAACACAACTGAAAACAGTCATTTCCGACCCCATCTCATAAGTAAAAACCATGAGAAGAGGGAGGGAGGAGGGGGAAATACAGAGCTGCTTGCAGCGCAAGTGGGAAAAGCGGGGAGAAGGTTTATGGTGCACTTACAGAAACCATACCACAAAGAAAGAAATGTAACAACATCCAGTAAAACAATAAACTCACATTCCTGACAACCTGCTTGATTTTCAGAGAGGCAATACACAGCAGCATGTAATATGTACTGTAAAACTCACAGATAACACATTGATAGCAAACATTAGTGTTCTCTACTGCTAATTTGAACACTAGTGCGTCCTTAGCTTCTAAGTTTTCAACCTGCTTATTGATGGCCTCTTGAAGATGGTCAATAAATTGCATGTAATTCTCATTGGGACCCTGATTAATAGTTGTAAATTATTTGGCTGCTATGTTGGTTTCAGGCACCTCTATCATAGCTTGATATGCAAGGTCTGTTGACTGCCTCAGGATTTCAGAAACTAATAGCGCCTGTAATTCTGGTGTGCCAATTAGTGTATCTTCTAAGAGTTGGGGGATACCCGCCCATTTCAATGAATCCCCATCGTTCCGTCCTAAATGATCTATAGCTGTTACATTGCATACGTCAAATTTTGCTTTGAGTCTTTCATGGTTTTTATCTGATCTCGGGGAAACACGTACATATACTCCTTTTCCTTTTAACTTTTAAAGCAAATGCTGCAGACCCTCATCCTCATCCGAGTCATCAGATAACGCGGACTTGAACGGTGCTGGAGAATCATCAGTAACAGGGGGGTTCAGGGTTTGGAACAGTGCACTTTTTTTTTTTTCCAAATCTAGTCCAGGGAAGCCACCCCTCTCTACTGTCTCTGCGTGTTCCTGTTGCTCTTTTAATCCTCTCAAAGTCTCCAGCAACAAGTGCCATGTTGTTAACAGTTCAGTTGTTTCTTTGGATCTTTCAGTACTGCTTTGCCCCATAGTAACATCCTTCGTAAAGTCAATTCCAGAAGGCTAATACCCTGCTTCTTCAGAAGCAATTTCCATGTAGATAATATAATACCCTCTTCTTTAGATAAGTTCCACCCCCTCCCCATTCCCGGTAGCTCACCAGCTCTTGGCGTGGTGTCTTTTCAAGGATCTGGATCTTCAGCTGTACCGGGCTCTGTCTCCCCAGTTTGTCTTTGGCTGTCACAGCTTCACCGTTGTCTCTTCTTCATGCGAAATCCTCTTCATGCAGGATCACGTTGGGGTCACCATATGTCTTGGTTGAGACGGACAAATGACATAGACCAAGTTCTTCCAGGATGAAAGTAGTAGATACCATTTATTGCCACAAGTGCATTTTCATGCAATTTTAACAATTCGTGTGTCTCTTCACTATTGGTTACAAGTTACAGCAGTAACATCTCATTGACTAATTTTGCTATCATCAATGTTACTCTTTTACTCCCTTCTCTCTCACAGGTACATCCTTAACATCTCCAGATATTCCTTTACTCCCATCTTTCTCACGGGTAGGCCTTCATATCTTCAAGGCTAATTTCTGTTCCCATGCCCTCCGTCAGGGAATCCATGGACCCACCGTAGTCCCCAACTTTGTTACCTCACTATCAAAAAATTTATTGTTGCTTCTCTCTTACGAGTGAAGTGCATCCCTCTCACTCCATCCACAATAGTCATCTCTCTTGAGCAGGGTAACCAGAGCTAACAAAATTACTACTGGGTGGAGTATCCCGTAGTGGTTGGTGACCACCCAAAAAAGTTTCCCACCATTAGGGTTCTCCATCCTTTTTTACCCTTTCTGTGATGCGATGTATTTCTTCCACATCATGATGGATGGTAATTAGGGTCTTTTGTACATTGTTTCAGACATTTTCTAACAGTTGATACAAGTCATTATGTCTTTGTAGTTTCCTCACCAATGCAGGATTCATTCTAATGGGGATAGGAAGTAGGAACTAAGGTATAATTGGACTGTAACAGTTGATAAGACATAATGGAAACTGGATAACTGAAACCACATCCTACAATGTCAGCAAAGCCACAAGCACAAGTATTTTAATGATTATTTGTCTCTACAGTGATGTTATCTATGGATAAAAAATCGCAAAGGGTTCTTATACAAACACATCCCTTTCCAATATATAGGAGTAGAGTTCCAGGGGGTTTTCAGGAGTTTAGATACCTGCCCCATAAAAATCTATGAACTACCTCCCCTTTAGTCCTGTTAACTTTGTACTACAGTGGGTTACCCATCGATTTTATACTTAGTCATGCTGCAGTGGTCATCATGGTTAAAAGCACCAAGAGTAGTGAGATTTACCACTTAGTCTTTTCAGTGTATGGATTCTTCCAAATATAGTCATTCGTTAGCTGGTTGGCTATTCATGACCTGCTTGACATGAGAATGGTGTATCCAATTTTCTCTTCCTAAAACTTAAAATAAGAAAACAACAACAAAATAAGAACATAGTAGGACAATATATGGCCACTCCCTTCGAGGTTATAATTTGGATTTTTGTGAAAACACCTTAATTAACACTTCTTCCCCAGGCTTTCTGCCACGTAACTATATTTCAAGTGGTGTGGGTTGATACCACTGAGCATACTTCTTTTTCCTTCAACGTCTTGTTGCATATATAAAACATACTGGATCAACCATTCATTTAAGAGTTTAGTCCTAGTGGGACAAAAGTCCCAGATACAGCTAAATGTCTGCTAAACACTGTTTCTGCTAGTGACAACCCTAGAGGTTGTTGAGGGGTATTTCTAATATCACAGTATCACAGTATCACAGTATGTTTGGGATTGGAAGGGACCTCGAAAGATCATATAGTCCAATCCCCCTGCTGGAGCAGGAACGCCTAGGTGAGGTCGCACAGGAACATGTCCAGGCGGGCCTTGAATGTCTTCTCAAATTTAAGTGGAACTTCTTGTGTTCCAGCTTGATCCCATTACTCCTTGTCCTATCATTGTTTGCCACTGAGAAGAGCCTGGCTCCATTCTCACGGCACTCACCCTTTATATATTTATAAACATTAATAAAGTCACCCCTCAGTCTCCTCTTCTCCAAACTAAAGAGACCCAGCTCTCTCAGCCTTTCTTCATAAGGGAGGTGCTCCACTCCCTTAATCATCTTTGTTGCCCTACGCTGGACCCTCTCCAGCAGTTCCCTGTCCTTCTTGAACTGAGGGGCCCAGAACTGGACACAATATTCCAGATGGGGTCTCACCAGGGCGGAGTAGAGGGGAAGGAGGACCTCTCTCGATCTACTGACCACTCCCCTTGTAATACACCCCAGGATGCCATTGGCCTTCCTGGCCACAAGGGCACAGTGCTGGCTCATGGTCATCCTGCTGTCCACCAGGACCCCCAGGTCCCTTTCCCCTACACTGCTCTCTAATATGTAATTTCCCAACCTATACTGGAACCTGGACTTGTTCCTGCCCAGATGCAGGACTCTACACTTTCCCTTGTTAAATTTCATCAGGTTATTCCCCGCCCAACTCTCCAGCCTGTCCAGATCCCGCTGGATGGCAGCACAGCCTTCTGGCGTGTCAGCCACTCCTCCCAGCTTAGTGTCATCAGCAAACTTGCTGATAGTACACTCAATTCCCTCGTCCAAATCGTTAATGAATATATTGAATAATATTGGCCCCAGT
The DNA here is from genome assembly GCF_037038585.1 of Patagioenas fasciata. Lineage (NCBI taxonomy): Eukaryota > Metazoa > Chordata > Aves > Columbiformes > Columbidae > Patagioenas > Patagioenas fasciata. The sequence continues at coordinate 15,028,296 of NC_092559.1, read as the reverse complement.
ACTGACCCCTGAGGCACTCCACTAGATACTGGCCTCCAACTAGACTCCGCACCATTGACCACCACTCTCTGGCTTCTCTCTTTAAGCCAGTTTGCAACCCACCTCACTACTCTAGTGTCTAGACCACACCTCCTCAATTTAGCTGTGAGGATGCTGTGAGAGACTGTGTCAAAGGCTTTACTGAAGTCAGGGTAGACCACATCCACCGCTCTGCCATCATCCATCCACCTTGTTACATTCTCATAAAAGGCTATGAGGTTGGTCAAGCATGACCTACCCTTGGTAAAGCCGTGCTGACTGCCCCTAATGACCCTCTTATCCCTGATATGCCTTGAGATGACACCAAGGACAAGCTGTTCCATTACTTTCCCAGGGACAGAGGTGAGGCTGACCGGTCTATAATTACCCGGGTCCTCCTTCTTGCCCTTTTTGAAGACTGGAGTGACACTTGCTTTCCTCCAATCCTCGGGCACCTCACCCGTTTCCCAAGACTTGGCAAAAATGATGGAGAGCGGTCCAGCAATTACTTCAGCCAGCTCCCTCAGCACCCGCGGATGCATCCCATCTGGACCCATGGATTTATGGATGTCCAGACTATTTAATTGCTCCCTAACCCAGTCCTCATCGACTAAAGCAAACTCCTCCATTGACCTGGCTTCATCCGGGGTCTCAGGGGTACAGGGTCCCCCACGACAGCCTCCAGCGGAGTAGACAGAGACAAAGAAGGCATTCAGTAATTCTGCCTTCTCTGTATCTTCTGCCACCAGGGCACCCACTCCATTCATCAGTGGGCCTACATTGTCTCTGGTATTAGTTTTATCTGCTATGTATTTGAAAAAGTTCTTTTTGCTGTTCTTGACCCCTCTCGCCAGCTGTAATTCTAAGGAGGCCTTGGCTATCCTAGCTGTCTTCCTACGTCCTCTAACAGCGGCCTTTATTCCCATAGCACTATTTTTAAAAACTTTATCTATTTCAAACCCACTTGGCTACATGTTCAAGCCATTTTATTTTTAGGAGTCCTGTTCATTCTTTCTACCTGTTCTGAGGACTGCAGATGATATGGAACATGTAACTGTCACTGTATATCTAAAATTTTATAAGTGTTGTTTAGTACAGTATACTGCTGTGATTTCCCTTGAAAGCTTAATAGCTTCAAACAACATTTGGATTCCAGTTCCTTCAGAAATATTTATTTTCTGCTGTGTTAAGGAATCCTATTCTTTCCATAGCATACTTGTTGCATGACACAATCTGAAGGCATATTTAAAGTCGGTATAAATACTTACCCGCTGATTGGGCACTCACTGGGAGTTGTAGAGGTTCTTCTTCAAGTACTTTCTCACCATTGCATAGCCCGTGTGTCATTTTCCAATCACATAGTATGAAAATCCATTAGTGAAAACGGTTAGATTCAAGTTCTCTAGAGGTTGATCCTATAGATCATAAAATCATAGAATAGTTTAGATTGGAAAGGACCATCAAAGGTCATCTAGTCCAACCCTACTGCAAGAACATCTTCAACTAGATCAAGTTACTCAGAGCCCTGTCCAGCCCAGCCTTGAATGTCTCCAGGGATGGGGCACCTACCGCCTCTCTGGGTAACCCGTTCCAGTGTTTTACCACCCCCATTGTAAAAAAATTCTTCCTCATGTCTAGCCTGAATCTCCCCTTCTTTAGTTTAAAACCATTACCCTTTGTCTTATTGTAACAGGCCGCTTTTAAGTACTGAAAGGCCTCAATAAGGTCTCCCTGGAGCCTTCTCTTTTCGAGGCTGAACAACCCCATCTCTCTCAACCTGTTCTCATAGGAGAGGTGTTCCATCCCTCTGATCATTTTTGTGGCCCTCCTCTGGACCCTCTCCAACAGGTCCATATCTTTCCTGTAATAAGTAATGATGCAGTACTTGAGGTGGGGTCTCACCAGAGCAGAGGGACAGAATCATCTCCCTCAACCTGCTGGCCACGCTTCTTTTGATGCAGTCCAAGATACAATAGCCCTTCTGGGCTGCAAGTGCACATTGCTGGCTCATGTCCAATCTTTCATCCACCAGTACCCCCAAGTCCTTCTCTGCAGGGCTGCTCTCAATCCCTTCATTCATCAACCTGTATTGATACCGGGGGTTGCCCTGACCCAGGTACATGACCTTGCACTTAGCCTTGTTGAACCTCATGAGGTTTGCATGGGCCCACTTCTGAAGCTTGCCCAGGTCCCTGTAGATGGCATCCCATCCCTCAGGTGTGTCAACGGCACCACTCAGCTTGGTGTACTCCACAAACTTGCCGAGGCTGCATGCAATCCCGCTGTCTATGTCACTGATGAAGATATTAAATAGTACTGGTCCCAGTACAGACTTGTAACCAGTGTCCATCCAGACACTGAGCCATTAACCACTACCCCCTGGATGTGAATATCCAGTCAACTCCTCATCCACTGAACAGTTCACCCATCAAATCCATATCTCTCCAATTTAGAGGGAAGGATGTTGTGTGGGACCATGTCAAAGGCTTTACAGAAGTCAAGATAAATGACATCCATAGCCCTTCCTTTGTCCACTGATGTACTCACTCCATCAAGGTCAATAGGTTGATCAGGCAGGACTTGTGTCACTGTTTACTGCAGGGCAACAAAGTGTGGCAGATGCTCTCTATTAACCCCTGCCCTCCCCACTAAGGAAGAGGAAGAAAAGGGAGAGAGACAAGTTGGAAAGTTTAAAAAAAAAAAAAAAGCTTTACTAACAATAAACACAAGTAGTGTTCTCCTCTGTCCACCCAGTTGCACGGAATCATGAGGGAATCACAGAATGGTTGGAGTTGGAAGGGACCTCTGGAGATTGTCTAGTCCAACCCATCTGCTAAAGCAGGTTCACCTAGAGCAGATCACACAGAAATGCGTCCAGGTGGTTTTTTAATGTCTCCAGAGGAGACTCCACAACCTCTCTGGACAGCCTGTTCCAGTGCTCTGTGACCCTCAAAGTAAATAAGTTTCTCTTCATGTTTACATGGAACCTCCAATGCTTCAGCCTCTGCCCATTGCCCCTCATCCTATTCTTGGGAACCACTGAAAAGAGTCTGGTCCCATCCTCTTGATACCCATCCTTGGGATATTTACAAGCACAGAAGATACAAAAAGACCCAGCAGATCATTACCTGTCTGCAGGACTGGTGTCAGGAGTAAAAATTTGGGCTTTTTGATCATGTTTATATGACACCTAGCCTGCTGGAGACAAATAGGTTGCACCTGTCTCAAAGGGGGAAAGGATCCTTGGACAGGAGTTAGCAGGGCTCATTGAAAGAGCTTTAACCTAGATTTGAAGGGGGAAGGGGAGAAAGCCAAGTACAGTAGAGACAAACCCAATGTTTGAGGGATTGGGTGCTAGCAAGGCCCTTCTGTCTGCCATCTCAGTGGAGGTTTGCAAATGGAGAGCAGTGTGGCAGAAAAGACACGAGGGTTATTGATGTGTTAGTGTTCCTAAAAACTGGATCTCTCGTGCAGGTCCCTTGACCTTGCTTCATTTTATGGCAAAACCAGCATCCAAAAGAATATGAATTATTCATACACCTTTCTCAAAGACTTCTTTCTCTGTGTCGCCCCATACAATGATGTCGTCAATATATTGCAAGTGTTCTGGAGCTTTACCTTGTTCCAGCGTGGTCTGGATCAGTCCATAGCAGATGGTAGGACTGTGTTTCCATCCCTGGGGCAAGCGACTCCATGTGTACTGGATGCCCCTCCAGGTGAAAGCAAACTGCGGCTTGCACTCTGCTGCTAAGGGAATAGAGAAAAATGCATTAGCAATGTCAATTATGTCATACCACTTAGCTGCCTTTGACTCCAGTTCAAATTGAAGTTCTAACATGTCAGGCACAGCAGCACTCAATGGTGGCGTAACTTCATTCAGGCCACGATAGTCTACAGTTAGTCTCCACTCTCCACTAGACTTACGCATTGGCCAAATTGGGCTGTTAAAAAGTGAGTGAATCTTACTGATCACACCCTGGCTCGTCAGTTGACGAATCAACTTCTGGATAGGAATCAAAGAGTCTCGATTGGTGCGATATTGCCGGCGATGCACCGTCGTGGTAGCAATTGGCACCTGCTGATCGTCAAACATCAGCAGTCCTACAGCAGAAGGGTCCTCTGAGAGACCAGGCAAAGTAGACAGCTGTTCAATATTCTCAGTGTCCACAGCTGCTATACCAAATGCCCACCAATACCCTTTTGGGTCCTTAAAATACCCTCTCCTGAGGTAGTCTATGCCAAGGATACATGGAGCATCTGGACCAGTCACAATGGGATGCTTTTGCCAGTTTTTTCCACTTAGGTTCATTTCAGCCTCTACTGCAGTCAGTTCCTGGGATCCCTCAGTCACTCCAGAAATACTGATGGATTGTGTTCCTTTACAGTTTGAGGGGATTATCATGCATTGAGCACCAGTGTCTACCAAAGCTTTGTACTCTTGGGGTTCTGTTGTACCAGGCCATTGTATCTGCACAGTCCAATAAACTCTGTTGTCCCTTTCCTCCGCTTGGCTGGAGGCAGGACCCCTCTAATTTGTGTTATGCACAGTCTCTGGGTATGAATTAGAGGTTCCTTCAAGAGGATCAGAATCTCTTCTACCCCTTCTGGAAACTGGAGCAGCCATTTTCCTAGTATTTTTCCCTTTTAACCCACGTACTTATTCCTGAAGTTCTGAGGTAGGTCTTCCATCCCATCTCCTCATGTTTTCTCCCTGGTCACGTATGAAAAACCACAGTGTGCCTCTTTTTGTGTATTTCTTCTGTCCTCTCTCTTGAGACTGAAAACACCTTCTCCTAATAGTTGAAACATAGGTTTGTACAGGTTGTGAATGGAACTTGTCTTCTCTGAGTGCTATGATTTCGTTCAACAGCTTTTCAAACCAGTCATCAGATTTTTCACACAGTTTCTCCACAGTCAAGGCACAACCTCATAAAGAGCTAGCAAGGCTGTCCTCAAAGTCCTGAAGCTGCTTAATCACTTCAGCAATGTTTTGTTGAGCTGCAGCTGACCAGATCATTGATGCCAATGACTTAGCATATGCCAGTGGTGCGCTTTGTACAAACCTGTGTCACAAAGGTCGTGTACAAAGGATTCTTTCTGGGTCTGTCCCCTTTTGGCTGTTTGGCTCAAAATAGATCTCCCACACAGCTAATTCTCTCAGGAACTGGATACGTCTCTCCCATAGTATACCATTTCCCTGGATTACATATAACATCTTCCTTAAAGGGAAACCTTGCCTTCATGGCTGTCAGGAGTCTACTCCAGAGGGTGGAGGGGTCATTCTCTCTTGAAATTGCCCTATCAAGGGTGGCATCCCTTGACAGAGATCCCAGCTGCTTGACTTTCCCACCTTCTAGTTCCAGACCATCAGCTCCATTATCCCAGCACTGGAGTAGCCAGGTTACAACATTCTCGCCTTCATGACAACTGAAGTCTTTTCGCATATCTTTCTGCTCACTTGGAGAAAAGGATTGATTGGTCACTTCCTCTCCTCCTTGTGTTGATGAGGATGCCTCTTGGGGTGATTATGCCCCTTGGCCATCATCTGCAGCATGAGCAGTCCTTCTTGCGACTCTCTTAACACCAGCAACTGATGCCAACATGGGCTCACCATATCTCGATTTATTTCCAGAAAATTACTGTCACCAGTATTGACATAATTACAGTGGCTGTTGTGGTTGCAGCAGCAGCAGTGCACAGTGTGGGGGGGTAGAGTAGCTGCCTTGTCAGTCTTTGAGACTGGAGAAGCGGCAGTCGGGGGGGTTTACAGCCTTAGCTGCTTTGCTCTGTGTAGGAGCTGGAGATGCTTTGTCACTTGCTGAGGCTGTCAGGGGGGTTACGGGTACTGTAACGGTAGCTTTCGCTGCCTTGCTCCATTTGGGGCGGGCAGCAGCCATAGCCATGCCTGTTGCCGAGGCTTGAGCAAACACAACATAAGTCTCAGGAGTTAGAAAAAATGCAATCCTCTTATTTAACCTCATCTCTCTTATCACTAGCATGAACTGACACACATTCAGCAAACCTGACAATACCAACAAAGTACGGTCAAAACTCCAAGGATATTCAAAGCTCTCAAAAACATCTGTAATCTGTCCTAACGTAAAAGGAAAGGTATTATTAGTCAGTTTTTCTATAGATTGGCTTATCGAATTGAAACAAAGGTAGGTATATTTCTCTTTAATCTCTACTGGAAGTTTCTCTAGATACAACAGTAATGAATATCAATTCATTATCGGCTGGAGTATAATAAAATAAACCAGTGCCAAACCACAAAGTAAAATCATCACCACCATCCAGTTTCCAGATGTAATAGAATGCACAAAACTATTAGTGAAATATGACCAGCACAAATAAGGTAGTGCAGAACACAGTGTAGAGACTAATTGATACAACTTATGCCACAGCATCTTTAAACCAATGTAATTCAATCTACTTTAATACTACTAGATGATGTCTAAAGCACACAGACCTGTGAACATCTCAACCCTATGAGCTGGCACCATGCCAAAAAATTGAATCTGCGCCACAGTATTAAAAACACCAAAATCTCCACATTTTGCCCCTTTTTAGTGTCAAATTTTAGCGTTTTCAAGCCCCACATGGGGGCCAATAGATCTGGCATAATTTACTACAGGGCATCAGTAAACCACAGTAGATGCTCTCTGTTACCCCCAACCCTCCCCAACAAGGAAAGGCAATAGGAGGAAAAGGGAGAGAGACTTGCATGTTGGAAAAAGTTAAAAAATCTTTACTAATGCTACTAATAAATAAAGAAAACAATTCAAAATGTACAAATTCAATCCTGAATGTCCCAGGGCGGCGCAGTGCTGCCCATGGCGGAGCCAGCATTGCTCCAGCAGCTACAGAGAAGGCACCTGGAAAGTCCTGGTCTGGACTCCACAGCAAACAGGAACTGGAGGCCTCCCATACCCCTAGGGTGAAATCGGTGTGCTCAATTCAGTCTCTGAAATGCCTGTATACCGATGCGTGCAGTATGGGGAATAAGCAGGATGAGTTAGAAACCTGTGGTTGGGCAGGAGACTATGACCTGGTGGCAATTATGGAGACATGGTGGGACAGCACACATGACTGCAATGTGGTCATGGATGGCTATGTCCTTTTCAGGAAAGACAGGCCAGTCAGGCGTGGTGGTGGAGTTGCTCTTTACGTGAGAGAGCAACTACAGTGTATTGAGTATTGTCCGGGCACGGATGAGGGGCGAGTTGAGAGTCTATGGGTGAAAATTAAGGGGCAGGATGGCAGGGGTGATACTGTTGTGGGTGTCTATTACAGGCCACCAGATCAGGGTGAGGAAGTTGATGAGGCCTTCTACAGGTAGCTGAGAGCAGCCTCACAATCACAGGCCCTGGTTGTGGTGGGGGATTTTAACTTCCCTGATGTTTGCTGGAAGGACCATTCAGCCAGCCAGACACAGTCCAGGAGGTTCCTCCAGCGCACTGATGATAACTTCCTCATGCAGATGGTGGAGGAGCCAACTAGGAGAGATGCATGCTGGATCTCATCCTCACTAACAAGGAGGGTCTGGTCGAAGCAGTAAAGGTTGAGGGCTGCCTGGGTTGCAGCAACCATGAAATGGTAGAGTTCAGGATCTTGTGTGGCAGGAACAGAATAGCAAGCAGAATTGCAACCCTGGACTTCAGCAGGGCAAACTTGGGCCTTTTCAAGCAATTGCTAGGGGAAATCCCATGGGCAAGGCTGCTTGAAGGTAAAGGGTCCCAAGATAGTTGATTAGTGTTCAGGGACTGCTTCTACTGGGCTCAAGGTCAGAGCATCCCGACACGTAGGAAGTCAAGGAAGGGAGCATGGTTAAACAGGGAGCTGCTGGGTAAGCCCAAGTGGAAGAGGAGAGTTTATAGATCATGGAAGGAGGGGCTGGCCACTTGGGGAGAATATAAGGCTGTTGTCAGAGGGTATAGGGAGGCAACTAGGAAAGCTAAGGCCTCAGAATTAAACCTGGCGAGAGGGGTCAAAGACAACAGAAAGAGTTTTTTCAAATATGTGGCAGATAGATAAAACTAACACCAGAGGCAACGTAGGCTCACTGATGAACGAGGTGGGTGCCCTGGTGACAGAAGATACAGAGAAGGCAGAGTTACTGAATGCCTTCTTTGTCTCTGTCTACTCTGCCAGAGACTGTCATGGAGGAACCCCAAAGTTAGTTAGGGGACAACAGGGTCCAAAACAATCTTTTATTCAGTAAAATTGTTCAGGAGATTGACCGGTGAAAGATGGGGTTTTAGCTCTCCAAACTGACTGGAATACAGGTTCGGATGTCAGTTGAGTAAATTATTAAGGGGCAGCAACTAATACAACAGGAGGTCCACAGTGTGCATGCACGTGGCTTCACCAACAACAATGCCAGAGCCGTCCCTGAGTCCGGGAAGAGTACACACTTGCCTGAACACACGTGGGATTATTTTAAAGGGATACACGTACTCGTATTGAGTACAAACGTGTACACTCCCGATTCTGCGAGGATTACTTTATAATACACTCGCAATCCCGCAAGGAGAAATACACTTGCAAATGTGCACGGAATATTACACATGCTTATGTGGAAGCACAGGAGGAAAACACACTCGCGATTATGCGAGGAAATAATTTATACACGCCATGGAAGCAGGGGCTGGCCACTTGGGAGGAATATAAGGCTGCTGTTAGAGGATGTAGGAAGGCAGCTAGGATAACCAAGGCCTCCTTAGAATTAAACCTGGTGAAAGGGGTCAAGGACAGCAAAAAGAGCGTTTTCAAATACATAGCAGATAAAACTAATACTACAGGCAATGTAGGCCCACTGATGAATGGGGTGGGTGCCCTGGTGACAGAAGATACAGAGAAGGCAGAATTACTGAATGCCTTCTTTGTCTCTGTCTACTCTGTCGGAGGCTGTCCTGGGGAGCCCTGTACCTCTGAGACCCCGGATGAAGCCAGGTCAATGGAGGAGTTTGCTTTAGTTGATGAGGACTGGGTTAGGGAGCTATTAAATAGTCTGGACATCCATAAATCCATGTGTCCAGATGGGATGCATCCGTGGGTGCTGAGGGAGCTGGCTGAAGTAATTGCTGGACCGCTCTCCATCATCTTTGCCAAGTCTTGGGAAACGAGAGAGGTGCCCGAGGATTGGAGGAAAGCAAATGTCACTCCAGTCTTCAAAAAGGGCAAGAAGGAGGACCCGGGTAATTATAGACCGGTCAGCCTCACCTCCATCCCTGGGAGAGTAATGGAACAGCTTGTCCTTGATGCCATCTCAAGGCATATCAAGGATAAGAGGGTTATTAGGGGCAGTCAGCATGGCTTTACCAAGGGTAAGTCATGCTTGACCAACCTCACAGCCTTTTATGAGAATGTAACAAGGTGGATGGATGATGGCAGAGTGGTGGATGTGGTCTACCTTGACTTCAGCAAAGAGTTTGATACAGTCTCTCACAGCATCCTCACAGCTAAATTGAGGAGGTGTGGTCTGGACAATAGAGTAGTGAGATGAATTGCAAACTGGCTTAAGGAGAGAAGCCAGAGAGTGGTGGTCAATGGTGCGGAGTCTAGTTGGAGGCCAGTATCTAGTGGAGTGCCTCAGGGGTCAGTATTGGGGCCAGTATTATTCAATATATTCATTAACAATTTAGATGAGAGAATTGAGTGTACTATCAGCAGGTTTGCTGATGACACTAAGCTGGGAGGAGTGGCTGACACACCAGAAGGCTGTGCTGCCATCCAGCGCTGTAGAGGGGTTGCTGTTAGATGGAGATTTGTTACCGAACCAGCCAGGAATTTCAAGGCTGGAAACAGGACCTGCCGTGGGAGAGAAGCATCTTCGAAATAACAAGGCCCCAACATGGTGTAAATCAACAGACCTGTCAGCAGTGAGACTTCAGCACGTGGACAGCTCGTGAACATAGATGATATCCAATTAGCAAATGCATGCTTGGAGCGTGGACGCATGATCAGAGAACAGTTGCATATATAAGGAGGTTTGTTTCTGTAATAAATGGCTTTGTGTGATTCACATTGAATCAGAATGCTGAGTCCTTTATCGTTCCAAAAAATGGTGACCCCGACGTGATACTCTGAATGGCGTCTCACTACAATCAGGGAAAAGCCTGGAGCGGCCCAGCCGGAGGCGGTTCACCTGGACTGGAGACTGGACAGAGGCGTACGGATGTCCCGGGGATAAATTCGTCGACGGATCACCGGAAAAGGTGAGCGGCTGAGGGCAGGAGGAGGGAAGAGTGAAGTTATGGAGCAAAATGTATTTTCTGAAGAACAAGCCGTAGTTAAGCTCCTCCTGCATATTCTTTCTGTGAGAGGACTTAAATAGGAAGAAAGTAACATACGTAGACCGTTAGTTTGGTGTAGAATTAACAGCTACCTGGGAGAAACCGAGAAGGCTTTTAAACTTGAACTTTGGGACGATATAAGGCAGAAATTATGGAATAAGGTCAGCAATGGAGATGTTAAAGAAGCTAAATCATTAGTAACTACATGGAAGCTTATAAAAGATTTTAAGGCTGAACGGTCTGCTGCTGCTGGAGTTTTTGTAGCGTTGCAGCCTGATAAGAATCCTGAAAGTCGTTGTGAAGCTTACCCGGTTCGTGTCTTTGATACCTTCTCTACTCCATCCCCTGCTGTGCTTTCAACACCTCTGATTGTTCAGCAGTCCGGGGCGGGGGGGAGGAAAAATGCCGAGCGGGTGTCCTCCTACAACTATTAGCAAACCCTGATGAGAACAGCAAGTCAAAAGGATTGGAATCAGACAACTTGCCCAAAGAACCTGTGAAAGCTGAGAATGCTAAAGTTGTAAACAAGTCTTTTTACCAATTTGTATCTGCTTTTACCACCTTTTAACTCTCCAACTTCCATGAGAGAGCAGAAGGAGTCGCCGGATAAGAACTGGGCAAAAGAACTGTGTGAAATATCAGATCAGGTATTAGCGAATGAATCCAACAGTCATCAATGCGGTCATGCTGATTGTGTCGGGAAAGGGGATGCGCTTGGGAACTCAGGTTATATGAATAATTATGATGCTAGAAAGTATTGGAGAGAATGTGCACTGTTCTGACCGTTCAAGTCCGTGTTACCTGATGACTCGGAAGAGGATGAGGGTTTGCAGCATTTTCTTGGAAAGTTAAAGGAGTATGTGTGTGAGTTGCTCTGAAATCAGATAAGAACCATGAAAGACTCAAGCAAAAGTAGACCTATGCAATATAACAGCTATAGATCATTTAGGACAGAACGATGGGGATTAATTGAAAGGGGCAGGTATCCCCCAACTCTTGGAACAGACACTAATTAGAGGCACCACAATTGGAGGCGCAATTAGTTTCTGAAATCCTGAGGCAGTCAGCAGACCTTGCATATCAAGCTATGAGAGAGGTGCCTGAAACCAACAAAGCAGCCAAATTATTTGCAACTATTAATCAGGGTCCCAATGAGAATTACATGCAATTTATTGACCACCTTCAAGAGGCCATCAATAAGCAGGTTGAAAACTTAGAAGCTAAGGAAGCACTGGTGTTGAAATTAGCAGTAGAGAACACTAATGTTTGCTATCAGCATGTTACTTGCGAGTTTCACAGTACATATTATGTGCTCCTGTGTATTGCCTCTCTGAAAATCAAGCAGCTTGTCAGGAATGCGAGTTAATTTTTTTATTAGTTGTTTTTAAGTCCGCCGTAAAACCTTCTCCCTGCTTTTCCCACTCACGCTGCAAGCAGCCCAGTGTTTACCCCCCTCCCTCCCTCTTCTCAAGGTTTTTACTTGCAAGATGGGGTCAGGAATGATTGTTTTCAGTTGTGTTCCTAAAAAATTGGTATCGGGAGGTGTTTTAAAACATAGGAAAGCACTCGGACAAGAAATCATTAAATCTTTTCAGACGGTTTTACAGGCGGGGCGATTTGAACTTCAACAAGCTGAGAGAGAATTAACTGATAACACACAGGTCAGAAAACTTGTTAAAGTCTGCAAGATGCTTTCCTTATTAACCTGTTTTCTTTGTGGGTATCTGTTTAAGCATGTTGCAATTTTGGTAGGCCTTTGTTATATGGTACGATAAGTTCACAGTCTGTTAAATCATGAGAATCCGTTGACTCAAAATGTGCATTTTGTGATAATACAGAAGATCATGAGTAATTTAGTTCTTTACTGCGTGAATGTGATGGTAAAATTTTGTGTGTAGTAGCTGTAATTTTTCTTTCTAGCACGCTAGCTTTATTCCAGTATCCAGAATTGCGTAACCCTGTGATAGGCTGTGTCTCATCTCGATGTGCTGGATTTGTATGCACACAATTGATAGGATTTACAGGTACGGGCCTGGACTAAGGTGTTTACAAAAGGTGTTTTTCCACTAATTGCTATTAAAACCACACTCAACTCATGTGAAGTTTGTCTCACTTGTTTTTCCATTCATTCACAGACCAGGCCCAAGGACACATCCCATGCACTTGGGGGCGGTTATCCGGCCCGAGATACCATTCTCGCGAGTCTGGGCTATAATTTTTTACAATTATGAGAAACATACTTCAAAATAATCTGTCCAAGGCCCTTTATATATTATTATGTCAGTATTATGTCTTTGACCGTCCAGATGGTCATTTTAGTATTGATCTTCCTTTATCATCCAGATGGCTGGAACCGCACATCTTGCTTTCCCACGTTTTACTTTCCAACACTGATCTTGAGCCTTGTAGAAGCAGTCCCTGAACACTAACCAACTATCTTGGGCCCCTTTACCTTCAAGCAGCCTTGCCCATGGGATTTCCCCTAGCAATTGCTTGAAAAGGCCCAAGTTTGCCCTGCTAAATTCCAGGGTTGTAATTCTGCTTGCTATTCTTTTCCTGACACACAAGATCCTGAACTCCACCATTTCACGGTCTCTGCAACCCAGGCAGCCCTCAACCTTCACCGCTTCAACCAGACCCTCCTTGTTAGTGAGGATGAGATCCAGCAGTGCACCTCTCCTGGTTGGCTCCTCCACCATTTGCAACAGAAAGTTATCATCAAGGCACTGGAGGAACCTCCTAGACTGTGGCTGGCTGGCTGGCTGAGTAATCCTTCCAGCAAACAGCAGGGTAGTTAAAATCCCCCACCACAACCAGGGCCTGTGATTGTGAGGCTGCTCTCAGCTACCTGTAGAAGGCCTCATCAACTTCCTCACCCTGATCTGGTGGCCTGTAATAGACACCTACAACAGTATCACCCCTGCCCACCTGCCCCTTAATTTTCACCCATAGACTCTCAACTCACTCCTCATCCATGCCTGGACAGTACTCAAAACATTGTAGTTGCTCTCTCACGTAAAGAGCAACTCCACCACCACGCCTGGCTGGCCTGTCTTTCCTGAAAAGGACATAGCCATCCATGACCACATTCCAGTCATGTGAACTGTCCCACCACGTCTCCATAATTGCCGCCAGGTCATAATCTCCTGCCTGAACACAGGTTTCTAACTCCTGCTTATTCCCCATGCTGTGCACAGGCATTTCAGAGAGCGAGCTGTGTACACCGATTTCACCCTAGGGGGGTGGGAGGCCTCCCAGCCTTCACCAACTCTAGAGTGCTGCCCCACTGATGCAAGCCCAGCTACAACCCCATTCCCCTTCGAGTGTAGGTTAAAGCTCTCCAAATGAGTCCTGCTAATTCCCGTCCCAGCATCCTTTTGCCCCTGGGAGATAAACCTTTCCCGTGTATCGCTGTCTGGACTGGTGTCTTGTGAAACCAGCCGTTATCAAAGAAACCAAAGCCCTGCCTGTAACACCAGTTTTGTAGCCAGTTGTTTATGGACTGAATTTTTCTATTCCATTCCATGTCATCACCCAAAACTGGAAGGAGGAAAGAGAAAAATCACTTGAGCCCCAGACTCTTTTACCATCCATCCCAAGGCCTTGAAATCTTTCTTTATTCCCCTCAGACTGCAGGATGCAGCTTCCTCCCCACCTGTCTGGAAGATCAGCAGTGGCTAGTAGTCTGTTGGGTGCACCAGGTTGGGGAGAGTCCTATTGATGTCCCTGATCCAGGCTCCAGGTAGAATACAAACTTCCCTACGATGAGGGTCAACTCTGCATATTGGGTCCTCCGTCCCTCTCAGAAGGGCATTGCCTACTAGAATTACCCTTCTTTCTTTCTTATTGGAGGCCGTCTTGAGGCATGGAGTCAACTGCCTCTTTCTATGTGACCTTGTAGGCGGGCCTTCCACCACATCCTCACCTACCTCTTCTTCAAGATCTAGGCCTCAAACCTATTACGGAGGGGCACCTGGGGAAGCAAAGCAGGTAGGGAGGGGGGTTGCCTGCGGCGCCTAACTGGAACTAGCTTCCAACCCTCCTCATCTTTTTGGTGCTCTACCTCTGCCCAACAGCAACAGGGCAGGGGCTGTCTTGGGTCTTCCCCCTCTTCCCGACAGGGCAGGGGGTCCATCACCTTCTGAGGGGGAACCCCCTGAAGCCTCTCTGAGTGGCACACCAGGGAGTTACTCCACCAGTCGATCTCCTTTTCACACTCCCTGATGGACCTCAGCATCACGACCTCTTCCTTAAGTTTTGTGACCATGATGAGCAGATCTTGCATCTGCTCACACCTCACGCAGGTAGAATGTTGGCTGTCCTCCCCCGGCAGCAGTAGGCTCTGGCATTCCCTGCAACCGGAAACCTGAACAGCCACGGTTCGGAGCAGGCAGTCAGTCTGAATTGCTACAGTCTTTTTGAGACAAGTTCTCTTTCTGGAGGTCACCATGGTCGGCAGCGGTCTGGGACAGTGGCAATAAGTGAGAGGGTCTAACAAGCAAAAAGTGACAACCTGTGCACCCTAGTGCATGAGTTATACACGCGCTGCTGCAGCACAGTGTGGGTGTTACTCACCCGCGTCACAAGCTGGTTGCCCCTCCTAGTGCCTGGCGAGCAGTGATGCCTTATTGCCCTCCCAGAGGCTTTTTCAAGGCAAGGGGCGGGGGTGTGATCGCCCTCACCGTGGTAACGCCCACTCCACATCACCTGCTCTTGCAAGGGCTGCCGGGAGCTTCTGGGTCTCTCGAGAACGAAAGTGCCCAACTCAGAGAAAAAAAAAAGGCTTCTCTGTACCTCGAAGATTTTGCTTAATTGGGACCCGCTGAGCTGGTACTGATCAGCTGATCTCAGGAACTGGATGGATATCTATAAACTCTTCAGAAGGGATAGGCAAGGAAGGAGAAGAGGTGGAATAGCCCTGTATGTTTGAGAGCATTTTGACTGTCTAGAGCTTGATGGTGGTGATGATAGGGTTGAGTGTTTATGGGTAAGAATCAGAAAACCAGCAAGGCAGATATTGTGATGGGAGTATGTTACAGATCACCCAACTAGCAAAAAGAGGCAAATAAAATATTCTGCAGGCAGATGGGAGAAGTCTCATGATCGCTAACCCTAGTTCTCATGAGGGACTTCAACTTACCAAATGTCTGCTGGAAATATAACACAGCAGAGAGAAAACAGTCTTGGAGGCTCCTGGAGACAACTTCCTGACACAGTTGGTCAGTGAGCCAACCAGGGAAGGTGCCCCACTGGACCTGTTTGTGAACAGAGAAGGACTTGTGGGTGATGTGATGGTTGGAGGTTTTGTTGGGCACACCAATCATGAAATGATCGAGTTTTCCATTTTTGGAAAAGGAGGGGGATTCATAGAACTGCTACCTTGGACTTCCAAAGGGCAGACTTTGATCTGTTTAGGAGGCTGGGTGACAGAGTCCCTTGGGAGGCAGTCCAGAAGGACAAAGGAGTCCAGGAAGGCTGAACATTCTTCAAGAAGGAAATCTTAAAGGTGCAGGAGAAGGCTGTCCCAAAAGACGAGCCGGCAGGGAAAAAGACTGGCCTGGTTGAACAGAGAGCTTTGGCTGGAACTCAAGAAAAAATAAAAACGGAGAATTTATGACCTTTGGAAGAAGGCACAGGCAACTCAGGAGGACTACAAGGATATTGTGAGGCTATGCAGGGAGAAAATTAGAAGGGCTGAAGCCCAACTAGAGCTGAGTCTGACCACTGCTATCCTGACAACAAAAAATGTTTCTATAAATACCTGAGCAACAAAAGGAGGGCTAAGGAGAATCTCCACCCTCCGGTGGATGTGGGGGGAAACATAGTAACAGAGGACGAGGGAAAAGCTGAGGTACTAAATGCCTTCTTTGCCTCAGTGTCTAATAGTAAAATCATTTGTGTTCCAGGTACTCAGTCCCCTCAGCTGGAAGACAGGGATATGGAGCAGAATGAAGGGGTAATGGTTAGTTACTTGCTACACCACTTAGACATGCACAAGTCTGTGGGGCTGGATGGGATCCACCCAAGGATACTGAGGGAGCTGGTAGAGATGCTCACTGAGCCACTTTTAATCCTTTGTCAGCAGTCCTGTCTAACCGGGGAGATCCCAGTTGATTGAAAGTTGGAAAATGTGACTCCCATCTACAAGAAGGGCTGAAAGGAGGATCCAGGGAATTACAGGTCTGTCAGTCTGACCTTGGTGCCAGGGAAAGTCATGGAACAGATCATCCTGAGTGCCATCATGCTGCACATACAAGACAACCAAGCGATCAGACCCAGTCAGCATGGGTTTATGAAAGGCAGGTCCTGCTTGACCAACCTGTTCTCCTTCTATGGCAAGGTGACCCACTTAGTGGATGAGGGAAAGGCTGTGGATGTTGTCTACCTAGACTTCAGTAAAGCCTTTGACACTGTTTCCCACAGCATTCTCCTGGAGAATCTCCTGGAGTCTTCTCATGGCTTGGACAGGCATATTCTTTGCTGGGTAAAGAACTGGCTGGATGGCTGGGCCCAAAAAGTTGTGGTAAATGGAGTCAAATCCAGTTGGCGGCTACTCATGAGTGGTGTTCCCCAGGGCTCAGTGTTGGGGCCAGTTCTGTTTAATCTCTTTATCAATTATCTCGATGAGGGGATTGAGTGCACCCTCATTAAGTTTGCAGATGACACCGAATTGGGTGGGAGTGTTGATCTACTTGAGGGTAGGAAGGCTCAACAGAGGGATCTGGACCAGCTGGATTAATGAACTGAGGCCAATTGTATGAGGTTTAACAAGGCCAAGTGCCTGGTCCTGCACTTGGGTCACAACAACCCCATGTGATGCTACAGGCTCAGGGAAGAGTGGCTGGAAAACTGCCTGGCAGAGAGTGATCTGAGGGTGTTGATCAACAGCCGATTGAATATGAGCTATCAGTGTGCTCAGGTGGCCAAAAAGGCCAACAGCATCCTGGCTTGTATCAAGAACACTGTGGCCAGCAGGACTAAGGAAGTGATTGTCCCTTTGTACTGGGCACTGGTGAGGCCACACCTTGAATACTGCATTCATTATTGGGCCCCTCACTACAAAGAAGACATTGAGGTACTGGAGAGAGTTCAGAGGAGGGTGACAAAGCTGGTGAAGTGCCTAGAGAACAAGTCTTATGAGCAGAGGCTGAGGGAACTGGGGTTGTTTAACCTGGAGAAAAGGAGGCTGAGAGGAGACCTTATCACACTCTACAACTACCTGAAAGAAGGTTGTAGCATGGAGGGTGTTGGTGTCTTCTCCCAAGTAGCAAGTAATAGGACAAGAGTGAATGGTCTCAAGTTGCACTAGGGGAGGTTTAGATTGGATATTAAGAAATATTCTTTCATGGAAAGAGTTGTGAAGCACTGGAACAGGCTGCTCAGGGAAGTGGTAGAGTCACCATCCCTGGAGGCGTTTAAAAGATGTGTAGATGAGGTTCTTAGGGACATGGTTTAGTGCCAGTGTTAGGTTAAAAGTTGGACTCAGTCTTGAGGGTCTCTTCCAACCAAAATGATTCTATGAATATTAATAATTAGAGAAAATAATGCAAAATATAGAAAACCAATGCTGAATTTCCCAGCGGCCTGCAGGTGGCTGGCGTCATGCCAGCCAGTGCTGGGCAAACATTGGGGAGTCCTGGACTGGACTTGGCAGTAGACAGGAACTAGATTCAGAGATTCACAGACTGGAATCAGGATCAGGATTGCAGGCAGGAGAACAGGCAGGGTCCTCTACAGATGTGTCACGGTCCATTCGGTGACGGACTCATGATGGTTCGTTTACCTTGATCTCGAAGTGCAAAATTAAGGCAACCAAAATGCCAAGGGGTTATAATTCAATCAAACAGTGTTACTTTATTAATTTGCCCATAAAGCGGCACGCAATAGAGAGAGAGAGAGTAAGAAAAAGAAAAGGGAAAAGAAATGGGGAAAAGTAAAGATGAGAAATGAGGTTGCGTTTATCACCAGTCCAGTTTCAGAAGCATCCCTCTGGTCTCCGGTCCTGTGGAGTCCTGCCGGTCCTCCGTCATGGTTCGGGATCCTCTGGCGGGAAGATCTTCAACGGTGTCCATTCGGGAGTCATCTCTTATGCTTCTTCACCCCTCCTCGCTCCCATTGTTTGAGGCCAATCTCCGCCTTGATTTCGCAATCCAGGCTTGTACTGCGCAGCCTCGAAAGATTCATGCTTTCTTTTGCCAACGCTTACGTGTCCAGCATTCAGGGATCTTTCTCTGGTCCATTGGGTGACCTCAGGACCCTTGGCGAGCTTCTGGGCATACTCCTTTTTGTTGACCATTGTTTGGGGGAGCAGGTGGGGGACACATGTAACTGAGGCTGCAGGTGAGAACACATCTTCTGGACGGCAGCTATTGTCCCTGGGTCGAAGAGACCCCTCATAACAATAACTTTCAGGAGGTGGGGGCTGGTTTGGCTGAAGCAGCAGGCGAAGTCCACACAACAACCATTGTAAGCAGCAGTCCCCCTGTATCGGAGAAACCAGTGCAACACAATGCTTCTCGGGCCTCTCTCCAAGTCATTGTCCATGCATTCTTTCTGTCAGGGCCTCAGTTCTCTAAGTTCTTGATGGCGATGTTCAGGCAAATACTGCTCCATCTTCGGACCAACTCTCACAAGATGCCACATGGATGAAGACAGCCAGTCCTTTGTCATCTTCCACCTTTAAACTGAGTATGTCATGGATGGCATGGAATACCTAGTTGGTCAATTTGGGTCACTTGTTCTGTCTGCCTCTCCCTACATTTATTTGTCATAAGTTTATCAGCAGCCTTGGCTGCTATAGCAATAAAAGATAAACCTGGGTCTTTTCTGCATACCATTCCTACAATTAGCTCAGTAAAACTGGAAATATCAGCTGTTATCAGCTCCAGAGCAAACACTGTCCTAAAAACATGCAACCAACTTCATAAAAATGCAGTTACTTAGAAGAACCTAGCTGAAAGGAAAATTCACTAACCAAAACCAGGACAACTTGCCCTTGTTGAAGCCATGCTGGGTGTCTTGAATCAGATCCCTGTCCTCCATGTGCCTTAGCATAGCTACTAGGAAGATCTGTTCCATGATCTTCCAGGGCACAGAGGTGAGGCTGACAGGTCAGTAGTTTCTGGGGTCCTCCTTTCTACCCTTTTTAAAAATGAGTGCTGTTTCCCTTTTTCCAGTCTCCAGGGACTTCACCTGACTGCCATGACTTCTCACATATCATGGAGAGTGGCTTGGCAACTACATCAGCCAATTCCTTCAGGACTCTGGGATGCATCTCATTGCAAGGGTGAAAAATCATGGACTCCACACAAAACAATATGAATTCAAGCAAAGCCATTTATTACAGAAACAAGTCTCCTTATATATGCAGTTATTTCCTGATCACGCATCCACATTCCAAGCATGCATTAGCTGATTGGATATTGTCCATGTTCACAAGCTGTCTACGTGCCCGAGTCTCACTGCTAATAGGACTGTTGATTTATGTCGTGTTTTCAGCTTTCCGAGGTGACCTTGAAATTCCTTTGGGCCTGGCTAGTTTAATAACAAATCTCCATCTCATAGAAACCCATCCATACATTAACTTCAAGAAAATCCCTCAAATCTCCCACATGAAAGTGTTAATATATCTATATGAATCCTGTTTTTCACAATGAGGTGCAAAACAGGACTTATCTTGCAGGTTGTGTCTATGGTTTGCAGCCATTTTGTTTTCAAAGATAGAATGCAAGTAGATAAAATTTTGGTAAAATATGAGCAGAACTTTACAACATACAGTTTAAGATTTCAGCAAATTTAGCTTACTAAGTAACGTGAAACAGACAGTATATTAAAAATCACATAATTTAATAATTCTAAGTGATTAATTCTATCTGAAATGCACTTACTTAAGCTAAATGATTAATATAAAACTTGGGCTCATCTATTGATCTGTGATTAGTAAAAGATCATTGCCATACAGACATGTCTAGTAGAGAGAGCTCAATGTAGGCTCACCCAGGCTGTCATATTTATGGAATAAAGTGATTGACTCATAGTCAAACGGGAAAGGTATGCATGAGACTCCTTGCACCCACAACTTATCGGTGTTCAGTGTGTTGTTCTGCTTCCTTGTGAGTTTCCTAAAAGGAGTTATTGGGTTGGCTACTGTTCAGGCCTTTACCTCATTTGGAGCCTGTAGCAAACTGCTGCTGGTTTGGTTGGGGGAGGAGTCAAGTGCATCCATCACAGAATTATTATTGTTGCTACCCACTGGCATGCATCCTCTGAAAGAATGAGTAGTCCACCACTGAGAGGGCGAAAAATCATGCACTCCACACAATCCAATATGAATTCAAGTGAAGCCATTTATTACAGAAACAAACCTCCTTATATATGCAGTTATTTCCTGATTACACATCCATGCTCCAAGCATGCATTAGCTGATTGGATATCATCTATGTTCACAAGCTGTCCACGCGCCCGAGTCTCACTGCTAATAGGTCTGTTGGTTTATGTTGTGTTTTCAGCTTTCCAAGGTGGCCTTGAAATTCTTTTGGGCCTGGCTAGTTTAATAACAAATATCCATTCTATAGAAACCCATCCACACAGTAACTTCAAGAAAATCCCTCATATCTCCCACACGCCACTTCAGGTCATGCACAGCCAACCCTGAAGACCTCATATTCAGCACAAGATATGCTATTCACTATCCCAAGCAGCTATACGAAAGAATGGGAGACTAAAGCTGTCCAGGGAATGGAGGCTGAAAAGATCAGTAACTTCAGTCTCACATGCACTAATCACAAAATTGGTTGGCCACAGGGGTTGACTACAGCACTGAAAGAGATGAAGACAGTTAGGTACCTCTGTGTACCCTGTGAAACACTGGTCTGAGAGCGTATAACCCACGCTGCCTTGCTGCCTGCAGTATCAGATCATTCCAGGAAGAAGCTTGCCCCTGGAATACTGGGGCTCCATATCACATCTTACAAGGTCTGTTTTTTCAGTAGTTATTTACTAGCCTTGTTATCTGGTACTAGTTTCGCCAGCAGAGTAGAATTCCACCTTACATTATGTTATCTTCACTGCAGCTTGAATCTCCAACATCCACTGTTGCACAGACAACAAATGCCTTCTCCATCAAATCCAACTGCGTGTGGTTTTTAAACAATCAAGATCCTCTTGACCCAGAAGAGAATGCAGGGGATACCGTTAACTGTGATGTTAAGACTGTAGTGGTTGTGGGTAAACAGCCTTCAGGGTCCTCTTTCCAGCTGTTCTTTCCTGCTGACAACATGACTGACCACATAAAAGATCATCATCAAGGGATGGGTATTTCAGGAATGTCACCATTTACTGCAGGGCAACAATAAAACATGGCAGATGCTGTTAACCCCCTGCCCCCCCACTAAGGAAAAGTAATAAGAGGAAAAGGGAGAGAGACAAATTGGAAAAGTTAAAAATGCTCTACTAATGGTACTAATAAGTAGAGAAAATAATACAAAATCAATCTTGACTTTCCCAGTGTAGCACGGCTGGCCCGCAGTGGAGTTGGCATTGCTCCAGCGGTTGCAGGGCAGCTACCTGGAAGTCCTGGGCTGGACTCAGCAGTAAACCAGAACTGGATTAAGGGATGCAGTGAAACAAAGAAATAAACTTATCAGCAAAGTCAATTATACTGTTAAGCAGGCATTCTTTATTGACAGAACTGGGACTGGATGCTGTTGCACTGCTTATATTCACACAATTATTACATATTCATTACAATTTTTGGGAATTTTTAACATGCTATCATCTATACTAAGAAATAATTGCATAATCATTAGGTTAGTATGAAGTTATTTATTTCACAGTCTTTGCTGCCATGTAGCGTCGTTTACAGTTACTGCTGCCTCTTTCAGGGGGGCTTCTGAGGGTCCACTGATTGACCTCTCCACATTGGCAGTTCTTCATGGAAGTGCAATTGGTACACACTTACAGAAGTAATTGATTACTTTTTTACTTACAATATATCTACTGATTACTAGTCAAACATAAGCTAAGCACTCTGCTTCTAAACAATGTATTACTTAATCTTCTGTCTCCAGCTTGTCATGCAGGAGGATCTAAAATTTGAAAATTATCCTCTTGTTTTGCAGGTGATTAGAAAGCATTTATCATGTCAATTGATTAATGATGGGTGTGTCTTTTATAACTTAATCACAGTATACATTAATTTAGCAGCTTCTCTTCAGCAGGGCCTGGAACTAGGCCAAAGATCACAGGCAGAACAGGCAGGGTCCTCTTCAGATGCCGGCCATGGCTGAAGAGAGCGAGACCCTCGTGATCTCGCACTTTTATGTGGTGTATGACGTGTATGGGATTGAATACTTAGTTGGTCAGTTTTGGTCACCTGTTCTGTCTTCCCCTCCTTGCAAATACACCCCTATAATTTACAGGACATGCAAAATTTATCAGTAACCTTGGCTGCCATAGCAATAAGTCTAAACCTGTGTCTCTTCTGCATACCATTGCTACTGTTATCAGCTCCAGAGTGAACAGTGTCTGAAAAAACATGCAGCCAACATCAGAGAAGTGCAGTTACTTAGAAGAACTAAGCTGAAAGGAAAATTCACTAAAAGAGAACTGATCTTATGCAACGATGAGAATGATGCATACAGACATGCATATGGAAAAGCAAACAGAAATGCAGACACAGAGTTCTTGTTAGCAGCAAGAACAGACCCAGGCAGAGCTGAGCCGAGCTGAGCTGAGCCTTCTTTAATTAGCCTTTCTCCATTTATAGCTTTACAGATACGGGCCTGGACCAAGAGATTAAACAGGATGTTTTTTTCAAAAAATGTTATTCCAAACACAGGCTCAGACCCAACACTCACATGCCATACATCCTGGGGATGGTGTTTTGGCCCGAGATATCATTCTTACTGGTCTGGGATATCACTCCTTCACAAACACACAATCCTGTGTAACTTGTCAAGGCCACCTTTTTTTTTACTGATTGCTGTGATTTAATCATGTTAGTATTAGTCTACTTTGGCGGTTCAGATGGTCATGTTAGTATTGATCTTCCTTTATCATCCAGGTGGCTGGAGCCATATGTCCTGCCATTCCCAGTCTTGTTTTAAACAAAACCAGGACATTCCACCCCTTATTCCATACCATTTACATCATACCCAAATCACTACTGCTTTTTACCTGTCTTCAAATGTATATACACACACATATCACTAGTTCATGATTCATCTTTCTTCACAAAAAGTTTGTTAAGATCATTTAGTTCATGGCTGCAGGTCTCTGTCACAGTAGTCTCTCTAGGCAGGAGAGATGGTGTATAATCTGGTGCACTTCATGCCCAGGAACTGCAGCTTAGGGATGTCAGTCTTGAGGAAGTTACTGAACGCCACTCAGTGAAGCTAGCTCAGGTTTCATCAACACTGCATCAACCTAAAAGATAGTTACTAAACACTTAGTATCATGCAGCAATTAACATCATACAGTTTGAAACTGAGTATTCTCACCCAGAATCAAATCTCCTTGAGGTATACATTAGACTTCACCATCCTTCAGCATCACCCACCAAGTACATCCAGGCCCTTGAGCAAAAACAATCCCACAGATGGGTTTGCCTTTGCCTAAAGAAAGAATAACCCAGACAGCTTTTCCTAACATATTCCTTCCATGCACCACAGGGACTTTATCCCCTTCTACTGTGTGTAAAAGGTCTGACTAAGCAGGGCCAGCTCGACTGATTGATACCGTGGTGTTAACTAACCAGGTGGCTTGTGCTAAATGCTTATCCCAGTTTTTAAAAGTTCCACCTCCAATTGCCTTCAGGGTAGTTTTTAACAAGCCATTGTATTGCTCAATCTTCCCAGAGGATGGTGCATGATAGGTGTCACGGAGGCACCCCGAGGCTAGTTTAAGGGACAACAGGGTCCAAAACAACTTTTATTAAACCAGTGAGAAACAGGGTTTTAGCACTCCAAAAGTGACTTAAATATAGGTTCGGATATCAGTTGAGGAAAATTATTAAGGGGCAGCAACTAGTACAACAGGCGGTCCACAGAGTGCATGCACATGGCTTCACCCAAAACAATGTCGGAGCCGCCCCTGAGTCCCAGAGGAGTACACACTTGCCTGAACACGATGCGGGATTATTCTTAAAGAGATACAGGTACAGAAAGTGTACGCTCGCAATTCCGCGAGGGTAAATTTATAATACACTCGCAATCCTGCGAGGGTTAATTTACTTACACATGCGAATGTGCACGGAATACTACACGTGCTTATGTGGAAGCACGGGAGGAAAATACACTCGCGACTGTGCGAGGAATTAATTTAAAGTACGCGTGCAAATGTGCACGGAAAGTTACTCATGCTTGTATTAAACGTGGAAAGTTACTCATGCATATGTGCACGGAAAGGATAAATACACTCGCGACTGTGCGAGGAAATAATTTTATACGTGCTTGTATTAAGCATGGGAAGTTACACGTGCATATGTGCACGGAAAGTATAAATATACTCGCAATCCTGTGAGAAGTTTTACTCACACACGTGGCGGCAAGGCAAGCAGAGTCTCCATCCCGAGGAGGGGGGCTCTCGGCCGCGGCATCTCGCTCGTGCTCCGAGAGACCCGCGACAATGGGCGAAGTCTCGACGAGAGTCCCGGTTTTTATAGGCTGATCAGACCTGACTGTAGGCATTCTAGAAGTTTCTCTGCACCCCCACACCGGCTGTGGGGTGCCCCTGAAGCCTCCAAACATCCTCCACACTGGCCGCAGGTGCCCAGCGGCTCACTGGCACCTCGGCACTCCCTTCTCCTAATGGCCCTGGCCAGAGTGCTCCGGGACCAAAGAAAAGAAGCTGTTAGCCTCAAGTAGCAGAGAGAGAGGGAGATGTGCCTACTCCTTCCATACTGAAGGGGGGGGGGTTAGGGGGGGTTTGCATTCTGCCACAATAGGAAATATGATATACTCATTCAATGCCATGCTCTTTGGCCCAGTTGTTTATGAGACTGTTTTTAAAATGAGTCCCATTGTCTGACTCGATTCTTTCTGGAGTGCTATGTCACCACAGGACTTGCTTTTCAAGGCCCAGGATAGTGTTCCAGGCAGTGGCATGAGACACAGGATATGTTTCCAGCCATCCTGCAGTTGCTTCCACCATTGTGAGGACATAGTGCTTGCCCTGGCAGGTTTGAGGGAGTATAATATAGTCAATCTGCCAGGCCTCCCCATATTTATTTTTCAACCACTGCCCCCCATACCACACAGGTTTTAACCTTTTGGCCTGCTTGATTGCAGCACATGTTTCACAATCATGGATAACCTGTCTATGGTTAAGTCAGTCCACCTCTCGGTCATGAGCCCATCTATTCTTGCATCCCTTCCTTGATGACCTGAAGCAGCATGGGCCCACTGAGCTAGAAGAAGTTCACCTTTACATTGCCAGTCAAAATCCACCTCAGCTACCTTAATCTTAGCAGCCTGATCCACTTGCTGATTGTTTTGGTGTTCCTCAGTGGCTCAACTTTTAGGCACATAAACATCTACATGATGTACTTTTACAGTCAGGTTCTCTAGCCAAGCACCAATGTCCTGCCACAAGGAGGCAACCCAAATAGGTTGGTCTCTGTGCTACCAGTTATTTTACTTCCACTGCTTTAACCACCCCCACAGGGCATTTGCTACCATCCATGAGTCAATGTAGAGATAAAGTACTGGCCACTTTTCTCTTTCAGCAATGTCTAACGCCAGCTGTATGGCTTTTACCTCTACAAACTGGCTTGATTCACCTTGTCCCTCATCAGCCTCTGTGACTTGTGTAGAACTCCATAGAGCAGCTTTCCACTTTCGATGTTTTCCTACAAGACAACAGGATCCGTCAGTGAACAGGGCATACTGCTTTTCATTATCTGGTAATTCATTATATGGTGAGGCTTCTTCAGCACACATCACCTCTTCTTCTGGTAACATTGCAAAATCTCTGCCTTCTGGCCAGTTTGTGATCATTTCTAAGATCCCTGGGCAATTAGATTTTCCTCTTTGAGCCTGCTGTGTGATTAATGCAACCCACTTACTCCATGTAACACTGGTTGTATGATGAGTGGAAGGAATCTTACCCTTGAACATCCAGCTCAGTACTGGTAATTGGGGTGCCAGGATGAGCTGTGATTCAGTACCAACCACTTCTGAAGGAGCTCAGACCCCTTCATATGCTGCCGGTATCTCTTTTTCAGTTGGAGTATAGTTGGCCTCCGAGCCTTTATATCCTCTACTCCAAAACCCTAGAGGTCAACCTCAAGTCTCACCTGGTGCCTTTTGCCAGAGGCTCCAGGTGGGACCATTGTCCCCAGCTGCAGTATAGAGCACATTCTTAATATCTTGTCCTGTCTGGACTGGTCCAAGGGCGACTGCATGTACAATCTCTTGTTTAATTTGTTCAAAGGCTTGTCGTTGCTCAGGACCGCATAGAAAATCATGTTTCTTTCGAGTCACTTGGTAGAGAGGGCACACAATCTGGATGTAGTCCAGCATATGCATTTTCCAGAAACCCACAACACCTAAGATAGCCTGTGTTTCCTTTTTGTTAGCTGGTGGGGACATAGCTGTTATTTTGTTAATCACCTCTATCGGGATCTGGCGACGCCCATCTTGCCATTTAATTCCCAGAAACTGAATCTCTTGGGCAAGCTTCTTGACCTTACCTCTCTTTATGGCGAAACCAGCTTTCAAAAGAATTCGAATTATTCTCTCACCTTTCTTGAAGACTTCTGCTGCTGTGTCACCCCATACAATGATGTCATCAATGAACTGCAGGTGTTCCAGAGCTTTACTTGGTTCCAGTGCAGTCTGGATCAGTCCATGGCAGACAGTAGGGCTATGCTTCCACCCCTGCAGCACTCGATTCCAAGTGTACTGGATACCCCTCTAGATAAAGGCAAACTGTGGCCTGCATTCTGCTGCCAAAGGAATAGAGAAAAATGCATTAGCAATGTCAATTGTAGCATACCACTTGGTTGCCTTTGACTCCAGTTTATATTGCAGTTCTAACATGTGCGGCATGGCAGCACTTAACAGTGGTGTAACTTCATTTAGGCCATGAGAGTCTACTATTAGTCTACATTCTCCACTAGGCTTTGGCACTGGCCATATAGGACTGTTGAAAGGTGAGTCTTACTGGTCACTCCTGGATTCTCTAGTTGTCAAATCAGTTTATGAATGGGGATCAGGGAATCTTGATTGGTGCGATATTGTTGTCTGTGCACCATCGTGGTAGCAATCGGCACCTGTTGCTCTTTGACCTTAAGCAGTCCTACAACAGAAGGGTTGTCTGAGAGATCAGACAAGGTAGACAGCTGTTTAATGTCCTCAGTCTCTACAGCTGCTATACTAAAGGCCTATCGATACCCTTTTGGATCCTTAAAATACCCTCTCATGAGGTAAGCTATACCAAGAATGCATGGAGCATCTAGGCCAGTCAGAATAGGGTGCCTTTCCCACTCATTTCCAGTTAGGTTCACTTCAGCCTCTAACACAGTCAATTCTTTGTTTCCCCCAGTCGCTCCAACAATACCGATAGATTCTGACCCTTTATGATTTGATGGCATCATTGTTCACTGTGCGCCAGTGTCTACCAGGGCTTTATACTCATGTGGTTCTGACATACCAGGCCATCGAATCCACACAGTCAAACTCGGTTGCCATTGTCCCTCTCCTCCACCTGGCTAGGGGCAGGGTCCCCCTAATTCTCTTTGATTGACTCTGGTAGGGAGACACAAGAATCCCATCTACCTTGGCTGGAAAGCTGCTCACTGGAAACCAGAGCAACTTTTCTCTTGGGAGCTTTCTTTTTCAACTCACGTACTCATGCCTCTAGGTCAGCAGTGGAATTACTCATATATTCCCCCTGGTCACACAGGAAAAAACATAATTCACCTTGTGATGTGTTCCATTTCTCTCGAGCTGGTCCTGCAGAAGGGCATCTTCTCCTAATAACTGTGACTTGCACCCGTGCAGGTAACAAGTAGAATCTATGCTCCCTCTTGGACAGTTTGTCACACAGTTTCTCCACAGCTGAGACACAGGCTTGCAGGGGAGGTGTGCTGGTTTTGTTAAAAACAAGTTTCTCTTTTAGTGAATTTGCCTGTCAGCTAAAGCCTTCATGTTAGCTGCATTTTCCTGGAGAACCCAACACATGTTTTAGTTAAACCTAGCAATGGAATGCAAGCTTATTGATAAGCACGGATGGACATCTCGCGAGAGTGGCAACAAGAAAACTGATGACCGAGAGACTGACCAATGGTGTATAACATTCCATTCACGTGAATACTTCATATAAAAGTGGAAGATCACGAGGATCTCGTCCCTTTGCCTTTTCCCTTTTTTCCTCATGGCTGACATTAGGAGAGGACCTTGCTGGTCGTCCCTGCGAACTGAGGCCTAGTGAGAGACTGAATCCAGCTCCGGTTGGCTACAGAGTCTAATCCAGGACTTTGGGTGCTGGCTCTGCAGTTGCTGAGACTTACAAGATTGGTTTTGTATATTTTGTATTATTTTCTCTATTCTTATTAGTAGCGTTAGTAAAACATCTTTAACTTTTCCAACTCTCTTCTCTCTGTCCTTCTTTCCCTCCCGATCGCCTGTCCTGAGTGGGAAGGGGGGAGAGGGAGGGGCAAAAGGGGGAAGTGGGGGGGAGAGGAGGTTAACAATACATCTGCCAGGGTTTGATTGTCACCCCGCAATCTTAACCCTCGACAATCGTCCCAAAGTTCAAGTTTAAGTTTTGAGTCACTAATGCTCGTAACAGTCTTTTCAGGTTTTAATTGCTTCACTGCAGTAATTATCAGTTTCCAGGTGGTTACAAGGCCAAGAAAATATTTTTCACTGTGACTGATTGTCTTCCACAACACAGTTCCCACTTTTTCCCAAGTCTCTATTTGAAAAACTCATAACAGGTCAGCAGGAAACCCACTGCCTCTGCACCAAATTAATAGTCTTTTGAGGTTACTCTCCTCATACTTCACCCCTCTCTTAGAGAGAATATGCGAGAGGAGTCGCAGTATTTCTTCTTCTTCTTTAAAAATATTCTGCCCCATCTCCTCTTGCCCCCATCTACTCACCTCTTTGGGTGTCCGTTGCAACGATATTGGATCCTTTATCCCTCCTCTGTCGCTTCTGTAGTGATCAATCAGGAGTCACACAGCCCGCAGACTGTGTCCCGGTCACGGTCCAGCCAAGTTGTTCCAGCTGGGGCTCGCTCCCTGCAGCAGTCGTCCCCCTTCTGTAAATTCTCCTTATGGATCACGTCGGGGTCACCAATTGCTAGGGGAAATCCCATGGGCAAGACTGCTTGAAGGAAAAGGGACCCAAGAGAGCTGGATCGCATTCAGAGATTGCTTCTTCCATGCTCAGGATCAGAGCATCCCCACACGCAGGAAGTCGAGGAAGGGAGCCAGGAGGCCTGTGTGGTTGAATAGGGATCTGTTGGGTATGCTCAAGCAGAAGAGGAGAGTTTACAGGTCATGGAAGCAGGGACTGGCCACTTGGGAGGAATATAAGGCTGCTGTTAGAGGATGTAGGAAGGTAGCTAAGACAGCCAAGACCTCCTTAGAATTACAGCTGGTGAGAGGGGTCAAGAACAGCAAAAAGAACTTTTTCAAATACATAGCAGATAAAACTAATACCAGAGACAATGTAGGCCCACTGATGAATGGAGTGGGTGCCCTGGTGGCAGAAGATACAGAGAAGGCAGAATTACTGAATGCCTTCTTTGTCTCTGTCTACTCTGCTGGAGGCTGTCCTGGGGAGCCCCATACCCCTGAGACCCCGGATGAAGCCAGGTCAATGGAGGAGTTTGCTTTAGTCGATGAGGACTGGGTTAGGGAGCTATTAAATAGTCTGGACATCCATAAATCCATGGGTCCAGATGGGATGCATCCGCGGGTGCTGAGGGAGCTGGCTGAAGTCATTGCTAGACCGCTCTCCATCATTTTTGCCAAGTCTTGGGAAACGGGAGAGGTGCCCGAGGATTGGAGGAAAGCAAATGTCACTCCAGTCTTCAAAAAGGGCAAGAAGGAGGACCCGGGTAATTATAGACCGGTCAGCCTCACCTCTGTCCCAGGGAAAGTAATGGAACAGTTTGTCCTTGGTGTCATCTCAAGGCACATCAGGGATAAGAGGGTCATTAGGGGCAGTCAGCATGGCTTTACCAAGGGTAGGTCATGCTTGACCAATCTCATAGCCTTTTATGAGAATTTAACAAGGTGGATGGATGATGGCAGAGCGGTGGATGTGGTCTACCCTGACTTCAGTAAAGCCTTTGACACAGTCTCTCACAGCATCCTCACAGCTAAATTGAGGAGGTGTGGTCTAGACAATAGAGTAGTGAGGTGGGTTAAAGAGAGAAGCCAGAGAGTGGTGGTCAATGGTGCGGAGTCTAGTTGGAGGCCAGTATCTAGTGGAGTGCCTCAGGGGTCAGTACTGGGGCCAATATTATTCAATATATTCATTAACGATTTGCACGAGGGAATTGAGTGTACTATCAGCAAGTTTGCTGATGACACTAAGCTGGGCGGAGTGGCTGACACGCCAGAAGGCTGTGCTGCCATCCAGCGGGATCTGGACAGGTTGGAGAGTTGAGCAGGGAATAACCTGATGAAATTTAACAAGGGAAAGTGTAGAGTCCTGCATCTGGGCAGGAACAACCCCAGGTTCCAGTATAGGTTGGGAAATTACATATTAGAGAGCAGTGTAGGGGAAAGGGACCTGGGGGTCCTGGTGGACAACAGGATGACCATGAGCCAGCACTGTGCCCTTGTGGCCAGGAAGGCCAATGGCATCCTGGGGTGTATTACAAGGGGAGTGGTCAGTAGATCGAGAGAGGTCCTCCTTCCCCTCTACTCCGCCCTGGTGAGACCCCATCTGGAATATTGTGTCCAGTTCTGGGCCCCTCAGTTCAAGAAGGACAGGGAACTGCTGGAGAGGGTCCAGCGTAGGGCAACAAAGATGATTAAGGGAGTGGAGCATCTCCCTTATGAAGAAAGGCTGAGGGAGCTGGGTCTCTTCAGTTTGGAGAAGAGGAGACTGAGGGGTGACCTTATTAATGTTTATAAATATATAAAGGGTGAGTGCCATGAGGATGGAACCAGGCTCTTCTTGGTGGCAAACAACGATAGGACAAGGAGTAATGGGATCAAGCTGGAACACAAGAGGTTCCACTTAAATTTGAGAAAAAACTTCTTCTCAGTGAGGGTGACAGAGCACTGGAACAGGCTACCCAGGGAGGTTGTGGAGTCTCCTTCCCTGGAGACATTCAAGGTCTACCTGGACATGTTCCTGTGCGACCTCACCTAGGCGTTCCTGCTCCAGCAGGAGGATTGGACTAGATGATCTTTTGAGGTCCCTTCCCATCCCAAACATACTGTGATACTGTGAAAACACACCCTAATACTGATTTGTTAAGAACACCACTGGGAACAGACGTTCCTGAGCCTATCTTCTAAGTAAAAACCATGAGAAGGGGTAAGAGGAGAGGGAAGCACAGAGCGGCGTACAGCGTAAGTGGGAGAAGGGGGGAAGAAGCCTTACAGTGTTTTTACACAAACAACACCATAAAGAGAGAGTTGTAACAACAACCAATAAAACAATTTACTTACATTCCTGACAAGTTGTTTGATTTTCAGAAAGGCAATACACAGAAACACGTAATATGTGCTATAAAACTTGCAGATATAGCTTATGTACAGGGGAAGCAGCTTGTCCCATACTAACTCAGTCCCACAGCTCTCTCATTCAGTGAGGACTGCTTATCCCTGTTATACCCAGGGATGTGTGGCCACAAAAATTTACTCACCCACTGGATTGCATGGTTACCGCCATACACACTCTGCTAGATGAAGAGCCTCACAGGGGTCAGACACTCACACGGGTCACCATTTGCGGCGATGAGGAACAATGCATACAGACGCAGACAGAGATGCACAGATACAAGGCCAAGCTGAGCCAGGCTGAGATCACTTTTATTAACAGTTCTCAATTTATAGATTTACAGATATGGGCCTGGACCAAGAGATCTCCTTAAGTATGAAGCATGACGCTAATGGGATGGAATACTCTTACTGATCAGTCTGGATGTCAGTCAAGCTCTGCCCCATCCGTACCCCCCTTCCTTGATGCCTCACACCTGTGGGTAGAGCACTCAGGTGTCCTTGGCTCTCCGACCAGAGCAATTAAAAACATAAACTCTGTGCTAGGGTGTTATCTCTTGTTCTCAAACTAAGTTCAAATGATGAGCGTGCTAGCTATGAAAAAGAAAGATTTCTAACTGCATGAAGAAAAATAACCCATTTTCAGTCAAACCACCACAAGTGGCAAGCACCATCTCTGTACTACTCCCATGTTGCCTGACCTTACTTCCCCTGACCATGTAATTTCTTTTTTTGCTGTATTTCAAGAAGAAGATCCCTGCTCAACCAAGCTGGCTTTTTGCCTCACCTGCTAGATATTTGGAGTTTTGGAAAGTACTTGGAAATACAAGGAAGGAGGATCTTGCGAAATATTGTAATCAATGGTGTCCGCTGTGTAAGTTAGATGACTAGAAGAAGTGGCCAGAGAATGGAACCTTGAAGTATAATACTTTGTTACAATGTATGTTGTTTTTAAAGTGAGAAGAGCAGGACAAAAAATAAATCTTTGCAAGAGATCATTAAATCGTTGCAGACAGTTTTACAGGTGGAATGGTTTGACCTTCAACAAGCTGGGAGAGAACTAACTGATAACACACAAGTCACAGAGAACTTGCAGAACACTCTGTGAGATGCTTTTCGTTATTAACCTGTTTTCTTTGTAGGTATCTGTTTAAGCACATTACAGTTTCATAAGTCTTTGCCAGTTATATGGTACAGTAAGTTCACAGACTGCTAAATCACGAGAATCCGTGGATTCAAAATGTACATTTTGTGATGATATGAAGACCATGAGTAATTCAGTTCTTTACCACGTGAATGTGATTATAAGATTTTGTGCGTGGTAGCTGATACTTTTATTTCTAGCATGCTAGCTTTATTCTGGTATCCAGACTTGCGCAACTCTCTGATAGGCTGTGTCTCATCTCGGTGTACTAAATTTGGCTCTTTTGTATGCGCACCAGGTAAAGAATCCTGTTTTTGGGATAACAGTTGTAGCACGCTAGATGAGACACTAATAAAAGCCTTGCCCAGTTCAATTTGCTAGGGCACCAGGGGGGGCAGGTGCCAATGGGGCTCCACCGTGCACTGACCTGTTTTGTCAGGGAGACCCAGCGATACCTCTACCTGGCTGAGCAGTAAGCAGATCAAAGGTGCAATGCTAAAATTTGGTTCAGGTACTAAAGTACCACCTTGCTCCCCATTAGGATGCATCCTTACACATTAGAGTAGATTTGTGGGGGAATCCTCTAAGAAAAGAAAGTTTGAAACAATATTGTATTCACGTGTGGCTTGAATGTGGGATTCTGGGTTATAGTGCTGTATTGCAATTACTGTTGTTCTGCAGATCTTTGGAAAAAATGGGATGAAGTACAGTACTGTAAGTTAATTTCCTCTTATTTTTATCTAACAATTTTGAGACGAGAAAAGAATTTAAGTTGTTAAACTCTGATTCACATTGAATTTACATGCTAGCTGCAGATATGGGAAAGAAAAGTAAATGCTATGATGGATGTGAACCTGGGAGAGGTTGTATTTAAAAGTTGGTAGAATATTAACTCATTCGGATCTAGGAAATTGAAAATAATGGATTGGTGGTTAATAAGCTGTTTATTGACACCTGTAAGAAATTGCAAAAGGTAAATGGGGCTGAGGAATGTAACTATTGCTCACCTAATAGGAACTGCATATAAAGTGTACTATGGCTGGAATGATATGGTAAAATAAAAAAGCAAAATATCCCAGGCCTGTGGTGTACAGCTTGAACATACATTTCAGGCCTGTGTCAAGCTGCAAGATAAACTCAGCTCATTGTAACTGAGGAGTCTGCTAGGGCCTGGCAACTCCCACTTGGTACCAGTGATTATACCACCTGCATGTCCTTGCCTGTATCTAAACTGCAGCGAGAAGAGAAATAAAATTAAAAAAAAATTAAAAAAAATAAAAAAAAAGGAAAAATCTATCTGCCCACTGCTAAAGCGGCGAAAGAGGGGCTTTAGTCCACCCCCCAGCAATGTTGCTGTTGGAGAACTGTAATTCTGAATGAAGGAGTCTGAGGGTGAAATTTAAAGGCATCCCCAGTGGATCCGTAGTTCTGATAAAGCTGGGAAATTAAACCAAAAATCTCTTAATAGACTTATTCTGTGCTAAATGGTTGTAAGAGACTTCTTCTGCTAGTTATGGAGGTCATGGGAAAGAAAGAAAGAAACCGCGACATATGGTGACTCCAACGTGATCCTGCATGAAGAGGATTTCGCATGAAGAAGAGACAGAGGTGAAGCTGTGACAGCCGAAGACGAACGAGATGTGGAGACGGAGCCCAGTACAGCTGATAGAGTAGCAGGGGGGAGCTGCCAAAGATCCGGATCCTTGAAAAGACACAACACCAAGAGTAGGTGAGCTGCTGGGAACAGGAGGGGGAACTTATATTATCTACATGAAAGTTGCTTCTGAAGAAGGAGGGTATTAGCCTTCTGGAATTGACTTTACGAAGGATGTTACTATGCGGCAAAGCACTACCCAAAGATGGAAAGAAACAACTGTTAACGCCATGGCACTTGTTGCTAGAGACTTTGAGAGGATTAAATGAGCAATGGGACATTGGCTTTCCCACAAAGATTTCTCAAATATCAGGCTAAATCATCGTCACTAACATTGTCAATCCAGCTTCTTTCCTCAGTGGTTACATTGGAAAACCAGTTCATCATAATTGCCTGGAAACCATCGAAGCAACATACTCCAGCCGACCAGATCTAAAGGGCAATCCTATGGAGAAAACTGAGAACTGCTTTATGTACGACAGCAGCAATATCCTGAACGGTGAAAGGCATGCTGGTTATGCTAGAACTACTAGTCATGAAGTGATGGAATCTGGACCTCTGCCTAAAATACTTCAGCACAAAAGGCAGAAATAATCGCCCTTACTTGTGCTCTGGAACTAGCTGAAGGTAAAACTGTGAACTTTTATGCAGACTCTAAGTATGCTTTCAGGGTTGTGCATGCGCACGGAACAATTTGGAAAGAAAAAGGACTCTTGAACTCTCAAGGCAAACATATCAAACATGCAGAAGAAATACTGGCAGCTCAACTTCCTAAGAAGGTGGCAATCATGCATATCAAGGCGCACCAGAAAGTGAGCTCGGAATTGGAAAGAGGAAATGAGCTGGTGGACAGAGAGGCAAAACTGGTGCCTAAGCAAAAGATAAAAGTAGAAAGTGCCCTAGTCCCCGACGGGCAGGTTATTTTAGAAGGTAAGCCAGAATATACTAAGGAAGGCCAGAAACTTATTATAGATTTAGAGGAATCATATAATGAGGAAGGGTGGGCTCACACCCCACAAGGGAAAACTTATTGTTACCTCCTATTTAGTTTGGCCTTTAGTAGCAGAAGCATTATATAAACATATGCAATAATGGCAAATTGATTTTTCGGAACTCCCAAGAAAAGGGGGGTGCCGATATTTGTTGGTACTGATACCTTTTCAAGTTGGTCAGAAGCACTCCCTACCAGAACAGCAAAAGCTCGGCAGGTAACTAAAACATTAGTACAAGAAATAATACCAAGGTTTGGAGTTCCAGCTGATATATCCTCTGATAAAGGGCCACATTTTATTTCAAAAATTGTACAGCAAATCAGTCAGCACTTGGGAATAGTGTCTGAATCAAAGACTGCTGCTACTGTTGTTGGAGTGCCGTTTAAACCATTTTAGCATTAACTTAACAATATGTTCTTCATATTTTATTCTCTGCTTTTGTAAAATTCACAAAAATAGTTTCACTATAGCTTCTTCTTCTGCAGACAAATTAGATCCCATATTTAACTATCCAGCCGCTCACCTGTATTCGTGAGACGGTGATTGCCCAGGCGTGTTTCTCGATCAGTCCAGCTGTCGAGATGATCGTTCGGCTGGAGTCCCTCCAGACGCTCGCTTCAGTGTTTCTGTGACCCTATCACGTTGGGGTCACCATTTGAGGGATTGACGACACGGACTCCTGGTGCAGGTGAACCAAAAGACCCTTTATTTAGGCAAGGCACTTACATTTATAGCTGGTAGCTATCGTACACACATTTAACTTTCTGTTTCGATTGGTTTATGCTAGCTGTTCATGCACTTAAAGCTATCTCGCAATTGGTTTATTTAATCTTGCACACGCTCTGGCAGTTTGGCTAACACACTGTAAATTGTTGGAGCGAATAAAGGACTCAGCATTCTGATTCAATATGTGAATCATGCAAAGCCGATTTATTACAGAAACAAGCCTTTTTATATATGCAGTTATTTTCTGATCACGCGTCCACGCTCCAAGCATGCATTAACTGATTGGATATCATCTATGTTCACGAACTGTCCATGCGTCTGAGTCTCACTGCTGATAGGTCTGTTGATTTACGTCGTGTTGCTGCCTTGTAGCTGCTGAATTGTTTTGCTTCTACAGCAGATCCTGTTTTCAGTTTTCCAAGGTGGCCTTGAAATTCCTTTGGGCCTGTCTAGTTCAATAACAAATCTCCGTCTAATAGAAACCCATCCACAGTAAATATCATGCTGACAGTGTTTCATCGACCTCCTCTTATCTTGTAGAAAATCATCCTGGTTCCTCATTCTATTTTAGTCAAGGACGTTCCAATAACTCAAGGTGACTGTCTGTAAGATATTCCACAAAGAAGGGCTTCTTCAAGTACATCAAGAGCAAAAGGAAGGCTAGAGAAAATGTAGGTCCAGTGCTGAGTGAGGTGGGTGCCCTGGTGATAGAGGATACAGAGAAGGCAGAATTACTGAATATTGCCTTTGCTTCCATCTTTACTGCTAAGACAAGCCCTCAGGAATCCCAGACCCTGGAGGTAAGAGAGAAAGACTGGAGAAAAGAAAACTTT
The DNA here is from genome assembly GCF_037038585.1 of Patagioenas fasciata. Classification (NCBI taxonomy): domain Eukaryota; kingdom Metazoa; phylum Chordata; class Aves; order Columbiformes; family Columbidae; genus Patagioenas; species Patagioenas fasciata. The sequence continues at coordinate 14,990,943 of NC_092559.1, read as the reverse complement.
CCCTTGGTTGAAGAGGATCAGGTTAGAGATTGTTAGGCAAACTGGACACCCACAAATCCATGGCCTCTGATGGGACGCACCCATGAGTGCTGAGAGAGCTGGAAGATGTTATTGCTAAGCCACTCTCCATCATCTTGGAAACGTCATGGATGAGAGGTGCCTGAGGACTAGAAGAAGGCCAACATCACTCCGGTCTTCAAAAAGGGCAAGAAGGAGGACCCAGGAAACTACAGACCAGTCAGCCTCACCTCCATCCCTAGAAAGGTGATGGAACAACTCATTCTGGACATCATCCCCAAGCATGTGGAGGAAAAGAAGGTTATCAGGAGTAGTCAGCATGGGTTCACCAAAGGGAAATCATGTTTGACCAACCTGATAGCCTTTTATGATGGTATGACTGGCTGGGTAGATGAGGGAAGAGCAGTGGATGTTGTCTACCGTGACTTGAGCAAGGCTTTTGACACTGTCTCTCACAACATCCTCATAGATAAGCTCAGGAAGTGTAGGTTGGATGAGTGCGCGGTGAGATGGATCAAGAACTGGCTGTATGGCAGAGCTCAGAGGGTTGTGATCAATGGTGCAGAGTCTAGTTGGAGGTCTGTAGTTAGTGGGGTTCCCCAGGGGTTAGTACTGGGTCCAGTCTTGTTCAACCTGTTCATCAGTGACCTGGATGAAAAGACTGAGTGTACCCTCAGCAAGTTTGCTGATGATACAAAACTGGGAGGAGTGTTTGATACACCAGAAGGCTGTGCTGCCATTCAGTGAGATCTGGACAGGCTGGAGAACTGGGCAGAGAAGAACCTAATGAAGTTGAACAAGTGTAGGTTCTTGTATCTGGGGAGGAATAACCCCAGGCACCATACAGGTTAGGGGTTGATGTGTGGGAAAGCAGCATTGCAGAGAAGAACCTGGGAGTCCTGGTCAACAACAGGTTGATCAAGAATCAGCGATGTGCCCTTGTGGCCAAGAAAGCCAATGGTATCCTGGGGTGCATTGGGAAGAGTGTGGCCAGCAGGTCAAGGGAGGTTATCCTCCCTCTCTGCTCTGCCCTGGTGAGGCCGCATCTGGAGTACTGTGTCCAGTTCTGGGCTCCCCAGTTTAAGAAGGACAAGGAATTACTGAAGGGAGTCCAGCAGAGGGCTCCAACTATGACTGGAGCATCTTTCTTATGAAGAGAGACTGAGAGAGCTGGGTCTGTTCAGCCTGGAGAAGGCTGAGAAGGGATCTTAGTTATGCTTATAAATATCTCAAGGTTGGGTGTCAAGAAAATGAGATTAGACCCTTGTCAGTGGTGCCTAACAATAGGATGAGGGGCAATGGGCACAGACTGAAACATAGGAGGTTCCATATGAATATGGGAAGAAACTTCTTTACTTTGAGGGTGACAGAGCACTGGAACAGGCTGCCCAGAGAGGTTGTGCAGTCTCCTTCCTTGGAGACATTAAAAACCCACCTGAACGCATTTCTGTGTGATCTGCTCTAGGTGAACCTGCTTTAGCAGGTGGGTTACACTAGATGATCTCCAGAGGTCCCCTCCAACCCCAACCATTCGGTGACTCTGTAAATTTTTGGTTTTTACTGTAAGAACAATCATCCACTGGAACAGCCTCCCCAGGGACATGGTAGAGTCCCCATCGCTGGAGGTTTTCAAGATGCCTTTAGATAGGGTGCTAGATAATCTCATCTGTGCTCCTGTTCTCACAAAAGGTTGGAGCAGATGTTCTTTCCAGGTCCCTTCCCACCTGGGCTGCTCTAGGACTCTACGATTCTTCATTGGATCATTGTTTAACAGCCCTTCACTCTCTCTGGTTTGGAGCCCAGTATCAGCAACAATGTCTGCGAGGCAAGACAAATTCCACCAGGCACCACAGACTTCTAAAACCTATGATAATCATCCAATCACCCAGTCTCTCTGAATGTATAAGTCATACTTTCCTTCTTCAGAATTCCCCTGCCCCCAGAAGAAGGAACACCTTCTAGATACCTTAGGGAGTTTACACTGACAAAACAATAGATCGCTACCTGGCTCAGTCAGTCAGCAAGCAAACACTGCACCAGTGTAATTTCAAGGAAACGTCATTGTCACGGAGGGACCCCGAAGTTAGTTTTAGGCGGACAACCAGGTCCAAAACGGGCTTTTATTCTGTCCGGGAAAGTCCGGGAAAACAACCAATTAGAAACGGGGTTTATACAATCAGTCACTCCGGTAACATAAAATACAGATTCGGATATCAACTTTGAGGAAATTATTGGGGTACAGCAAATAAGAATAATGGAGATCCACAGTGTGTATACACGTGGCTCACCAAAAACAATGCCAGAGCCGTCCCTGACTCCAGGAAAAAAATACACCCACGTGTTTAGGGAGAAATTATATTAAGGATATACGCTTGCCTGAATCTGGCAAGGAATTATTAAAGAAAATACACGTGCTTATATTTAAGCATGGAATACACTCACGTGTCTAGTGAGGAAAACATCCACCCAAGTGGCGAGGAATTATTTAATACACTCGCTTATCTGGTGAGGAAATATCTAAGTTATCACTCACCCACACGTGGAGACGAGGCAGTCCCATTTTTCTTTCGGGAGGTTACCTTAGACGGTATCCCAGTCCCGGGAAGGTTCTCGGCGGCAGCATTTGGCCCGCGCTCCAAGAGGACCACACAAAAGGCAGCCTCGGCGGACCCCATTTATAGCCGTGTCAGATCTGGCTGTGGGCAGTCTAGAAGCTTCGCGGCTTCTCTGCACCCCCCTACTGTGGCTACGTGCACCTCTGCACCCCCCTACTGTGGCTACATGAGCCCCCTCCTCTCTCCTAATGACTCTGGCCTGGGTCTCCCAATAAGGACCATTAACTTGCCCCATTGAAGGAGAGGAGGGAGGTGTGCACACATGCAGCTGCCACATCAGTTCTCAGCGAGGGGGGGGGAGGGGGGAGAGGTAGGGGGACAGTGTACTGCCACAGTCATGTGTCAGTTTCCACCTACTTCAGGTAAATAATTTCCATCTCCTCCCCGGGAAGATGAAAGATAAGTGAAGCCCTCAGCTTACTTAACACGCCTGTGTCACCAAACTTCACCTGATGGCTTGGGGATATAGAAGAGAAGAAGATGCCTTCCAGCGGGCATCTCAGATGCCTCAGTAATATAGTGAAGGATTGCCCTGCTTTGCCATGCACATCTCCCTTTTTTAATAGCTGTTAAAGATTAAATTTGCCGTCTCGTGATGTACTTCTGATTTGCTCTCACAGCATGAAGACGGTCTCTCCAACCACCCCCACCTCCACCATCCAGTGAGCTGGGGGTGGGCAAGAGGTTGGGAGGGGACAGAGCCAGGACAACTGACCCAAACTGACAGAAGAGATATTCCACTCTGTCAGAGAAGCACCAGAACTGCCATTCGGACCAATTGTTTTCTCCTACCATATCCCTCCTCACCAGAAAAGGGATACCAGAACCATAGAATAGAATAATATAAAAATAGAATCACTTTGGTTAGAAGAGATCCTTCAAGGTCATTGAGTCCAACCATAACCTAACTCTAGCACTAAACCATGTCCCTAAGAACCTCATCTATATGCCATTTAAACACCTCCAGGGATGGTGACTCCACCACTTCCCTGGGCAGCCTGTTCCAATGCCTGACAACCCTTTCCGTGAAGAATTTTTTCCTAATATCCAGTCTAAACCTCCCCTGGCACAACTTGAGACCGTTTCCTCTTGTCCTATCACTTGCTACTTGGGAGAAGAGACCAACACCCTCCATGCTACAACCTCCTTTCAGATAGTTGTAGACAGCACTGAAGTCTCCCCTCAGCCTTCTTTTCTCGAGGCTAAACAGCCCCAGTTCCCTCAACCACTCCTCATAAGACTTGTGCTCCAGGCCCCTCACCAGCTTCATCGTCCTCCTCTGCACTCTCTCTAGTATTTCAATGTCTTTCTTATAATGAGGGGCCCAAAACTGAACACAGCATTCAAGATGGGGTCTCACCAGCGCCAAGTACAGTGGAACAATCACTTCCCTAGTCCTGCTGGCCACACTATGCCTGATACAATCCAGGATGCTGTTGGCCTTTTTGGCCACCTGGGCACACTGCTGGCTCATATTCAGCTGGCTGTCAATCAACACCCCCAGATCCTTTTCTGCTAGGCAGCTTTCCAGCCGCTGTTCCCCGAGCCTGTAGTGCTGCCTGGGGTTGTTGTCACCCAAGTGCAGGACCCAGGACTTGCCCTTGTTAAACCTCGTACAATTGGCCTGAGCCCAACAATCCAGCCGGTCCAGATCCCTCTGTATAGCCTTCTGACCCTCAAGCAGATCAACACTCCTACTGAACTTAGTGTCGTCTGCAAACTTACTAAGGGTGCACTCAATCCGTGGCGATGAGAACGACGCATACAGAGATGCATAGACAGAGACGCACAGACACAGAGTTCTTGTTGGCAGCGAGAGCAGAACCAGGCAGAGCAGACCTGAGCTGGCCTGAGCCTTCTTTAATTAGCCTTTCTCCATTTATAGCTTTAAAGATATGGGCCTGGACCAAGAGGTTAAACAGAACGTTTTTTTCAAAAAATGTTATTCCAAACACACACGCCCAGGCCCAACACTCACACGCCATACATCCTAAGGGCGGTGTTCTGGCCTGAGATATCATTCTCACTGTTTTGACTGATTGCTGTGATTTAATCTTGTTAGTAGTATTTCTTCTTTGACGCTCTGGATGGTCATGTTAGTATTGATCTTCCTTTATCATACAAGTGGCTGGACCTGCATGTCCTGCCGTTCCCACACAATCCCCTCATCTGGATCATCGATAAAGATATTAAACAGAACTGGCCCCAATACTGAGCCCTGAGGAACACCACTCATGACCGGCTGCCAACTGGATTTGGCTCCATTCACAACTCTTTGGGCCCAGCCATCCAGCAAGTTCTTTATCCATCAAAGAGTACACCCATCCAGGCCATGAGCTGTCAGCTTCTCCAGGAGAATGCCGTGGGATACAGTGTCAAAGGCCTTACTGAAGTCTAAGTACACAATATCCACAGCCTTTCCCTCATCTACAAGGTGGGTCACCTTGTCATAGAAGGAGATCAGGTTGCCTGCCTTTCATAAACCCATGCTGACTGGGACTGATCGCTTGGTTGTCTCGTATGTGCTGTGTGATGGCATTTAGGATGATCTGCTCCCTGACCTTCCCCGGCACTGAGGTCAGACTGGCAGGCCTGTAATTCCCTGGATCTTCCTTTCGGCCCTTCTTGTAGATGGGCATCATGTTTGCCAACTTCCAGTAAACTGGGACCTCCCCAGTTAGCCAACATTGCTGATAGATAATGGAAAGTGGCTTAGTGATAACCTCCGCCAGTTCCCTCAGCACCCTTGGGTGTATCCCATCCGGCCCCATAGACTTTTGGGTGTCCAAATGGTGTAGCAGGTTGCTAAGCATTTCCCTTTGGAGTATTGGGGCTTCATTCTGCTCCCCATCCCTGTCTTCTGGCTCAGGGGGCTGGGTACCTGGAGCACAACTGGTCTTACTATTAAAGACTAAGGCAAAGAAGATATTTAGTACATCAGCCTTTCCCTCATCTTCTGTCACTGTTTCCCCTCACATCCATCAGGAGATGGAGATTCTCCTTAGCCTTTCTTTTGTTGCTGATATATTTATAGAAACATTTCTTGTTGCCTTTTACAACAGTGGCTGGGATTAAGTTCTAGTTGGGCTTTGGTCCTTCTAATTTTCTCCCTGCATAACCTCACAGAGTTCTTGTATTCCTCTTGAGTCACCTGCCCCTCCTTCCAAAGGTTATAAATTTTCTTTTTATTCCTAAGTTCCAGACACAGCTCTCTATTCAGCCAGGCCAGCCTTCTTCCCCGCCAGCTCGCTTTTGGGCACATGGGGACAGCCTGCTCCTGTGCCTCTAAGATTACCTTATTGAAGAGAGACCAGCCTTCCTGGACTCCTTTGTCCTTCAGGACTGCCTCCCAAGGGACTCTGCCAACCAGCCTCCTAAACAGATCAAAGTCTCCCCTTCGGAAGTCCAAAGTAGCAGTTCTGCTGACCACCCTCCTTACTTCTCCAAGAACAGAAAACTCAATCGTTTCATGATCACTATGCCCAAGGTGACCTCCAACCAACACATTGCCCACAAGTCCTTCTCTATTTACAAACAACAGATCCAGCGGGGTACCTTCCCCAGTAGGTTCGCTGACCAGCTGTGTCAAGGAGTTGTCCTCCATACACTCCAGGAGCCTCCTAGACTACTTCCTCTCTGCTGTGTTTTATTTCCAGCAGACATTCGGTAGGTTTAAGTCCCCCACAAAAACAAGGGCTAGCGATTGGGAGACTTCTCCCAGCTGCCTGCAAAATATTTCATCTGCCTCTTCATCCTGGTTGGGTGGTCTGTAACAGACTCCTACCAGGATATCTGCCTTGTTGCTCTTCCCCTTGATTCTCACCCATAGACACTCAACCCTATCATCACCCTCATCATGCTCCAGACTATCATAACACCCCCTGACATACATGGCTACCCCACCTCCTCTCCTTCCTTGCCTATCTCTTCTGAAGATTTTATAACCATCTAATGCAGCACTCCAGTTGTCAGAATCATCCCACCATGTTTCTGAGATGGCTACTATATCATAGCTTTTCTGCCTCACAATGGCTTCCCACCCCTCCTGTTTGTTGCCCATGCTGTGTGCATTCATACAGATGCACTTCAGCTGGGCCATTAATCCCGCCACCTTTTTCTGGTGAGAAGCCCTAAATTCCTTGGTGGCCATCCTCAAGTGCTTCCACGATTTCTGACAGATCATTAACCCTTGTGTTTATCCTACTGCGTGGCTCTCCATTCCCTACCTCCACTGGGATGGCAGTCTGAAGGGCCTCGCTAGCACCCCTTCCCTCAAATGCTGGCATGCCGCCCTTGGGTATGCTTCTGCCACATCTGGTTTCCTCCCCTCCCCGCTTCAAATCTAGTTTAAAGTCCTCTCAATGAGTCCTGCTAACTCCTGCCCCAGGATCCTTTTCCCTTTTTGAGACAGGTGTGTCATATTTCTTGCTAGCAGACCAGGTGCCGTGTAACCCAGCCCATGATCAAAACCAAAAAATTCTGCCAGTGACACCAGTCCCACAGCCAGGTACTGATCTGGCGGTCTTCCTGCATCTTTCCTCCTGAAACCCTGCAACTGTGGGGACAGAGGGGACACTACTTGTGCTCCTGACCCTTTGATCAGTCATCCCAAGATCCTGAAGTCTCTCTTGATTGCCTTTCGTTTTCCCTTTTCACTTACATCATTGCCTACCTGAAAAATTATTAGGGGATAATAGTCTGAGAGCCTAACATGGGCAGGAAGTTTACTTTTTATGTCTTTAACGCTGGCCCCAGGGAGGCATCAGACTTCCCGAAGAAGTGGGTCTAGCCTGCATATAGGGCCTTCTGTTCCCTTTAGAAGGGAGTCTCCCACGAACACAACCCACCTTTTTTCCTTTGTGGGAGCTGTTTTGATGGAGGGCACAGAATGACTTATCCTCTGCGGCACTTCCAACTTAGCGGAACCGCCTCCCTCAATGTTGTTGCTTGGTTCCACTTGCAAGGCCTCATACCTGTTTTGCGAGGGAACCTGGGAAGGTGGGGTGGTCACAAAAGGGACCCTCCTCCTTCTACGCCGAGCAGGAACACGCTGCCATTGCCCCCTATCCCTCGTGTCACTGCATTCCACATCCAGAGCCTCATGCCTGTTGAACGGAGGCACCCGGGAGGGTGGGGTGGGTAAGGGGGTGTTTCTCCTGCCAACCCAAGTGTGGACTTTATTCCATTCATCCCTTTCCCTTGCCCTGATTTTTTCAGTCAGGCAAGGGGAGGATACAGGAATCCCTTGATCTTCATTTCTTGCTGGTGGTCTTATCTGTCTGTGGGTGACCAAAGCTTGATCCCACAGGTCGATTTCCTTTACCAGCTCCCTGATACTTCTCGACCTTTCTAACTCCTCTTTCAGTTCTACTACCAGGCTGAGGAGGTCATCCAACTTCTCACACCTCACACAAATGTTTTCTCTACTGCCACTCTATACCAGTGAAAGGCTCTGGCATACTCTGCAGACTGAGGTCTGGGTGGCTGCATGTTCCCATGGCAGCTCTGTCTGGGTTGTTACCTCTATGTTGTTGAGTGCAGAGTACTTACCTTTGCCCCGAGTGGGTACCATAGTTGGCTCCTTCTGCGAGGGTGACGAAAACCAATTGAGGTAATCACTTGAGCCAGCAAAGCTTCCTCACCCTACCCACTCACCCTTCAGCGCAAACTGCCACACTAACTGCCTCACCCCTGTTTGCTGGCCTTGTTTGCTACGCTCCCTAGGAGGCCATTTGAATCTTCCTTGGTTGCTCCTGGCAATGCCCCCTCTGCATCAGCCCCTCTCACAAGATCAGCTGGTTCACAGCAATTCTCTCAGCATGACCACAGTTTTGCCCGGCTACAGGATTCCCTCCTCATCTCCTCAATCCGTGCCTAGGCTCAGCTCTTAACATAGCCACTGCTGCGCTCTTCGTTTCACCACGTTAAAATATCTGGCAGTTTCTCTGTAGCCGTTGCTGTGCTTGTTGCACGTCGCTGACTGAGAGGCCATAAAACACAGCCATTGATAAAGCACTCCAACAGGAGTTGGATGCTTCCAACACATTGCACTGTGCCGAAACCACCCTTGTATGGCACACCTGTAGCGTCACATATGGTATTTTCTACCGTTTTAGCAGCAGCCTACACTGGTGTGCTGGTTTGACTGAAAGTGAGTTAATTTTTTCATGCAGTTAGAATTTTTTTTCATAGCTAGCACGGTCATCATTTAGATTTAATTGGAGAACAAGAAGATAACAGCCTGGGACAGAGTAAATGGTTTTAATTGCTCTGGTCCGAGAGCCAAGAACAGTTCCGAGTGCTCTGCCCACAGGCATGAGGCAGCTAGTAAGGGGGGCATAGATGGGGCAGACCATGACCGACATCCAGACTGATCAATAAGAATATTCCACGCCATTAGCATCATGCTTCATACTTAAGGAGAGTCAAGATCTTGCAGCTAGCTCTTTGTCAGAGCCGGGCCAGAGACCCGTTTGGGAGAGTTCTGTTCAGGACTTTATTTTGGCCTCTGGCCATCCTGCCATTTTGCACAGGCCTCTGGACCTTACAGTCTTTTTCTCTCTTCTCTCTCTCTTTTATTTTAGATTCTATTTTCCATTTTCTATATATGACTATTAGTACATTGGTGTTATTTTATTAAACTGTGTTTGTTTATCTCAATCCAAGTTTCTCCCTTCCCTTTTGATTCTCTCACGCATGCAGGATGGGGGGAAGTGAGCGAGCAGCTATGGTGGTTATATTGCTAGCTTGATTTAAACCATGACAGCTGGCTTCAAGTACATTTGCATACTACTTCCAAAAAGCAAAGAGTTTGCTTCCTACAAGATGCAGGAGACTATTGCTAAGCAGTTCCAGCATCACGTTTCAAATGACTGGGCAAATCATTATCTATCTATAGAACACTGTTAACGGACTGAAATGTTCCACATACTTAAGCTCAGGGGAGACACCATTTTAACTCATACAACTATTTCCCTCAGTAAAAACGCACAAGACAGAGATGATATCCCCATGCTAAATCTTTATTGTGCAACCGCTGCTCAAAGCTTTTAGTACTTTCCACAGACACACATCACACAAAATCAGACATCAACTGTGTCGAGATTGACGGGCAACAAACAAAATCCATTCAGTGGCCACTCGTACACATGCAGCAACTCCCGCGGTGCAAAAATCTTAGCCAGGCGGCCAGCCCAACTCACAACCACCTAGAATAGGTAGATGTACGCGACAGACAGACTGCCCACACTCAGGCCCTTCATCCACAACCATCCGGAATCCATTGGTCAGGCCCAGGTGAGCAGCACGCTTCTTGCCCACAATCATTAAATGCCTAAGAAGCTGGAGAAGGAAGTACAGAACCATAAATAAATAAAATAAAAAGCCACACGCAAAGAGGAGAAAGGGCACGAAGGGAAGGAATGAGAACAGATAACCACACAGAGAAACCAGTTAGCCCATTCCTACCAATTCAACCATTGCGCTTCAAATTACTGTCTGTCCACCCACCTGCAACTGACATTTTCCAAGCAAAGCTACAAAGACCGATTATGCACACCACTGTGGGGGAAAAACAGAGCTATGCCATTTTCTTCAGGCTAGACACTAGCAGGCTGCATAACAGTCACAAAAGCTAAGTTTGTCTCTGGGTTAAAGCCCCCATTATAACTTCAGGCAACATAAGCAATTCTGGTGCAAAATAAACTTTAGGCTGCCTTTTGCATGGGTTTACAGAGTCTTTGAACTTGACTTTCATAGCTAAAAAAAAAACATCCAGCACCTCTCAGCCAGTTTTGCCCTTCCTCACCCCTGACCTACCAAAGACCCCAAGCCATTTTCTCCGTATTAGAAAAAGTACTACTAGTAGTAGTACTCTTACTCTATAAACCATGACAAAAGGCATCAGACTGCGCTCCGAAACAACGCTGCATTTTGCACCAGAAGTACATACTCAGAGGTGAGCATTGCTTTATATCACTGCTTTTAGTCAAAAAGCTCAATTGCATTGCAAGCTAGAGGCAAGAAACTATAGCGTCAGAAAACCCAAAATAGCCTGTTGTGCCCTATCAAGAAGAAAAGAGGGGATAGGAAAGAGTCTAATAAATTAGGAACTATTTACAGGTACAGTTTAGCATACAAAAAGCTTCCACAGTACTTACAGAGTCACCAGAATCTTCTGCTTCAGATAACCTGATAATTGGTTCCTTAGGCATGGCTAGAAAAAGTGTCCAAGCTTGGGGTGAAAGACCATGGAACGCAAGGCACTGGAGGAAGAGTAAACAGTTAAAATGTAATTGGCTTCAGAGAAAGGTAATAGCTTAAGCAAATCAATATGCCGCACTGGACTTGTACAGCAGCAGATTACCAGATAGCCCAAACGTTGATTTTTCTTATGTGACATTAATACTTTCTATATGCATAATAAAACACATTTACAGAGTCCCCTCTAGAAGTGGGATTCAGCATGCAAGACAATGGGGGCAAGGAAATGGGCCAGTCCTTCAGATTAGCAACCTCCACTATGTTTTCATTTGGGTTGATTGTTTCTTAAGCAGCTTTTCTATTCAATGCGGTCCACGCAGAGGCAGGAGACAAATGGCTTAACTCAATCAGCAAATAATTTAGCAAAGTGGAAGATCAGCGGCCACTCATTTTCCATGGTACAGGGGGAGCTCAAGTATGGAATGAAAGCATAATCGCAGAAAAAATAATAAGAAAAATAAGAAAAGCTGTAATTCTTTGCTTTAATAATCCAGTTTTGGGCTTCAGAACCAAAGCCTAGCACATCAGAGCTGTGAAATCTCTATAATACTATTATGAGGCACATCAAGCCCTGCATTTCTCTGTTGGAAAGTAAAATGTGGGAAAGCAAGATGTGCGGTTCCAGTCATCTGGATGATAAAGGAAGATCAATACTAACATGACCATCTGGACAGTCGAAGACATAATACTAACATAATAGCATATAAAGGGCCTTGGACAGATTACTTTGAAGTACGTTTCTCGTAATTGTAAAAAGTTATAGCCCAGACTCGTGACAATGGTATCTCGGGCCAGATAACCGCCCCCAAGTGCATGGGATGTGTGAATGTCCTTGGGCCGGGTCTGTGAATGAGTGGAACAACAAGTGAGACAAACATCACATGAGTTTAGTGTGTTCTTAATAACAATTAGTGGAAAAGCACCTTTTTGTAAACATCTTAGTCCAGGCCTGTACCTGTAAATCCTATAAATTGTCAATGGTGAATAAAGAAGGCAGCCTAGGCCTAGGTCAGCTCTCTGCTTGGCCAGGCTCTGCGCTCCTTCCTGAACAAGATCTCTGCCTCTGCGTGAATTTCTGTCTGCGTCCTGGTACGTGTCGTTCCTAATCGACGCATTTCTCCTATGTGGAACCAACTCATTACGGTTGTGAAAAATATGATAATGATTTGTGCTAAGTGGAAAATTCTGCTAAGCTGCAGAAATGACTCTTGTTGACCAAATAAGGCATGGCACCTGTTTAATTTGGAAAGATTGTTACAGTTGGTCGTTGGGCAAACTGTTGTGAGGGGGGACACTGAGGAAGAAGGAACTCTTCAGCCACCAATGAGAAAGAGAGAAGACCCCTAGTGACAACCAACCACGGAGTCTGAGTGCAAGAAGGACTAGCCGAGGCAATAAAAAGAGTTCATCAGAAACCTAAGGCATGCATGTTGGCAGAGCGCAGACTCCCCATGCACCCAGTGCTGTTTTGCTTATGCTTTAATGAACACGTTTTTAATGAGTTGTATTAAACGTTGTTATTCATGAGGAAAAAGCGTGAGTTATTTCAACTGGTGACCTCGATGTGACAACCTTGGATAGCTCTGTGTTACCCCAGGTTCAAGGGGGGCGCCTCACTTTAATAGTGGCTCTTGGACTCGGGTGTGCGAAGAGCTACCAACGTTATTCAAAATTAAAGCATAAGCAAAAGAATTGAGCTCCCTCCCTCCGAATTACAGCAGTACACCCGTAATTCAAGGTGCACGAAGACCCCGGCAGAAACAGCGGACTGTAAGCACTGCCGGGTTGGGTGGTCTAAATGGTGCTGAATGTGTGAGACATTAATGCAGTTATGAAGCGAGTGCGGAGTCCTTCTAGGTGCGGTTCCAACACCCCGCGAGGGGCTTGGCCACCGAAGGGACGAAGCGAAAGGACAAAGGAGTGAAAGAGCACCATTTGGGATGGGCCAGGGAAAGAGTAAATCCTTAAGTTCTCCTTTCTGGGATCCCCTAGAGGGATCCCAAGAGAAGTTTACGGGATCTCCAGAGAGATCCCAAGCGGGACTAAATCCCAAGAGGTCAAGAGGGAGCGACCTTCCAGGTATACCCCCAGACAGTCCCCTGGGGATGATGTTAGAGTCCTGGAGAATCCCAGGTCTTCAGGACCCTAGAAAGGGTGGTCCCAAGAGGTCGAGAGGGAGCGACCTTCCAGGTATGCCCCCAGACAGTCCCCTGGGGATGATGTTAGAATTCTGGAAAGATGAGGAAAGTACAAGGGAAAAAAGTAAAGAAAAGATGATCCAATATTGTATGGTTGAATGGGCCAAAGAAGAAATTAGGCCAGAGCATTTATTTTGGCCCATTTTTGGATAATTTGACGATTGGATGTGTCAAGCTTTAAATTTATATGTAAACAGAAAGGAGTCTTTTAGTCAAGAAGAGAGTGATTATGTTTCATGCTGGAAAGGAAGTTTGAGAACTGTAGGAATATATGTATTTGAGAAAAAGGATAAACGTACTCGGGAGTGGACCCCCCAGTTTGTAGCAAAATCCTGAGGAGATATAAGAAAGAAACTAGAAAAACTCGAAGAGATGAGGAGAAACAAAGAGCAAAGGAAAAAATCTTAGTAGCCGCAGTAAGGGAGAGTCAAAAGAAAGAAAAAAAAAAACAAAAAAAAAAAAACAAAAAAAAAAAACCTGCCCTCGTAGTGGAAGCAAAGGGAGAACCCTTTAAAGTTCCCATACTGGATAATGTGGAAATTGAATCTGAAAAAAGAATTTACCCAGAGGCTGAAAATAATCTATTGGGGAGAGATTTAATTGTGGCATCAGGCATGACTATAGAAATTGAACAGGGAACATTAAAAGTAAAACTTTATGTGTTAACACCGCAGGACAAAGTTAAAATCAACCATATATATTGATTCAAAGTATGCTTACATAGTAGTTCACACATTTGGGAAAATTTGGAAAGAGAGAGGGTTAATAAATACCCAAGGAAAGGAATTAGTACATCAAGAACTAGTGGTTAGAGTTTTATAGGTCCTTAGAGGATCATCAGCAGTAGCAGTAGTCCATGTAAAAGGACATCAGAGAGGAACCAGGTTTAAAATTAGAGGAAACAACTTGGTGAATCATGAAGCTAAACAGGCAGCAATGTTATCTTTAAAACCTATTGTCCTACAACCTCTAAGAGACAAACAAACAAAAAGGCAGAGAAAAAGTTCACTATAAAAGAAAAAGCAAAATTAGAGAATATAGGTGCAGAATTCAAGAATGGGGGATGGTTTTTTTTTTTACCAGATAGTAGAGAGATGGTCCCCAAAAATTAAGTTAGGGGAATTCTAAATTTACTACATCAGAAAACTCATTGGGGAAACAGAGCTCTCTGTGATCAGTTTTTGAAGTGTTTTGGATGTTTTGGGATATTTGAAATAGCTAAACAAATTACGTATGGGTGCTTGACTTGTCAAAAAGTAAATAAAGTAAGTATGAGAAAATCACCCGCAGGGGGAAGAAAAACAGCATAGATCTTTTGAAAGGATTCAAGTGGATTATACTGAATTGCCCAAAGTGGGAATATATAAATACTTATTGGTTATAATAGACTAACTAACGCACTGGGTGGAAGCCTTTCCTGCCATGAGAGCAACCGCCTAATTTGTAGAAAACTTGCTGAACTCTGCGAGATACTGTTCCTTATTAACCTGTTTTCTTTGTAGGTATCTGTTTAAGCACATTACAGTTTAAATAAGTGCCTGTTACATGGTACAGTAAGTTCACAGACTGCTAAATCATGAGAATCCATTGACTGAATATGTACATTTTGTGATTATACAGAAGATTTTGTGATTATACAGAAGACCGTGAGCTCTTTACTGCGTGAATGTGATGATAATATTTTGTGTGTGACAGCTGTTACTTTTCTTTCTAGCATGCTAGCTTTATTCCAGTATCCAGACTTGTGCAACTCTGTGATAGGCTGTGTCTCATCTCAATGTGCTGGATTTGGCTCTTTTGTATGCACACCAAGTAAAGAATCCTGGTTTTGGAATAACAGTTGTAGCACACCAGGTGAGACACTAATAAAAGCCTTGCCCAGTCCAGCTTGTTGCGGTGGTGGGGGGGCGGGTGCCGACTGGGCTCCAGCGCGCACTGACCTGTTTTGTCAGGGAGACCCAGAGGCACCTCTACCTGGCTGAGCAGTAAGCAGTTCAAAGGTGCAATGCAAAAACTGAGATATTGTCTTGAATATGTGTAACTGTGATCTATCTGCATATTTGACCTTGGTATTTGGTTTTCATATCTGAGTTCAGCATTTTAATTTGCATATTTATATTCGGTACCAAAAGAATTTTGTTTGGGGAGATAATTATAAAATGGGAACCGATTCCGCTACTAAAATACCACCTTGCTCCCCTCTTAGGATGCATCCTTATACATTAGAGTAATTGCTCTTATTGCTATTTAATAAAGTTGAGACCAGAAAAGAAGTGAGGTTGTTAAACTCTGATTCGCATTGAATTTGTGTGTTTGTTGGAGGAATGGGAAAGAAAACTAAATGTGGAGGGGTTTGGTTAGATGGAGATATGTTGTTGAATTAGTCAGGCCCAAAGGAATCTCAAGGCCACTTTGAGAAGCTGAGAACAGAATCTGCTGTGAGAAAGAGAGAGGGGCGTTTCTTCATTAACAGGGCCTCAGCATGGCGTGAGTCATCGGACCTATCATCGGTGGGGCTCCAGCGTGTGGACTGCCCATGATACTCATTTAGCGAATCCATGCTGGGAGCGTGGATGCATGATTAGAGAATAGTTGCGTATATAAGGAGGCTTGTTTCTGTAATAAATGGCTTTGCGTGATTCACATTGAATCGGAATGCTGAGTCCTTTATCGCTCCAACAAATGGTGACCCCGACGTGATACTCCAAACGGCGTCTCACTAAGATCGGGGAAAAGCCTGGAGCGGCCCAGCCGGAGGCGGATCAGCTGGACTGAGAACCGGGCGGAGGCGTACGGACATTCCGCAGATAAATTTGTTGAAGAAGTCCCCGGAAAAGGTGAGCAGCTGGGAGCAGGAGGAGGGAAGAGTGAAGCTATGGGGCAAAATATATCCTCTGAGGAAGAAGTCATAGTTAAACTCCTCCTGCATATTCTCTCTATGAGAGGACTTAAATATGAAGAAAGTAACATACGTAGACTGTTGGTTCGGTGTAGAACTAACGGCTACCCGACAGAAGCTGAGAAGGTTTTTAAAATTGAACTTTGGGATGATATAGGGCAGAAATTATGGGATAAGGTTAGCAATGGAGATAAAGAAGCTAAATCATTAGCGACTACATGGAAGCTTATAATTTCCACCTTAAAAGAATTTAAGGCTGAACGGGCTGCGGTTACCAGAATTTTTGCAGCATTGCAGCTTGATAAGAACTCTAAAAATAATTGTGAAGCTTACCCGGTTCCTGTCTTTGATACCTTCTCTACTCCATCCCCTGCTGTGCTTTTGGCACCCCCGATACCTCAGCAGTCCGGGGTGGGGGGAGGAAAAATGCCGAGCGGGTGTCCTCCTACACTATTAGCAAACCCTGATGAGAACAGCAAGTCAAAAGGATTGGAATCAGACAACTTGCCCAAAGAACCTGTGAAAGCTGAGAATGCTAAAGTTGTAAACAAGCCCTTTTATCAATTTGTATCTGCTTTTACCACCTTTTAACCCTCCAACTTCCATGAGAGAGCAGAAGGAGTCGCCGGATAAGAATTGGGCAAAAGAACTGTGTGAAAGATCAGATCAACTATTAGCGAGTGAATCCAACAGTCAGCAATATCAAGCTATGAGAGAGGTGCCTGAAACCAACAAAGCAGCCAAATCATTTGCAACTATTAATCAGGGTCCCAATGAGAATTACATGCAATTTATTGACCACCTTCAAGAGGCCATCAATAAGGAGGTTGAAAACTTGGAAGTTAAGGAAGCACTGGTGTTGAAATTAGCAGTAGAGAATGCTAACGTTTGCTATCAGCATGTTATTTGCGGGTTTTACAGTACATATTATGTGCTCCTGTGTACTGTCTCTCTGAAAATCAAGCAACTTGTCAGGAATGTGAGTTAATTGTTTTACTAGTTGTTCTTAAGTGCACCGTGAAACCTTCTCCCCGCTTTTCCCACTCACGCTGCAAGCAGCCCTGTGCTTCCCCCCCCCCCCCACCCCTCAAAGTTTTTACTTGCAAGATGGGGTCAGGAATGATTGTTTTCAGTTGTGTTCCTAAAAAATCAGCATTGGGAGGTGTTTTAAAACATAAGAAAGCACTCGGACAAGAAATCATTAAATCTTTTCAGACAGTTTTACAGGCGGGGCGATTTGAACTTCAACAAGCTGAGAGAGAATTAACTGATAACACACAGGTCAGAAAACTTGTTAAAGTCTGCAAGATGCTTTCCTTATTAACCTGTTTTCTTTGTGGGTATCTGTTTAAGCATGTTGCAATTTTGGTAGGCCTTTGTTATATGGTACGATAAGTTCACAGTCTGTTAAATCATGAGAATCCGTTGACTCAAAATGTGCATTTTGTGATAATACAGAAGATCATGAGTAATTTAGTTCTTTACTGCATGAATGCGATGGTAAAATTTTGTGTGTAGTAGCTGTTATTTTTCTTTCTAGCACGCTAGCTTTATTTCGGTATCCAGACTTGCGCAACTCTGTGATGGGCTGTGTCACATCTCGATGTGCTGGATTTGGCTCTTTTGTATGCACATCAAGTAAAGAATCCTGGTTTTGGGATAACAGTTGTAGCACACCAGATGAGACACTGATAAAAACCTTGCCCGGTCCAGCTTGCTGCGGTGGCGGGGGGGCGGGTGCCGGTTGGGCTCCAGCACACACTGACCTGTTTTGTCAGGGAGACCCAGCGGTACCTCTGCCTGGCTGAGCAGTAAGCAGTTCAAAGGTGCAATGCAAAAATTGAGAGATTGTCTTAAATTAGTGTAACTGTGATCCATCTGCATATTTGAACTTGGTATTTGGTTTTCATATCTGAGTTCAGTATTTTAATTTGCATATTTGTATTTGGTACCATGACAATTTTGTTTGGGGAAATAATTACAAAATGGGAACCGGTTCCACTGCTAAAATTTCACTGCTAAAATTCTACCTTGCTCCCCCTTAGGATGCATCCTTGCGCATTAGAGTAATTGCTTATATTGTTAGCTAATAATTTTGAGACCAGAAAAGAATTTAAATTATTAAACTCTGCTTTGCAAAAAAAAAAAAAAAGAAAAAAAAAAAAGAAACAAAAAAAAGAAACAAACACCTAAATGCTATGATGGATGTGAACTTGGTATTGTATGAAGTTGTATTTAAAAGTTGCTGGAATGTGAACTGATTTGGATCTAGGAAAATGGAATAATGGATTGATGTTTAATATACTGTATTTTGACATCTTTAAATTGTGAAAGGTAAATGGGGCTGAGGAATGTAACAACTGTTGAGCTAATTGGAATCGTGTATAAAACTCAGCTCATTGTAACCGAGGAGTTTGCCAGAGCCTCCCACTTCGTACCAGCGATTACGCCAGCTGCGTGGCCATGACTATATCTGAACTGCAGCAAGAAGAGAAAGAAGAAAAAAAAAAGGAAAAACCTGTTTGCCCGCTGCTAAGCGGAGAAAGGGAGGCTTTACTCCCCCCCGCTCTGTCTTTCTTCTCTCTCTGGAGTATTGTCATCCATCCTTATTGTGGCACTGTGTTGCTTCTTGGCTTTGAATCAGGGGTTGTTGGTGATGTTTCTTTTTGCTTCTGTCTTGTTTCCTAGGTTTTGGCACATATGGGGAAAGAGCTCATAATTTTACCTCCCTACTGAAGTCATTCTTTTCACACTGGTCAGCTTTGGGGAGGTCAGAGTGCTCAGTGCTTCTCTGGGTCAGACTGGTACTGATTTGGGTGTGGAGTGCAGCCAGGTTGGTTTGATGTGGAGTTGGAACTGATTTGTTTTCATGCTGGGCTGGAGATCCTGCCAATCCCAGATGGGGGCGAGAGGGAGGTTTTATTCCCCCCCGCGCCCCTCCCCTAAGCAATGTTACTGCTAGAGAACTGTAATACTGCATGAAGGAGTCTGAGGGTTGAAATTTAAAGGCATTACCAATGGGTCCATAGTTCTAATGAAGCTCAGAAATTAAACAAAAAAAATTTTTTAATAGACTTATTCTGTGGTAACTGGTTGTAAGAGACTTCTTAGTAAATTCACCATGCTAGTTTTTGAGGTCATGGGAGAGAACGAAAGAAAGGCTGTTTTTTGAGACCAATAGAATGCCAAATTTGGAACAAAGTTTTAATACATGAATTCTTGTAGTTGCCAGAAAGTCCTATACCTCTCTTGGGTCAGGATTTGTTAAGTAAATTGCAAGCTCAAATAACGTTTTCTGAGAATTCTGTTTAGTTGCATGGCCTACAAGAAGCTGCTTGGATGGTGCAGATCTGCTTGCTGCAAGTGAGAAATCTCCAAGGAAATTTCAAATGCTGTATTTCCACTAGTATTAACAGCCAATGTTTCGATAAAGCAAATACTACACTGATAGAACTGAAACAGGACTTCGATCCGGTAAGGGAAAACAATATCCAATAAATATGGCAGCCAAAATGGAGTTGGAAACTTTGAGGAATAAATTTATGACAACCTTACAGGCTGACTGCATTCGATTGGACTTGCAGATTTGTCTATTTATAGCTACAACATAGAAACAACCTGTGGCTATTGTGGGACAGTATGATGAGAATGCAAACAGACTGATATACTTGGAATGGATTTTTTTGCCCAATTCTTTTCCTAAAACTATTACTGAGCCCCTGGAATTGATTGTTACTCTGATCAAAAAAGGCAGAGAATGGATTCAGGCTTTAGTAGGCCGTGATCCATCTGTCATATATGTACCTTTTGCGAAAGCAGATTTTGATTGTTTTTATTCACAATCTCTGTCCTTGCAAATTGCGCTAGCAGATTTTCTTAACAGCATAGGTTTTGGCATGCCTAAATGTAAACTGCTTCAAAATCTGTGTGTCTTTGATATCAGACCAGAGACCGTACTTGTATTCGGTCCTATCCCAAATGCTCGCACAGTTTTTGTTGATGGTTCAGGGAAGTGTCATGAAGCTGTAGTGGTCTGGCGTGAAGATAGCGATTGGCATCATTCTGTTACAATTGTTGAAGGCTCAACCCAATTAGTGGAACTTGGTGCAGTTTTGCATGCCTTAGAGCTTTTTAGGGAGGAACCTCTAAATTTGGTTTGTGATTCTGAGTACGTAGTCAAGGTCCTACAGCGCATCCCCTCCACTTAAAGAAATCTCGCAACAGCAACTTTTTGATATGTTTTTATCATTGCAAACTGCATTACAGCTTTGCAAACACCCACTGTTTGTTACTCATATACGCTCTCATACAACTTTACCAGGTCCCATAACTGAAGGTAATGCAGTTGCGGATTCTTATACTGTAGCTACAGTCCGTTTCCAGTCTGCCAGGGCTTCACATGATTTCTTCCATCAGAATGCTGCTGCCTTAAAAAAGATGTTTGGTCTCACTCTCGAGCAAGCGATAGACATAGTGCGCTCTTGCCCGGAATGTCAAGGTCTGATTACAAGCTCGCCCTCCCTTGGAGTCAACCCTCGCGGACTCTCAGCTAATGACATTTGGCAGTCTGATGTTACACGTTTCATCTTTTGGCCATTTGAGTATGAGAAAATCACCCACAGGGGGAAGAAAAACAGCATAGATCTTTTGAAGGGATTCAAGTGGATTATACTGAATTGTCCCAAGTGGGAATATATAAATACTTATTGGTTATAATAGACTAACTAACGCGCTGGGTGGAAGCCTTTCCTGCCACGAGAGCAACTGCCTAATTTGTAGTTAAAAGGTTATTGGAACAGGTTATTCCGAGATTTGGCCAGTAACAAAAAAATTAATTCCTGCTCTGTTTTACAAAGTGGTATTCTCAACATTGGCTACATCCATTGCTAAAAGCGATAACACCTCTGAGGTTAAGGGTTGTCATCATTGCAATCGGTTTCTTCTTTGTTAGCTAGCCAAGGTCTCACCCACTTTGCTGGGATCCACGAATTTTTATGGTTACCTGTAGAAACACAAGCATATCCCCTTCCCCAGGTTATTAATGACATAGGACCTTCCCATTGTTGTGTTGTCACATTAAACACACTAACCTTAGGTCCATTTTCGGAAAAATCTTTGACATTTATGATATGGTGCATAACAACAGGTTCCATTTCAATCTCACTTTTAGGATTAAGCCAGTTCAGCACATACAATGCCTTCATCAATACCTCCTCTGGACTCACACCAATTCCCCCTTGTTTTTTCAAAACAGACAAAAGATTTTTCAGAGTGCGGTGTGCACGCTCAATAATTGCCTGGCCAGTAGAATTATAAGGGACTCCGAACAGGTGTTGTACTTTCCACTGGGCGAGGAAGGTTGCAAGTGTATCAGAACGGTATGCGGGACCATCATCTGTTTTGATCTGTGTAGGAACACCCATGACAGCAAAAGCTTGTAATAAATGACGCTTTACCACTTTTGCATTTGCTGAGGTCAAAGCTGTAGCCCACAGCAGTCCTGAACAGGTATCTATGGACACATGAATGTACTTTTGTCAGCCAAACGGTGCAAATTCAGTAATATCAGTTTGCCATAACTGGCCTGGCTGCTTGCAGCGCGAGTGGGAAAAGTGGGGAGAAAGTTTTACGGTGTACTTATACCACAAAGAAACAATTCTAACAACAACCAGTGAAACAATTAAATCACATTCCTGACAAGCTGCTTGATTTTCAGAGGGGCAATACACAGATGCATATAATATGTACTGTAAAACTCACAAATAACACGTTGAAAGTAAACATTAGCATTCTCTACTTCTAATTTCAACACCAGTGCTTCCTTAGCTTCTAGGTTTTCAACCTGCTTATTGATGACGTCTTGAAGATGGTCAATAAATTGCATGTAATTCTCACTGGGACCCTGATAGTAGTTATAAAAGATTTGGCTGCTATGTTGGTTTCAGACACATCTATCATAGCTTGATATGCAAGGTCTGTTGACTGCCTCAGGATTTCAGAAACTAATAGCGCCTGTAATTGTGGTGTGTCAATTAGTGTCTGTTCCAAGAGCTGGGATACCTGCCCCTTTCAACGAGTCCCCATCATTCCATCCTAAATGATCTATAGCTGTTACATTGCATAGGTCTAATTTTGCTTGAGTCTTTCATAGTTTTTATCTGATCTTGGGGCAACATGTACACATACTCTTTTTCCTGTTAACTTTTGAAGAAAATGCTGCAAACCCCCATCCTCATCCGAGTCATCAGATAACGCAGAATTGAACGGTGCTGGAGAATCTGATATCCTTGAATAATTCCTTGCTGGGTCAGGCAAGTGCAAGCCCCTTGCCGAACCCAGGCAAGTGTAAGTTCCTGCCTAATTCAGACAAGTGTAGTCCTTGTAAGCTTAAATAACGTTTTCTGAGAATTCTGTTTAGTTGCATGTCCCACGAAAAGATACTTGGAAGCTGCAGATCTGCTTGCTGCAAGCAGGAAATCTCCAAGGAAATTTTGGATGTTATATTTCCACTAGTATTGGCAGCTGAAGTATCGGTAAAGCCAACACTACACTGATAGAACTGAAACAGGACTTTGATCCGGTAAGGGAAAACAATATCCAATAAACATGAAAGCCAAAATGGGGTTGGAGACTTCGATGAAAAAATTTATGACAACCTTACAGGCTGACTGCATTCGATTGGACTTGCAGATTTGTCTATTTATAGCTACAGCATAGAAACAACCTCTCTTTGGTTTCCTTAAATGCGATGGAGGAAAAACAAGCGTCTGGTCAGCCCTTGTGGTCCTTTTTAGAATATACCACAATAGGAAGCATGTTCTGCGAACCCCCGTTCCGCCCTCAATGGATCTTGTGGGTGCAGCAGACCCAGGTTCTGGTAGATTTTAAGTTCATCTGTCAGAACATTAAGGGCCTCCATATGCTGTGAGGTCCATTTCCATTTTCTGTTTTTCAAAATCAGGTCTGTCACGGAGGGACCCCTAAGTCAGTTTTAGGGGAGGCAAACAAGGTCCAAAACAGACTTTTATTTTGACCGGAAGAGTCTGGCAAGTCCACCGACTAGAAACGGGGTTTATACAATTAGTTAGCACTCCGGTAACATAAAATACAGGTTTGGATATCAGTTGAGGAAATTATTGGGGTACAGCAAATAAGAATAATGGAGATCCAGTGTGTGCATGCACACACTCACAGCAAACAAAGCCAGAGACGTCTCTGACTCCAGGTTACTACACTTTCTTCTATTAGCAAGGACTACGCTTGCCTGAATTAGGCAGGGACTTACACTTGCCTGGGTTCAGCAAGGGGCTTACACTTGCCTGACCCGGCAAGGAATTATTCAAGGATATCAGTCCAACTGTTGAGATGATCGTTTGACTGGAGTCCCTCCGGACGCTCGCTTCAACATTTCTTCAACCCTATCACATCGGGGTTACCATTTGAGGGATTGACGACATGGACTCCTGGTGCAGGTGAACCAAGAGACCCTTTATTTTGGCAAGGCATTTACATTTATAGCTAGTAGCTGATGTACACATGTTTAACTTTCTGTTTTTATTGACTTATGCTAGCTGTTCACGCGCTTAAAGTTATCTTGCGATTGGTTTACTTAACCTTGCACGCGCTCTGGCAGTTTGGCTAACACATTGTAAATATCTTTTACTGTACAAAAACATTCTGGTTTCTCATTCTATTTTGGTCAAGGTCGTTCCAGTAACTCAAGGTGACTGTCTGTAAGATATTCCACAAGTGGGAAAGGAACAGGACCTTTTAGAGATAGGAAAGTCGGGAAATAGCTGGGGAGCCAATCACTTTAAGGGGGGGAATTGCAAGAGAAAAAGCCTTCTTTCTTGCAACAAGAGGTTCTTGTGAGAAAAAGGTACTAGTCTCCATTTTTTTCCCTGGTAGACTCCTCCGTTACAATGAGCTAAGTTTATCTTGCAGCTTGACACAGGCCTGAAATTTATGTTCAAGCTGTACAGCACAGGCCTGGGATATTTTGCTTTTTTTTTTTCCATTTCATTCCAGTCATAATACACTTTATATGCAGTGCCGATTAGCCCAGCAACAGCTGATCTATGCTGACATCCTCCCCCCCCCAAACAGACCTCCCAAGGACTGATAGAGCTGTCTATACCTTGGGTTGCATGGAGCTCCAGAACCTGAAGTCCCCCAGCACCTGAAGGCAGCAGTGGATGCCATAGCTGGAAGCATGCCCAGCTGGAAGATCTCCTTGGACAAGTAACTATGTTACAAGAGGAGCTCGAGATGCAGTATGGTATCTGGGAAGGCAAGCAGGAGATGGATGTGTGGTATTGTACGCTGTACCAGGCTGAGCGACAGCCTGCCTTAACGCTGTGTGAGAGGAAGGTAAGCCTGAATCCAGCCTCAAGCTGACTGATACAAGTAACTCACGAGATGAAGGAGACTGGACACTTGCTTGTACTCGGGGTAGGAGGAAGACTCCCCCCGCTCCACCCCCCCATCTCCTGAAGCATCCCTACATAACAGAGAGGATGCTCTGGAGTTGGAGGCTGAAGAGCATGTGAGCAACGGACAGGATTCAGGACAAGGCAACACTACACTGATAGAACTGAAACAGGACTTTGATCCGGTAAGGGAAAACAATATCCAATAAACATGAAAGCCAAAATGGGGTTGGAGACTTCGATGAAAAAATTTATGACAACCTTACAGGCTGACTGCATTCGATTGGACTTGCAGATTTGTCTATTTATAGCTACAGCATAGAAACAACCTCTCTTTGGTTTCCTTAAATGCGATGGAGGAAAAACAAGCGTCTGGTCAGCCCTTGTGGTCCTTTTTAGAATATACCACAATAGGAAGCATGTTCTGCGAACCCCTGTTCCGACCTCAATGGATCTTGTGGGTGCAGCAGACCCAGGTTCTGGTAGATTTTAAGTTCATCTGTCAGAACATTAAGGGCCTCCATATGCTGTGAGAATCTACTACCAGATTAATTGGGCAGTTATGCCATTTTTGTAATGCTGCTATCACCACTTGCAACTCTAAAATTTGAACCGATCCTTCAGCTACAACAATCTGTGAATGCCACTGACCATTCTCAAACCATACAAAACCTCCTTTGCGCGAACGACTACTCACATCTGTGAAAATGGTTATGGCATCTAATGGACACTCACTAACAAATTACATAGGCTCCAAGGGGAGGTTGGTTTTAAATATGGGATGTGGTGGATAATGATTGTCCACCTGCACCGAAATCCAGGCAAGAGCTAAGGCAAGATCGTCATGTTTGAGAAGGATCTGGTCAAACAAATTGAAAGAAATGGGGATCACAATTTTAGCAACATACAATCCAGACAAGGTCAGAAATCAGCTTAGTCCTTTCACTATAACTTGGGCAATGGCTTCCCACCTTTGAATGATGTTTTTTTGGTTTTGGCTGTTTAAAAATATTCATTCTAATACTAACAATGGATCCTTTTCTTCCATGCTCCACTGGGCCAAAAGTCCTGCCACCTCCTTATTGGTATTATAGACATTAAGAGTAACAGGCAATTCTGATCTTACCCGCTGAGCAGTATTCTGTGAAATTTTTCTTGCAATCTGCTCAAGCGCTTTTTGTGCTTCTGGTGTAAGGCACCGTGGTTCTTTGGGGTCTCATCCCCCACGAAGGAGACTAAACGACGGTTGCAAATCTGTATTTGTAATTCCCACAACATTTCTTATCCACTGCAAGTCCCCTACCAACTTCATTGCATCGTGAAGGGTTGCTACCTTTGCTTTCACAGTAAGCTTCTGAGGTCTAATCATGGCCTGAGTTAGTTCATATCCTAAATATTTCCATGGTGCGGTTCGCTGTACCTTTTCTGGTGCCACAACCAGACCCCACTGACCTAATTGCTTCATCAACTGAATTATTGTATCCTGACTAATTTCCTTTTCATTGCACAAAAGGATATCATCCATATAATGATAGATGATCATCTGAGGGTGTTGTTGCCTAAATGACTTTAAAGTCAAATCTACATACCATTGGCAAATAGTAAGAGAATTTTTCATTCCCTGAGGTAACACTACCCAACGATATCTTTTCATGGGAGCTTGATGATTAAGCACTGGAACAGTAAAGGCAAACTTTTCACAATCCTCTGGGTGTAATGGGATTGTGAAAAAACAATCCTTCAAATCAATGACAGTTATATCCCAATCTTTTGGAAGCATGGTTGGGGTAGGAAGACCTGGTTGCTGTGCCCCCATATCTTTCATTACTGCATTAATTGCCCTGAGGTCCTGTAACAAATGCCACTTCCCCGATTTCTTCTGGATAGTAAAAACAGGTGTATTCCACGGGCTGGTGGAAGGGACCAAATGTCCGAGACGGAGTTGCTCTTCAACCAACTCCTCTAAATGTGCGAGCTTTTCTTTTGGTAATGGCCATTGATCCACCCAGACAGGATCATTTGTTTCCCAACTCAGCTTCATACTCGGCCGGGTGTCGCTCGCCGCAATGGCCATTATCAAAAAGGTGACTGCATGACTATTCCCCACTGAGACATCACATCTCTTCCTAATAATGCAATTGTCGTGTTCAGAACATAAGGTCGTACCCATGCCTCTAACCCTTGACCTCTTCTCTTATCTTAACCATATGTGTGCTGATGTGAGTAGGAGTGGCCCCCCCTATCCCCACTACCATGGTATTTACTGCTTCGAAAGGCCAACACGGAGGCCAATCAGCGCGAGGGATAATCATCACATCTGCGCCTGAATCTAAAAGCATTCTTTTTCTTTTAATCTCACTTCCAGGCCCATATATGGAAACTACCCTAGATGGTTTGTCCAAAGTCAGTTTTTCTGTGAAAGCAACCACAGGGGCTCCGGTAGAGCCAAAACCTTTCTGACCTCTTTCCGCATCTAAAGCCTTTGGAACACATGTTCTAAAGGGTACCAATTGCGCTATACGGGTTCCCTGTTTAATAGTCACAGGGGGTGTTAAGACTTGCAACACAATGCCTATGGGTCCAACATAATCAGAGTCTATTAATCCTGGCAAAACAAACAATCCCTGTCTTGAAGCAGAAGAACAACCTATTAAAAGTGCACTCAATCCATACCCTAGGGGCCCCGTTACTGTAGATGGAACTACATGTACAGACCGGTCTGTTATTGTGACGTCTGTTCCCACAGCCAGATGGACGCCTGCGCTTCCTGAGGTTGCTGCCCTGAGCTCGGACAAGCAACCATGGCTGTTCCCCCTCTCGGCTGGTATTGTGGTGTCATCGCACCCCAGCCCCTGGCGCTGGCCCTCCCGTTTCCCGGCAGCGGTGTCCCATCTTTTTTAAATTTTGATCGACACTCCACTGCTCGATGTCCATACTTATCACACCGACTGCATGTGCCATCGAAGCACAAATAATTGAGGGGAGCTGGCGACTGACTAGTGCCATTACTAGGTCCCCCTCTCCGAGTGTACTGAGGGCAGTTTCTTTCAATATGTCCTGTCTGTCCACAAGTAAAACATGCTAGACCGCGAGAAGAAGGGCTTTGGCCTTTCATTGCAGGCTTAAGTGCTGCAGCCAAGGCCTCAGCGTGGGCTTGAGCATGTATTTTTGCCTTTTCTGCCTCCTGTTGCATAATCGGTACCCGTGTACAAGCTTCACCATCTCTGCCAGAGAAGCAGTTTTTCCCAAGCCGGCTAATATCTGTTGGCCTTGGGTGTTTGCATTCAGCATGGCCAAATCTTTCCCCACAGCAGCTTTTGCCTCTGGAGTCAGACTCTGCCACTACACATCTTAGTCCAGGCCCATACCTGTAAATCCTATAAATTGTCAATGGTGAACAAAGAAGGAGGCCTAGGCCTAGGTCAGCTCTCTGCTTGGCCAGGCTCTGCACTCCTTCCTGAACAAGATCTCTGCCTCTGCATGAATCTCTGTCTGCGTCCCGGTATGCGTCGTTTCTAATCGCCACAACCTGGAAAATGGTGTTTCTTACACTCATAACCTTAGCACACGGGTGGGATGAAAACTGGCATGAGCAAGATCTGAATAAAACCATGGGGGGACGCTTTAAATTGGTGCTTTGGAATCAAAACAATCAGAGTATATATATTACATTGCCCACTTCTGCAGGAGAGAGCTTTAAATTTGTAGTAATTAACCAAAACCTTTCTGAAATTCTATCAAAGAAATTAGGTTATGTCCACCTTGACATGTTTTGGTCCTTCTGGGTGGTTGGCCTGGGCAGCACTTAGTACCTCAGCAAGAAGAAACCCAAAAGAGAAGACAAATGCTACAGCTGCAGTGAGTGGGGTCACCAGGCCAAAGAATGCAAACTCCCGTCACAGCCCAGAAGATGCCGTTTCTGCCGGAGCACCAGCCATATGGTTGTCAGCTGCCCCAAAAGAGCTCAGCAGTGCAATAGACAAACACCAGGAGTCTGACTTTTGCATTAACATTAAAAATCTGTTTAAGGATAGAGATGGGTTTTCTCAGGTAGAAGTAGACTTCTTACCTGTGGCCAGAGAAAACATAGATGAAGAATCATCACATTAGTAAAAGAACTTACTAACCTCTTAGAAAAGGGGGGAATGATACAGGGAATTTACAATTAACTAATTAACACTTAAAGAACTAACCCTTGACACTTAAAGAACTAACCCTACCCCACATCACTAAAGAGCCAACAGAGAGTTAAACCTTTAACCCACATAGCCTTGCTTAGCTTTGTGTAACTTATTGTACGAGAAACAGGACTTCACTGACGCCTTGCAAAGATAATAATCCTTGGGTGCATCCTTGGTGCATCCTTGAGTGAACTAGATAACAGAAACTTGGGCACAGGACAGGAGGTACGCCAGTTTTAACCAACTTAGCAGTCTGAGATCTAATCAACTCATCACACTGGACCAAAGGTGACTGTGTACAGAGAAAGAGGACCCGGGTTCACGATCACTGCACAGCTGCAACCAGGAGGAGCCAGAGGTGGAGACTATGGAAATGGTCTCCTGGAACTCATTGTAATAAGAACCGCCTTCTCGGGGACAGGTTATGAATATGTATAGGCATTCCTAAAATCTTTCATGAATACGTAACACTTTACTGTATTTACCCAAGCTCACAACTACTGTGAAAACACAGACACACATCTTGGGTGAAGCTATTCCCTGTGTGTCTGACGTAAATACATACCTTCCTTACAACCTCAAGGGTTGTAAGGTCATTTCCGTGCCTCAACGGGGCCTGATTTGCACTTCACTGAGAAGAAAAGGATTGATTCAGACAAAACAGCACCTGCAAGGCTATGGACTATAAACAGTATCTGCAGCTAAACAAAACCAAGGCACATATGAGATCAGTGAAAAAGATCCAATGAGAAGCAAGAAGACCCCAAACTGAAATATTGCTATTGGACTGAATCATGGTATGAATGGTCTGTAAAGATATAAAAATCTATGGCTTTCTACGCTTAGTTGGACCTCTGTGCAGGTACCCTGCTTGAGCCAGCCCTTCTGCGATTCTATTCCATTCATTTTTAAATTTGTTTTTATTTTATTTCTGCGAATTCTGATGTCTGAAAGTTTGTTTCGTGAACGGTTATCAGGCCTTGCCTGGAAGTTTGCCTCCGGAGTTCTGGAATACAGGTTCCAGAGTGAACAGTTATCAGGAGACAAGACATCTGGAAGGTATACAGCATTTGACTTGGTATATTTCCTCCATGCAGTGAATAATAGAGTGAACCTGCCACCGAACTCTTTTAAGTCACACTTTTCTTTGATAAATCTAAATATTGTTCTGCAATAAGCAGAACCTTAAATCACTCCCCTGCGACACCTGGTTGAGAGTATTTTCTGGACAACTACCATAAGTGACCACAGCTCAGATTCAACTAGCTCACTGGAAACCCCCTTTGAGTTGGTCTTCCTTGGTGCAGCGGGTATGCAGTCAAAGACTCTCCTCCTTAGACTGGCCAACTAAGGAACATTCCCTGGGGATCGAGACACCTTACTGACCTGGTAAGCAATCTGGGTACCCTTGAGAGTCCTCAGTTTGACACAGAGTGGGAAGATGCAAATTTTGAATCATTACTCTAGAATTTTGGGATCTAATCCCCTTGAGATTTGAGTCGGTTGTGTAATAATTGAACTCCTAACCAGTATCCAAGCATGTGTTTTATAATTTTGTCAGAATGCTGAATAAGTTTGGAAGAACCCCATTTGTAATTGGTTTCTGTTCAACATCTCTAGTTAAAGTCTGTGCAGAGCTTGTTGCCTGCCTGAATTGACTTTTGGGGTGCCTCCGTGACATTTTTTATTGGCATAGTCAACAGTATATCGGCAAACATGGAGAAATTATGGAGTCACAGCTATAATCCTTCCACCCCCGGTACAGAATGGGTAGAAGCAAAATGGTTCAATCCTAGTGTGGTCTTAATCACATGTGCTGTTTTGGGTGCCATTGTGTGTGCAGTCCAACGTGTCTGTTTAAAACAGGCATGGGTCTTGTGTAAATATTGTGAGCAATTTTAACAGGATAATTTTAAGAGGCAGTCAGAGATAAACAATGTAAAGGTAGAATTGCAAAGAGAAAGAGAACAGACAATTGTGTTGGAACAAAGGTTTGAGATTGCCCTGGCACAAGCAGGGGAGCCCCCCCCTGCATTATGCAAAATCAAAAGTTGATGGTGGGTGTGGATTCTGGGGATTGGGATGGAGAAGTCTGGGGAGACCCTGATGTAAGTGTAAGGAATGTTTAATGAAGCAATGTTGTTTTTACAAAACTGGGGACCTGGTGTCTGACCCCAGTGGGGAGGAAGGACTGAGAGACATCAGATTATGAATCTTTAATGTAAAACAAAGTCTCTTTGAACTAATCCCGGAATGCAAACTGATTACTGTATTTTAAAAAATTAAGCTGGGGGAAGGGTAACCAAAGAACCAGGAACCCATATTTTAAATAAATCGGTAAAGGGAGGGGGTTGTTAGAATTAGATGGGTAGTTTGTAAACCCTGAAGTACCCAACCAATGGGGAACAGGGGAGGGAATTTGTGGCCAGGATTTGGGGAAGATATAAGCAGGGGCTTTTTGCCTTATTATGTGTACCTACCTTTAGGTAGAACACTAGGTCTTGCAAAATTGTTAATAAAATATGCTTTGCTGAGAGATCCTGCCTAGACCTAAATCCTGCAGGGTTTACAGACTACCCGATGCTTCCTGGATGCCCTACCTCAGTTTACCTATCTCACTAATCTAATTCTAACAACCCCCTCCCCTTATTTATTTCCATTTATAGTATGGTTTCTTGGTTCTCTGGCTAACCTTCCCCAGTGCAAGGAGACTTTGTTTTACATTCAAGATCTGATAGCCAGATATCCCTCAGTCCCCACCCGCTGTCAGGCCTCAGATCCCCAGTTGCAAAAACAACATTCCTCCTTCAATGGCTCCTTACAGTACGGAGGTTGTTAACAATCTTTTTCAGCCAAACTCGTTTTCCCTATAATTCTGTGGTTTGTCCAGTTCACAAACCCAATGAGCAGTGGTGTTTAACTATTGATTATTAAAAACTGAATAGTAACATCCCACCCTTAATGGCTGCCGTCCCAGACATCAGTGGTAACTGCAAGACAAGCAGCAGCCCATCTGTGGATGGGCACTTTAGGTGTCAAATATATGTTTTTCATGGTTCCCCTAAGGGAGGAGGACAAACCCCAATTTGCTTTTACCTGGGGAGACAATAAGTCTTTAATTGACTTCTACAAGGTACACTCTCCTACTGTTACTCACAATGCCCTGGCTGCAGTCCTGTGAAAGTGCCCTTGGGCATTCACATAGATCAATATCTAGATGACATCTTGGTGGGCAGAGACAATAAGGAACAGGTTGGACAAGTAGCAGAGAGTATCTGGAACCTATTGACAAAAACCGAATTGGATATTCAGCCTTCCAAATGCCAAGGTCCCGGGCAGGAAATTAAATTCCTAGGGGCTTGGTGGGTAGTAGGAGCTATTGCAGTGTTGTAGAATAAGTTAAATCAAACTAACTTTTTAATTGCATTCTATTATTTTAGCTGTATTATTTTGTTTGAATAACCTGTTTTAGCATGAGTAGCCAAACTTGGTGTGAGTGGCCAGGCCTGTTGGAATTCCAGGCCTCTGACTGTGAACTTATCTTAACCTGGTTGCTTGATGATGGGGGGGCGGGGCATGAAGACCTGTATCAGGAGACAAAGAGGCAACACTGTCAGCAGAGGCTGAAAACCATCAAGAACAGTAAAAAAACTGCCTGGAAAAGAGAATCCAATAAGAAACAAAGAAGCCTCAGAATTACCACTGGACTGAAAATTGTGTGAAGGACAGTGTGAAGAGCAGGTGCACAGATTGTGAGGGTTTAAAAGCCCAAACCTCTTTTGTCTCAGGGTCCCTCCCCTTGAGAGGCACTTAGTTCAGACTGTTTCTTTGCTGTACCTTTCAATTTATTTCTAATTTTTTAAATTAAATTATTTTTTTTAAGCACAGACATCTGAGACTATGCTACAGGAAACCTACGGTCAAGAGCATTTCTTTAATATGCTGTGACAACCTCAAAGCACTTCCCCCATCCCAATTAAAACAAAGAATGATGTTATGCCTTAAACATCTAGTTTTTGATACTTTGGGCAGAAAAGATAGATGGTTGTGGAGGCAGACACCTTGCCTTTTCTTTCCCAAGGTTTTGTGAAAAGAAACATACATTTTTAAGAGAGAGGCAATTAACAGTGTTGCTGTGCCCTGCAGCCTGGGGGATAGCAAGCAATTTGATTTTTCTACACAACTGTATCATAACCTATATAAACCCTGCTTTCCTCTGTATTGGGCTAAGGATATCCTTAGCCTTCTTTGCTGCAAGGGCGCATTGTCAGCTCACGTTTGTCTTGCTGTCCACCAGGAGCCCCCCTCGTCCTCTTCTACAAAGCTGCTTTCCAGCCAGTCAGCTTCCAGCATATACTGGTGCATGGGGTTGTTCCTCCCCAGGTGCAGGACTTTGTACTTTCCCTTACTGAACTGCACCAGGCTCCTGCCTGCCCATTTCTCCAGCCTGTCTACTCTCAGTTTTGTATCATCAGCAAACTTGCTAAGGGTACGCTCTGTCTACCCATCATCCAGATCATGGATGCGGGAACAGTGGTTGAAGGCTAAAGTAAGAACACTTCGTCGACATCCTCCCCTTCATTGGGCAGCCTGCAGTGGATACCAACCACAAGGTTTCCTTTGTTGGCTTGGCCTCTAATTTTCACCCATAAGTTCTCAAGCTGTTCATTGCTGTCTTTCAAAGACAGCTCTATGCCATCCAAATCTTTTTTTTTTTTTTTTTACATAGAGGGCAACCTCTCCACCTCTCCCTCCTTCCAAACAGTTTATAGCCATCAATTGCAGTGCTCCAGTCGCATGAGTCATCCCACCAAGTTTCAGTGACAGCCATTAGGCCATAGCTTTCCAGCTGCACAGTGGTTTCCAACTCCTCCTGTTTGTTACCCATGCTGCACACATTGGTGTAGAGGAACTTCAGATGGGCTGTCGACCGTGTTGCTTTTTTGGAGGACCAAACCCCAGTTCCTTTGCGGCATTTCTCAGGTGCTCCCCTGTTGATTCCTAATGCATCAGCAGCCCCTGGCTCTTCCCTGTTGCTCAAAACTCCATCCCCTTCCCCTGCTGAGTCCAGTTTAAAGCCCTGCCAGCTTGTTGGTGAAGACCTTCTTGCCTCGCTTGGTCAGCTGAATCCCATAAGCTCCCAACAGACCTGGTTTCTCAAAGGTAGATCCATGATCATAGAAGCATAAACCTTGACTATGGCACCAGCTACACAGCCAGGCATTCACCCATTCAATTAATCTCCTCCTTCCCAGACCCCTTCCTCTGGTTGGGAGGATAGAGGAGACCACCACCCACGCTCCTGATCATTTTAACATTGCTCTGAGGGACTCATAGTCTCTTGGCAGGCTTCTAAGTTGCCTCGTCAGACCCTACATGGAATAGTACAAGCAGATGATAATCCGTAGGGTTCACCAGGCTCAACAGCCTCTCGGTGACGCCACAAATGCAAGCTCCTGGTAGGCAGCAGACTTCTCTAGAGAAATCATCCGGATGGCAAATTGGTGCTTTGGTGCCTCTCGGTAGGGAATCTCCAATTACTAATACCTGACATGCTTTTCTGGTGGTGCTGGTTCTAATGCGAGTGGGTGGTTGGGTCAGCTTTGCATGGTTGCCTTGTCCTGAATCCTGTCCGTTGCTCACATGCTCTTCAGCCTCCAACTCCAGAGCATCCTCTCTGTTATGTAGGGATGCTTCAGGAGATGGGGGGGTGGAGCGGGGGGAGTCTTCCTCCTACCCCGAGTACAAGCAAGTGTCCAGTCTCCTTCATCTCGTGAGTTACTTGTATCAGTCAGCTTGAGGCTGGATTCAGGCTTACCTTCCTCTCACACAGCGTTAAGGCAGGCTGTCGCTCAGCCTGGTACAGCGTACAATACCACACATCCATCTCCTGCTTGCCTTCCCAGATACCATACTGCATCTCGAGCTCCTCTTGTAACATAGTTACTTGTCCAAGGAGATCTTCCAGCTGGGCATGCTTCCAGCTATGGCATCCACTGCTGCCTTCAGGTGCTGGGGGACTTCAGGTTCTGGAGCTCCATGCAACCCAAGGTATAGACAGCTCTATCAGTCCTTGGGAGGTCTGTTTGGGGGGGGGAGGATGTCAGCATAGATCAGCTGTTGCTGGGCTAATCGGCACTGCATATAAAGTGTATTATGACTGGAATGAAATGGAAAAAAAAAAAGCAAAATATCCCAGGCCTGTGCTGTACAGCTTGAACATAAATTTCAGGCCTGTGTCAAGCTGCAAGATAAACTTAGCTCATTGTAACGGAGGAGTCTACCAGGGAAAAAAATGGAGACTAGTACCTTTTTCTCACAAGAACCTCTTGTTGCAAGAAAGAAGGCTTTTTCTCTTGCAATTCCCCCCCTTAAAGTGATTGGCTCCCCAGCTATTTCCCGACTTTCCTATCTCTAAAAGGTCCTGTTCCTTTCCCACTTGTGGAATATCTTACAGACAGTCACCTTGAGTTACTGGAACGACCTTGACCAAAATAGAATGAGAAACCAGAATGTTTTTGTACAGTAAAAGATATTTACAATGTGTTAGCCAAACTGCCAGAGCGCGTGCAAGGTTAAGTAAACCAATCGCAAGATAACTTTAAGCGCGTGAACAGCTAGCATAAGTCAATAAAAACAGAAAGTTAAACATGTGTACATCAGCTACTAGCTATAAATGTAAATGCCTTGCCAAAATAAAGGGTCTCTTGGTTCACCTGCACCAGGAGTCCATGTCGTCAATCCCTCAAATGGTAACCCCGATGTGATAGGGTTGAAGAAATGTTGAAGCGAGCGTCCGGAGGGACTCCAGTCAAACGATCATCTCAACAGTTGGACTGATATCCTTGAATAATTCCTTGCCGGGTCAGGCAAGTGTAAGCCCCTTGCTGAACCCAGGCAAGTGTAAGTCCCTGCCTAATTCAGGCAAGCGTAGTCCTTGCTAATAGAAGAAAGTGTAGTAACCTGGAGTCAGAGACGTCTCTGGCTTTGTTTGCTGTGAGTGTGTGCATGCACACACTGGATCTCCATTATTCTTATTTGCTGTACCCCAATAATTTCCTCAACTGATATCCAAACCTGTATTTTATGTTACCGGAGTGCTAACTAATTGTATAAACCCCGTTTCTAGTCGGTGGACTTGCCAGACTCTTCCGGTCAAAATAAAAGTCTGTTTTGGACCTTGTTTGCCTCCCCTAAAACTGACTTAGGGGTCCCTCCGTGACAGACCTGATTTTGAAAAACAGAAAATGGAAATGGACCTCACAGCATATGGAGGCCCTTAATGTTCTGACAGATGAACTTAAAATCTACCAGAACCTGGGTCTGCTGCACCCACAAGATCCATTGAGGGCGGAACGGGGGTTCGCAGAACATGCTTCCTATTGTGGTATATTCTAAAAAGGACCACAAGGGCTGACCAGACGCTTGTTTTTCCTCCATCGCATTTAAGGAAACCAAAGAGAGGTTGTTTCTATGCTGTAGCTATAAATAGACAAATCTGCAAGTCCAATCGAATGCAGTCAGCCTGTAAGGTTGTCATAAATTTTTTCATCGAAGTCTCCAACCCCATTTTGGCTTTCATGTTTATTGGATATTGTTTTCCCTTACCGGATCAAAGTCCTGTTTCAGTTCTATCAGTGTAGTGTTGGCTTTACCGATACTTCAGCTGCCAATACTAGTGGAAATATAACATCCAAAATTTCCTTGGAGATTTCCTGCTTGCAGCAAGCAGATCTGCAGCTTCCAAGTATCTTTTCGTGGGACATGCAACTAAACAGAATTCTCAGAAAACGTTATTTAAGCTTACAAGGACTACACTTGTCTGAATTAGGCAGGAACTTACACTTGCCTGGGTTCGGCAAGGGGCTTGCACTTGCCTGACCCAGCAAGGAATTATTCAAGGATATCAGATTCTCCAGCACCGTTCAATTCTGCGTTATCTGATGACTCGGATGAGGATGGGGGTTTGCAGCATTTTCTTCAAAAGTTAACAGGAAAAAGAGTATGTGTACATGTTGCCCCAAGATCAGATAAAAACTATGAAAGACTCAAGCAAAATTAGACCTATGCAATGTAACAGCTATAGATCATTTAGGATGGAATGATGGGGACTCGTTGAAAGGGGCAGGTATCCCAGCTCTTGGAACAGACACTAATTGACACACCACAATTACAGGCGCTATTAGTTTCTGAAATCCTGAGGCAGTCAACAGACCTTGCATATCAAGCTATGATAGATGTGTCTGAAACCAACATAGCAGCCAAATCTTTTATAACTACTATCAGGGTCCCAGTGAGAATTACATGCAATTTATTGACCATCTTCAAGACGTCATCAATAAGCAGGTTGAAAACCTAGAAGCTAAGGAAGCACTGGTGTTGAAATTAGAAGTAGAGAATGCTAATGTTTACTTTCAACGTGTTATTTGTGAGTTTTACAGTACATATTATATGCATCTGTGTATTGCCCCTCTGAAAATCAAGCAGCTTGTCAGGAATGTGATTTAATTGTTTCACTGGTTGTTGTTAGAATTGTTTCTTTGTGGTATAAGTACACCGTAAAACTTTCTCCCCACTTTTCCCACTCGCGCTGCAAGCAGCCAGGCCAGTTATGGCAAACTGATATTACTGAATTTGCACCGTTTGGCTGACAAAAGTACATTCATGTGTCCATAGATACCTGTTCAGGACTGCTGTGGGCTACAGCTTTGACCTCAGCAAATGCAAAAGTGGTAAAGCGTCATTTATTACAAGCTTTTGCTGTCATGGGTGTTCCTACACAGATCAAAACAGATGATGGTCCCGCATACCGTTCTGATACACTTGCAACCTTCCTCGCCCAGTGGAAAGTACAACACCTGTTCGGAGTCCCTTATAATTCTACTGGCCAGGCAATTATTGAGCGTGCACACCGCACTCTGAAAAATCTTTTGTCTGTTTTGAAAAAACAAGGGGGAATTGGTGTGAGTCCAGAGGAGGTATTGATGAAGGCATTGTATGTGCTGAACTGGCTTAATCCTAAAAGTGAGATTGAAATGGAACCTGTTGTTATGCACCATATCATAAATGTCAAAGATTTTTCCGAAAATGGACCTAAGGTTAGTGTGTTTAATGTGACAACACAACAATGGGAAGGTCCTATGTCATTAATAACCTGGGGAAGGGGATATGCTTGTGTTTCTACAGGTAACCATAAAAATTCGTGGATCCCAGCAAAGTGGGTGAGACCTTGGCTAGCTAACAAAGAAGAAACCGATTGCAATGATGACAACCCTTAACCTCAGAGGTGTTATCGCTTTTAGCAATGGATGTAGCCAATGTTGAGAATACCACTTTGTAAAACAGAGCAGGAATTAATTTTTTTGTTACTGGCCAAATCTCGGAATAACCTGTTCCAATAACCTTTTAACTACAAATTAGGCAGTTGCTCTCGTGGCAGGAAAGGCTTCCACCCAGCGCGTTAGTTAGTCTATTATAACCAATAAGTATTTATATATTCCCACTTGGGACAATTCAGTATAATCCACTTGAATCCCTTCAAAAGATCTATGCTGTTTTTCTTCCCCCTGTGGGTGATTTTCTCATACTCAAATGGCCAAAAGATGAAACGTGTAACATCAGACTGCCAAATGTCATTAGCTGAGAGTCCGCGAGGGTTGACTCCAAGGGAGGGCGAGCTTGTAATCAGACCTTGACATTCCGGGCAAGAGCGCACTATGTCTATCGCTTGCTCGAGAGTGAGACCAAACATCTTTTTTAAGGCAGCAGCATTCTGATGGAAGAAATCATGTGAAGCCCTGGCAGACTGGAAACGGACTGTAGCTACAGTATAAGAATCCGCAACTGCATTACCTTCAGTTATGGGACCTGGTAAAGTTGTATGAGAGCGTATATGAGTAACAAACAGTGGGTGTTTGCAAAGCTGTAATGCAGTTTGCAATGATAAAAACATATCAAAAAGTTGCTGTTGCGAGATTTCTTTAAGTGGAGGGGATGCGCTGTAGGACCTTGACTACGTACTCAGAATCACAAACCAAATTTAGAGGTTCCTCCCTAAAAAGCTCTAAGGCATGCAAAACTGCACCAAGTTCCACTAATTGGGTTGAGCCTTCAACAATTGTAACAGAATGATGCCAATCGCTATCTTCACGCCAGACCACTACAGCTTCATGACACTTCCCTGAACCATCAACAAAAACTGTGCGAGCATTTGGGATAGGACCGAATACAAGTACGGTCTCTGGTCTGATATCAAAGACACACAGATTTTGAAGCAGTTTACATTTAGGCATGCCAAAACCTATGCTGTTAAGAAAATCTGCTAGCGCAATTTGCAAGGACAGAGATTGTGAATAAAAACAATCAAAATCTGCTTTCGCAAAAGGTACATATATGACAGATGGATCACGGCCTACTAAAGCCTGAATCCATTCTCTGCCTTTTTTGATCAGAGTAACAATCAATTCCAGGGGCTCAGTAATAGTTTTAGGAAAAGAATTGGGCAAAAAAATCCATTCCAAGTATATCAGTCTGTTTGCATTCTCATCATACTGTCCCACAATAGCCACAGGTTGTTTCTATGTTGTAGCTATAAATAGACAAATCTGCAAGTCCAATCGAATGCAGTCAGCCTGTAAGGTTGTCATAAATTTATTCCTCAAAGTTTCCAACTCCATTTTGGCTGCCATATTTATTGGATATTGTTTTCCCTTACCGGATCGAAGTCCTGTTTCAGTTCTATCAGTGTAGTATTTGCTTTATCGAAACATTGGCTGTTAATACTAGTGGAAATACAGCATTTGAAATTTCCTTGGAGATTTCTCACTTGCAGCAAGCAGATCTGCACCATCCAAGCAGCTTCTTGTAGGCCATGCAACTAAACAGAATTCTCAGAAAACGTTATTTGAGCTTGCAATTTACTTAACAAATCCTGACCCAAGAGAGGTATAGGACTTTCTGGCAACTACAAGAATTCATGTATTAAAACTTTGTTCCAAATTTGGCATTCTATTGGTCTCAAAAAACAGCCTTTCTTTCGTTCTCTCCCATGACCTCAAAAACTAGCATGGTGAATTTACTAAGAAGTCTCTTACAACCAGTTACCACAGAATAAGTCTATTAAAAAATTTTTTTTGTTTAATTTCTGAGCTTCATTAGAACTATGGACCCATTGGTAATGCCTTTAAATTTCAACCCTCAGACTCCTTCATGCAGTATTACAGTTCTCTAGCAGTAACATTGCTTAGGGGAGGGGCGCGGGGGGGAATAAAACCTCCCTCTCGCCCCCATCTGGGATTGGCAGGATCTCCAGCCCAGCATGAAAACAAATCAGTTCCAACTCCACATCAAACCAACCTGGCTGCACTCCACACCCAAATCAGTACCAGTCTGACCCAGAGAAGCACTGAGCACTCTGACCTCCCCAAAGCTGACCAGTGTGAAAAGAATGACTTCAGTAGGGAGGTAAAATTATGAGCTCTTTCCCCATATGTGCCAAAACCTAGGAAACAAGACAGAAGCAAAAAGAAACATCACCAACAACCCCTGATTCAAAGCCAAGAAGCAACACAGTGCCACAATAAGGATGGATGACAATACTCCAGAGAGAGAAGAAAGACAGAGCGGGGGGGAGTAAAGCCTCCCTTTCTCCGCTTAGCAGCGGGCAAACAGGTTTTTCCTTTTTTTTTTCTTCTTTCTCTTCTTGCTGCAGTTCAGATATAGTCATGGCCACGCAGCTGGCGTAATCGCTGGTACGAAGTGGGAGGCTCTGGCAAACTCCTCGGTTACAATGAGCTGAGTTTTATACACGATTCCAATTAGCTCAACAGTTGTTACATTCCTCAGCCCCATTTACCTTTCACAATTTAAAGATGTCAAAATACAGTATATTAAACATCAATCCATTATTCCATTTTCCTAGATCCAAATCAGTTCACATTCCAGCAACTTTTAAATACAACTTCATACAATACCAAGTTCACATCCATCATAGCATTTAGGTGTTTGTTTCTTTTTTTTGTTTCTTTTTTTTTTTTCTTTTTTTTTTTTTTTGCAAAGCAGAGTTTAATAATTTAAATTCTTTTCTGGTCTCAAAATTATTAGCTAACAATATAAGCAATTACTCTAATGCGCAAGGATGCATCCTAAGGGGGAGCAAGGTAGAATTTTAGCAGTGAAATTTTAGCAGTGGAACCGGTTCCCATTTTGTAATTATTTCCCCAAACAAAATTGTCATGGTACCAAATACAAATATGCAAATTAAAATACTGAACTCAGATATGAAAACCAAATACCAAGTTCAAATATGCAGATGGATCACAGTTACACTAATTTAAGACAATCTCTCAATTTTTGCATTGCACCTTTGAACTGCTTACTGCTCAGCCAGGCAGAGGTACCGCTGGGTCTCCCTGACAAAACAGGTCAGTGTGTGCTGGAGCCCAACCGGCACCCGCCCCCCCGCCACCGCAGCAAGCTGGACCGGGCAAGGTTTTTATCAGTGTCTCATCTGGTGTGCTACAACTGTTATCCCAAAACCAGGATTCTTTACTTGATGTGCATACAAAAGAGCCAAATCCAGCACATCGAGATGTGACACAGCCCATCACAGAGTTGCGCAAGTCTGGATACCGAAATAAAGCTAGCGTGCTAGAAAGAAAAATAACAGCTACTACACACAAAATTTTACCATCGCATTCATGCAGTAAAGAACTAAATTACTCATGATCTTCTGTATTATCACAAAATGCACATTTTGAGTCAACGGATTCTCATGATTTAACAGACTGTGAACTTATCGTACCATATAACAAAGGCCTACCAAAATTGCAACATGCTTAAACAGATACCCACAAAGAAAACAGGTTAATAAGGAAAGCATCTTGCAGACTTTAACAAGTTTTCTGACCTGTGTGTTATCAGTTAATTCTCTCTCAGCTTGTTGAAGTTCAAATCGCCCCGCCTGTAAAACTGTCTGAAAAGATTTAATGATTTCTTGTCCGAGTGCTTTCTTATGTTTTAAAACACCTCCCAATGCTGATTTTTTAGGAACACAACTGAAAACAATCATTCCTGACCCCATCTTGCAAGTAAAAACTTTGAGGGGTGGGGGGGGGGGGGAAGCACAGGGCTGCTTGCAGCGTGAGTGGGAAAAGCGGGGAGAAGGTTTCACGGTGCACTTAAGAACAACTAGTAAAACAATTAACTCACATTCCTGACAAGTTGCTTGATTTTCAGAGAGACAGTACACAGGAGCACATAATATGTACTGTAAAACCCGCAAATAACATGCTGATAGCAAACGTTAGCATTCTCTACTGCTAATTTCAACACCAGTGCTTCCTTAACTTCCAAGTTTTCAACCTCCTTATTGATGGCCTCTTGAAGGTGGTCAATAAATTGCATGTAATTCTCATTGGGACCCTGATTAATAGTTGCAAATGATTTGGCTGCTTTGTTGGTTTCAGGCACCTCTCTCATAGCTTGATATTGCTGACTGTTGGATTCACTCGCTAATAGTTGATCTGATCTTTCACACAGTTCTTTTGCCCAATTCTTATCCGGCGACTCCTTCTGCTCTCTCATGGAAGTTGGAGGGTTAAAAGGTGGTAAAAGCAGATACAAATTGATAAAAGGGCTTGTTTACAACTTTAGCATTCTCAGCTTTCACAGGTTCTTTGGGCAAGTTGTCTGATTCCAATCCTTTTGACTTGCTGTTCTCATCAGGGTTTGCTAATAGTGTAGGAGGACACCCGCTCGGCATTTTTCCTCCCCCCACCCCGGACTGCTGAGGTATCGGGGGTGCCAAAAGCACAGCAGGGGATGGAGTAGAGAAGGTATCAAAGACAGGAACCGGGTAAGCTTCACAATTATTTTTAGAGTTCTTATCAAGCTGCAATGCTGCAAAAATTCTGGTAACCGCAGCCCGTTCAGCCTTAAATTCTTTTAAGGTGGAAATTATAAGCTTCCATGTAGTCGCTAATGATTTAGCTTCTTTATCTCCATTGCTAACCTTATCCCATAATTTCTGCCCTATATCATCCCAAAGTTCAATTTTAAAAACCTTCTCAGCTTCTGTCGGGTAGCCGTTAGTTCTACACCGAACCAACAGTCTACGTATGTTACTTTCTTCATATTTAAGT
This sequence comes from Patagioenas fasciata, assembly GCF_037038585.1. Taxonomy (NCBI): domain Eukaryota; kingdom Metazoa; phylum Chordata; class Aves; order Columbiformes; family Columbidae; genus Patagioenas; species Patagioenas fasciata. The sequence goes on along the minus strand of NC_092559.1, from coordinate 14,948,200 downwards.
CCTCTCATAGAGAGAATATGCAGGAGGAGTTTAACTATGACTTCTTCCTCAGAGGATATATTTTGCCCCATAGCTTCACTCTTCCCTCCTCCTGCTCCCAGCTGCTCACCTTTTCCGGGGACTTCTTCAACAAATTTATCTGCGGAATGTCCGTACGCCTCCGCCCGGTTCTCAGTCCAGCTGATCCGCCTCCGGCTGGGCCGCTCCAGGCTTTTCCCCGATCTTAGTGAGACGCCGTTTGGAGTATCACGTCGGGGTCACCATTTGTTGGAGCGATAAAGGACTCAGCATTCCGATTCAATGTGAATCACGCAAAGCCATTTATTACAGAAACAAGCCTCCTTATATACGCAACTATTCTCTAATCATGCATCCACGCTCCCAGCATGGATTCGCTAAATGAGTATCATGGGCAGTCCACACGCTGGAGCCCCACCGATGATAGGTCCGATGACTCACGCCATGCTGAGGCCCTGTTAATGAAGAAACGCCCCTCTCTCTTTCTCACAGCAGATTCTGTTCTCAGCTTCTCAAAGTGGCCTTGAGATTCCTTTGGGCCTGACTAATTCAACAACATATCTCCATCTAACCAAACCCCTCCACATTTAGTTTTCTTTCCCATTCCTCCAACAAACACACAAATTCAATGCGAATCAGAGTTTAACAACCTCACTTCTTTTCTGGTCTCAACTTTATTAAATAGCAATAAGAGCAATTACTCTAATGTATAAGGATGCATCCTAAGAGGGGAGCAAGGTGGTATTTTAGTAGCGGAATCGGTTCCCATTTTATAATTATCTCCCCAAACAAAATTCTTTTGGTACCGAATATAAATATGCAAATTAAAATGCTGAACTCAGATATGAAAACCAAATACCAAGGTCAAATATGCAGATAGATCACAGTTACACATATTCAAGACAATATCTCAGTTTTTGCATTGCACCTTTGAACTGCTTACTGCTCAGCCAGGTAGAGGTGCCTCTGGGTCTCCCTGACAAAACAGGTCAGTGCGCGCTGGAGCCCAGTCGGCACCCGCCCCCCCACCACCGCAACAAGCTGGACTGGGCAAGGCTTTTATTAGTGTCTCACCTGGTGTGCTACAACTGTTATTCCAAAACCAGGATTCTTTACTTGGTGTGCATACAAAAGAGCCAAATCCAGCACATTGAGATGAGACACAGCCTATCACAGAGTTGCACAAGTCTGGATACTGGAATAAAGCTAGCATGCTAGAAAGAAAAGTAACAGCTGTCACACACAAAATATTATCATCACATTCACGCAGTAAAGAGCTCACGGTCTTCTGTATAATCACAAAATCTTCTGTATAATCACAAAATGTACATATTCAGTCAATGGATTCTCATGATTTAGCAGTCTGTGAACTTACTGTACCATGTAACAGGCACTTATTTAAACTGTAATGTGCTTAAACAGATACCTACAAAGAAAACAGGTTAATAAGGAACAGTATCTCGCAGAGTTCAGCAAGTTTTCTACAAATTAGGCGGTTGCTCTCATGGCAGGAAAGGCTTCCACCCAGTGCGTTAGTTAGTCTATTATAACCAATAAGTATTTATATATTCCCACTTTGGGCAATTCAGTATAATCCACTTGAATCCTTTCAAAAGATCTATGCTGTTTTTCTTCCCCCTGCGGGTGATTTTCTCATACTTACTTTATTTACTTTTTGACAAGTCAAGCACCCATACGTAATTTGTTTAGCTATTTCAAATATCCCAAAACATCCAAAACACTTCAAAAACTGATCACAGAGAGCTCTGTTTCCCCAATGAGTTTTCTGATGTAGTAAATTTAGAATTCCCCTAACTTAATTTTTGGGGACCATCTCTCTACTATCTGGTAAAAAAAAAAACCATCCCCCATTCTTGAATTCTGCACCTATATTCTCTAATTTTGCTTTTTCTTTTATAGTGAACTTTTTCTCTGCCTTTTTGTTTGTTTGTCTCTTAGAGGTTGTAGGACAATAGGTTTTAAAGATAACATTGCTGCCTGTTTAGCTTCATGATTCACCAAGTTGTTTCCTCTAATTTTAAACCTGGTTCCTCTCTGATGTCCTTTTACATGGACTACTGCTACTGCTGATGATCCTCTAAGGACCTATAAAACTCTAACCACTAGTTCTTGATGTACTAATTCCTTTCCTTGGGTATTTATTAACCCTCTCTCTTTCCAAATTTTCCCAAATGTGTGAACTACTATGTAAGCATACTTTGAATCAATATATATGGTTGATTTTAACTTTGTCCTGCGGTGTTAACACATAAAGTTTTACTTTTAATGTTCCCTGTTCAATTTCTATAGTCATGCCTGATGCCACAATTAAATCTCTCCCCAATAGATTATTTTCAGCCTCTGGGTAAATTCTTTTTTCAGATTCAATTTCCACATTATCCAGTATGGGAACTTTAAAGGGTTCTCCCTTTGCTTCCACTACGAGGGCAGGTTTTTTTTTTTTGTTTTTTTTTTTTTGTTTTTTTTTTTCTTTCTTTTGACTCTCCCTTACTGCGGCTACTAAGATTTTTTCCTTTGCTCTTTGTTTCTCCTCATCTCTTCGAGTTTTTCTAGTTTCTTTCTTATATCTCCTCAGGATTTTGCTACAAACTGGGGGGTCCACTCCCGAGTACGTTTATCCTTTTTCTCAAATACATATATTCCTACAGTTCTCAAACTTCCTTTCCAGCATGAAACATAATCACTCTCTTCTTGACTAAAAGACTCCTTTCTGTTTACATATAAATTTAAAGCTTGACACATCCAATCGTCAAATTATCCAAAAATGGGCCAAAATAAATGCTCTGGCCTAATTTCTTCTTTGGCCCATTCAACCATACAATATTGGATCATCTTTTCTTTACTTTTTTCCCTTGTACTTTCCTCATCTTTCCAGAATTCTAACATCATCCCCAGGGGACTGTCTGGGGGCATACCTGGAAGGTCGCTCCCTCTCGACCTCTTGGGACCACCCTTTCTAGGGTCCTGAAGACCTGGGATTCTCCAGGACTCTAACATCATCCCCAGGGGACTGTCTGGGGGTATACCTGGAAGGTCGCTCCCTCTTGACCTCTTGGGATTTAGTCCCGCTTGGGATCTCTCTGGAGATCCCGTAAACTTCTCTTGGGATCCCTCTAGGGGATCCCAGAAAGGAGAACTTAAGGATTTACTCTTTCCCTGGCCCATCCCAAATGGTGCTCTTTCACTCCTTTGTCCTTTCGCTTCGTCCCTTCGGTGGCCAAGCCCCTCGCGGGGTGTTGGAACCGCACCTAGAAGGACTCCGCACTCGCTTCATAACTGCATTAATGTCTCACACATTCAGCACCATTTAGACCACCCAACCCGGCAGTGCTTACAGTCCGCTGTTTCTGCCGGGGTCTTCGTGCACCTTGAATTACGGGTGTACTGCTGTAATTCGGAGGGAGGGAGCTCAATTCTTTTGCTTATGCTTTAATTTTGAATAACGTTGGTAGCTCTTCGCACACCCGAGTCCAAGAGCCACTATTAAAGTGAGGCGCCCCCCTTGAACCTGGGGTAACACAGAGCTATCCAAGGTTGTCACATCGAGGTCACCAGTTGAAATAACTCACGCTTTTTCCTCATGAATAACAACGTTTAATACAACTCATTAAAAACGTGTTCATTAAAGCATAAGCAAAACAGCACTGGGTGCATGGGGAGTCTGCGCTCTGCCAACATGCATGCCTTAGGTTTCTGATGAACTCTTTTTATTGCCTCGGCTAGTCCTTCTTGCACTCAGACTCCGTGGTTGGTTGTCACTAGGGGTCTTCTCTCTTTCTCATTGGTGGCTGAAGAGTTCCTTCTTCCTCAGTGTCCCCCCTCACAACAGTTTGCCCAACGACCAACTGTAACAATCTTTCCAAATTAAACAGGTGCCATGCCTTATTTGGTCAACAAGAGTCATTTCTGCAGCTTAGCAGAATTTTCCACTTAGCACAAATCATTATCATATTTTTCACAACCGTAATGAGTTGGTTCCACATAGGAGAAATGCGTCGATTAGGAACGACACGTACCAGGACGCAGACAGAAATTCACGCAGAGGCAGAGATCTTGTTCAGGAAGGAGCGCAGAGCCTGGCCAAGCAGAGAGCTGACCTAGGCCTAGGCTGCCTTCTTTATTCACCATTGACAATTTATAGGATTTACAGGTACAGGCCTGGACTAAGATGTTTACAAAAAGGTGCTTTTCCACTAATTGTTATTAAGAACACACTAAACTCATGTGATGTTTGTCTCACTTGTTGTTCCACTCATTCACAGACCCGGCCCAAGGACATTCACACATCCCATGCACTTGGGGGCGGTTATCTGGCCCGAGATACCATTGTCACGAGTCTGGGCTATAACTTTTTACAATTACGAGAAACGTACTTCAAAGTAATCTGTCCAAGGCCCTTTATATGCTATTATGTTAGTATTATGTCTTCGACTGTCCAGATGGTCATGTTAGTATTGATCTTCCTTTATCATCCAGATGACTGGAACCGCACATCTTGCTTTCCCACATTTTACTTTCCAACAGAGAAATGCAGGGCTTGATGTGCCTCATAATAGTATTATAGAGATTTCACAGCTCTGATGTGCTAGGCTTTGGTTCTGAAGCCCAAAACTGGATTATTAAAGCAAAGAATTACAGCTTTTCTTATTTTTCTTATTATTTTTTCTGCGATTATGCTTTCATTCCATACTTGAGCTCCCCCTGTACCATGGAAAATGAGTGGCCGCTGATCTTCCACTTTGCTAAATTATTTGCTGATTGAGTTAAGCCATTTGTCTCCTGCCTCTGCGTGGACCGCATTGAATAGAAAAGCTGCTTAAGAAACAATCAACCCAAATGAAAACATAGTGGAGGTTGCTAATCTGAAGGACTGGCCCATTTCCTTGCCCCCATTGTCTTGCATGCTGAATCCCACTTCTAGAGGGGACTCTGTAAATGTGTTTTATTATGCATATAGAAAGTATTAATGTCACATAAGAAAAATCAACGTTTGGGCTATCTGGTAATCTGCTGCTGTACAAGTCCAGTGCGGCATATTGATTTGCTTAAGCTATTACCTTTCTCTGAAGCCAATTACATTTTAACTGTTTACTCTTCCTCCAGTGCCTTGCGTTCCATGGTCTTTCACCCCAAGCTTGGACACTTTTTCTAGCCATGCCTAAGGAACCAATTATCAGGTTATCTGAAGCAGAAGATTCTGGTGACTCTGTAAGTACTGTGGAAGCTTTTTGTATGCTAAACTGTACCTGTAAATAGTTCCTAATTTATTAGACTCTTTCCTATCCCCTCTTTTCTTCTTGATAGGGCACAACAGGCTATTTTGGGTTTTCTGACGCTATAGTTTCTTGCCTCTAGCTTGCAATGCAATTGAGCTTTTTGACTAAAAGCAGTGATATAAAGCAATGCTCACCTCTGAGTATGTACTTCTGGTGCAAAATGCAGCGTTGTTTCGGAGCGCAGTCTGATGCCTTTTGTCATGGTTTATAGAGTAAGAGTACTACTACTAGTAGTACTTTTTCTAATACGGAGAAAATGGCTTGGGGTCTTTGGTAGGTCAGGGGTGAGGAAGGGCAAAACTGGCTGAGAGGTGCTGGATGTTTTTTTTTTAGCTATGAAAGTCAAGTTCAAAGACTCTGTAAACCCATGCAAAAGGCAGCCTAAAGTTTATTTTGCACCAGAATTGCTTATGTTGCCTGAAGTTATAATGGGGGCTTTAACCCAGAGACAAACTTAGCTTTTGTGACTGTTATGCAGCCTGCTAGTGTCTAGCCTGAAGAAAATGGCATAGCTCTGTTTTTCCCCCACAGTGGTGTGCATAATCGGTCTTTGTAGCTTTGCTTGGAAAATGTCAGTTGCAGGTGGGTGGACAGACAGTAATTTGAAGCGCAATGGTTGAATTGGTAGGAATGGGCTAACTGGTTTCTCTGTGTGGTTATCTGTTCTCATTCCTTCCCTTCGTGCCCTTTCTCCTCTTTGCGTGTGGCTTTTTATTTTATTTATTTATGGTTCTGTACTTCCTTCTCCAGCTTCTTAGGCATTTAATGATTGTGGGCAAGAAGCGTGCTGCTCACCTGGGCCTGACCAATGGATTCCGGATGGTTGTGGATGAAGGGCCTGAGTGTGGGCAGTCTGTCTGTCGCGTACATCTACCTATTCTAGGTGGTTGTGAGTTGGGCTGGCCGCCTGGCTAAGATTTTTGCACCGCGGGAGTTGCTGCATGTGTACGAGTGGCCACTGAATGGATTTTGTTTGTTGCCCGTCAATCTCGACACAGTTGATGTCTGATTTTGTGTGATGTGTGTCTGTGGAAAGTACTAAAAGCTTTGAGCAGCGGTTGCACAATAAAGATTTAGCATGGGGATATCATCTCTGTCTTGTGCGTTTTTACTGAGGGAAATAGTTGTATGAGTTAAAATGGTGTCTCCCCTGAGCTTAAGTATGTGGAACATTTCAGTCCGTTAACAGTGTTCTATAGATAGATAATGATTTGCCCAGTCATTTGAAACGTGATGCTGGAACTGCTTAGCAATAGTCTCCTGCATCTTGTAGGAAGCAAACTCTTTGCTTTTTGGAAGTAGTATGCAAATGTACTTGAAGCCAGCTGTCATGGTTTAAATCAAGCTAGCAATATAACCACCATAGCTGCTCGCTCACTTCCCCCCATCCTGCATGCGTGAGAGAATCAAAAGGGAAGGGAGAAACTTGGATTGAGATAAACAAACACAGTTTAATAAAATAACACCAATGTACTAATAGTCATATATAGAAAATGGAAAATAGAATCTAAAATAAAAGAGAGAGAGAAGAGAGAAAAAGACTGTAAGGTCCAGAGGCCTGTGCAAAATGGCAGGATGGCCAGAGGCCAAAATAAAGTCCTGAACAGAACTCTCCCAAACGGGTCTCTGGCCCGGCTCTGACAAAGAGCTAGCTGCAAGATCTTGACTCTCCTTAAGTATGAAGCATGATGCTAATGGCGTGGAATATTCTTATTGATCAGTCTGGATGTCGGTCATGGTCTGCCCCATCTATGCCCCCCTTACTAGCTGCCTCATGCCTGTGGGCAGAGCACTCGGAACTGTTCTTGGCTCTCGGACCAGAGCAATTAAAACCATTTACTCTGTCCCAGGCTGTTATCTTCTTGTTCTCCAATTAAATCTAAATGATGACCGTGCTAGCTATGAAAAAAAATTCTAACTGCATGAAAAAATTAACTCACTTTCAGTCAAACCAGCACACCAGTGTAGGCTGCTGCTAAAACGGTAGAAAATACCATATGTGACGCTACAGGTGTGCCATACAAGGGTGGTTTCGGCACAGTGCAATGTGTTGGAAGCATCCAACTCCTGTTGGAGTGCTTTATCAATGGCTGTGTTTTATGGCCTCTCAGTCAGCGACGTGCAACAAGCACAGCAACGGCTACAGAGAAACTGCCAGATATTTTAACGTGGTGAAACGAAGAGCGCAGCAGTGGCTATGTTAAGAGCTGAGCCTAGGCATGGATTGAGGAGATGAGGAGGGAATCCTGTAGCCGGGCAAAACTGTGGTCATGCTGAGAGAATTGCTGTGAACCAGCTGATCTTGTGAGAGGGGCTGATGCAGAGGGGGCATTGCCAGGAGCAACCAAGGAAGATTCAAATGGCCTCCTAGGGAGCGTAGCAAACAAGGCCAGCAAACAGGGGTGAGGCAGTTAGTGTGGCAGTTTGCGCTGAAGGGTGAGTGGGTAGGGTGAGGAAGCTTTGCTGGCTCAAGTGATTACCTCAATTGGTTTTCGTCACCCTCGCAGAAGGAGCCAACTATGGTACCCACTCGGGGCAAAGGTAAGTACTCTGCACTCAACAACATAGAGGTAACAACCCAGACAGAGCTGCCATGGGAACATGCAGCCACCCAGACCTCAGTCTGCAGAGTATGCCAGAGCCTTTCACTGGTATAGAGTGGCAGTAGAGAAAACATTTGTGTGAGGTGTGAGAAGTTGGATGACCTCCTCAGCCTGGTAGTAGAACTGAAAGAGGAGTTAGAAAGGTCGAGAAGTATCAGGGAGCTGGTAAAGGAAATCGACCTGTGGGATCAAGCTTTGGTCACCCACAGACAGATAAGACCACCAGCAAGAAATGAAGATCAAGGGATTCCTGTATCCTCCCCTTGCCTGACTGAAAAAATCAGGGCAAGGGAAAGGGATGAATGGAATAAAGTCCACACTTGGGTTGGCAGGAGAAACACCCCCTTACCCACCCCACCCTCCCGGGTGCCTCCGTTCAACAGGCATGAGGCTCTGGATGTGGAATGCAGTGACACGAGGGATAGGGGGCAATGGCAGCGTGTTCCTGCTCGGCGTAGAAGGAGGAGGGTCCCTTTTGTGACCACCCCACCTTCCCAGGTTCCCTCGCAAAACAGGTATGAGGCCTTGCAAGTGGAACCAAGCAACAACATTGAGGGAGGCGGTTCCGCTAAGTTGGAAGTGCCGCAGAGGATAAGTCATTCTGTGCCCTCCATCAAAACAGCTCCCACAAAGGAAAAAAGGTGGGTTGTGTTCGTGGGAGACTCCCTTCTAAAGGGAACAGAAGGCCCTATATGCAGGCTAGACCCACTTCTTCGGGAAGTCTGATGCCTCCCTGGGGCCAGCGTTAAAGACATAAAAAGTAAACTTCCTGCCCATGTTAGGCTCTCAGACTATTATCCCCTAATAATTTTTCAGGTAGGCAATGATGTAAGTGAAAAGGGAAAACGAAAGGCAATCAAGAGAGACTTCAGGATCTTGGGATGACTGATCAAAGGGTCAGGAGCACAAGTAGTGTCCCCTCTGTCCCCACAGTTGCAGGGTTTCAGGAGGAAAGATGCAGGAAGACCGCCAGATCAGTACCTGGCTGTGGGACTGGTGTCACTGGCAGAATTTTTTGGTTTTGATCATGGGCTGGGTTACACGGCACCTGGTCTGCTAGCAAGAAATATGACACACCTGTCTCAAAAAGGGAAAAGGATCCTGGGGCAGGAGTTAGCAGGACTCATTGAGAGGACTTTAAACTAGATTTGAAGCGGGGAGGGGAGGAAACCAGATGTGGCAGAAGCATACCCAAGGGCGGCATGCCAGCATTTGAGGGAAGGGGTGCTAGCGAGGCCCTTCAGACTGCCATCCCAGTGGAGGTAGGGAATGGAGAGCCACGCAGTAGGATAAACACAAGGGTTAATGATCTGTCAGAAATCGTGGAAGCACTTGAGGATGGCCACCAAGGAATTTAGGGCTTCTCACCAGAAAAAGGTGGCGGGATTAATGGCCCAGCTGAAGTGCATCTGTATGAATGCACACAGCATGGGCAACAAACAGGAGGGGTGGGAAGCCATTGTGAGGCAGAAAAGCTATGATATAGTAGCCATCTCAGAAACATGGTGGGATGATTCTGACAACTGGAGTGCTGCATTAGATGGTTATAAAATCTTCAGAAGAGATAGGCAAGGAAGGAGAGGAGGTGGGGTAGCCATGTATGTCAGGGGGTGTTATGATAGTCTGGAGCATGATGAGGGTGATGATAGGGTTGAGTGTCTATGGGTGAGAATCAAGGGGAAGAGCAACAAGGCAGATATCCTGGTAGGAGTCTGTTACAGACCACCCAACCAGGATGAAGAGGCAGATGAAATATTTTGCAGGCAGCTGGGAGAAGTCTCCCAATCGCTAGCCCTTGTTTTTGTGGGGGACTTAAACCTACCGAATGTCTGCTGGAAATAAAACACAGCAGAGAGGAAGTAGTCTAGGAGGCTCCTGGAGTGTATGGAGGACAACTCCTTGACACAGCTGGTCAGCGAACCTACTGGGGAAGGTACCCCGCTGGATCTGTTGTTTGTAAATAGAGAAGGACTTGTGGGCAATGTGTTGGTTGGAGGTCACCTTGGGCATAGTGATCATGAAACGATTGAGTTTTCTGTTCTTGGAGAAGTAAGGAGGGTGGTCAGCAGAACTGCTACTTTGGACTTCCGAAGGGGAGACTTTGATCTGTTTAGGAGGCTGGTTGGCAGAGTCCCTTGGGAGGCAGTCCTGAAGGACAAAGGAGTCCAGGAAGGCTGGTCTCTCTTCAATAAGGTAATCTTAGAGGCACAGGAGCAGGCTGTCCCCATGTGCCCAAAAGCGAGCTGGCGGGGAAGAAGGCTGGCCTGGCTGAATAGAGAGCTGTGTCTGGAACTTAGGAATAAAAAGAAAATTTATAACCTTTGGAAGGAGGGGCAGGTGACTCAAGAGGAATACAAGAACTCTGTGAGGTTATGCAGGGAGAAAATTAGAAGGACCAAAGCCCAACTAGAACTTAATCCCAGCCACTGTTGTAAAAGGCAACAAGAAATGTTTCTATAAATATATCAGCAACAAAAGAAAGGCTAAGGAGAATCTCCATCTCCTGATGGATGTGAGGGGAAACAGTGACAGAAGATGAGGGAAAGGCTGATGTACTAAATATCTTCTTTGCCTTAGTCTTTAATAGTAAGACCAGTTGTGCTCCAGGTACCCAGCCCCCTGAGCCAGAAGACAGGGATGGGGAGCAGAATGAAGCCCCAATACTCCAAAGGGAAATGCTTAGCAACCTGCTACACCATTTGGACACCCAAAAGTCTATGGGGCCGGATGGGATACACCCAAGGGTGCTGAGGGAACTGGCGGAGGTTATCACTAAGCCACTTTCCATTATCTATCAGCAATGTTGGCTAACTGGGGAGGTCCCAGTTTACTGGAAGTTGGCAAACATGATGCCCATCTACAAGAAGGGCCGAAAGGAAGATCCAGGGAATTACAGGCCTGCCAGTCTGACCTCAGTGCCGGGGAAGGTCAGGGAGCAGATCATCCTAAATGCCATCACACAGCACATACGAGACAACCAAGCGATCAGTCCCAGTCAGCATGGGTTTATGAAAGGCAGGCAACCTGATCTCCTTCTATGACAAGGTGACCCACCTTGTAGATGAGGGAAAGGCTGTGGATATTGTGTACTTAGACTTCAGTAAGGCCTTTGACACTGTATCCCACGGCATTCTCCTGGAGAAGCTGACAGCTCATGGCCTGGATGGGTGTACTCTTTGATGGATAAAGAACTTGCTGGATGGCTGGGCCCAAAGAGTTGTGAATGGAGCCAAATCCAGTTGGCAGCCGGTCATGAGTGGTGTTCCTCAGGGCTCAGTATTGGGGCCAGTTCTGTTTAATATCTTTATCGATGATCCAGATGAGGGGATTGTGTGGGAACGGCAGGACATGCAGGTCCAGCCACTTGTATGATAAAGGAAGATCAATACTAACATGACCATCCAGAGCGTCAAAGAAGAAATACTACTAACAAGATTAAATCACAGCAATCAGTCAAAACAGTGAGAATGATATCTCAGGCCAGAACACCGCCCTTAGGATGTATGGCGTGTGAGTGTTGGGCCTGGGCGTGTGTGTTTGGAATAACATTTTTTGAAAAAAACGTTCTGTTTAACCTCTTGGTCCAGGCCCATATCTTTAAAGCTATAAATGGAGAAAGGCTAATTAAAGAAGGCTCAGGCCAGCTCAGGTCTGCTCTGCCTGGTTCTGCTCTCGCTGCCAACAAGAACGCTGTGTCTGTGCGTCTCTGTCTATGCATCTCTGTATGCGTCGTTCTCATCGCCACGGATTGAGTGCACCCTTAGTAAGTTTGCAGACGACACTAAGTTCAGTAGGAGTGTTGATCTGCTTGAGGGTCAGAAGGCTATACAGAGGGATCTGGACCGGCTGGATTGTTGGGCTCAGGCCAATTGTACGAGGTTTAACAAGGGCAAGTCCTGGGTCCTGCACTTGGGTGACAACAACCCCAGGCAGCACTACAGGCTCGGGGAACAGCGGCTGGAAAGCTGCCTAGCAGAAAAGGATCTGGGGGTGTTGATTGACAGCCAGCTGAATATGAGCCAGCAGTGTGCCCAGGTGGCCAAAAAGGCCAACAGCATCCTGGATTGTATCAGGCATAGTGTGGCCAGCAGGACTAGGGAAGTGATTGTTCCACTGTACTTGGCGCTGGTGAGACCCCATCTTGAATGCTGTGTTCAGTTTTGGGCCCCTCATTATAAGAAAGACATTGAAATACTAGAGAGAGTGCAGAGGAGGACGATGAAGCTGGTGAGGGGCCTGGAGCACAAGTCTTATGAGGAGTGGTTGAGGGAACTGGGGCTGTTTAGCCTCGAGAAAAGAAGGCTGAGGGGAGACTTCAGTGCTGTCTACAACTATCTGAAAGGAGGTTGTAGCATGGAGGGTGTTGGTCTCTTCTCCCAAGTAGCAAGTGATAGGACAAGAGGAAACGGTCTCAAGTTGTGCCAGGGGAGGTTTAGACTGGATATTAGGAAAAAATTCTTCACGGAAAGGGTTGTCAGGCATTGGAACAGGCTGCCCAGGGAAGTGGTGGAGTCACCATCCCTGGAGGTGTTTAAATGGCATATAGATGAGGTTCTTAGGGACATGGTTTAGTGCTAGAGTTAGGTTATGGTTGGACTCAATGACCTTGAAGGATCTCTTCTAACCAAAGTGATTCTATTTTTATATTATTCTATTCTATGGTTCTGGTATCCCTTTTCTGGTGAGGAGGGATATGGTAGGAGAAAACAATTGGTCCGAATGGCAGTTCTGGTGCTTCTCTGACAGAGTGGAATATCTCTTCTGTCAGTTTGGGTCAGTTGTCCTGGCTCTGTCCCCTCCCAACCTCTTGCCCACCCCCAGCTCACTGGATGGTGGAGGTGGGGGTGGTTGGAGAGACCGTCTTCATGCTGTGAGAGCAAATCAGAAGTACATCACGAGACGGCAAATTTAATCTTTAACAGCTATTAAAAAAGGGAGATGTGCATGGCAAAGCAGGGCAATCCTTCACTATATTACTGAGGCATCTGAGATGCCCGCTGGAAGGCATCTTCTTCTCTTCTATATCCCCAAGCCATCAGGTGAAGTTTGGTGACACAGGCGTGTTAAGTAAGCTGAGGGCTTCACTTATCTTTCATCTTCCCGGGGAGGAGATGGAAATTATTTACCTGAAGTAGGTGGAAACTGACACATGACTGTGGCAGTACACTGTCCCCCTACCTCTCCCCCCTCCCCCCCCCTCGCTGAGAACTGATGTGGCAGCTGCATGTGTGCACACCTCCCTCCTCTCCTTCAATGGGGCAAGTTAATGGTCCTTATTGGGAGACCCAGGCCAGAGTCATTAGGAGAGAGGAGGGGGCTCATGTAGCCACAGTAGGGGGGTGCAGAGGTGCACGTAGCCACAGTAGGGGGGTGCAGAGAAGCCGCGAAGCTTCTAGACTGCCCACAGCCAGATCTGACACGGCTATAAATGGGGTCCGCCGAGGCTGCCTTTTGTGTGGTCCTCTTGGAGCGCGGGCCAAATGCTGCCGCCGAGAACCTTCCCGGGACTGGGATACCGTCTAAGGTAACCTCCCGAAAGAAAAATGGGACTGCCTCGTCTCCACGTGTGGGTGAGTGATAACTTAGATATTTCCTCACCAGATAAGCGAGTGTATTAAATAATTCCTCGCCACTTGGGTGGATGTTTTCCTCACTAGACACGTGAGTGTATTCCATGCTTAAATATAAGCACGTGTATTTTCTTTAATAATTCCTTGCCAGATTCAGGCAAGCGTATATCCTTAATATAATTTCTCCCTAAACACGTGGGTGTATTTTTTTCCTGGAGTCAGGGACGGCTCTGGCATTGTTTTTGGTGAGCCACGTGTATACACACTGTGGATCTCCATTATTCTTATTTGCTGTACCCCAATAATTTCCTCAAAGTTGATATCCGAATCTGTATTTTATGTTACCGGAGTGACTGATTGTATAAACCCCGTTTCTAATTGGTTGTTTTCCCGGACTTTCCCGGACAGAATAAAAGCCCGTTTTGGACCTGGTTGTCCGCCTAAAACTAACTTCGGGGTCCCTCCGTGACAATGACGTTTCCTTGAAATTACACTGGTGCAGTGTTTGCTTGCTGACTGACTGAGCCAGGTAGCGATCTATTGTTTTGTCAGTGTAAACTCCCTAAGGTATCTAGAAGGTGTTCCTTCTTCTGGGGGCAGGGGAATTCTGAAGAAGGAAAGTATGACTTATACATTCAGAGAGACTGGGTGATTGGATGATTATCATAGGTTTTAGAAGTCTGTGGTGCCTGGTGGAATTTGTCTTGCCTCGCAGACATTGTTGCTGATACTGGGCTCCAAACCAGAGAGAGTGAAGGGCTGTTAAACAATGATCCAATGAAGAATCGTAGAGTCCTAGAGCAGCCCAGGTGGGAAGGGACCTGGAAAGAACATCTGCTCCAACCTTTTGTGAGAACAGGAGCACAGATGAGATTATCTAGCACCCTATCTAAAGGCATCTTGAAAACCTCCAGCGATGGGGACTCTACCATGTCCCTGGGGAGGCTGTTCCAGTGGATGATTGTTCTTACAGTAAAAACCAAAAATTTACAGAGTCACCGAATGGTTGGGGTTGGAGGGGACCTCTGGAGATCATCTAGTGTAACCCACCTGCTAAAGCAGGTTCACCTAGAGCAGATCACACAGAAATGCGTTCAGGTGGGTTTTTAATGTCTCCAAGGAAGGAGACTGCACAACCTCTCTGGGCAGCCTGTTCCAGTGCTCTGTCACCCTCAAAGTAAAGAAGTTTCTTCCCATATTCATATGGAACCTCCTATGTTTCAGTCTGTGCCCATTGCCCCTCATCCTATTGTTAGGCACCACTGACAAGGGTCTAATCTCATTTTCTTGACACCCAACCTTGAGATATTTATAAGCATAACTAAGATCCCTTCTCAGCCTTCTCCAGGCTGAACAGACCCAGCTCTCTCAGTCTCTCTTCATAAGAAAGATGCTCCAGTCATAGTTGGAGCCCTCTGCTGGACTCCCTTCAGTAATTCCTTGTCCTTCTTAAACTGGGGAGCCCAGAACTGGACACAGTACTCCAGATGCGGCCTCACCAGGGCAGAGCAGAGAGGGAGGATAACCTCCCTTGACCTGCTGGCCACACTCTTCCCAATGCACCCCAGGATACCATTGGCTTTCTTGGCCACAAGGGCACATCGCTGATTCTTGATCAACCTGTTGTTGACCAGGACTCCCAGGTTCTTCTCTGCAATGCTGCTTTCCCACACATCAACCCCTAACCTGTATGGTGCCTGGGGTTATTCCTCCCCAGATACAAGAACCTACACTTGTTCAACTTCATTAGGTTCTTCTCTGCCCAGTTCTCCAGCCTGTCCAGATCTCACTGAATGGCAGCACAGCCTTCTGGTGTATCAAACACTCCTCCCAGTTTTGTATCATCAGCAAACTTGCTGAGGGTACACTCAGTCTTTTCATCCAGGTCACTGATGAACAGGTTGAACAAGACTGGACCCAGTACTAACCCCTGGGGAACCCCACTAACTACAGACCTCCAACTAGACTCTGCACCATTGATCACAACCCTCTGAGCTCTGCCATACAGCCAGTTCTTGATCCATCTCACCGCGCACTCATCCAACCTACACTTCCTGAGCTTATCTATGAGGATGTTGTGAGAGACAGTGTCAAAAGCCTTGCTCAAGTCACGGTAGACAACATCCACTGCTCTTCCCTCATCTACCCAGCCAGTCATACCATCATAAAAGGCTATCAGGTTGGTCAAACATGATTTCCCTTTGGTGAACCCATGCTGACTACTCCTGATAACCTTCTTTTCCTCCACATGCTTGGGGATGATGTCCAGAATGAGTTGTTCCATCACCTTTCTAGGGATGGAGGTGAGGCTGACTGGTCTGTAGTTTCCTGGGTCCTCCTTCTTGCCCTTTTTGAAGACCGGAGTGATGTTGGCCTTCTTCTAGTCCTCAGGCACCTCTCATCCATGACGTTTCCAAGATGATGGAGAGTGGCTTAGCAATAACATCTTCCAGCTCTCTCAGCACTCATGGGTGCGTCCCATCAGAGGCCATGGATTTGTGGGTGTCCAGTTTGCCTAACAATCTCTAACCTGATCCTCTTCAACCAAGGGAAAGTTTTCTTTTCTCCAGTCTTTCTCTCTTACCTCCAGGGTCTGGGATTCCTGAGGGCTTGTCTTAGCAGTAAAGATGGAAGCAAAGGCAATATTCAGTAATTCTGCCTTCTCTGTATCCTCTATCACCAGGGCACCCACCTCACTCAGCACTGGACCTACATTTTCTCTAGCCTTCCTTTTGCTCTTGATGTACTTGAAGAAGCCCTTCTTTGTGGAATATCTTACAGACAGTCACCTTGAGTTATTGGAACGTCCTTGACTAAAATAGAATGAGGAACCAGGATGATTTTCTACAAGATAAGAGGAGGTCGATGAAACACTGTCAGCATGATATTTACTGTGGATGGGTTTCTATTAGACGGAGACTTGTTATTGAACTAGACAGGCCCAAAGGAATTTCAAGGCCACCTTGGAAAACTGAAAACAGGATCTGCTGTAGAAGCAAAACAATTCAGCAGCTACAAGGCAGCAACACGACGTAAATCAACAGACCTATCAGCAGTGAGACTCAGACGCATGGACAGTTCGTGAACATAGATGATATCCAATCAGTTAATGCATGCTTGGAGCGTGGACGCGTGATCAGAAAATAACTGCATATATAAAAAGGCTTGTTTCTGTAATAAATCGGCTTTGCATGATTCACATATTGAATCAGAATGCTGAGTCCTTTATTCGCTCCAACAATTTACAGTGTGTTAGCCAAACTGCCAGAGCGTGTGCAAGATTAAATAAACCAATTGCGAGATAGCTTTAAGTGCATGAACAGCTAGCATAAACCAATCGAAACAGAAAGTTAAATGTGTGTACGATAGCTACCAGCTATAAATGTAAGTGCCTTGCCTAAATAAAGGGTCTTTTGGTTCACCTGCACCAGGAGTCCGTGTCGTCAATCCCTCAAATGGTGACCCCAACGTGATAGGGTCACAGAAACACTGAAGCGAGCGTCTGGAGGGACTCCAGCCGAACGATCATCTCGACAGCTGGACTGATCGAGAAACACGCCTGGGCAATCACCGTCTCACGAATACAGGTGAGCGGCTGGATAGTTAAATATGGGATCTAATTTGTCTGCAGAAGAAGAAGCTATAGTGAAACTATTTTTGTGAATTTTACAAAAGCAGAGAATAAAATATGAAGAACATATTGTTAAGTTAATGCTAAAATGGTTTAAACGGCACTCCAACAACAGTAGCAGCAGTCTTTGATTCAGACACTATTCCCAAGTGCTGACTGATTTGCTGTACAATTTTTGAAATAAAATGTGGCCCTTTATCAGAGGATATATCAGCTGGAACTCCAAACCTTGGTATTATTTCTTGTACTAATGTTTTAGTTACCTGCCGAGCTTTTGCTGTTCTGGTAGGGAGTGCTTCTGACCAACTTGAAAAGGTATCAGTACCAACAAATATCGGCACCCCCCTTTTCTTGGGAGTTCCGAAAAATCAATTTGCCATTATTGCATATGTTTATATAATGCTTCTGCTACTAAAGGCCAAACTAAATAGGAGGTAACAATAAGTTTTCCCTTGTGGGGTGTGAGCCCACCCTTCCTCATTATATGATTCCTCTAAATCTATAATAAGTTTCTGGCCTTCCTTAGTATATTCTGGCTTACCTTCTAAAATAACCTGCCCGTCGGGGACTAGGGCACTTTCTACTTTTATCTTTTGCTTAGGCACCAGTTTTGCCTCTCTGTCCACCAGCTCATTTCCTCTTTCCAATTCCGAGCTCACTTTCTGGTGCGCCTTGATATGCATGATTGCCACCTTCTTAGGAAGTTGAGCTGCCAGTATTTCTTCTGCATGTTTGATATGTTTGCCTTGAGAGTTCAAGAGTCCTTTTTCTTTCCAAATTGTTCCGTGCGCATGCACAACCCTGAAAGCATACTTAGAGTCTGCATAAAAGTTCACAGTTTTACCTTCAGCTAGTTCCAGAGCACAAGTAAGGGCGATTATTTCTGCCTTTTGTGCTGAAGTATTTTAGGCAGAGGTCCAGATTCCATCACTTCATGACTAGTAGTTCTAGCATAACCAGCATGCCTTTCACCGTTCAGGATATTGCTGCTGTCGTACATAAAGCAGTTCTCAGTTTTCTCCATAGGATTGCCCTTTAGATCTGGTCGGCTGGAGTATGTTGCTTCGATGGTTTCCAGGCAATTATGATGAACTGGTTTTCCAATGTAACCACTGAGGAAAGAAGCTGGATTGACAATGTTAGTGACGATGATTTAGCCTGATATTTGAGAAATCTTTGTGGGAAAGCCAATGTCCCATTGCTCATTTAATCCTCTCAAAGTCTCTAGCAACAAGTGCCATGGCGTTAACAGTTGTTTCTTTCCATCTTTGGGTAGTGCTTTGCCGCATAGTAACATCCTTCGTAAAGTCAATTCCAGAAGGCTAATACCCTCCTTCTTCAGAAGCAACTTTCATGTAGATAATATAAGTTCCCCCTCCTGTTCCCAGCAGCTCACCTACTCTTGGTGTTGTGTCTTTTCAAGGATCCGGATCTTTGGCAGCTCCCCCCTGCTACTCTATCAGCTGTACTGGGCTCCGTCTCCACATCTCGTTCGTCTTCGGCTGTCACAGCTTCACCTCTGTCTCTTCTTCATGCGAAATCCTCTTCATGCAGGATCACGTTGGAGTCACCATATGTCGCGGTTTCTTTCTTTCTTTCCCATGACCTCCATAACTAGCAGAAGAAGTCTCTTACAACCATTTAGCACAGAATAAGTCTATTAAGAGATTTTTGGTTTAATTTCCCAGCTTTATCAGAACTACGGATCCACTGGGGATGCCTTTAAATTTCACCCTCAGACTCCTTCATTCAGAATTACAGTTCTCCAACAGCAACATTGCTGGGGGGTGGACTAAAGCCCCTCTTTCGCCGCTTTAGCAGTGGGCAGATAGATTTTTCCTTTTTTTTTATTTTTTTTAATTTTTTTTTAATTTTATTTCTCTTCTCGCTGCAGTTTAGATACAGGCAAGGACATGCAGGTGGTATAATCACTGGTACCAAGTGGGAGTTGCCAGGCCCTAGCAGACTCCTCAGTTACAATGAGCTGAGTTTATCTTGCAGCTTGACACAGGCCTGAAATGTATGTTCAAGCTGTACACCACAGGCCTGGGATATTTTGCTTTTTTATTTTACCATATCATTCCAGCCATAGTACACTTTATATGCAGTTCCTATTAGGTGAGCAATAGTTACATTCCTCAGCCCCATTTACCTTTTGCAATTTCTTACAGGTGTCAATAAACAGCTTATTAACCACCAATCCATTATTTTCAATTTCCTAGATCCGAATGAGTTAATATTCTACCAACTTTTAAATACAACCTCTCCCAGGTTCACATCCATCATAGCATTTACTTTTCTTTCCCATATCTGCAGCTAGCATGTAAATTCAATGTGAATCAGAGTTTAACAACTTAAATTCTTTTCTCGTCTCAAAATTGTTAGATAAAAATAAGAGGAAATTAACTTACAGTACTGTACTTCATCCCATTTTTTCCAAAGATCTGCAGAACAACAGTAATTGCAATACAGCACTATAACCCAGAATCCCACATTCAAGCCACACGTGAATACAATATTGTTTCAAACTTTCTTTTCTTAGAGGATTCCCCCACAAATCTACTCTAATGTGTAAGGATGCATCCTAATGGGGAGCAAGGTGGTACTTTAGTACCTGAACCAAATTTTAGCATTGCACCTTTGATCTGCTTACTGCTCAGCCAGGTAGAGGTATCGCTGGGTCTCCCTGACAAAACAGGTCAGTGCACGGTGGAGCCCCATTGGCACCTGCCCCCCCTGGTGCCCTAGCAAATTGAACTGGGCAAGGCTTTTATTAGTGTCTCATCTAGCGTGCTACAACTGTTATCCCAAAAACAGGATTCTTTACCTGGTGCGCATACAAAAGAGCCAAATTTAGTACACCGAGATGAGACACAGCCTATCAGAGAGTTGCGCAAGTCTGGATACCAGAATAAAGCTAGCATGCTAGAAATAAAAGTATCAGCTACCACGCACAAAATCTTATAATCACATTCACGTGGTAAAGAACTGAATTACTCATGGTCTTCATATCATCACAAAATGTACATTTTGAATCCACGGATTCTCGTGATTTAGCAGTCTGTGAACTTACTGTACCATATAACTGGCAAAGACTTATGAAACTGTAATGTGCTTAAACAGATACCTACAAAGAAAACAGGTTAATAACGAAAAGCATCTCACAGAGTGTTCTGCAAGTTCTCTGTGACTTGTGTGTTATCAGTTAGTTCTCTCCCAGCTTGTTGAAGGTCAAACCATTCCACCTGTAAAACTGTCTGCAACGATTTAATGATCTCTTGCAAAGATTTATTTTTTGTCCTGCTCTTCTCACTTTAAAAACAACATACATTGTAACAAAGTATTATACTTCAAGGTTCCATTCTCTGGCCACTTCTTCTAGTCATCTAACTTACACAGCGGACACCATTGATTACAATATTTCGCAAGATCCTCCTTCCTTGTATTTCCAAGTACTTTCCAAAACTCCAAATATCTAGCAGGTGAGGCAAAAAGCCAGCTTGGTTGAGCAGGGATCTTCTTCTTGAAATACAGCAAAAAAAGAAATTACATGGTCAGGGGAAGTAAGGTCAGGCAACATGGGAGTAGTACAGAGATGGTGCTTGCCACTTGTGGTGGTTTGACTGAAAATGGGTTATTTTTCTTCATGCAGTTAGAAATCTTTCTTTTTCATAGCTAGCACGCTCATCATTTGAACTTAGTTTGAGAACAAGAGATAACACCCTAGCACAGAGTTTATGTTTTTAATTGCTCTGGTCGGAGAGCCAAGGACACCTGAGTGCTCTACCCACAGGTGTGAGGCATCAAGGAAGGGGGGTACGGATGGGGCAGAGCTTGACTGACATCCAGACTGATCAGTAAGAGTATTCCATCCCATTAGCGTCATGCTTCATACTTAAGGAGATCTCTTGGTCCAGGCCCATATCTGTAAATCTATAAATTGAGAACTGTTAATAAAAGTGATCTCAGCCTGGCTCAGCTTGGCCTTGTATCTGTGCATCTCTGTCTGCGTCTGTATGCATTGTTCCTCATCGCCGCAAATGGTGACCCGTGTGAGTGTCTGACCCCTGTGAGGCTCTTCATCTAGCAGAGTGTGTATGGCGGTAACCATGCAATCCAGTGGGTGAGTAAATTTTTGTGGCCACACATCCCTGGGTATAACAGGGATAAGCAGTCCTCACTGAATGAGAGAGCTGTGGGACTGAGTTAGTATGGGACAAGCTGCTTCCCCTGTACATAAGCTATATCTGCAAGTTTTATAGCACATATTACGTGTTTCTGTGTATTGCCTTTCTGAAAATCAAACAACTTGTCAGGAATGTAAGTAAATTGTTTTATTGGTTGTTGTTACAACTCTCTCTTTATGGTGTTGTTTGTGTAAAAACACTGTAAGGCTTCTTCCCCCCTTCTCCCACTTACGCTGTACGCCGCTCTGTGCTTCCCTCTCCTCTTACCCCTTCTCATGGTTTTTACTTAGAAGATAGGCTCAGGAACGTCTGTTCCCAGTGGTGTTCTTAACAAATCAGTATTAGGGTGTGTTTTCACAGTATCACAGTATGTTTGGGATGGGAAGGGACCTCAAAAGATCATCTAGTCCAATCCTCCTGCTGGAGCAGGAACGCCTAGGTGAGGTCGCACAGGAACATGTCCAGGTAGACCTTGAATGTCTCCAGGGAAGGAGACTCCACAACCTCCCTGGGTAGCCTGTTCCAGTGCTCTGTCACCCTCACTGAGAAGAAGTTTTTTCTCAAATTTAAGTGGAACCTCTTGTGTTCCAGCTTGATCCCATTACTCCTTGTCCTATCGTTGTTTGCCACCAAGAAGAGCCTGGTTCCATCCTCATGGCACTCACCCTTTATATATTTATAAACATTAATAAGGTCACCCCTCAGTCTCCTCTTCTCCAAACTGAAGAGACCCAGCTCCCTCAGCCTTTCTTCATAAGGGAGATGCTCCACTCCCTTAATCATCTTTGTTGCCCTACGCTGGACCCTCTCCAGCAGTTCCCTGTCCTTCTTGAACTGAGGGGCCCAGAACTGGACACAATATTCCAGATGGGGTCTCACCAGGGCGGAGTAGAGGGGAAGGAGGACCTCTCTCGATCTACTGACCACTCCCCTTGTAATACACCCCAGGATGCCATTGGCCTTCCTGGCCACAAGGGCACAGTGCTGGCTCATGGTCATCCTGTTGTCCACCAGGACCCCCAGGTCCCTTTCCCCTACACTGCTCTCTAATATGTAATTTCCCAACCTATACTGGAACCTGGGGTTGTTCCTGCCCAGATGCAGGACTCTACACTTTCCCTTGTTAAATTTCATCAGGTTATTCCCTGCTCAACTCTCCAACCTGTCCAGATCCCGCTGGATGGCAGCACAGCCTTCTGGCGTGTCAGCCACTCCGCCCAGCTTAGTGTCATCAGCAAACTTGCTGATAGTACACTCAATTCCCTCGTGCAAATCGTTAATGAATATATTGAATAATATTGGCCCCAGTACTGACCCCTGAGGCACTCCACTAGATACTGGCCTCCAACTAGACTCCGCACCATTGACCACCACTCTCTGGCTTCTCTCTTTAACCCACCTCACTACTCTATTGTCTAGACCACACCTCCTCAATTTAGCTGTGAGGATGCTGTGAGAGACTGTGTCAAAGGCTTTACTGAAGTCAGGGTAGACCACATCCACCGCTCTGCCATCATCCATCCACCTTGTTAAATTCTCATAAAAGGCTATGAGATTGGTCAAGCATGACCTACCCTTGGTAAAGCCATGCTGACTGCCCCTAATGACCCTCTTATCCCTGATGTGCCTTGAGATGACACCAAGGACAAACTGTTCCATTACTTTCCCTGGGACAGAGGTGAGGCTGACCGGTCTATAATTACCCGGGTCCTCCTTCTTGCCCTTTTTGAAGACTGGAGTGACATTTGCTTTCCTCCAATCCTCGGGCACCTCTCCCGTTTCCCAAGACTTGGCAAAAATGATGGAGAGCGGTCTAGCAATGACTTCAGCCAGCTCCCTCAGCACCCGCGGATGCATCCCATCTGGACCCATGGATTTATGGATGTCCAGACTATTTAATAGCTCCCTAACCCAGTCCTCATCGACTAAAGCAAACTCCTCCATTGACCTGGCTTCATCCGGGGTCTCAGGGGTATGGGGCTCCCCAGGACAGCCTCCAGCAGAGTAGACAGAGACAAAGAAGGCATTCAGTAATTCTGCCTTCTCTGTATCTTCTGCCACCAGGGCACCCACTCCATTCATCAGTGGGCCTACATTGTCTCTGGTATTAGTTTTATCTGCTATGTATTTGAAAAAGTTCTTTTTGCTGTTCTTGACCCCTCTCACCAGCTGTAATTCTAAGGAGGTCTTGGCTGTCTTAGCTACCTTCCTACATCCTCTAACAGCAGCCTTATATTCCTCCCAAGTGGCCAGTCCCTGCTTCCATGACCTGTAAACTCTCCTCTTCTGCTTGAGCATACCCAACAGATCCCTATTCAACCACACAGGCCTCCTGGCTCCCTTCCTCGACTTCCTGCGTGTGGGGATGCTCTGATCCTGAGCATGGAAGAAGCAATCTCTGAATGCGATCCAGCTCTCTTGGGTCCCTTTTCCTTCAAGCAGTCTTGCCCATGGGATTTCCCCTAGCAATTGGTGACCCCGACGTGATCCATAAGGAGAATTTACAGAAGGGGGACGACTGCTGCAGGGAGCGAGCCCCAGCTGGAACAACTTGGCTGGACCGTGACCGGGACACAGTCTGCGGGCTGTGTGACTCCTGATTGATCACTACAGAAGCGACAGAGGAGGGATAAAGGATCCAATATCGTTGCAACGGACACCCAAAGAGGTGAGTAGATGGGGGCAAGAGGAGATGGGGCAGAATATTTTTAAAGAAGAAGAAGAAATACTGCGACTCCTCTCGCATATTCTCTCTAAGAGAGGGGTGAAGTATGAGGAGAGTAACCTCAAAAGACTATTAATTTGGTGCAGAGGCAGTGGGTTTCCTGCTGACCTGTTATGAGTTTTTCAAATAGAGACTTGGGAAAAAGTGGGAACTGTGTTGTGGAAGACAATCAGTCACAGTGAAAAATATTTTCTTGGCCTTGTAACCACCTGGAAACTGATAATTACTGCAGTGAAGCAATTAAAACCTGAAAAGACTGTTACGAGCATTAGTGACTCAAAACTTAAACTTGAACTTTGGGACGATTGTCGAGGGTTAAGATTGCGGGGTGACAATCAAACCCTGGCAGATGTATTGTTAACCTCCTCTCCCCCCCACTTCCCCCTTTTGCCCCTCCCTCTCCCCCCTTCCCACTCAGGACAGGCGATCGGGAGGGAAAGAAGGACAGAGAGAAGAGAGTTGGAAAAGTTAAAGATGTTTTACTAACGCTACTAATAAGAATAGAGAAAATAATACAAAATATACAAAACCAATCTTGTAAGTCTCAGCAACTGCAGAGCCAGCACCCAAAGTCCTGGATTAGACTCTGTAGCCAACCGGAGCTGGATTCAGTCTCTCACTAGGCCTCAGTTCGCAGGGACGACCAGCAAGGTCCTCTCCTAATGTCAGCCATGAGGAAAAAAGGGAAAAGGCAAAGGGACGAGATCCTCGTGATCTTCCACTTTTATATGAAGTATTCACGTGAATGGAATGTTATACACCATTGGTCAGTCTCTCGGTCATCAGTTTTCTTGTTGCCACTCTCGCGAGATGTCCATCCGTGCTTATCAATAAGCTTGCATTCCATTGCTAGGTTTAACTAAAACATGTGTTGGGTTCTCCAGGAAAATGCAGCTAACATGAAGGCTTTAGCTGACAGGCAAATTCACTAAAAGAGAAACTTGTTTTTAACAAAACCAGCACACCTCCCCTGCAAGCCTGTGTCTCAGCTGTGGAGAAACTGTGTGACAAACTGTCCAAGAGGGAGCATAGATTCTACTTGTTACCTGCACGGGTGCAAGTCACAGTTATTAGGAGAAGATGCCCTTCTGCAGGACCAGCTCGAGAGAAATGGAACACATCACAAGGTGAATTATGTTTTTTCCTGTGTGACCAGGGGGAATATATGAGTAATTCCACTGCTGACCTAGAGGCATGAGTACGTGAGTTGAAAAAGAAAGCTCCCAAGAGAAAAGTTGCTCTGGTTTCCAGTGAGCAGCTTTCCAGCCAAGGTAGATGGGATTCTTGTGTCTCCCTACCAGAGTCAATCAAAGAGAATTAGGGGGACCCTGCCCCTAGCCAGGTGGAGGAGAGGGACAATGGCAACCGAGTTTGACTGTGTGGATTCGATGGCCTGGTATGTCAGAACCACATGAGTATAAAGCCCTGGTAGACACTGGCGCACAGTGAACAATGATGCCATCAAATCATAAAGGGTCAGAATCTATCGGTATTGTTGGAGCGACTGGGGGAAACAAAGAATTGACTGTGTTAGAGGCTGAAGTGAACCTAACTGGAAATGAGTGGGAAAGGCACCCTATTCTGACTGGCCTAGATGCTCCATGCATTCTTGGTATAGCTTACCTCATGAGAGGGTATTTTAAGGATCCAAAAGGGTATCGATAGGCCTTTAGTATAGCAGCTGTAGAGACTGAGGACATTAAACAGCTGTCTACCTTGTCTGATCTCTCAGACAACCCTTCTGTTGTAGGACTGCTTAAGGTCAAAGAGCAACAGGTGCCGATTGCTACCACGATGGTGCACAGACAACAATATCGCACCAATCAAGATTCCCTGATCCCCATTCATAAACTGATTTGACAACTAGAGAATCCAGGAGTGACCAGTAAGACTCACCTTTCAACAGTCCTATATGGCCAGTGCCAAAGCCTAGTGGAGAATGTAGACTAATAGTAGACTCTCATGGCCTAAATGAAGTTACACCACTGTTAAGTGCTGCCATGCCGCACATGTTAGAACTGCAATATAAACTGGAGTCAAAGGCAACCAAGTGGTATGCTACAATTGACATTGCTAATGCATTTTTCTCTATTCCTTTGGCAGCAGAATGCAGGCCACAGTTTGCCTTTATCTAGAGGGGTATCCAGTACACTTGGAATCGAGTGCTGCAGGGGTGGAAGCATAGCCCTACTGTCTGCCATGGACTGATCCAGACTGCACTGGAACCAAGTAAAGCTCTGGAACACCTGCAGTTCATTGATGACATCATTGTATGGGGTGACACAGCAGCAGAAGTCTTCAAGAAAGGTGAGAGAATAATTCGAATTCTTTTGAAAGCTGGTTTCGCCATAAAGAGAGGTAAGGTCAAGAAGCTTGCCCAAGAGATTCAGTTTCTGGGAATTAAATGGCAAGATGGGCGTCGCCAGATCCCGATAGAGGTGATTAACAAAATAACAGCTATGTCCCCACCAGCTAACAAAAAGGAAACACAGGCTATCTTAGGTGTTGTGGGTTTCTGGAAAATGCATATGCTGGACTACATCCAGATTGTGTGCCCTCTCTACCAAGTGACTCGAAAGAAACATGATTTTCTATGCGGTCCTGAGCAACGACAAGCCTTTGAACAAATTAAACAAGAGATTGTACATGCAGTCGCCCTTGGACCAGTCCAGACAGGACAAGATATTAAGAATGTGCTCTATACTGCAGCTGGGGACAATGGTCCCACCTGGAGCCTCTGGCAAAAGGCACCAGGTGAGACTTGAGGTTGACCTCTAGGGTTTTGGAGTAGAGGATATAAAGGCTCGGAGGCCAACTATACTCCAACTGAAAAAGAGATACCGGCAGCATATGAAGGGGTCTGAGCTCCTTCAGAAGTGGTTGGTACTGAATCACAGCTCATCCTGGCACCCCAATTACCAGTACTGAGCTGGATGTTCAAGGGTAAGATTCCTTCCACTCATCATACAACCAGTGTTACATGGAGTAAGTGGGTTGCATTAATCACACAGCAGGCTCAAAGAGGAAAATCTAATTGCCCAGGGATCTTAGAAATGATCACAAACTGGCCAGAAGGCAGAGATTTTGCAATGTTACCAGAAGAAGAGGTGATGTGTGCTGAAGAAGCCTCACCATATAATGAATTACCAGATAATGAAAAGCAGTATGCCCTGTTCACTGACGGATCCTGTTGTCTTGTAGGAAAACATCGAAAGTGGAAAGCTGCTCTATGGAGTTCTACACAAGTCACAGAGGCTGATGAGGGACAAGGTGAATCAAGCCAGTTTGTAGAGGTAAAAGCCATACAGCTGGCGTTAGACATTGCTGAAAGAGAAAAGTGGCCAGTACTTTATCTCTACATTGACTCATGGATGGTAGCAAATGCCCTGTGGGGGTGGTTAAAGCAGTGGAAGTAAAATAACTGGTAGCACAGAGACCAACCTATTTGGGTTGCCTCCTTGTGGCAGGACATTGGTGCTTGGCTAGAGAACCTGACTGTAAAAGTACATCATGTAGATGTTTATGTGCCTAAAAGTTGAGCCACTGAGGAACACCAAAACAATCAGCAAGTGGATCAGGCTGCTAAGATTAAGGTAGCTGAGGTGGATTTTGACTGGCAATGTAAAGGTGAACTTCTTCTAGCTCAGTGGGCCCATGCTGCTTCAGGTCATCAAGGAAGGGATGCAAGAATAGATGGGCTCATGACCGAGAGGTGGACTGACTTAACCATAGACAGGTTATCCATGATTGTGAAACATGTGCTGCAATCAAGCAGGCCAAAAGGTTAAAACCTGTGTGGTATGGGGGGCAGTGGTTGAAAAATAAATATGGGGAGGCCTGGCAGATTGACTATATTATACTCCCTCAAACCTGCCAGGGCAAGCACTATGTCCTCACAATGGTGGAAGCAACTGCAGGATGGCTGGAAACATATCCTGTGTCTCATGCCACTGCCTGGAACACTATCCTGGGCCTTGAAAAGCAAGTCCTGTGGTGACATAGCACTCCAGAAAGAATCGAGTCAGACAATGGGACTCATTTTAAAAACAGTCTCATAAACAACTGGGCCAAAGAGCATGGCATTGAATGAGTATATCATATTTCCTATTGTGGCAGAATGCAAACCCCCCCTAACCCCCCCCCCTTCAGTATGGAAGGAGTAGGCACATCTCCCTCTCTCTCTGCTACTTGAGGCTAACAGCTTCTTTTCTTTGGTCCCGGAGCACTCTGGCCAGGGCCATTAGGAGAAGGGAGTGCCGAGGTGCCAGTGAGCCGCTGGGCACCTGCGGCCAGTGTGGAGGATGTTTGGAGGCTTCAGGGGCACCCCACAGCCGGTGTGGGGGTGCAGAGAAACTTCTAGAATGCCTACAGTCAGGTCTGATCAGCCTATAAAAACCGGGACTCTCGTCGAGACTTCGCCCATTGTCGCGGGTCTCTCGGAGCACGAGCGAGATGCCGCGGCCGAGAGCCCCCCTCCTCGGGATGGAGACTCTGCTTGCCTTGCCGCCACGTGTGTGAGTAAAACTTCTCACAGGATTGCGAGTATATTTATACTTTCCGTGCACATATGCACGTGTAACTTCCCATGCTTAATACAAGCACGTATAAAATTATTTCCTCGCACAGTCGCGAGTGTATTTATCCTTTCCGTGCACATATGCATGAGTAACTTTCCACGTTTAATACAAGCATGAGTAACTTTCCGTGCACATTTGCACGCGTACTTTAAATTAATTCCTCGCACAGTCGCGAGTGTATTTTCCTCCCGTGCTTCCACATAAGCACGTGTAGTATTCCGTGCACATTCGCATGTGTAAGTAAATTAACCCTCGCAGGATTGCGAGTGTATTATAAATTTACCCTCGCGGAATTGCGAGCGTACACTTTCTGTACCTGTATCTCTTTAAGAATAATCCCGCATCGTGTTCAGGCAAGTGTGTACTCCTCTGGGACTCAGGGGCGGCTCCGACATTGTTTTGGGTGAAGCCATGTGCATGCACTCTGTGGACCGCCTGTTGTACTAGTTGCTGCCCCTTAATAATTTTCCTCAACTGATATCCGAACCTATATTTAAGTCACTTTTGGAGTGCTAAAACCCTGTTTCTCACTGGTTTAATAAAAGTTGTTTTGGACCCTGTTGTCCCTTAAACTAGCCTCGGGGTGCCTCCGTGACACCTATCATGCACCATCCTCTGGGAAGATTGAGCAATACAATGGCTTGTTAAAAACTACCCTGAAGGCAATTGGAGGTGGAACTTTTAAAAACTGGGATAAGCATTTAGCACAAGCCACCTGGTTAGTTAACACCACGGTATCAATCAGTCGAGCTGGCCCTGCTTAGTCAGACCTTTTACACACAGTAGAAGGGGATAAAGTCCCTGTGGTGCATGGAAGGAATATGTTAGGAAAAGCTGTCTGGGTTATTCTTTCTTTAGGCAAAGGCAAACCCATCTGTGGGATTGTTTTTGCTCAAGGGCCTGGATGTACTTGGTGGGTGATGCTGAAGGATGGTGAAGTCTAATGTATACCTCAAGGAGATTTGATTCTGGGTGAGAATACTCAGTTTCAAACTGTATGATGTTAATTGCTGCATGATACTAAGTGTTTAGTAACTATCTTTTAGGTTGATGCAGTGTTGATGAAACCTGAGCTAGCTTCACTGAGTGGCGTTCAGTAACTTCCTCAAGACTGACATCCCTAAGCTGCAGTTCCTGGGCATGAAGTGCACCAGATTATACACCATCTCTCCTGCCTAGAGAGACTACTGTGACAGAGACCTGCAGCCATGAACTAAATGATCTTAACAAACTTTTTGTGAAGAAAGATGAATCATGAACTAGTGATATGTGTGTGTATATACATTTGAAGACAGGTAAAAAGCAGTAGTGATTTGGGTATGATGTAAATGGTATGGAATAAGGGGTGGAATGTCCTGGTTTTGTTTAAAACAAGACTGGGAATGGCAGGACATATGGCTCCAGCCACCTGGATGATAAAGGAAGATCAATACTAACATGACCATCTGAACCGCCAAAGTAGACTAATACTAACATGATTAAATCACAGCAATCAGTAAAAAAAAAGGTGGCCTTGACAAGTTACACAGGATTGTGTGTTTGTGAAGGAGTGATATCCCAGACCAGTAAGAATGATATCTCGGGCCAAAACACCATCCCCAGGATGTATGGCATGTGAGTGTTGGGTCTGAGCCTGTGTTTGGAATAACATTTTTTGAAAAAAACATCCTGTTTAATCTCTTGGTCCAGGCCCGTATCTGTAAAGCTATAAATGGAGAAAGGCTAATTAAAGAAGGCTCAGCTCAGCTCGGCTCAGCTCTGCCTGGGTCTGTTCTTGCTGCTAACAAGAACTCTGTGTCTGCATTTCTGTTTGCTTTTCCATATGCATGTCTGTATGCATCATTCTCATCGTTGCATAAGATCAGTTCTCTTTTAGTGAATTTTCCTTTCAGCTTAGTTCTTCTAAGTAACTGCACTTCTCTGATGTTGGCTGCATGTTTTTTCAGACACTGTTCACTCTGGAGCTGATAACAGTAGCAATGGTATGCAGAAGAGACACAGGTTTAGACTTATTGCTATGGCAGCCAAGGTTACTGATAAATTTTGCATGTCCTGTAAATTATAGGGGTGTATTTGCAAGGAGGGGAAGACAGAACAGGTGACCAAAACTGACCAACTAAGTATTCAATCCCATACACGTCATACACCACATAAAAGTGCGAGATCACGAGGGTCTCGCTCTCTTCAGCCATGGCCGGCATCTGAAGAGGACCCTGCCTGTTCTGCCTGTGATCTTTGGCCTAGTTCCAGGCCCTGCTGAAGAGAAGCTGCTAAATTAATGTATACTGTGATTAAGTTATAAAAGACACACCCATCATTAATCAATTGACATGATAAATGCTTTCTAATCACCTGCAAAACAAGAGGATAATTTTCAAATTTTAGATCCTCCTGCATGACAAGCTGGAGACAGAAGATTAAGTAATACATTGTTTAGAAGCAGAGTGCTTAGCTTATGTTTGACTAGTAATCAGTAGATATATTGTAAGTAAAAAAGTAATCAATTACTTCTGTAAGTGTGTACCAATTGCACTTCCATGAAGAACTGCCAATGTGGAGAGGTCAATCAGTGGACCCTCAGAAGCCCCCCTGAAAGAGGCAGCAGTAACTGTAAACGACGCTACATGGCAGCAAAGACTGTGAAATAAATAACTTCATACTAACCTAATGATTATGCAATTATTTCTTAGTATAGATGATAGCATGTTAAAAATTCCCAAAAATTGTAATGAATATGTAATAATTGTGTGAATATAAGCAGTGCAACAGCATCCAGTCCCAGTTCTGTCAATAAAGAATGCCTGCTTAACAGTATAATTGACTTTGCTGATAAGTTTATTTCTTTGTTTCACTGCATCCCTTAATCCAGTTCTGGTTTACTGCTGAGTCCAGCCCAGGACTTCCAGGTAGCTGCCCTGCAACCGCTGGAGCAATGCCAACTCCACTGCGGGCCAGCCGTGCTACACTGGGAAAGTCAAGATTGATTTTGTATTATTTTCTCTACTTATTAGTACCATTAGTAGAGCATTTTTAACTTTTCCAATTTGTCTCTCTCCCTTTTCCTCTTATTACTTTTCCTTAGTGGGGGGGCAGGGGGTTAACAGCATCTGCCATGTTTTATTGTTGCCCTGCAGTAAATGGTGACATTCCTGAAATACCCATCCCTTGATGATGATCTTTTATGTGGTCAGTCATGTTGTCAGCAGGAAAGAACAGCTGGAAAGAGGACCCTGAAGGCTGTTTACCCACAACCACTACAGTCTTAACATCACAGTTAACGGTATCCCCTGCATTCTCTTCTGGGTCAAGAGGATCTTGATTGTTTAAAAACCACACGCAGTTGGATTTGATGGAGAAGGCATTTGTTGTCTGTGCAACAGTGGATGTTGGAGATTCAAGCTGCAGTGAAGATAACATAATGTAAGGTGGAATTCTACTCTGCTGGCGAAACTAGTACCAGATAACAAGGCTAGTAAATAACTACTGAAAAAACAGACCTTGTAAGATGTGATATGGAGCCCCAGTATTCCAGGGGCAAGCTTCTTCCTGGAATGATCTGATACTGCAGGCAGCAAGGCAGCGTGGGTTATACGCTCTCAGACCAGTGTTTCACAGGGTACACAGAGGTACCTAACTGTCTTCATCTCTTTCAGTGCTGTAGTCAACCCCTGTGGCCAACCAATTTTGTGATTAGTGCATGTGAGACTGAAGTTACTGATCTTTTCAGCCTCCATTCCCTGGACAGCTTTAGTCTCCCATTCTTTCGTATAGCTGCTTGGGATAGTGAATAGCATATCTTGTGCTGAATATGAGGTCTTCAGGGTTGGCTGTGCATGACCTGAAGTGGCGTGTGGGAGATATGAGGGATTTTCTTGAAGTTACTGTGTGGATGGGTTTCTATAGAATGGATATTTGTTATTAAACTAGCCAGGCCCAAAAGAATTTCAAGGCCACCTTGGAAAGCTGAAAACACAACATAAACCAACAGACCTATTAGCAGTGAGACTCGGGCGCGTGGACAGCTTGTGAACATAGATGATATCCAATCAGCTAATGCATGCTTGGAGCATGGATGTGTAATCAGGAAATAACTGCATATATAAGGAGGTTTGTTTCTGTAATAAATGGCTTCACTTGAATTCATATTGGATTGTGTGGAGTGCATGATTTTTCGCCCTCTCAGTGGTGGACTACTCATTCTTTCAGAGGATGCATGCCAGTGGGTAGCAACAATAATAATTCTGTGATGGATGCACTTGACTCCTCCCCCAACCAAACCAGCAGCAGTTTGCTACAGGCTCCAAATGAGGTAAAGGCCTGAACAGTAGCCAACCCAATAACTCCTTTTAGGAAACTCACAAGGAAGCAGAACAACACACTGAACACCGATAAGTTGTGGGTGCAAGGAGTCTCATGCATACCTTTCCCGTTTGACTATGAGTCAATCACTTTATTCCATAAATATGACAGCCTGGGTGAGCCTACATTGAGCTCTCTCTACTAGACATGTCTGTATGGCAATGATCTTTTACTAATCACAGATCAATAGATGAGCCCAAGTTTTATATTAATCATTTAGCTTAAGTAAGTGCATTTCAGATAGAATTAATCACTTAGAATTATTAAATTATGTGATTTTTAATATACTGTCTGTTTCACGTTACTTAGTAAGCTAAATTTGCTGAAATCTTAAACTGTATGTTGTAAAGTTCTGCTCATATTTTACCAAAATTTTATCTACTTGCATTCTATCTTTGAAAACAAAATGGCTGCAAACCATAGACACAACCTGCAAGATAAGTCCTGTTTTGCACCTCATTGTGAAAAACAGGATTCATATAGATATATTAACACTTTCATGTGGGAGATTTGAGGGATTTTCTTGAAGTTAATGTATGGATGGGTTTCTATGAGATGGAGATTTGTTATTAAACTAGCCAGGCCCAAAGGAATTTCAAGGTCACCTCGGAAAGCTGAAAACACGACATAAATCAACAGTCCTATTAGCAGTGAGACTCGGGCACGTAGACAGCTTGTGAACATGGACAATATCCAATCAGCTAATGCATGCTTGGAATGTGGATGCGTGATCAGGAAATAACTGCATATATAAGGAGACTTGTTTCTGTAATAAATGGCTTTGCTTGAATTCATATTGTTTTGTGTGGAGTCCATGATTTTTCACCCTTGCAATGAGATGCATCCCAGAGTCCTGAAGGAATTGGCTGATGTAGTTGCCAAGCCACTCTCCATGATATGTGAGAAGTCATGGCAGTCAGGTGAAGTCCCTGGAGACTGGAAAAAGGGAAACAGCACTCATTTTTAAAAAGGGTAGAAAGGAGGACCCCAGAAACTACTGACCTGTCAGCCTCACCTCTGTGCCCTGGAAGATCATGGAACAGATCTTCCTAGTAGCTATGCTAAGGCACATGGAGGACAGGGATCTGATTCAAGACACCCAGCATGGCTTCAACAAGGGCAAGTTGTCCTGGTTTTGGTTAGTGAATTTTCCTTTCAGCTAGGTTCTTCTAAGTAACTGCATTTTTATGAAGTTGGTTGCATGTTTTTAGGACAGTGTTTGCTCTGGAGCTGATAACAGCTGATATTTCCAGTTTTACTGAGCTAATTGTAGGAATGGTATGCAGAAAAGACCCAGGTTTATCTTTTATTGCTATAGCAGCCAAGGCTGCTGATAAACTTATGACAAATAAATGTAGGGAGAGGCAGACAGAACAAGTGACCCAAATTGACCAACTAGGTATTCCATGCCATCCATGACATACTCAGTTTAAAGGTGGAAGATGACAAAGGACTGGCTGTCTTCATCCATGTGGCATCTTGTGAGAGTTGGTCCGAAGATGGAGCAGTATTTGCCTGAACATCGCCATCAAGAACTTAGAGAACTGAGGCCCTGACAGAAAGAATGCATGGACAATGACTTGGAGAGAGGCCCGAGAAGCATTGTGTTGCACTGGTTTCTCCGATACAGGGGGACTGCTGCTTACAATGGTTGTTGTGTGGACTTCGCCTGCTGCTTCAGCCAAACCAGCCCCCACCTCCTGAAAGTTATTGTTATGAGGGGTCTCTTCGACCCAGGGACAATAGCTGCCGTCCAGAAGATGTGTTCTCACCTGCAGCCTCAGTTACATGTGTCCCCCACCTGCTCCCCCAAACAATGGTCAACAAAAAGGAGTATGCCCAGAAGCTCGCCAAGGGTCCTGAGGTCACCCAATGGACCAGAGAAAGATCCCTGAATGCTGGACACGTAAGCGTTGGCAAAAGAAAGCATGAATCTTTCGAGGCTGCGCAGTACAAGCC
Source organism: Patagioenas fasciata (assembly GCF_037038585.1). Classification (NCBI taxonomy): domain Eukaryota; kingdom Metazoa; phylum Chordata; class Aves; order Columbiformes; family Columbidae; genus Patagioenas; species Patagioenas fasciata. Next base: position 14,913,274 of record NC_092559.1, on the reverse strand, counting down.
TGGATTGCGAAATCAAGGCGGAGATTGGCCTCAAACAATGGGAGCGAGGAGGGGTGAAGAAGCATAAGAGATGACTCCCGAATGGACACCGTTGAAGATCTTCCCGCCAGAGGATCCCGAACCATGACGGAGGACCGGCAGGACTCCACAGGACCGGAGACCAGAGGGATGCTTCTGAAACTGGACTGGTGATAAACGCAACCTCATTTCTCATCTTTACTTTTCCCCATTTCTTTTCCCTTTTCTTTTTCTTACTCTCTCTCTCTCTATTGCGTGCCGCTTTATGGGCAAATTAATAAAGTAACACTGTTTGATTGAATTATAACCCCTTGGCATTTTGGTTGCCTTAATTTTGCACTTCGAGATCAAGGTAAACGAACCATCATGAGTCCGTCACCGAATGGACCGTGACACATCTGTAGAGGACCCTGCCTGTTCTCCTGCCTGCAATCCTGATCCTGATTCCAGTCTGTGAATCTCTGAATCTAGTTCCTGTCTACTGCCAAGTCCAGTCCAGGACTCCCCAATGTTTGCCCAGCACTGGCTGGCATGACGCCAGCCACCTGCAGGCCGCTGGGAAATTCAGCATTGGTTTTCTATATTTTGCATTATTTTCTCTAATTATTAATATTCATAGAATCATTTTGGTTGGAAGAGACCCTCAAGACTGAGTCCAACTTTTAACCTAACACTGGCACTAAACCATGTCCCTAAGAACCTCATCTACACATCTTTTAAACGCCTCCAGGGATGGTGACTCTACCACTTCCCTGAGCAGCCTGTTCCAGTGCTTCACAACTCTTTCCATGAAAGAATATTTCTTAATATCCAATCTAAACCTCCCCTAGTGCAACTTGAGACCATTCACTCTTGTCCTATTACTTGCTACTTGGGAGAAGACACCAACACCCTCCATGCTACAACCTTCTTTCAGGTAGTTGTAGAGTGTGATAAGGTCTCCTCTCAGCCTCCTTTTCTCCAGGTTAAACAACCCCAGTTCCCTCAGCCTCTGCTCATAAGACTTGTTCTCTAGGCACTTCACCAGCTTTGTCACCCTCCTCTGAACTCTCTCCAGTACCTCAATGTCTTCTTTGTAGTGAGGGGCCCAATAATGAATGCAGTATTCAAGGTGTGGCCTCACCAGTGCCCAGTACAAAGGGACAATCACTTCCTTAGTCCTGCTGGCCACAGTGTTCTTGATACAAGCCAGGATGCTGTTGGCCTTTTTGGCCACCTGAGCACACTGATAGCTCATATTCAATCGGCTGTTGATCAACACCCTCAGATCACTCTCTGCCAGGCAGTTTTCCAGCCACTCTTCCCTGAGCCTGTAGCATCACATGGGGTTGTTGTGACCCAAGTGCAGGACCAGGCACTTGGCCTTGTTAAACCTCATACAATTGGCCTCAGTTCATTAATCCAGCTGGTCCAGATCCCTCTGTTGAGCCTTCCTACCCTCAAGTAGATCAACACTCCCACCCAATTTGGTGTCATCTGCAAACTTAATGAGGGTGCACTCAATCCCCTCATCGAGATAATTGATAAAGAGATTAAACAGAACTGGCCCCAACACTGAGCCCTGGGGAACACCACTCATGAGTAGCCGCCAACTGGATTTGACTCCATTTACCACAACTTTTTGGGCCCAGCCATCCAGCCAGTTCTTTACCCAGCAAAGAATATGCCTGTCCAAGCCATGAGAAGACTCCAGGAGATTCTCCAGGAGAATGCTGTGGGAAACAGTGTCAAAGGCTTTACTGAAGTCTAGGTAGACAACATCCACAGCCTTTCCCTCATCCACTAAGTGGGTCACCTTGCCATAGAAGGAGAACAGGTTGGTCAAGCAGGACCTGCCTTTCATAAACCCATGCTGACTGGGTCTGATCGCTTGGTTGTCTTGTATGTGCAGCATGATGGCACTCAGGATGATCTGTTCCATGACTTTCCCTGGCACCAAGGTCAGACTGACAGACCTGTAATTCCCTGGATCCTCCTTTCAGCCCTTCTTGTAGATGGGAGTCACATTTTCCAACTTTCAATCAACTGGGATCTCCCCGGTTAGACAGGACTGCTGACAAAGGATTAAAAGTGGCTCAGTGAGCATCTCTACCAGCTCCCTCAGTATCCTTGGGTGGATCCCATCCAGCCCCACAGACTTGTGCATGTCTAAGTGGTGTAGCAAGTAACTAACCATTACCCCTTCATTCTGCTCCATATCCCTGTCTTCCAGCTGAGGGGACTGAGTACCTGGAACACAAATGATTTTACTATTAGACACTGAGGCAAAGAAGGCATTTAGTACCTCAGCTTTTCCCTCGTCCTCTGTTACTATGTTTCCCCCCACATCCACCGGAGGGTGGAGATTCTCCTTAGCCCTCCTTTTGTTGCTCAGGTATTTATAGAAACATTTTTTGTTGTCAGGATAGCAGTGGTCAGACTCAGCTCTAGTTGGGCTTCAGCCCTTCTAATTTTCTCCCTGCATAGCCTCACAATATCCTTGTAGTCCTCCTGAGTTGCCTGTGCCTTCTTCCAAAGGTCATAAATTCTCCGTTTTTATTTTTTCTTGAGTTCCAGCCAAAGCTCTCTGTTCAACCAGGCCAGTCTTTTTCCCTGCCGGCTCGTCTTTTGGGACAGCCTTCTCCTGCACCTTTAAGATTTCCTTCTTGAAGAATGTTCAGCCTTCCTGGACTCCTTTGTCCTTCTGGACTGCCTCCCAAGGGACTCTGTCACCCAGCCTCCTAAACAGATCAAAGTCTGCCCTTTGGAAGTCCAAGGTAGCAGTTCTATGAATCCCCCTCCTTTTCCAAAAATGGAAAACTCGATCATTTCATGATTGCTGTGCCCAACAAAACCTCCAACCATCACATCACCCACAAGTCCTTCTCTGTTCACAAACAGGTCCAGTGGGGCACCTTCCCTGGTTGGCTCACTGACCAACAGTGTCAGGAAGTTGTCTCCAGGAGCCTCCAAGACTGTTTTCTCTCTGCTGTGTTATATTTCCAGCAGACATTTGGTAAGTTGAAGTCCCTCATGAGAACTAGGGTTAGCGATCATGAGACTTCTCCCATCTGCCTGCAGAATATTTTATTTGCCTCTTTTTGCTAGTTGGGTGATCTGTAACATACTCCCATCACAATATCTGCCTTGCTGGTTTTCTGATTCTTACCCATAAACACTCAACCCTATCATCACCACCATCAAGCTCTAGACAGTCAAAATGCTCTCAAACATACAGGGCTATTCCACCTCTTCTCCTTCCTTGCCTATCCCTTCTGAAGAGTTTATAGATATCCATCCAGTTCCTGAGATCAGCTGATCAGTACCAGCTCAGCGGGTCCCAATTAAGCAAAATCTTCGAGGTACAGAGAAGCCTTTTTTTTTTCTCTGAGTTGGGCACTTTCGTTCTCGAGAGACCCAGAAGCTCCCGGCAGCCCTTGCAAGAGCAGGTGATGTGGAGTGGGCGTTACCACGGTGAGGGCGATCACACCCCCGCCCCTTGCCTTGAAAAAGCCTCTGGGAGGGCAATAAGGCATCACTGCTCGCCAGGCACTAGGAGGGGCAACCAGCTTGTGACGCGGGTGAGTAACACCCACACTGTGCTGCAGCAGCGCGTGTATAACTCATGCACTAGGGTGCACAGGTTGTCACTTTTTGCTTGTTAGACCCTCTCACTTATTGCCACTGTCCCAGACCGCTGCCGACCATGGTGACCTCCAGAAAGAGAACTTGTCTCAAAAAGACTGTAGCAATTCAGACTGACTGCCTGCTCCGAACCGTGGCTGTTCAGGTTTCCGGTTGCAGGGAATGCCAGAGCCTACTGCTGCCGGGGGAGGACAGCCAACATTCTACCTGCGTGAGGTGTGAGCAGATGCAAGATCTGCTCATCATGGTCACAAAACTTAAGGAAGAGGTCGTGATGCTGAGGTCCATCAGGGAGTGTGAAAAGGAGATCGACTGGTGGAGTAACTCCCTGGTGTGCCACTCAGAGAGGCTTCAGGGGGTTCCCCCTCAGAAGGTGATGGACCCCCTGCCCTGTCGGGAAGAGGGGGAAGACCCAAGACAGCCCCTGCCCTGTTGCTGTTGGGCAGAGGTAGAGCACCAAAAAGATGAGGAGGGTTGGAAGCTAGTTCCAGTTAGGCGCCGCAGGCAACCCCCCTCCCTACCTGCTTTGCTTCCCCAGGTGCCCCTCCGTAATAGGTTTGAGGCCTAGATCTTGAAGAAGAGGTAGGTGAGGATGTGGTGGAAGGCCCGCCTACAAGGTCACATAGAAAGAGGCAGTTGACTCCATGCCTCAAGACGGCCTCCAATAAGAAAGAAAGAAGGGTAATTCTAGTAGGCAATGCCCTTCTGAGAGGGACGGAGGACCCAATATGCAGAGTTGACCCTCATCGTAGGGAAGTTTGTATTCTACCTGGAGCCTGGATCAGGGACATCAATAGGACTCTCCCCAACCTGGTGCACCCAACAGACTACTAGCCACTGCTGATCTTCCAGACAGGTGGGGAGGAAGCTGCATCCTGCAGTCTGAGGGGAATAAAGAAAGATTTCAAGGCCTTGGGATGGATGGTAAAAGAGTCTGGGGCTCAAGTGATTTTTCTCTTTCCTCCTTCCAGTTTTGGGTGATGACATGGAATGGAATAGAAAAATTCAGTCCATAAACAACTGGCTACAAAACTGGTGTTACAGGCAGGGCTTTGGTTTCTTTGATAACGGCTGGTTTCACAAGACACCAGTCCAGACAGCGATACACGGGAAAGGTTTATCTCCCAGGGGCAAAAGGATGCTGGGACGGGAATTAGCAGGACTCATTTGGAGAGCTTTAACCTACACTCGAAGGGGAATGGGGTTGTAGCTGGGCTTGCATCAGTGGGGCAGCACTCTAGAGTTGGTGAAGGCTGGGAGGCCTCCCACCCCCCTAGGGTGAAATCGGTGTACACAGCTCGCTCTCTGAAATGCCTGTGCACAGCATGGGGAATAAGCAGGAGTTAGAAACCTGTGTTCAGGCAGGAGATTATGACCTGGCGGCAATTATGGAGACGTGGTGGGACAGTTCACATGACTGGAATGTGGTCATGGATGGCTATGTCCTTTTCAGGAAAGACAGGCCAGCCAGGCGTGGTGGTGGAGTTGCTCTTTACGTGAGAGAGCAACTACAATGTTTTGAGTACTGTCCAGGCATGGATGAGGAGTGAGTTGAGAGTCTATGGGTGAAAATTAAGGGGCAGGTGGGCAGGGGTGATACTGTTGTAGGTGTCTATTACAGGCCACCAGATCAGGGTGAGGAAGTTGATGAGGCCTTCTACAGGTAGCTGAGAGCAGCCTCACAATCACAGGCCCTGGTTGTGGTGGGGGATTTTAACTACCCTGCTGTTTGCTGGAAGGATTACTCAGCCAGCCAGCCACAGTCTAGGAGGTTCCTCCAGTGCCTTGATGATAACTTTCTGTTGCAAATGGTGGAGGAGCCAACCAGGAGAGGTGCACTGCTGGATCTCATCCTCACTAACAAGGAGGGTCTGGTTGAAGCGGTGAAGGTTGAGGGCTGCCTGGGTTGCAGAGACCGTGAAATGGTGGAGTTCAGGATCTTGTGTGTCAGGAAAAGAATAGCAAGCAGAATTACAACCCTGGAATTTAGCAGGGCAAACTTGGGCCTTTTCAAGCAATTGCTAGGGGAAATCCCATGGGCAAGGCTGCTTGAAGGTAAAGGGGCCCAAGATAGTTGGTTAGTGTTCAGGGACTGCTTCTACAAGGCTCAAGATCAGTGTTGGAAAGTAAAACGTGGGAAAGCAAGATGTGCGGTTCCAGCCATCTGGATGATAAAGGAAGATCAATACTAAAATGACCATCTGGACGGTCAAAGACATAATACTGACATAATAATATATAAAGGGCCTTGGACAGATTATTTTGAAGTATGTTTCTCATAATTGTAAAAAATTATAGCCCAGACTCGCGAGAATGGTATCTCGGGCCGGATAACCGCCCCCAAGTGCATGGGATGTGTCCTTGGGCCTGGTCTGTGAATGAATGGAAAAACAAGTGAGACAAACTTCACATGAGTTGAGTGTGGTTTTAATAGCAATTAGTGGAAAAACACCTTTTGTAAACACCTTAGTCCAGGCCCGTACCTGTAAATCCTATCAATTGTGTGCATACAAATCCAGCACATCGAGATGAGACACAGCCTATCACAGGGTTACGCAATTCTGGATACTGGAATAAAGCTAGCGTGCTAGAAAGAAAAATTACAGCTACTACACACAAAATTTTACCATCACATTCACGCAGTAAAGAACTAAATTACTCATGATCTTCTGTATTATCACAAAATGCACATTTTGAGTCAACGGATTCTCATGATTTAACAGACTGTGAACTTATCGTACCATATAACAAAGGCCTACCAAAATTGCAACATGCTTAAACAGATACCCACAAAGAAAACAGGTTAATAAGGAAAGCATCTTGCAGACTTTAACAAGTTTTCTGACCTGTGTGTTATCAGTTAATTCTCTCTCAGCTTGTTGAAGTTCAAATCGCCCCGCCTGTAAAACCGTCTGAAAAGATTTAATGATTTCTTGTCCGAGTGCTTTCCTATGTTTTAAAACACCTCCCGATACCAATTTTTTAGGAACACAACTGAAAACAATCATTCCTGACCCCATCTTGCAAGTAAAAACCTTGAGAAGAGGGAGGGAGGGGGGTAAACACTGGGCTGCTTGCAGCGTGAGTGGGAAAAGCAGGGAGAAGGTTTTACGGCGGACTTAAAAACAACTAATAAAAAAATTAACTCGCATTCCTGACAAGCTGCTTGATTTTCAGAGAGGCAATACACAGGAGCACATAATATGTACTGTGAAACTCGCAAATAACATGCTGATAGCAAACATTAGTGTTCTCTACTGCTAATTTCAACACCAGTGCTTCCTTAGCTTCTAAGTTTTCAACCTGCTTATTGATGGCCTCTTGAAGGTGGTCAATAAATTGCATGTAATTCTCATTGGGACCCTGATTAATAGTTGCAAATAATTTGGCTGCTTTGTTGGTTTCAGGCACCTCTCTCATAGCTTGATATGCAAGGTCTGCTGACTGCCTCAGGATTTCAGAAACTAATTGCGCCTCCAATTGTGGTGCCTCTAATTAGTGTCTGTTCCAAGAGTTGGGGGATACCTGCCCCTTTCAATTAATCCCCATCGTTCTGTCCTAAATGATCTATAGCTGTTATATTGCATAGGTCTACTTTTGCTTGAGTCTTTCATGGTTCTTATCTGATTTCAGAGCAACTCACACACATACTCCTTTAACTTTCCAAGAAAATGCTGCAAACCCTCATCCTCTTCCGAGTCATCAGGTAACACGGACTTGAACGGTCAGAACAGTGCACATTCTCTCCAATACTTTCTAGCATCATAATTATTCATATAACCTGAGTTCCCAAGCGCATCCCCTTTCCCGACACAATCAGCATGACCGCATTGATGACTGTTGGATTCATTCGCTAATACCTGATCTGATATTTCACACAGTTCTTTTGCCCAGTTCTTATCCGGCGACTCCTTCTGCTCTCTCATGGAAGTTGGAGAGTTAAAAGGTGGTAAAAGCAGATACAAATTGGTAAAAAGACTTGTTTACAACTTTAGCATTCTCAGCTTTCACAGGTTCTTTGGGCAAGTTGTCTGATTCCAATCCTTTTGACTTGCTGTTCTCATCAGGGTTTGCTAATAGTTGTAGGAGGACACCCGCTCGGCATTTTTCCTCCCCCCCGCCCCGGACTGCTGAACAATCAGAGGTGTTGAAAGCACAGCAGGGGATGGAGTAGAGAAGGTATCAAAGACACGAACCGGGTAAGCTTCACAACGACTTTCAGGATTCTTATCAGGCTGCAACGCTACAAAAACTCCAGCAGCAGCAGACCGTTCAGCCTTAAAATCTTTTATAAGCTTCCATGTAGTTACTAATGATTTAGCTTCTTTAACATCTCCATTGCTGACCTTATTCCATAATTTCTGCCTTATATCGTCCCAAAGTTCAAGTTTAAAAGCCTTCTCGGTTTCTCCCAGGTAGCTGTTAATTCTACACCAAACTAACGGTCTACGTATGTTACTTTCTTCCTATTTAAGTCCTCTCACAGAAAGAATATGCAGGAGGAGCTTAACTACGGCTTGTTCTTCAGAAAATACATTTTGCTCCATAACTTCACTCTTCCCTCCTCCTGCCCTCAGCCGCTCACCTTTTCCGGTGATCCGTCGACGAATTTATCCCCGGGACATCCGTACGCCTCTGTCCAGTCTCCAGTCCAGGTGAACCGCCTCCGGCTGGGCCGCTCCAGGCTTTTCCCTGATTGTAGTGAGACGCCATTCAGAGTATCACGTCGGGGTCACCATTTTTTGGAACGATAAAGGACTCAGCATTCTGATTCAATGTGAATCACACAAAGCCATTTATTACAGAAACAAACCTCCTTATATATGCAACTGTTCTCTGATCATGCGTCCACGCTCCAAGCATGCATTTGCTAATTGGATATCATCTATGTTCACGAGCTGTCCACGTGCTGAAGTCTCACTGCTGACAGGTCTGTTGATTTACACCATGTTGGGGCCTTGTTATTTCGAAGATGCTTCTCTCCCACGGCAGGTCCTGTTTCCAGCCTTGAAATTCCTGGCTGGTTCGGTAACAAATCTCCATCTAACAGCAACCCCTCTACAGCGCTGGATGGCAGCACAGCCTTCTGGTGTGTCAGCCACTCCTCCCAGCTTAGTGTCATCAGCAAACCTGCTGATAGTACACTCAATTCTCTCATCTAAATTGTTAATGAATATATTGAATAATACTGGCCCCAATACTGACCCCTGAGGCACTCCACTAGATACTGGCCTCCAACTAGACTCCGCACCATTGACCACCACTCTCTGGCTTCTCTCCTTAAGCCAGTTTGCAATTCATCTCACTACTCTATTGTCCAGACCACACCTCCTCAATTTAGCTGTGAGGATGCTGTGAGAGACTGTATCAAACTCTTTGCTGAAGTCAAGGTAGACCACATCCACCACTCTGCCATCATCCATCCACCTTGTTACATTCTCATAAAAGGCTGTGAGGTTGGTCAAGCATGACTTACCCTTGGTAAAGCCATGCTGACTGCCCCTAATAACCCTCTTATCCTTGATATGCCTTGAGATGGCATCAAGGACAAGCTGTTCCATTACTCTCCCAGGGATGGAGGTGAGGCTGACCGGTCTATAATTACCCGGGTCCTCCTTCTTGCCCTTTTTGAAGACTGGAGTGACATTTGCTTTCCTCCAATCCTCGGGCACCTCTCTCGTTTCCCAAGACTTGGCAAAGATGATGGAGAGCGGTCCAGCAATTACTTCAGCCAGCTCCCTCAGCACCCACGGATGCATCCCATCTGGACACATGGATTTATGGATGTCCAGACTATTTAATAGCTCCCTAACCCAGTCCTCATCAACTAAAGCAAACTCCTCCATTGACCTGGCTTCATCCGGGGTCTCAGAGGTACAGGGCTCCCCAGGACAGCCTCCGACAGAGTAGACAGAGACAAAGAAGGCATTCAGTAATTCTGCCTTCTCTGTATCTTCTGTCACCAGGGCACCCACCCCATTCATCAGTGGGCCTACATTGCCTGTAGTATTAGTTTTATCTGCTATGTATTTGAAAACGCTCTTTTTGCTGTCCTTGACCCCTTTCACCAGGTTTAATTCTAAGGAGGCCTTGGTTATCCTAGCTGCCTTCCTACATCCTCTAACAGCAGCCTTATATTCCTCCCAAGTGGCCAGCCCCTGCTTCCATGGCGTGTATAAATTATTTCCTCGCATAATCGCGAGTGTGTTTTCCTCCTGTGCTTCCACATAAGCATGTGTAATATTCCGTGCACATTTGCAAGTGTATTTCTCCTTGCGGGATTGCGAGTGTATTATAAAGTAATCCTCGCAGAATCGGGAGTGTACACGTTTGTACTCAATACGAGTACGTGTATCCCTTTAAAATAATCCCACGTGTGTTCAGGCAAGTGTGTACTCTTCCCGGACTCAGGGACGGCTCTGGCATTGTTGTTGGTGAAGCCACGTGCATGCACACTGTGGACCTCCTGTTGTATTAGTTGCTGCCCCTTAATAATTTACTCAACTGATATCCGAACCTGTATTCCAGTCAGTTTGGAGAGCTAAAACCCCATCTTTCACCGGTCAATCTCCTGAACAATTTTACTGAATAAAAGATTGTTTTGGACCCTGTTGTCCCCTAACTAACTTTGGGGTTCCTCCATGACAGTCTCTGGCAGAGTAGACAGAGACAAAGAAGGCATTCAGTAACTCTGCCTTCTCTGTATCTTCTGTCACCAGGGCACCCACCTCGTTCATCAGTGAGCCTACGTTGCCTCTGGTGTTAGTTTTATCTATCTGCCACATATTTGAAAAAACTCTTTCTGTTGTCTTTGACCCCTCTCGCCAGGTTTAATTCTGAGGCCTTAGCTTTCCTAGTTGCCTCCCTATACCCTCTGACAACAGCCTTATATTCTCCCCAAGTGGCCAGCCCCTCCTTCCATGATCTATAAACTCTCCTCTTCCACTTGGGCTTACCCAGCAGCTCCCTGTTTAACCATGCTCCCTTCCTTGACTTCCTACGTGTCGGGATGCTCTGACCTTGAGCCCAGTAGAAGCAGTCCCTGAACACTAATCAACTATCTTGGGACCCTTTACCTTCAAGCAGCCTTGCCCATGGGATTTCCCCTAGCAATTGCTTGAAAAGGCCCAAGTTTGCCCTGCTGAAGTCCAGGGTTGCAATTCTGCTTGCTATTCTGTTCCTGCCACACAAGATCCTGAACTCTACCATTTCATGGTTGCTGCAACCCAGGCAGCCCTCAACCTTTACTGCTTCGACCAGACCCTCCTTGTTAGTGAGGATGAGATCCAGCATGCATCTCTCCTAGTTGGCTCCTCCACCATCTGCATGAGGAAGTTATCATCAGTGCGCTGGAGGAACCTCCTGGACTGTGTCTGGCTGGCTGAATGGTCCTTCCAGCAAACATCAGGGAAGTTAAAATCCCCCACCACAACCAGGGCCTGTGATTGTGAGGCTGCTCTCAGCTACCTGTAGAAGGCCTCATCAACTTCCTCACCCTGATCTGGTGGCCTGTAATAGACACCCACAACAGTATCACCCCTGCCATCCTGCCCCTTAATTTTCACCCATAGACTCTCAACTCGCCCCTCATCCGTGCCCGGACAATACTCAATACACTGTAGTTGCTCTCTCACGTAAAGAGCAACTCCACCACCACGCCTGACTGGCCTGTCTTTCCTGAAAAGGACATAGCCATCCATGACCACATTGCAGTCATGTGTGCTGTCCCACCATGTCTCCATAATTGCCACCAGGTCATAGTCTCCTGCCCAACCACAGGTTTCTAACTCATCCTGCTTATTCCCCATACTGCACGCATCGGTATACAGGCATTTCAGAGACTGAATTGAGCACACCGATTTCACCCTAGGGGTATGGGAGGCCTCCAGTTCCTGTTTGCTGTGGAGTCCAGACCAGGACTTTCCAGGTGCCTTCTCTGTAGCTGCTGGAGCAATGCTGGCTCCGCCATGGGCAGCACTGCGCCGCCCTGGGACATTCAGGATTGAATTTGTACATTTTGAATTGTTTTCTTTATTTATTAGTAGCATTAGTAAAGATTTTTTAACTTTTTCCAACATGCAAGTCTCTCTCCCTTTTCCTCCTATTGCCTTTCCTTGTTGGGGAGGGTTGGGGGTAACAGAGAGCATCTACTGTGGTTTACTGATGCCCTGTAGTAAATTATGCCAGATCTATTGGCCCCCATGTGGGGCTTGAAAACGCTAAAATTTGACACTAAAAAGGGGCAAAATGTGGAGATTTTGGTGTTTTTAATACTGTGGCGCAGATTCAATTTTTTGGCATGGTGCCAGCTCATAGGGTTGAGATGTTCACAGGTCTGTGTGCTTTAGACATCATCTAGTAGTATTAAAGTAGATTGAATTACATTGGTTTAAAGATGCTGTGGCATAAGTTGTATCAATTAGTCTCTACACTGTGTTCTGCACTACCTTATTTGTGCTGGTCATATTTCACTAATAGTTTTGTGCATTCTATTACATCTGGAAACTGGATGGTGGTGATGATTTTACTTTGTGGTTTGGCACTGGTTTATTTTATTATACTCCAGCCGATAATGAATTGATATTCATTACTGTTGTATCTAGAGAAACTTCCAGTAGAGATTAAAGAGAAATATACCTACCTTTGTTTCAATTCGATAAGCCAATCTATAGAAAAACTGACTAATAATACCTTTCCTTTTACGTTAGGACAGATTACAGATGTTTTTGAGAGCTTTGAATATCCTTGGAGTTTTGACCGTACTTTGTTGGTATTGTCAGGTTTGCTGAATGTGTGTCAGTTCATGCTAGTGATAAGAGAGATGAGGTTAAATAAGAGGATTGCATTTTTTCTAACTCCTGAGACTTATGTTGTGTTTGCTCAAGCCTCGGCAACAGGCATGGCTATGGCTGCTGCCCGCCCCAAATGGAGCAAGGCAGCGAAAGCTACCGTTACAGTACCCGTAACCCCCCTGACAGCCTCAGCAAGTGACAAAGCATCTCCAGCTCCTACACAGAGCAAAGCAGCTAAGGCTGTAAACCCCCCCGACTGCCGCTTCTCCAGTCTCAAAGACTGACAAGGCAGCTACTCTACCCCCCCACACTGTGCACTGCTGCTGCTGCAACCACAACAGCCACTGTAATTATGTCAATACTGGTGACAGTAATTTTCTGGAAATAAATCGAGATATGGTGAGCCCATGTTGGCATCAGTTGCTGGTGTTAAGAGAGTCGCAAGAAGGACTGCTCATGCTGCAGATGATGGCCAAGGGGCATAATCACCCCAAGAGGCATCCTCATCAACACAAGGAGGAGAGGAAGTGACCAATCAATCCTTTTCTCCAAGTGAGCAGAAAGATATGCGAAAAGACTTCAGTTGTCATGAAGGCGAGAATGTTGTAACCTGGCTACTCCAGTGCTGGGATAATGGAGCTGATGGTCTGGAACTAGAAGGTGGGAAAGTCAAGCAGCTGGGATCTCTGTCAAGGGATGCCACCCTTGATAGGGCAATTTCAAGAGAGAATGACCCCTCCACCCTCTGGAGTAGACTCCTGACAGCCATGAAGGCAAGGTTTCCCTTTAAGGAAGATGTTATATGTAATCCAGGGAAATGGTATACTATGGGAGAGACGTATCCAGTTCCTGAGAGAATTAGCTGTGTGGGAGATCTATTTTGAGCCAAACAGCCAAAAGGGGACAGACCCAGAAAGAATCCTTTGTACACGACCTTTGTGACACAGGTTTGTACAAAGCGCACCACTGGCATATGCTAAGTCATTGGCATCAATGATCTGGTCAGCTGCAGCTCAACAAAACATTGCTGAAGTGATTAAGCAGCTTCAGGACTTTGAGGACAGCCTTGCTAGCTCTTTATGAGGTTGTGCCTTGACTGTGGAGAAACTGTGTGAAAAATCTGATGACTGGTTTGAAAAGCTGTTGAACGAAATCATAGCACTCAGAGAAGACAAGTTCCATTCACAACCTGTACAAACCTATGTTTCAACTATTAGGAGAAGGTGTTTTCAGTCTCAAGAGAGAGGACAGAAGAAATACACAAAAAGAGGCACACTGTGGTTTTTCATACGTGACCAGGGAGAAAACATGAGGAGATGGGATGGAAGACCTACCTCAGAACTTCAGGAATAAGTACGTGGGTTAAAAGGGAAAAATACTAGGAAAATGGCTGCTCCAGTTTCCAGAAGGGGTAGAAGAGATTCTGATCCTCTTGAAGGAACCTCTAATTCATACCCAGAGACTGTGCATAACACAAATTAGAGGGGTCCTGCCTCCAGCCAAGCGGAGGAAAGGGACAACAGAGTTTATTGGACTGTGCAGATACAATGGCCTGGTACAACAGAACCCCAAGAGTACAAAGCTTTGGTAGACACTGGTGCTCAATGCATGATAATCCCCTCAAACTGTAAAGGAACACAATCCATCAGTATTTCTGGAGTGACTGAGGGATCCCAGGAACTGACTGCAGTAGAGGCTGAAATGAACCTAAGTGGAAAAAACTGGCAAAAGCATCCCATTGTGACTGGTCCAGATGCTCCATGTATCCTTGGCATAGACTACCTCAGGAGAGGGTATTTTAAGGACCCAAAAGGGTATTGGTGGGCATTTGGTATAGCAGCTGTGGACACTGAGAATATTGAACAGCTGTCTACTTTGCCTGGTCTCTCAGAGGACCCTTCTGCTGTAGGACTGCTGATGTTTGACGATCAGCAGGTGCCAATTGCTACCACGACGGTGCATCGCCGGCAATATCGCACCAATCGAGACTCTTTGATTCCTATCCAGAAGTTGATTCGTCAACTGACGAGCCAGGGTGTGATCAGTAAGATTCACTCACTTTTTAACAGCCCAATTTGGCCAATGCGTAAGTCTAGTGGAGAGTGGAGACTAACTGTAGACTATCGTGGCCTGAATGAAGTTACGCCACCATTGAGTGCTGCTGTGCCTGACATGTTAGAACTTCAATTTGAACTGGAGTCAAAGGCAGCTAAGTGGTATGACATAATTGACATTGCTAATGCATTTTTCTCTATTCCCTTAGCAGCAGAGTGCAAGCCGCAGTTTGCTTTCACCTGGAGGGGCATCCAGTACACATGGAGTCGCTTGCCCCAGGGATGGAAACACAGTCCTACCATCTGCTATGGACTGATCCAGACCACGCTGGAACAAGGTAAAGCTCCAGAACACTTGCAATATATTGACGACATCATTGTATGGGGCGACACAGAGAAAGAAGTCTTTGAGAAAGGTGTATGAATAATTCATATTCTTTTGGATGCTGGTTTTGCCATAAAATGAAGCAAGGTCAAGGGACCTGCACGAGAGATCCAGTTTTTAGGAACACTAACACATCAATAACCCTCGTGTCTTTTCTGCCACACTGCTCTCCATTTGCAAACCTCCACTGAGATGGCAGACAGAAGGGCCTTGCTAGCACCCAATCCCTCAAACATTGGGTTTGTCTCTACTGTACTTGGCTTTCTCCCCTTCCCCCTTCAAATCTAGGTTAAAGCTCTTTCAATGAGCCCTGCTAACTCCTGTCCAAGGATCCTTTCCCCCTTTGAGACAGGTGCAACCTATTTGTCTCCAGCAGGCTAGGTGTCATATAAACATGATCAAAAAGCCCAAATTTTTACTCCTGACACCAGTCCTGCAGACAGGTAATGATCTGCTGGGTCTTTTTGTATCTTCTGTGCTTGTAAATATCCCAAGGATGGGTATCAAGAGGATGGGACCAGACTCTTTTCAGTGGTTCCCAAGAATAGGATGAGGGGCAATGGGCAGAGGCTGAAGCATTGGAGGTTCCATGTAAACATGAAGAGAAACTTATTTACTTTGAGGGTCACAGAGCACTGGAACAGGCTGTCCAGAGAGGTTGTGGAGTCTCCTCTGGAGACATTAAAAAACCACCTGGACGCATTTCTGTGTGATCTGCTCTAGGTGAACCTGCTTTAGCAGATGGGTTGGACTAGACAATCTCCAGAGGTCCCTTCCAACTCCAACCATTCTGTGATTCCCTCATGATTCCGTGCAACTGGGTGGACAGAGGAGAACACTACTTGTGTTTATTGTTAGTAAAGCTTTTTTTTTTTTTTTAAACTTTCCAACTTGTCTCTCTCCCTTTTCTTCCTCTTCCTTAGTGGGGAGGGCAGGGGTTAATAGAGAGCATCTGCCACACTTTGTTGCCCTGCAGTAAACAGTGACACAAGTCCTGCCTGATCAACCTATTGACCTTGATGGAGTGAGTACATCAGTGGACAAAGGAAGGGCTATGGATGTCATTTATCTTGACTTCTGTAAAGCCTTTGACATGGTCCCACACAACATCCTTCCCTCTAAATTGGAGAGATATGGATTTGATGGGTGAACTGTTCAGTGGATGAGGAGTTGACTGGATATTCACATCCAGGGGGTAGTGGTTAATGGCTCAGTGTCTGGATGGACACTGGTTACAAGTCTGTACTGGGACCAGTACTATTTAATATCTTCATCAGTGACATAGACAGCGGGATTGCATGCAGCCTCGGCAAGTTTGTGGAGTACACCAAGCTGAGTGGTGCCGTTGACACACCTGAGGGATGGGATGCCATCTACAGGGACCTGGGCAAGCTTCAGAAGTGGGCCCATGCAAACCTCATGAGGTTCAACAAGGCTAAGTGCAAGGTCATGTACCTGGGTCAGGGCAACCCCCGGTATCAATACAGGTTGATGAATGAAGGGATTGAGAGCAGCCCTGCAGAGAAGGACTTGGGGGTACTGGTGGATGAAAGATTGGACATGAGCCAGCAATGTGCACTTGCAGCCCAGAAGGGCTATTGTATCTTGGACTGCATCAAAAGAAGCGTGGCCAGCAGGTTGAGGGAGATGATTCTGTCCCTCTGCTCTGGTGAGACCCCACCTCAAGTACTGCATCATTACTTATTACAGGAAAGATATGGACCTGTTGGAGAGGGTCCAGAGGAGGGCCACAAAAATGATCAGAGGGATGGAACACCTCTCCTATGAGAACAGGTTGAGAGAGATGGGGTTGTTCAGCCTCGAAAAGAGAAGGCTCCAGGGAGACCTTATTGAGGCCTTTCAGTACTTAAAAGCGGCCTGTTACAATAAGACAAAGGGTAATGGTTTTAAACTAAAGAAGGGGAGATTCAGGCTAGACATGAGGAAGAATTTTTTTACAATGGGGGTGGTAAAACACTGGAACGGGTTACCCAGAGAGGCGGTAGGTGCCCCATCCCTGGAGACATTCAAGGCTGGGCTGGACAGGGCTCTGAGTAACTTGATCTAGTTGAAGATGTTCTTGCAGTAGGGTTGGACTAGATGACCTTTGATGGTCCTTTCCAATCTAAACTATTCTATGATTTTATGATCTATAGGATCAACCTCTAGAGAACTTGAATCTAACCGTTTTCACTAATGGATTTTCATACTATGTGATTGGAAAATGACACACGGGCTATGCAATGGTGAGAAAGTACTTGAAGAAGAACCTCTACAACTCCCAGTGAGTGCCCAATCAGCGGGTAAGTATTTATACCGACTTTAAATATGCCTTC
Organism: Patagioenas fasciata; assembly: GCF_037038585.1. Classification (NCBI taxonomy): domain Eukaryota; kingdom Metazoa; phylum Chordata; class Aves; order Columbiformes; family Columbidae; genus Patagioenas; species Patagioenas fasciata. The sequence goes on along the minus strand of NC_092559.1, from coordinate 14,896,065 downwards.
AGATTGTGTCATGCAACAAGTATGCTATGGAAAGAATAGGATTCCTTAACACAGCAGAAAATAAATATTTCTGAAGGAACTGGAATCCAAATGTTGTTTGAAGCTATTAAGCTTTCAAGGGAAATCACAGCAGTATACTGTACTAAACAACACTTATAAAATTTTAGATATACAGTGACAGTTACATGTTCTATATCATCTGCAGTCCTCAGAACAGGTAGAAAGAATGAACAGGACTCCTAAAAATAAAATGGCTTGAACATGTAGCCAAGTGGGTTTGAAATAGATAAAGTTTTTAAAAATAGTGCTATGGGAATAAAGGCCGCTGTTAGAGGACGTAGGAAGACAGCTAGGATAGCCAAGGCCTCCTTAGAATTACAGCTGGCGAGAGGGGTCAAGAACAGCAAAAAGAACTTTTTCAAATACATAGCAGATAAAACTAATACCAGAGACAATGTAGGCCCACTGATGAATGGAGTGGGTGCCCTGGTGGCAGAAGATACAGAGAAGGCAGAATTACTGAATGCCTTCTTTGTCTCTGTCTACTCCGCTGGAGGCTGTCGTGGGGGACCCTGTACCCCTGAGACCCCGGATGAAGCCAGGTCAATGGAGGAGTTTGCTTTAGTCGATGAGGACTGGGTTAGGGAGCAATTAAATAGTCTGGACATCCATAAATCCATGGGTCCAGATGGGATGCATCCGCGGGTGCTGAGGGAGCTGGCTGAAGTAATTGCTGGACCGCTCTCCATCATTTTTGCCAAGTCTTGGGAAACGGGTGAGGTGCCCGAGGATTGGAGGAAAGCAAGTGTCACTCCAGTCTTCAAAAAGGGCAAGAAGGAGGACCCGGGTAATTATAGACCGGTCAGCCTCACCTCTGTCCCTGGGAAAGTAATGGAACAGCTTGTCCTTGGTGTCATCTCAAGGCATATCAGGGATAAGAGGGTCATTAGGGGCAGTCAGCACGGCTTTACCAAGGGTAGGTCATGCTTGACCAACCTCATAGCCTTTTATGAGAATGTAACAAGGTGGATGGATGATGGCAGAGCGGTGGATGTGGTCTACCCTGACTTCAGTAAAGCCTTTGACACAGTCTCTCACAGCATCCTCACAGCTAAATTGAGGAGGTGTGGTCTAGACACTAGAGTAGTGAGGTGGGTTGCAAACTGGCTTAAAGAGAGAAGCCAGAGAGTGGTGGTCAATGGTGCGGAGTCTAGTTGGAGGCCAGTATCTAGTGGAGTGCCTCAGGGGTCAGTACTGGGGCCAATATTATTCAATATATTCATTAACGATTTGGACGAGGGAATTGAGTGTACTATCAGCAAGTTTGCTGATGACACTAAGCTGGGAGGAGTGGCTGACACGCCAGAAGGCTGTGCTGCCATCCAGCGGGATCTGGACAGGCTGGAGAGTTGGGCGGGGAATAACCTGATGAAATTTAACAAGGGAAAGTGTAGAGTCCTGCATCTGGGCAGGAACAAGTCCAGGTTCCAGTATAGGTTGGGAAATTACATATTAGAGAGCAGTGTAGGGGAAAGGGACCTGGGGGTCCTGGTGGACAGCAGGATGACCATGAGCCAGCACTGTGCCCTTGTGGCCAGGAAGGCCAATGGCATCCTGGGGTGTATTACAAGGGGAGTGGTCAGTAGATCGAGAGAGGTCCTCCTTCCCCTCTACTCCGCCCTGGTGAGACCCCATCTGGAATATTGTGTCCAGTTCTGGGCCCCTCAGTTCAAGAAGGACAGGGAACTGCTGGAGAGGGTCCAGCGTAGGGCAACAAAGATGATTAAGGGAGTGGAGCACCTCCCTTATGAAGAAAGGCTGAGAGAGCTGGGTCTCTTTAGTTTGGAGAAGAGGAGACTGAGGGGTGACTTTATTAATGTTTATAAATATATAAAGGGTGAGTGCCGTGAGAATGGAGCCAGGCTCTTCTCAGTGGCAAACAATGATAGGACAAGGAGTAATGGGATCAAGCTGGAACACAAGAAGTTCCACTTAAATTTGAGAAGACATTCAAGGCCCGCCTGGACATGTTCCTGTGCGACCTCACCTAGGCGTTCCTGCTCCAGCAGGGGGATTGGACTATATGATCTTTCGAGGTCCCTTCCAATCCCAAACATACTGTGATACTGTGATACTGTGATATTAGAAATACCCCTCAACAACCTCTAGGGTTGTCACTAGCAGAAACAGTGTTTAGCAGACATTTAGCTGTATCTGGGACTTTTGTCCCACTAGGACTAAACTCTTAAATGAATGGTTGATCCAGTATGTTTTATATATGCAACAAGACGTTGAAGGAAAAAGAAGTATGCTCAGTGGTATCAACCCACACCACTTGAAATATAGTTACGTGGCAGAAAGCCTGGGGAAGAAGTGTTAATTAAGGTGTTTTCACAAAAATCCAAATTATAACCTCGAAGGGAGTGGCCATATATTGTCCTACTATGTTCTTATTTTGTTGTTGTTTTCTTATTTTAAGTTTTAGGAAGAGAAAATTGGATACACCATTCTCATGTCAAGCAGGTCATGAATAGCCAACCAGCTAACGAATGACTATATTTGGAAGAATCCATACACTGAAAAGACTAAGTGGTAAATCTCACTACTCTTGGTGCTTTTAACCATGATGACCACTGCAGCATGACTAAGTATAAAATCGATGGGTAACCCACTGTAGTACAAAGTTAACAGGACTAAAGGGGAGGTAGTTCATAGATTTTTATGGGGCAGGTATCTAAACTCCTGAAAACCCCCTGGAACTCTACTCCTATATATTGGAAAGGGATGTGTTTGTATAAGAACCCTTTGCGATTTTTTATCCATAGATAACATCACTGTAGAGACAAATAATCATTAAAATACTTGTGCTTGTGGCTTTGCTGACATTGTAGGATGTGGTTTCAGTTATCCAGTTTCCATTATGTCTTATCAACTGTTACAGTCCAATTATACCTTAGTTCCTACTTCCTATCCCCATTAGAATGAATCCTGCATTGGTGAGGAAACTACAAAGACATAATGACTTGTATCAACTGTTAGAAAATGTCTGAAACAATGTACAAAAGACCCTAATTACCATCCATCATGATGTGGAAGAAATACATCGCATCACAGAAAGGGTAAAAAAGGATGGAGAACCCTAATGGTGGGAAACTTTTTTGGGTGGTCACCAACCACTACGGGATACTCCACCCAGTAGTAATTTTGTTAGCTCTGGTTACCCTGCTCAAGAGAGATGACTATTGTGGATGGAGTGAGAGGGATGCACTTCACTCGTAAGAGAGAAGCAACAATAAATTTTTTGATAGTGAGGTAACAAAGTTGGGGACTACGGTGGGTCCATGGATTCCCTGACGGAGGGCATGGGAACAGAAATTAGCCTTGAAGATATGAAGGCCTACCCGTGAGAAAGATGGGAGTAAAGGAATATCTGGAGATGTTAAGGATGTACCTGTGAGAGAGAAGGGAGTAAAAGAGTAACATTGATGATAGCAAAATTAGTCAATGAGATGTTACTGCTGTAACTTGTAACCAATAGTGAAGAGACACACGAATTGTTAAAATTGCATGAAAATGCACTTGTGGCAATAAATGGTATCTACTACTTTCATCCTGGAAGAACTTGGTCTATGTCATTTGTCCGTCTCAACCAAGACATATGGTGACCCCAACGTGATCCTGCATGAAGAGGATTTCGCATGAAGAAGAGACAACGGTGAAGCTGTGACAGCCAAAGACAAACTGGGGAGACAGAGCCCGGTACAGCTGAAGATCCAGATCCTTGAAAAGACACCACGCCAAGAGCTGGTGAGCTACCGGGAATGGGGAGGGGGTGGAACTTATCTAAAGAAGAGGGTATTATATTATCTACATGGAAATTGCTTCTGAAGAAGCAGGGTATTAGCCTTCTGGAATTGACTTTACGAAGGATGTTACTATGGGGCAAAGCAGTACTGAAAGATCCAAAGAAACAACTGAACTGTTAACAACATGGCACTTGTTGCTGGAGACTTTGAGAGGATTAAAAGAGCAACAGGAACACGCAGAGACAGTAGAGAGGGGTGGCTTCCCTGGACTAGATTTGGAAAAAAAAAAAAGTGCACTGTTCCAAACCCTGAACCCCCCTGTTACTGATGATTCTCCAGCACCGTTCAAGTCCGCGTTATCTGATGACTCGGATGAGGATGAGGGTCTGCAGCATTTGCTTTAAAAGTTAAAAGGAAAAGGAGTATATGTACGTGTTTCCCCGAGATCAGATAAAAACCATGAAAGACTCAAAGCAAAATTTGACGTATGCAATGTAACAGCTATAGATCATTTAGGACGGAACGATGGGGATTCATTGAAATGGGCGGGTATCCCCCAACTCTTAGAAGATACACTAATTGGCACACCAGAATTACAGGCGCTATTAGTTTCTGAAATCCTGAGGCAGTCAACAGACCTTGCATATCAAGCTATGATAGAGGTGCCTGAAACCAACATAGCAGCCAAATAATTTACAACTATTAATCAGGGTCCCAATGAGAATTACATGCAATTTATTGACCATCTTCAAGAGGCCATCAATAAGCAGGTTGAAAACTTAGAAGCTAAGGACGCACTAGTGTTCAAATTAGCAGTAGAGAACACTAATGTTTGCTATCAATGTGTTATCTGTGAGTTTTACAGTACATATTACATGCTGCTGTGTATTGCCTCTCTGAAAATCAAGCAGGTTGTCAGGAATGTGAGTTTATTGTTTTACTGGATGTTGTTACATTTCTTTCTTTGTGGTATGGTTTCTGTAAGTGCACCATAAACCTTCTCCCCGCTTTTCCCACTTGCGCTGCAAGCAGCTCTGTATTTCCCCCTCCTCCCTCCCTCTTCTCATGGTTTTTACTTATGAGATGGGGTCGGAAATGACTGTTTTCAGTTGTGTTCCTAAGAAATCGGTATTGGGAGGTGTTTTAAAACATAGGAAAGCACTTGGAAATATGAGGAAGGAAGATCTTGTGAAATTAATGTAATTAATGGTGGCTGCTGTATAAGTTAGATGATTGGGAAAAGTGTCTGGAGAATGGAATCTTGAAGTACAACACTTCGTTGCAATTAATATTGTTCTTAAAGAGAGAAGAACAAGACAAAAATAAATCTTTACAAGAGATCATTGAATCATTTCAGACAGTTTTACAGGTGGAACGGTTTGAACTTCAACAAGCTGAGAGAGAGTTTGATAACACAGGAGTTACAGAAAAGATGCAGAAGTCTGCAAGATGCTTTTCATTATGTACCTGCTTTCTATGTAGGTATCTATTTAAATGTATTACAGTTTCATAATTCTTTGCCTGTTATATGGTACAGTAAGTTCATAGACTGTTAAATCAAGAGAATCCATGGACTCAAAATGTACATTTTGTGATAATACAGAAGACTATGCATAATTTAGCTCTTTGCTGCGTGAATGTGATGATAAGATTTTGCGTGTGATAGCTATTACTTTTCTTTCTAGCATGCTAGCTTTATTCCAGCATCCAGACTTGCGCAACTCTGTGCTGAGCTGTGTCTCATCTCGGCATACTTGTCCTGGTTTAGTTAAAAAACAAGTTTCCTTTTAGTGAATTTGCCTGTCAGCTAAAGCCTTCATATCAGCTGCAGTTTCCTGGAAAACCAGATACATATTTTGGTAAACATAGCAATGGAATGCAAAGTTATGATAACAACTGATGCATATCTCGCGAGAGGGGCAACGAGAAACAGGTGACCAAGGAACTGACCAACGGTGTATAACATCCCATTCACGTGAATATTTCATAAAAAAGTGGGAGATCACGAGGATCACGTCTTTTTTTCCTTCTTTTCCTTTTTCCTTATAGCCGACATCAGAAGAGGACCTTGCTAGTTGTCCCTGCGAACTGAGGCCTAGTGAGAGACTGAATCCAACAGAGTCCAATCCAGGACTTTGGGTGCCGACTCTGCAGTTGCTGAGACTTTCAAGATTGGTTTTGTATATTTTGTATTATTTTCTCTATTCTTATTAGTAGCATTAGTAAAACATCTTTAATTTTTCCAACTCTCTTCTCTCTGTCCTTCTTTTCCTCCCGATCACCTGTCCTTAGTGGGAAGGGGGGAGAGGGAGGGGAGAAAGGGGGAAGTGGGGGGAGGAGAGTAGGTTAACAATACCTCTCCCAGAGTTTTATTGTCATCCCGCAATCTAAACCCTCAACAGATAATTGGTGCCCAACATGGGGCAAGAGAAAGGGGTAAATTTGGAGATTTTTGGCTTTTCTACTGCTCTGACATACCTTTCAATTTTCTTGGCATGGTGCTAACTCAGAGAGTTGTGAGACTCGCGAGTCTGTGTGCTTCAGACATTATCTAGTGGTATTAAGGCAGAGTGAATTACACTGGTTTAAAAACGTTGTGGAATAAGATATATCAGTTATTTTCTACATTGTGTTCGGTGATACCATACTTGTGCTGGGCATTCTTTCTGAATCGAAGTATTAATTATATAACAACAAGAAACTGGACGATAGTTATGATGATACTGTGTGGTTTGGCACTGGTTTATTTCATTATACCGCAACCGCTAATGAATTTCTACTCGTTTCTGCTTTACCTTGAAAAACCTCCAGGAGAGATAAAGCAAAAAACAGCTATGTGTTTGCTAATTGGTCAAGCGAATCTTTAGAAATGCTGACTAACAATACTTTTGCTTTCTTGCTAGGAGAGTTTACAAATGTTTTAGAGAGCTTTGAATATCCTTGGAGCTTTGATAGAACTGTGATGGTGTTATTTGGTTTGCTGAATGTGTGTCAGTTTGTGTTACTGTTAAGAGAAATGAGGTTCAATAGGAGTTTTGCGTCTCTTTTTAGTCCTGAGATATGCGGTGTGTCTTCGGAAGCTTTAGCAAAAAACACTCCTAGCCACTGGAGAAAAAACAAAACAGTGAAAGCTGCTGCTGCAGCCACTGCTCCCCCCCATCACAGACACTGCTGCTTCGCAGGCCCAAGCTCCATCTCATCCGCATAGCTCCTCTGCCAAGATCGCTGCAGATAATGTTACTTCTCCAGCCTCAAAGCCTAACAAGGCAGCCCCTCCTTCCTCACACACTGGGCACTGTTGCTGCTGTAACCATAACAATCACTATGATTATGCCCATGCCAGTGACAGTCATTCATACTCTGGAAATGAATCAGATGATGGTGAGCCCATATCAGCATCAGTTGCCAGTTGTAAGAAAGTCACTAGAAAGACTCCTTGTGCAGCAGGTGATGGCACAGGGGCCACAGGGCCAACATCAACCCAAGGGGCATCACCAGCGCAGGGAGGAGATGAAGTGACCACCACTTGGTCCTTTTCTCCAGGTGAGCTTAGAGATCTGCGAAAGACTTCAGTCATCGTGAAAGCGAGAATATTGTAACCTGGCTGCTCCGATGCTGGGATAATGCGGAAGAAACAATTGAATTGGAAGGTGGTGAAGCTAGGCAGCTGGGATGTCTGTCAAAAGATTCCACCATTGATAGGGCAATTTCAAGAGAGCCTAACGCCACTACCCTCTGGACCCGACTCCTGGCAGCTATGAAAGTAAGATTTCCCTACAAGGAAGATTGTATATGCACATTAGGGAAATGGAACACTATGGAGGGAGGTATCCAGTTCCTGAGAGAATTAGCTGTGTGAGAGATCATCTCTTTTGGACCAAAGATGGGACAGACCCAGATAGAATTATTTGTACAAGACCTCTGTGGCGCAGATTTGTACAAAGTGCACCACCTGCATATGCTAAGTCATTGGCAGCAATGCTCTGGTCAGCTGAAGGTAATCAAAGGATTTCTCATGTGATTGAGTAGCTCTGGGACTTTGGGAACAACCTTGCTGGTTCTCTATGGGCTTGTGTCTCTGCTGTGGAGAAATTGTGTGAAAAATTTGATGACCGGTTTGAAAAGCTGTTGCAAGAGATCAAAGAACTCAGAGAAGACAGGTGCCATTAATGACTTGTATGAACCTATGTTTCAACTATTAGGAGAAGGACTTTTCAATCTCAAGAGAGAAGACAGAGGCAGTCCACAAAAAGAGGTTCACTGTGGTTCTTCCTACGTGAGCAGGGAGAAAACATGAGTAGGTGGCATAGAAGGCCTACCTCAGAAATTCAAGAACGAGTACATCAGTTAAAAGGAAAAACTCCTAGGAAAATGGCTGCTCCAGTTTACAAAAAGGGGCAGAAAAGATTCTGATGCTCTTGAAGGGACCTCTAATTCACACCCAGAGACTGTGCAAAACAGGAATTAGAGGTGCCCTGCCTCCAACCAGGTGGAAGAAAGGGATAACAGAGTCTATTGAACTGTACAAATACGCTGGCCTGGTATAACACACCCCCAGGAGTACAAAGCTTTAGTGGACATTAGTTCTCAGTGCACAATAATTCCTTCTAATTATAAAGGAACGCAATCCATCAATATTGTTGGAGTGACTGAGGGATCCCAGGAACTGACTGTTGTAGAGGCTGAAATGAGCCTAAACTGGAAAAACTGGCAAAAGCATCCCATTGTGACTGGTCCAGATGCTCCGTGCATCCTTGGTATAGACTACCTCAGGAGAGGGTATTTTAAGGACTCAAAAAGGTATAGGTGGGCATTTGGTATAGCAGCTGTGGACACTGAGAAAATTGAACAGCTGTCTGATTTGCCTGGTCTTTCAGATGACCCTTCTGTTGTAGGACTGCTGATGGTTGACGATCAGCAGGTGCCAATTGCTACCACGACGGTGCATTGCAGGCAGTATCGCACCAATCGAGATTCCTATCCAGAGGTTGATACATCAATTGGAAAGCCAGGGTGTGATCAGTAAGACTCGCTCATCTTTTAACAGCCCAATTTGGCCAGTGCGTAAATCTAGTGATGAGTGGAGACTAACTGTAGACTGTCGTGGCCTGAATGAAGTTACGCCACCACTGAGTGCTTCTGTGCCTGACATGCTAGAACTGCAATTTGAACTGGAGTCAAAGGCAGCTAAATGGTATGCTACAATTGACATTGCTAATGCATTTTTCTCTATTCCTGTAGCAGCAGAGTGCAGGCCGCAGTTTGCTTTCACCTGGAGGGGCATCCAGTATACATGGAATTGCTTGCCCCAGGGGTGGAAACACAGTCCTACCATCTGCCATGGTCTGATCCAGAACACGCTGGAACAAGGTAAAGCTCCAGAACACTTGCAATATATTGATGACATCATTGCATGGGGCAACACAGCGAAAGAAGTCTTCGAGAAAGGTGAGAGAATAATTCAGATTCTTTTGGATGCTGGTTTTGCCATAAAACGAAGCAAGGTCAAGGGACCTGCACGAGAGATCCAGTTTTTAGGAATAAAATGGCAAGATGGCCGTCGTCAGATCCCAATGGATGTGATCAACAAAATTGCAGCAATGTCTCCACCTACTAATAAAAAGGAGACACAGACTTTCCTGGGCATTGTAGGTTTTTGGAGAATGCATATTCCTGACTACAGTCACATTGTGAGCCCTCCAATTTGAGTGGGGCCAGGAAAAACTACAAGCCTTTGAACAAATTAAGTGTGAGATAACTCATGCGGTGGCCCTTGGACCAGTTCGGACTGGACTAGATGTTAAAAATGTGCTCTACACCGCAGCCGGAGATAATGGTCCTACCTGGAACCTCTGGCAGAAAGCACCAGGAGAAACACGAGGCCGACCCTTAAGTTTTTGGAGTCGAGGATACAAAGGATCTGAGGCCAGCTATACTCCAACTGGAAAAGAGATACTAGCAGCATATGAAGGAGTTCGAGCTGCTTCAGAAGTTATCGGTACTGAAGCACAACTCCTAGCAATTCAACTGCCGGTGCTGAGCTGGATGTTCAAAGGGACGGTTCCGTCTACACATCATGCAACCGAAGTTACATGGAGTAAATGGATTGCACTGATCACGCAACGAGCTTGAACTGGAAATCCCAATCGCCCAGGGATCTTAGAAGTGATTACAGACTGGCCAGAAAGCAAAGACTTTGGGATGTCTCCAGATGAGGAGGAAGTAACATGTGCTGGAGAAGCACCACCATATAATACACTTTCAGAGACTGATAAGCAGTATGCACTGTTCACAGATGGATCCTGTCGTCTTGTAGGAAAACATCGAAGGTGGAAAGCTGCTATGTGGAGTCCCACACGACAAGTTACAGAAGCCACTGAAGGACAAGGTGAATCTAGTCAATTTGCAGAAGTGAAAGCCATCCAGCTGGCTTTGGACATTGCTGAACGAGAGAAGTGGCCAGTACTTCATCTCTATACTGACTCATGGATGGTAGCAAATGCCTTGTGGGGGTGGCTACAGCAATGGAAGAAAAGCAACTGGCAGCGCAGAGGTAAACCCATTTGGACTGCCACACTGTGGCAAGACATTGCTGCTCAGCTAGAGAGCCTGCCTGCCAAAGTTCGTCATGTAGATGCTCATGTGCCTAAAGTCGAGCCACTGAGGAACATCTAAACAACCAACAAGCAGATCAAACTGCCAAGATTCAAGTAACTGAGGTGGACTTGGACTGGCAACGTAAAGGTGAACTTTTCTTAGCTCGATGGGCCCATGATGCTTCAGGGCATCAAGGTAGAGATGCAACACAGAAATGGGAGCGTGATGGTGGGGTGGACTTAACTATGGACACTATTTCACAGGTTATTCATGAATGTGAAACTTGTGCTGAAATCAAACAAGTGAAACGGTTAAAGCCTGTATGGTATGGGAGGTGATGGTTAAAGTATAAGTATGGAGAAGCTTGGCAGATTGATTATATTACACTTCCACAAACACGTCAAGGTAAGCGTTATGTACTTACAATGGTGGAAGCAGCCACTGGATGGTTGGAAACATATGCCGTACCTCATGCTACAGCCCAAAATACTATCTTGGGCCTTGAAAAGCAAGTCTTTTGGTGTCATGGTACGCCAGAAAGAATTGAATCAGACAATGGTACTCATTTCAAAAACAGTATTATAGACAATTGGGCCAAAGAACATGGTATTGAGTGGGTATATCAGATTCCATATCATGCACCAGCCTCTAGGAAAATTGAAAGGTACAATGGTTTGTTAAAAACTACACTAAAGGCACTTCTTGGTGGTGGAACCTTTAAAAACTGGGATTCACATTTAGCAAAAGCCACTTGGTTGGTCAACACTAGAGGATAAACCAATCGAGCCGGGCCTGCTCAATCAGAAATTCTTCGTACTCTGGAAGGAGAGAAAGTCCCTGTAGTACACATTAAAAATATGTTAGGAAAGGCAGTCTGGGTTACTCCTGCCTCAGGCAAAGGCAAGCCCATTCGTGGGATTGTTTTTGCCCAGGGACCTGGCAGCACCTGGTGGGTGATGCTTAAGGATGGAGAAGTTCGGTGTGTACCTCAAGGGGATTTGATTTTAGGTGAAAATATGCAATGCTGAACTGTATGATGTGAATTACCGCACTAACAATGTTTAATAAGTGTCTTTCAGATCAAGACAATGGTGATGAAACCAGAGCTACCTTCTTCGAGTGGCGCCTGACAAGTTTTTCGAAGTTGATGTCTTTAACCCACAAACAGTGGTCATGAGATGCACTTGTACCATCTTTCCTTCCCTGGGAGACTTTTGTGACAAAATGAGCTTAATGAACTTTTCAAAGGATGTTTCACTGATTAAGATTAATTACTCCTGTGTATATATGTACATTTGCGTGTATATATATATATATATATATATATAGTAGTAGTGATTCATTAGATTGTATTGATAGATTGTATTAATGAGGTTTAAGTATTTCCGTGAATGGCATATTATAAGGGGTAGAATGTCCTGGTTTTGTTAAAAACAAGTTTCTCTTTTAGTGAATTTGCCTGTCCCCTAAAGCCTTCATATTAGCTGCATTTTCCTGGAGAACCAGATACATGTTTTGGTAAACATAGCCATGGAATGCAAAGTTATTGATAAGCATGGATGGACATCTCGTGAGAGGGGCAACGAGAAACTGGTGACCAAGAAACTGACCAACTGTGTATAACATTCCATTCATGTGAATACTTCATATAGAAGTGGGAGATCATGAGGATCTCGTCCCTTTCCCTTTTTGCCTTTTTTGTCCCTTCTACTTATGGCTGACATTAGGAGAGGACCTTGCTAGTTGTCCCTGCAAACTGAGGCCTAGTGAGACTGAATCCAGCTCCGGTTGGCTGCAGAGTCCAATCCAGGACTTTGGGTGCTGGCTCTGCAGTTGCTGAGACTTTCAAGATTGGTTTTGTATATTTTGTATTATTTTCTCTATTCTTATTAGTAACATTAGTAAAACATTTTTAATTTTTTCCAACTCTTCTCTCTCTGTCCTTCTTTTCCTCCCGATCACCTGTCCTTAGTGGGAAGGGGGGAGGAGGAGGGGCAAAAGGGGGAAGTCGGGGGAGGAGAGGAGGTTAACAATACATCTGCCAGGGTTTTATTGTCACCCCGCAGTCTAAACCCTCGACACTGGGGAACTAGATACATGTTTTGGTAAACATAGCAATAGAATACGAGGTTATTGATAAGGACAGATTCACATCTGGCGAGAGGGGCAACGAGAAACAGGTGACCAAGAAACTGACTGTCGAGGGTTAAGATTGTGGGGATTGGGAAAGTGTCCGGAGAATAGAATCTTTAAGTATAACACTTTGTTGTTTCTAAAGTGAGAAAAGCAGGACAAAAATAAAACTCTACAAGAGATCATTGAATCATTTCAGACAGTTTTACAGGCAGAATGGTTTAAACTTCAACAAGCTGAGAGAGAATTAACTGATAACACACAAGTCATAGAAAACTTGCTGAACTCTGCGAGATACTGTTCCTTATTAACCTGTTTTTTTGTAGGTATCTGTTTAAGCACATTACAGTTTAAATAAGTGTCTGTTACATGGTACAGTAAGTTCACAGACTGCTAAATCATGAGAATCCATTGACTCAATATGTGCATTTTGTGATTATACAGAAGACCCTGAGTTCTTTACTGCGTGAATGTGATGATAAGATTTTGTGTGTGACAGTTGTTACTTTTCTTTCTAGCATGCTAGCTTTATTCCAATATCCAGACTTGCACAACTCTGTGATAGGCTCTGTCTCATCTCTATGTGCTAGATTTGGCTCTTTTGTATGCACACCAAGTGAAGAGCATATTTTTAACATCTTGTCCTGCCTGGACTGGCCCAAGAGCCACAGCATGGACTGTCTCCCACTTAATTTGTTCAAAGGCTTGCTGTTGCTCAGGGTCCCACTCAAAATCATTCTTCTTCCAGGTCACTTGATAAAGAGTGCTAACGATCTGACCGTAGTCTGGAATTTGCATTATCCAAAAACCCATAACCCCCAAGGAAGTCTGTCTATCCTTTTTGTTAGTTGGTGGAGACATAGCTGTTGATCACATCCATTTGGATCTGATGACGTCAATCTTGCCATCTTACTCCTAAAAACTGGATCTCCCATCCAGATCATTGACCTTACTTTGCTTTATAGCAAAACTGGTTTTCAGAAAAATTTGGATCATTCTTTCCCCTTTCTCAAAAAATTCTTCTGCTGTGTTGCCCCACATGATGACATTGTCAATGTATTGCAGGTGTTCCAGAGCTTTGCCCTGTTCCAGTGCAGTCTGGATCAGTCCATGACAAATGGTAGGGCTGTGCTTCTACTCCTGGAGCAGTTGATTCCAGGTGTCCTGGACGCCCCTCCAACTGAAAGCAAACTGGCCTGCACTCTGCTGCCAAAGGAATAGAGAAAAATGCATTAGCAATGTCAATTGTGGCATACCACTTGGTTGCCTTTGACTCCAGTTCATATTGCAGCTCTAGCACAGCAGCACTTAATGGTGGCGTGAATTAATTCAGGCCATGATAGTCTACCGTTAGTCTCCACTCTCCATTGGACTTTTGCACTGGCCATATGAGACTGTTGAAGACTGTGTGAGTCTTACTGATCACTCCTTGGCTCTCTAGTTAACAAATCCACTTATGGATGGGAATCAGAGAGTCTTGGTTAGTGTGATACTGGCACTGGTGCACCATCATGGTAGCAATTGGCACCTGCTGTTCTTTGACCCTCAGCAATCCTACAAGACAAGGGTCTTCCGAGAGACAGGGCAAGGTAGATAGCTGTTTCATGTCCTGTCTCCACGGCTGCTATTCCAAAGGCCCACCGGTACCCTTTTGGGTCCTTAAAATATCCTCTTCTGAGGTAGTCTATACCAAGAATACACGGAGCAACTGAACCAGTCACAATGGAGTGTTTTTGCCAGTCCTTCCCAGTTAGACTCACTTCAGCCTCCAGTACAGTCACCTGTTGGCATCCTCCAGTCACTCCAGAAATACTGATGGGTTCTGTCCCTTCATTGGTTGATGGAATTAGAGTACATTGGGTCCTGGTGTTCACTTGAGCCTTGTACTCTTGTGAGTCTGACGTTCCAGGACATTGAATCCACACAGCTTGTCCCTCTCCTCCACCTGGCTGGAGGCAGGGCCCCTCTAGTCCTGGTCATGGTACTCACTGCTTCCTTTTTGCAAGAATGAATCAGAAGCCCCTTCAAGAGGTTCAGAAGTAAGATCAGCCCTTCTACTCTGGGGGACTGCCCACTGGAAACTGGAGTAGCATTTTTCCTGGCAGAATCCCTTCTTGTGGTTGTCTTTCCTTGCAACTCATGTACACGTGCCTCTAGGACTGAGGTAGGTTTTCCATCCCATCTCCTCATGACTTCTCCATGGTCACACGGGAAAAGTTCTGAGGAGAAGTCTGTGGTGGCATTCGTGCAAGCAAGTGGAGCAACCGTGAGAGATTTAAATGGTTCTAAGGAGCACAAGCGATCAGGGCAAGCAAACAGGGGTGTGGGGGTTTGCAGTCAGGGCATGCAGGAAGTGCGCTGCAGGCTACTTGTAGGTCCACAACCCAAGGTAGTACTTGTGCTCTAGGTCTCTGCCATAATGGTGTGCACTCGCCTCAGAGTTAAAAACAGTGCGCTTGCAGGGAAAGCCCCTGAGATGTCTCATGCTTCCACCCAGACAGAACCAGTAAGGAAGGAGACTTCAGTACAGGTGGTATGTTGCAATGAGTACCCAGACCCTATTCCTGGAGAAAAGGTAAATACCTGCACAAGGTGTGCACAGGCTGATGATCTGCTATGTCAGGTGGTTGAGTTGCAACAAACAGTTAAAAGGCTGTGCAGTATTAGAGGAGGTGAGATGGTGATAGATAGGTGGTTACAGAACCATGCTCCTGTAGCAGACATCACTGAGAATGTAGTGGACATCACTGAGAATGAGGCACCTTGGACCCTGGTGACCCACTAAAGCAGGGCTCCATCTCAGTCTCCACCCTCCAGCATCACAACTGAAAACAGATATGAAGCTTTAACAGCTATAGGCATCAATGAGCAAGGTCTGCAAGAAGAAACTGTACCGGTAGCACACAGTGGATACCATAAAAAGAAACTAAGAGTGTTTGTGGTGGGTGACTCTGTTAAAGGGCACTGAAGCGCACATCTGCCATCCTGACCGGGAGTCACAAGAGGTATACTGCCTTCTGGGAGCTAAGATCCAAGATGTTGCTGAGAGGGTTCCACAACTTGTCAAGAGCACAGACTGCTATCCACTGCTGCTCTTTCATGGGGGGACAAATGACACTGCAAGCCAGAGCCTGGGCAGAATCAAGGAAGACTATAAAGCCCTAGGGGCACAAGTGAAAAATATTGGTGCCCAAGTTACCTTTTCCTCCATTCTGTAGTTGGATGAAAGGGGGTAGCCAGAAATAAATGCATAATGCACATTAACTCCTGGCTTTGAGGCTGGTGCCCTTGTGAGGGTTTTGACTTTTATGACAATGGGACATTCTTTTATGACTATAACCTGTTAGGGAGGGATGGAATCCATCTGTCTGAAAGAGGCAAGGGAATCTTAGGCAGTAAGCTGGCCAACTTGGTGAGGAGGGCTTTAAACTGAAGAGCTTGCGGAGTGGGGTCCTAAGTGGTAATGCTCATGCCATCACATCCAACTAGGGAACAAGCCAGGCCAACCACAGCAGCAACAAATATTCCTTAGCGGCCTCCCAAGATGAGAACCAGAAGACTCAAGGGTATGTACGGCTATGGTGGATCCTTCTGAACCCCTCATGGGACTGCAGCCTATTAATCTAGATGTAAAAATTCATATAATAACTCCAGACAATGCTGTATGGTTCTGTACCCTGACTTCTCCTCTTATTTTACATCCTTTGCTAATATCAGATTTTCGAGTTCTTTTATTTGGGGTATCTACGATGAATACCTGTACCTTATCTCAAGGAGACAGCATTGGAACAGTGTTATTGATGTTGAGAACAAGACATATTGTATTGAAGTTCAATTTGAAAAAGTACAAGCCAGATGTCTCCAAACTGTGTGGATAATCACCTCATGTCAGGTTATCAGACCCAGAGTAACATTAGCTGCAGAAGCTGGAACAACATATATGTATTACTGGAAGGTGATGACACCCCTGTTTTCTTCACCTACCACAGGTTGGCTCATCGTGCTTTGCTATCTTGTACTAAAAGCATATGCCCTGGATATGTTTCTGCAAGACCAATATGTAAATACTTAGATTTGGTTGGTCTCTACTGTAAATAACTCATCTGCCTTTTATATTAAGGGAAGACTAATGGCTGCAGATATTTTAAAAATGTGTTTTATTAGCATGTCAACCCTGGTAGCTGTATTACAGAATTATACTATGCTAAGGGATTTTGATATTAATGTTTCTTATTGCTGTTTTTTCTGAGTAGGTAATGGTTGTAAAAGCTGCTTCAATTTTGAAGGCATGTGCTGCTTTAGCATAGCTGATAAACTAGCCAGAATAGAAGATGACATATAACATATTCGGTACTAATGCATCAAGGGAAACAATCTAGTGATAATGCCTGGCTGAATGACTTGTTTAATTCCTTGACAAGAGAAATGGAACACCTGATTTAAAGCATTATTGTATGCGGTGATGAGAACAACGCATACAGACACGCATATGGATCAGAGTAATAATCAATTCTAGAGGCTGAATAATAGTTTTACAGAAACAATTGGGCAAAAAAACCCACATTCCAAGTATATCAATCTGTTTGCTTTCTCATCATATTGTCCTACAATAGCCACAGGTTGCCTCTGTGTTGTAGCTATAAATAGACAAATCTGCAAGTGTAATCAAATGCAGTCAGCCTGTAAGGTGGTCATAAACTTGTTCATCAAAGTCTCTAACCCCATTTTGGGTTTTGTATTTACTGGACATTGTTTTTCCTTAACGGCTCAAAGTCCTCTTTCAGTTCTGTCTCAGTGTAGTATTGGTTTTATCAATACTTCAGCTGCCAATACTAGTGGAAATACAGCATCCAAAATTTCCTTGGAGATTTCTTGCTTGCAGCAAGCAGATCTGTACCTTCCAAGCACCTTCTTATGGGACATGCAACTAAACAGAATTGTCAGAACATTTCTTCTCTTCAACATTTCTTCTCAGAAAACATTATTTGAGCTTACAGTTTACTTAACAAATCTTGACCCAAGAGAGGTATAGGGCTTTCTGGCAAACACACAAATTCATCTGTTAAAACTTTGTTCCAAAATTGGCATTCCATTGGATTTTAAAAATGGCCTTTCTTTTTTTTCCCATGACCCCAAGAACTAGCACGGTAAATTTTCTAAGAAGTCCTTTGCAACTAGTTAACACAGAATCACACAGAATGTTAGGGATTGGAAGGGACCTCGAAAGATCATCTAGTCCAATCCCCCTGCCGGAGCAGGAACACCTATTTGAGGTTACACAGGAAGGCGTCCAGGCAGGTTTAGAATGCCTCCAGAGTAGGAGACTCCACAACCCTCCTGGGCAGCCTATTCCAGTGTTCTGTTACCCTCACTGGGAAGAAGTTTCTTCTCAAATTTAAGTGGAACCTCTTGTGTTCCAGTTTGAACCACTTACCCCTTGTCCTACCGCTGGATGTCACAGAGAAGAGCCTGGCTCCATCCTTGTGACACTCACCCTTTATATATTTGTAAACATTAATAAGGTCACCCCTCAGTCTCCTCTTCTCCAAGCTGAAGAGACCCAGCTCCCTCAGCCTTTCCTCATAAGGGAGATGCTCCACTCCCTTGATCATTTTGTTGCCCTGCACTAGACTCTCTCCAGCAGTCCCCTGTCCTTCTTGAACTGAGGGGCCCAAAACTGGACACAGTATTCCAGACGGGGTCTCACCAGGGCAGAGTAGAGGGGAAGGAGAACCTCTCTGGACCTATTAACCACTCCCCTTCTAATACACCCCAGGATGCCATTGGCCTTCCTGGCCACAAGGGCACAGTGCTGGCTCATGGTCATCCTGCTGTCCACCAGGACGCCCAGGTCCCTTTCCCCTACACTGCTCTCTAATATGTAATTTCCCAACCTATACTGGAACCTGGGGTTGTTCCTGCCCAGATGCAGGACTCTACACTTTCCCTTGCTAAATTTCACCAGGTTATTCCCCGCCCAACTCTCCAGCCTGTCCAGGTCCCACTGGATGGCAGCACAGCCTTCTCGCGTGTCAGCCACTCCTCCCAGCTTAGTGTCATCAGCAAACTTGCTGCTAGTACACTCAATTCCCTCGTGCAAATCGTTAATGAATATATTGAATAATATTGGCCCCAGTACTGACCCCTGAGGCACTCCACTAGATACTGGCCTCCAACTAGACTCCGCACCATTGACCACCACTCTCTGGCTTCTCTCCTTAAGCCAGTTTGCAACCCACCTCACTACTCTATTGTCCAGACCACACCTCCTCAATTTAGCTGTGAGGATGCTATGGGAGACTGTGTCAAAGGCTTTACTGAAGTCAAGGTAGACCACATCCACCGCCCTGCCATCATCCATCCACCTTGTTACATTCTCATAAAAGGCTATGAGGTTGGTCAAGCATGACTTACCCTTGGTAAAGCCATGCTGACTGCCCCTAATGACCCTCTTATCCCTGATATGCCTTGAGATGACATCAAGGACAAGCTGTTCCATTACTTTCCCAGGGACAGAGGTGAGGCTGACCGGTCTATAATTACCCGGGTCCTCCTTCTTGCCCTTTTTGAAGACTGGAGTGACATTTGCTTTCCTCCAATCCTCGGGCACCTCTCCCGTTTCCCAAGACTTGGCAAAGATGATGGAGAGCGGTCCAGCAATGACTTCAGCCAGCTCCCTCAGTACCCGCAGATGCATCCCATCTGGACCCATGGATTTATGGATGTCCAGACTATTTAATAGCTCCCTAACCCAGTCCTCATCGACTAAAGCAAACTCCTCCACTGACCTGGCTTCACCTGGGGTCTCAGGGGTACAGGGCTCCCCAGGACAGCCTCCAGTAGAGTAGACAGAGAGAAAGAAGGCATTCAGTAATTCTGCCTTCTCTGTGTCTTCTGTCACCAGGGCACCCACCTCATTCATCAGTGGGCCTACATTGCCTCTGGTGTTAGTTTTATCTGTCACGTATTTGAAAAAACTCTTCCTGTTGTCCTTGACCCCTCTCACCAGGTGGAATTCTAAGGAGGCCTTAGCTTTCCTAGTTACCTCCCTACACCCTCTGACAACAGCCTTATATTCTCCCCAAGTGGCCAGCCCCTCCTTCCACGATCTGTAAACTCTTCTCTTCCACTTGAGCTTACCCAGCAGCTCCCTGTTTAACCACGCAGGTCTACTGGCTCCCTTCCTTGACTTCGTATGTGTCGGGATGCTCTGATCTTGTGCCCGGTAGAAACAGTCCCTGAACGCTAACCAACTGTCTTGGTCCCCTTTACTTTCAAGCAGCCTTGCCCATGGGATTTCCCTTAGCGATTGCCTGAAAAGGCCAAAGTTTACCTTTCTGAAATCCAAGGTTGCAGTTCTGCTTGCTATCCTGCTCCTGTCACATGAGATCCTGAATTCCACCATCTCATGGTCGCTGCAACCAAGGCAGCCCTCAACCTTTACCGCTTCAACCAGACCCTCCTTGTTAGTGATGATAAGGTCCAGCAATGCACCTCTTCTTGTTGGCTCCTCCACCCTTTGCATCAGAAAGTTATCATCAAGGCACTGGAGGAACCTCCTAGACTGTGGCTGGCCAGCTGAGTAGTCCTTCCAGCAAACATCAGGGAAGTTAAAATCCCCCACCACAACCAGGGCCTGTGATTGCGAGGCTGCTCTCAGCTGTCTGTAGAAGGCCTCATCAACTTCCTCACCCTGATCTGGTGGTCTGTAGTAGATGCCCACAATAGCGTCACCCTTGCCAGCCTGCCCCTTAACTTTCCCCCACAGACTCTCAACTTGCTCCTCATCCATGCCTGGACAATACTTAATAAATTGTAGTTGCTCTCTCACATAAAGAGCAACTCCACCACCACGCCTGGCTGGTCTGTCTTTCCTGAAAAGGACATAGCCATCCATGACCACATTCCAGTCATGTGTGCTGTCCCACCATGTCTCTGTAATTGTCACCAGATCATAATCTCCTGCCCTAACACAGGTTTCTAACTCCTCCTGCTTATTCCCCATGCTGCCCGCATTGGTGTACAGGCATTTCAGAGAGTGAGTTGAGCACACCGATTTCACCTCAGGGGTATGGGGGGCCTCCCAGCCCTCATGAACTCTAGAGTGATGCCCTACGCATGCAAGCCCAGCTACCACCCCATCCCCCTTCAAATCTAGTTTAAAGCTCCCCAAATGAGCCCTGCTAATTCCTGTCCCAGCATCCTTTTGCCCCTGCGAGATAAACCTTTCCCGTGTATTGCTGTCTGGACTGGTGTCTTGTGAAACCAGCTGTTATCAAAGTACCCAAAGCCCTGCCTGTAGCACCAGTCCTGTAGCCAATTGTTTAGAGACTGGATTTTTCTATTCCCGACCACATCATCACCCAAAACTGGAAGGAGGGCAGAGAAAATCACTCGAGCCCCAAATTCTTTTACCATCTGTCCCAAGGCCTTGAAATCTTTTTTTCATTCCCGTCAGACTGCAGAATGCAGCTTCCTCCCCATCTGTCTGGAAGATCAGCAGTGGGTAGTAGTCTGTCGGGTGCACCAGGTTGGGGAGCATCCTGGTGATGTCCCTGATCCAGGCTCCAGGTAGAATACAAACTTCCCTACGATGAGGGTCAACTCTGCAGATTGGGCCCTCTGTCCCTCTCAGAAGGGCATTGCCTACTACAGTTACCCTTCTTTCTTTCTTATCTGAGGCGGTCTTGAGGTGTGGGGTCAACTGTCTCTTTCGATGTGACCTCAAATGAGCCTTGCACCACATCCTCACATATCTCCTCTTCAAGATCCAGGGCCTCAAACCTATTACAGAGGGGCACCTGGGGAAGCAAAGCAGGTAGGGAGGGGGGTTGCCCACAGCCCCTAACTGGAACTAGCTTCCAACCCTCATCATCTTTTCTGTCCCCTACCTCTGCCTGACAGTGACAGGGCAGGGACTGTCTCAGGTCTTCTCCCTTTGCCCGACAGGGCAAGGGGTTCATCACCTTTTGGGGAATGTGTTGTATTAACTTGTCTGATCCTTCTGAATCTGTTCATAGTATTTTAGACAAACTAAAACAGCACATTAATAAGATTGTCATAGTAGAAGTAGGGTTTGACAAATGGTTTAAAAGCTTGGAAATAGGTGGGTAGTTGTTTGATCTTATTATATAAGGCTTAGCTACGTTATATGTAACTGTAATCATTGTTGTTAATCATCTATTCTATGCTGCAGTGTATTTCAAAGATGATTCAGTGCATTGTAAACAAGGCCTGGTTGGTTCAAAAACAAAAAGGGGGAGGTTTGAGGGATTTTCTTGAAGTTAATGTGTGTATAGATTTCTATTAGATGGAGATTTGTTACTGAACTAGCCAGGTCTAAAGGAATTTCAAGGAAAGCTGAAAACAGGACCTGTTGTGGGAGTGAGGCAGTTCTACAATAACAGAGCCTCAACAAGATGTAAATCAACAGACCTATTAGCAGTGAGACTCGGGCGTGTGGACAGCTCATGAACATAGACAATATCCAATTAGCTAATGCATGCTTGGAGCATGGACATGTGATCAGGAAATAACTGCATATATAAGGAGGTTTGTTTCTGTAATAAAGGGCTTCACTTGAATTCGTATTGGATTGTGTGGAGTCCATGATTTTTCGCCCTTGCAGTGCCCTGCCTCCAACCAGGTGAAGGAAAGGGATAACAGAGTTTATTGGACTGTACAAATACGATGGCCTGGTACAACACACCCCCAGGAGTACAAAGCTTTAGTGGACACTGGTGCTCAGTGCACAATCATTCCTTCTAATTATAAAGGAACTGTCACGGAGGCACCCCGAGGTTAGTTTAAGGGACAAGAGGGTCCAAAACAGCTTTTATTAAACTGGTGAGAAACAGGGTTTTAGCACTCCAAAGGTGACTTAAATACAGGTTCAGATATTAGTTGAGGAAAATTATTAAGGGGCAGCAACTAATACAACAGGAGGTCCACAGTGTCCATACACATGGCTTCACCAAAAACAATGCCGGAGCCACTCCTGAGTCCAGGAAGACTACACATTTGCCTGAACATGGTGTGGGATTATTTTAAAGGGATACACATACTCGTATGGAGTATGGGAAGTGTACACTCGCGATTCGGCAAGGGTAAATTTATAGTACACTCGCAATCCTGTGAGGAGAAATGCACGTGCAAATGTGCACGGAATATTACACGTGCTTATGTGGAAGCACGGGAGGAAAATACACTCGCGATTATGCGAGCATTAATTTATACACGTGCTCGTATTGAGCATGGAAAGTACGTGTGCAAATGTGCACAGAAAGTATAAATACACGTGCAAATGTGCGCAGAAAGTAGATACACTCGCAATCCTGTGAGGGTTAATTTTACTTACACACTTGGTGGCAAGGTCAGCAGAGTCTCTGTCCCGGGGAGGGGGGGCCGTGGCTCCTAGCGGCAGTGGCTAAGCTCGTAACTCCAAGAGATCGTGCGCAAGACCACACATCTCGACGAGAGTCCCGTTTTTTATAACCTGATCAGATCTGACTGTGGGCATTACAGAAGCTTCTCTGCACCCCCACCCTGTCTGTGGAGTGCCCCTGAAGCCTCCAAACATCCCCCACACTGGTCGCAGGCGCCTAGCGGCTCTCTGGCACCTCAGCACTCCCTTCTCCTAACGGCCCTGGCCAGGGTGCTCTGGGGCCAAACAAAAGAAGCTGTTAGCCTCAAACAGCAGAGAGAGAGGGAGATGTGTCTACTCCTTCCATATCAAAGGAGGGAGGGGGAGAGAGGGGAGTTTGCATTCTGCCACAGGAACGCAATCCATTAATATTGTTGGAGTGACTGGGGGATCCCAGGAACTGACTGTTGTAGAGGCTGAAATGAGCCTAACTGGAAAAAACTGGCAAAAGCATCCCCTTATGACTGGTCCAGATGCTCCGTGCATCCTTGGCATAGACTACCTCAGGAGAGGGTATTTTAAGGACCCAAAAGGGTATAGGTGGGCATTTGGTATAGCAGCTGTGGACACTGAGAAAATTGAACAGCTGTCTGATTTGCCTGGTCTTTCAGATGACCCTTCTGTTGTAGGACTGCTGATGGTTGATGATCAGCAGGTGCCAATTGCTACCACGACGGTGCATCGCAGGCAATATCGCACCAATCGAGATTCTTTGATTCCTATCCAGAGGTTGATCCGTCAACTGGAAAGCCAGGGTGTGATCAGTAAGACTCGCTCACCTTTTAATGGCCCAATCTGGCCAGTCTAGTGACGAGTGGAGACTAACTGTAGACTATCATGGCCTGAATGAAGTTATGCCACCATTGAGTGCTTCCATGCCTGACATACTAGAAGTGCAATTTGAACTGGAGTCAAAGGCAGCCAAGTGGTATGCTACAATTGACATTGCTAATGCATTTTTCTCTATTCCTTTAGCAGCAGAGTGCAAGCCACAGTTTGCTTTCACCTGGAGGGGCATCCAGTACACGTGGAATCGCTTACCCCAGGGGTGGAAATACAGTCCTACCACCTGCTGTGGACTGATCCAGAACACGCTGGAACAACGTAAAGCTCCAGAACACTTGCAATATATTGATGACATCATCATATGGGGCGACACAGCGAAAGAAGTTTTCGAGAAAGGTGAGAGAATAATTCAGATTCTTTTGGATGCTGGTTTTGCCATAAAATGAAGCAGGGTCAAGGGACCTGCACGAGAGATCCAGTTTTTAGGAATAAAATGGCAAGATGGCCGTCGTCAGATCCCAATGGATGTGATCAACAAAATTGCAGCAATGTCTCCACCTACTAATAAAAAGGAGACACAGACTTTCTTGGGCGTTGTAGGTTTTTGGAGAATGCATATTCCTGACTACAGCCACATTGTGAGCCCTCTCTATCGAGTGACTCGTAAAAAGAAACAGTTTGAGTGGGGCCCAGAACAACGACAAGCCTTTGAACAAATTAAGCGTGAGATAACTCATGTGGTGGCCCTCGGATCAGTTCGGACTGGACTAGCTGTTAAAAATGGGCTCTACACTGCAGCCGGAGATAATGGTCCTATCTGGACCCTCTGGCAGAAAGCACCAGGAGAAACCCGTGGCCGACCCTTAGGTTTTTGGAGTCGAGGATACAAAGGATCTGGGGCCAAGTATACTCCAATGGAAAAAGAGATACTAGCAGCATATGAAGGAGGTCAAGCTGCTTCAGAAGTGATCGGTACTGAAGCACAGCTCCTCCTAGCACCTCGACTACTGTTGCTGAGCTGGATTTTCAAAGGGACAGTTCCCTCTATGCATCATGCAACCGATGCTGCGTGGAGTAAGTGAATTGCATTGATCATGCAACAAACTCTATTTGGAAGTCTCAATCGCCCAGGGATCTTATAAGTGATTACAGATTGGTCGAAAAGTAAAGACTTTGGGATGTCGCCAGATGAAGAGGAAGTAACACGTGCTGAAGAAGCACCACCGTGTGAAGGGGTTTCGTTAGAAGGAGATATGTTGTTGAATTAGTCAGGCCCAAAGGAATCTCAAGGCCACTTCGAGAAGCTGAGAACAGAATCTGCTGTGAGAAAGAGAGAGGGGCGTTTCTTCATTAACAGGGCCTCAGCATGGCGTGAGTCATCGGACCTATCATCGGTGGGGCTCCAGCGTGTGGACTGCCCATGATACTCATTTAGCGAATCCATGCTTGGAGCGTGGATTCGTGATTAGAGAACAGTTGCGTATATAAGGAGACATGCTTCTGTAATAAATGGCTTTTGCGTGATTCACATTGAATCGGAGTGCTGAGTCCTTTATCGTTCCAACACCACCGTATAATACTTTTCAGAAACTCATAAGCAGTATGCACTGTTCATAGATGGGTCCTGTTGTCTTGTAGGAAAACATAAAAGGTGGAAAGCTGCTGTGTGGAGTCCCACACGACGAGTTACAGAAGCCCCTGAAGGACAAGGTGAATCCAGTCAGTTTGCAGAAGTGAAAGCCATCCAGCTGGCTTTGGACATGGCTGAACTAGAGAAGTGGCCAATACTTTCTCTCTATACTGACTCGTGGGTGGTAGTAAATGCCTTGTGGAGGTGGCTGCAGCAATGGAAGAAAAGTGGCTAGCAGTGCAGAGGCAAACCCATTTGGGCTTCCACACTGTGGCAAGACATTGCTGCCCGGTTAGAGAGCCTGTCTGTAAAAGTTCATCATGTAGATGCTCATGTGCCTAAAAGTCGAGCCACCGAGGAACATCGCAACAACCAACAAGTGGATCAAGCTGCCAAGATTAAAATAGCTGAGGTGGACTTGGACTGGCAACATAAAGGTGAACTTTTCCTATTTCAGTGGGCCCATGATACTTCAGGGCATCAAGGCAGAGATGCAATATATAAATGGTCTCGCGATCGTGGGATGGACTTAACTATGGACACTATTGCACCGAAATCAAACGAGCTAAACGGTTAAAGCCTGTATGGTATGGGGGCGATGGTTAAAGTATAAGTATGGAGAGGCTTGGCAGATTGATTATATTGTACTTCCACAAACACGTCAAGGTAAGCGCTATGTACTTACAATGGTGGAAGCAACCACTGGATGGTTGGAAATGTATGCCGTACCTCATGCTATAGCCCAAAATACTATCTTGGGCCTTGAAAAGCAAGTCCTTTGGCGACATGGTACACCAGAAAGAATTGAATCAGACAGTGGCACTCATTTTAAAAAAAGTATTATAGACAATCGGGCCAAAGAACATGGTATTGAATGGGTATGTCATAGTCCATATCATGCACCAGCCTCTGGGAAAATTGAAAGGCACAATGGTCTGTTAAAAACTACACCAAGGCATTGGGTGGTAGAACCTTTAAAAACTGGGATTCACATTTAGCAAAAGTTACTTGGTTGGTCAACACTAGAGGATCAACTAATCGAGCTGGACCTGCTCAATCAGAAATTCTATGTACTGTAGAAGGAGATAAAGACCCTGTAGTACACATTAAAAATATGTTAGGAAAGGCAGTCTGGTTTACTCCTGCCTCAGACAAAGGCAAGCCCATTTGTGGGACTGTTTTTGCCCAGGGACCTGGCAGCATCTGGTGAGTGATGCTTAAGGATGGAGAAGTTCCTCAAGGGGATTTGATTTTAGGTGAAAATATTCAATACTGGACTGCATGATGTGAATTGCCCTACTAACAGTGTTTAATAAGTGTCTTTCAGATCAAGACAGTGGTGATGACACCAGAGCTAGTTTCTTCGAGTGGCGCCTGACAAGTTTTTCAAAGTTGATGTCTTTGACCCACAAGCAGTGGTCATGAGATGCACTAGATGTACCATTTTTCCTGCCCTGGGAGACTGTTGTGATAAATAAACTTAATGAACTTTTCAGAGGATGGTCCACAGACTAAGAGAATGATGGATTACTTCTGTGTATATATGTACATGTGTGTGTATATATAGTAGTAGTGATTAATTATATTGTATTGAAAAGGTCTAAGTATGTCGTGAATGGCATGGTATAAGGGGTGGAATGTCCTGGTTTTGTTAAAAACAAGTTTCTCTTTTAGTGAATTTGCCTGTCAGCTTTTGGAGTGCTAAAACCCTGTTTCTGACCAGTTTAATAAAAGTGTTTTGGACCCTGTTGTCCCTTAAACTAATCTTGGGGTGCCTCCGTGACAATATGTATAGGCGTTCCTGGGGTTACCATGAATATGTAATGCCTTGCTGTATTTAAACACACCTCATATTGTTAGAAGGCACGCGAGATTAGAGGAAATATTCCTCTTGTGCCCGGTGCTGAATAAACATACCATCTTTATAACCCTGCAGGTTGTAAAGTTTTATGGCCTTATAGGTCGTAAAGTTGTTTCCGCACGTTACACTAGCCTTCCTTGTGTTTGCATCACTGCTCTTGGGGGCTTTGGATGTACACAACAGGGAGTGCACTGTCACTGTGTGCCTGAGCTGTTGTTCTGCTCCCTGCAGTGCCTAGAGCAGGCATGGGGCTGTGGGCTACTGAAAATTCAGGTGGAATTCAAGTGCCTAAATACATGCCATCTCTGGGATGTCAGTGTCTGGGGCACTGGATGGCACCAAGGCTGTGGTCTGTGTACTAAGTGTGGTGGAGCCCCACATCAGGGTGTTAAGTACCACTGCCCGTGCCACTCAGCACCTGTAATGAGCCCCAGCACACCCCAGGGCCCCACTGCTGCTGCTGCTCAGTGCCTCTCCCTCCAGTCCAGGTGGCCCTGAAGGCTGGGGTGAGCAGAAACCACTCCTCTTGTAACACATTACTTCTCCTTGTTGCCTTTTACACAGTCCCAAACTCACAAGCTTTTCACAGTGACCTGAGAATTCTGCCCTTAGGGCTCTCTTGCCCTTGCCCTGGATGTCATGCTCCATCCTTTTGGCCTAACACCAGCCCCTGCCTTTCTGCACTGTTTGGCAGGGACAATCTGCCCTGTTTGAGGTGCCAGGGATGTGGCAGACACTGTTCCATGTCACACATGGTGGCATGCACTGGCCTCACTGAGGCTGGGCCAGGCTGGATAGACTGTATGGCTTGTGTGTTGGCACCCCTGGTGCTGGGTTATATTTATAATGCTTCTGCAAGAGGCTTTGGGTTCACCCATGGACCTGCCAAAAACCTTGTGTCAAAAGCACAAGCTTGACAGATGTCCACAGAAGCAGATTGAGAAGCACTGCCAAAATGCAGTGGCAGAGAAGCATAGAATCCCTGATTGTAACCCAGAGAGATGGAATGGATGGGATGGGGGCTTTGACTGCATGTTTTACTTAGCATGTTGTACAGCACGAAGGAAGTGCTTTACCAACATCTCACATCTATCGATGCCATTGCCTCCATCACCTAACTCTACAGGGAGTCCTGGGGCTGGAAAGGCATCTGGTGGGGATGGGTATGAAGGCACCACAGGGCAGGAAGCTGGATTTGGGATGCCGATGTCACCTCTGCCACCGGTGGGCAGGTGTGGAGCAATGGTACAGGATGGAAGTTTGGATTAGGATAAAGTGGGAAGTGAGCCCAGGGAGCTGAACGAGGGTAATTGGGGGGGTATCCACATGTCCCTGGGGAAGGGAAGTTGTGGTCAGTAGATAGCAATGAGTCCTCCTCTCTGCAGGGGGACCTGTGGGGATAGAAGCTGCTGCAGAGGGGGAGTGAGAGCAGTTTTTTAAAAAAGACAACCACAGCTGACATGATTTTTTTTTTTTTTTTATGTGAGTGGGTGATTTTGCTTGCCTTGCTGGGGCAGCTTGCAGACAAAGCACACCATTACAAGGTGGGCAAAGCTGCATCCTCACAGGATGGAGACTAGATCGGCAGAATCTTTCAGGGTGCATTTGCATGTGAAGACATTTCTGCCCACCCTCTGGGGGAAGCAGAGTTCCTATGAGATGACCTGCGGACATGACCCATGGTAGGATTCAAATTACAGTGATTAGTGACTTGGCAAAAGTATATTATTATATCACAAAATTTAACAAGACTTTAGCAGCAAAACTTACAATGATATTACCTTTTGTGCAGGGTCAGTCAGGATGGAGTTAATTTCCACGCTGCCAGGATATCTGGGTATTCTATACCATATCCGGTCTCTGTCTCTTGGGGGGGTTCTGTTTCGGGGAGGGGGTGAGCCAGGGAGTGGCAGAGCTCCAGCAGGGATCACGTAGTTCCAGCGGGGACCACGTGTCTCTCTCTTGGTATTCAGGATGCAAATGGGGATTGGGGACAAGGGAGGGGGAAAGCAGTGGTGGTTTCAGCGCTGACTGTTACAGTGGTGAGCAGCCAGGTGGGAAAGGCGTATACAGTGGGGGAGGGTGGTCACGCAGCACTGTGTGCCCACCGTCTTTGTAGGTTCCTTTGTCACTGCTGTTACTGTTTGTTTGTCCTCCCTTGTTTTCTCCTTGCTGCCCCATTAAATTGTTTTTTATCCTAACCCATGAGTTTTTGCCTTTTTTTAATTTTTTTTTTTCCTTTTAATTCTCCTCTCCATCCCACTGGAGGCGGGGGAGGAAGTGGCACGTAGTTTTAGCAGCTGCCGGCTGAGGGGGAGGTGGGGCTAACCTACAACAGTCCTTTTTGGCGAGCCAGGCAGGAGAAAGAATAAAAAAGTTTGGGATTAAAAAAACCCAAAAAACAACAAAACCAAACCAAAACAAAAAAATCCAAAAACAAATGTAAGGAACATTTAATGAAGAACTGTTGTTTTTACATAACTGAGGACCTGGCACCTGACCCCAGCAGGGGAGAAGGACCGAGAGACATCAGACTATGAATCCTTAATGTAAAACACAGTCTCTTCCCGGAATATATACTGATACCTGTATACATACTGATACCTGTATTTACAAGTTAATTTAGGGGGAAGGGTATTGTATGTAAACTGAGGCAAGCCTCGGGGTAGTCTGTAAACAATGAAGTACCCAACCAATGGGGAACAGGGGAGGGAAATTGTGGTTGGGATTTTGGGGGGATATAAGCAGGGGTTTTTTGCCCTATTATGTGTGCCTACCTTCAGGTAGAACATCCCGTCTTGCAATATCGTTATTAAAAAGATTGCTTTGCTGAGAGATCCTGCCTGAGCCTATTATATTTGCAAAATAATTGTTTCCTACAACAAACAAAAAAACACCAAAAAAACCCAAAAAACACAGAGCTGACTGGAGTGTGTTAGAGCTCACACTATTAGTTAAGTGGTCATGATGTTTCTTTGTTTGTCCACGTGGCTGTGCCACTTGAATTCCTACATGCCCCGTATGTTCCCTGGAGTGCTGTTGGTAACATCTGACAAAAGGATTTGGTTTATCATAACGCTGTCCTGTATGATATCAACCTATGAGATTGTGATTTCCTTCCTTACACAGCTATATTGGTATTTTTATAAGATATTTTTGATTTTTCCATATCTCAGGTGCCACCTCTCAGAATTGATTAGTAATTGCACCCAGTCTATGGAGAAGACGGAGGGAGGTGAAATCTTCCCTCATCTCTTCACTTCTTTTTTCTCCTCCAGCTTGGGTCCAACAGTTTCTGAGGATTTTGGACACCCTGGGGATACTCAAGATAGCCTGATCTTCCTGTAATGTCTTCTGAATGTGTGCCAGGTCATATACAGGGTTACAAAAGGATATACTGGGAATATCACCCATAGATTTGCCCCAAGGGCGGATGAGCATGGGTGGAATGGTGTGTGGGAAAACATGGGCAGATATCTGGAGAATTTCTCACCTTTGACAGTCTGGAGTTTCACTCCTGAACAACTGCAGGACCTTGGTGAGGTGACAGAATATGTAAAAGGGAGATGCTCTAGTTATTCTAAAGAGGCACAACTTACTGTGCTGTATTGGGCCCTGGCCATTATCTATTAAACACTGCTCAACATCATGCAGTGCCCCCAGGGCAAAGGGGGTGGTAACAAACCCACAGGCACTGCGTCTGCTCCTGCCCTTGTGCCAGATGCTGTGGCTGCTCAGACGCCAGTGACAGGCACTGTGGCTACTCAAAGCCAGGCAACGGGCACTGTGGCTACTCAGACCCATGTGGCAGGTGCTGCAACTGAATCAGAGAACCAACCTGTTGGTCCTCTCCAGAAGAAGAACTACACAAAGAAATCAGTTTGCTTAGTGAGGGAAATTGATGACCCAGGCCCATCACAAGAACAGGAAAAGGAGGAGGAGGCAGAACCAGAGATAGTCACCCAATTGCTATCCCTGGGTGAGTTGCGAGATATGTGAAAGGATTTCAACTGCTGGGATGGTGAACACGTTGTTGCTTGGTTGCTCCGATGCAGGGATAATGGGGCAAGTAGCATGTAATTAGAAGGCAGGGAAGCTAAGCAATTAGGATCCCTGTCTAGGGCATTGACAAGGCGATTGGAAGGAAGACACAAACCCTCAGCCTCTGGAGGTGACTTCTGT
The DNA here is from genome assembly GCF_037038585.1 of Patagioenas fasciata. Lineage (NCBI taxonomy): Eukaryota > Metazoa > Chordata > Aves > Columbiformes > Columbidae > Patagioenas > Patagioenas fasciata. The sequence goes on along the minus strand of NC_092559.1, from coordinate 14,864,647 downwards.
CAGGTGTGAAGGAAAGGTATCCCTTCAAGGAAGATGTTACCTGTCACCCAGGCAAGTGGACCACCATGGAGAAAGGTATCCAGTACCTGAGGGAGCTAGCTGTTCTGGAGGTGATTTATAATAACACCAATAATGACGATCCACTCACTGATACCGATGAGATCCAGTGCATGCAACCCATGTGGTGGAGGTTTCTGTGAAGTACACCATCATCCCATGCCAGCTCATTGGCAGTAATGTCATGGAAAGAAGGCGAGGGACAAACGGTGTATCAGTTGGCTGGTCAGCTCCAGCAGTATGAGGGAAGTCTATCCTCCTCCCTACAGGCTTCCATCTTGTCTGTGGAGAAACTGCCCAATGTGCTAGCTGAAAAATTGTCCCAAGAGTTCCAGCATTTTGAAGACAAGTTTCGCTCCCCACCTGCATGGCCTTGGGTTTCAGCTACTCAGAATGAGCGTTTCTCCAATTAAGAGAGAGAATACAGAGGGTATTCAAAATGGGGCACCCTGTGGTTTTTACTGCGCGACAACGTAGAGGACGTGAGGAGGTGGGATGGACAACCTACCTCAGTCCTAGAGGCATGGGTACATGAGTTAAAAGGGGAGACAACCACAAGAGGACATTACGCCAGGAAAAATGCTGCCCCAGTTTCCAGCAGGCAGTTCCCCAGACAGACTAGAAGAGCTGACCTTGCCTCTGACCCTCTTGAAAGGCACTTCTGATTCATTCTTACAAGGAGGAAGCAATGAGTACCATGACTGGGACTAGGGGACGCGGCCTCCAGCCAAGTGGAGGAGAGTGATAACAGAGTTTATTGGACTGTGTGGATTCAGTGGCCTGGAACATCAGAACCACAGGAGTACAGGGCTCTGGTGGACACCGGGGCCCAATGTACTCTGATTCCATCAAACTATGAAGGGATAGAACCCATCAGCATTTCTGGGGTGACTGGGGGATACCAACAGCTAACTGTATGAGATGCTGAGGTGAGCATGACTGGAAAGGACTGGCAAAAGCACCCCATTGTGACTGGCCCAGATGTTCCATGCATTCTTGGTATAGACTACCTCAGAAGAGTGTATTTTAAGAACCTGAAGGGGTACAGGTGGGTTTTTAGCATAGCCTCTGTGGAGACAGAGGACATTAGACAGCTGTCTACCTTGCCTGGCCTCTCTCAGAGGACCCTTCTGTTGTAGGATTGCTGAAGGTTGATGACCAGCGGGTGCCAATTGCTACCATGACAGTGCACTGGCAGCAATATAGCACTGACCGAGATTCTTTGATTCCTGTCCATAACCTGATTCGTCAACTGGAGAGCCAAAGAGTGATCAGTAAGACTCACTCACCCTTTAACAGTCCCATATGGACAGTGAGGAAGCCCAGTGGAGAGTAGAGACTAACAGTGGACTATAGTGGCCTGAATGAAGTCATGCCACCATTGAGTGCTGCTGTGCTGGACATGCTAGAGCTACAATATGGAGTCGAAGGCAGTCAAATGGTATGCTACAATTGACACTGTTAATGCATTTTTCTCTATTCCTCTGGCAGCAGAGTGCAGGCCACAGTTTGCCTTCACCTGGAGAGGCATCCGGTACACCTGGATTCGACTGCCCCAGGGGTGGAAGCACAACTTCACCATTTGCCATGAACTGATCCAGGCTGCACTGGAGCAGGGCAAAGCTCCGGAACACCTGCAGTACATTGATGACATCATCATGTGGGGTGACACAGCAGCAGAGGTTTTTGAGAAAGGTGAGAGGATAATTCAGATTCTCCTGCAAGCTGGTTTTGCTATAAAACAAAGTAAGGTCAAGTGACCTGCATGGGAGATCCAGTTTTTAGGAGTAAGATGGCAGTACGGACGTCATCAAATTCCAATGGATATGGTCAACAAAATAGCTTCTATTTCTGCACCGACTAGTAAAAAGGAAACACAGACTTTCATGGGGGTTGTGGGATTTTGGAAAACGCACATTCCAAAATACAGTCAGATCATAAGCCCTCTCTATCAGGTAACCTGGAAGAAGAATGGCTTTGAGTAGGGCCCTAAGCAGCAGCAGACCTTTGAACAAATTAAGCGGGAGATAGCCCATGCCATGGCTCTTGGGCCAGTTCGGGCAGGACAAAATGTTAAAAATGTGCTCTACACTGCAGCTGGGGAGAATGGCCCCACCTGGAGCCTTTGGCAGAAAGCACCAGAGGAGACTCGAGGTTGACCCCTGGGATTTTGGAGTCGGAGGGATACAGAGGTTCCAAGGCCCGCTACACTCCAACTGAAAAGGAGATGTTAGCAGCATGCAAAGGGGTTCGAGCTGCTTATGAAGTGATTGGCACTGAAGCACAGCTCCTCCTGGCACCTCGATTGCCAGTATAGGGCTGGATGTTCACAGGAAAAGTCTCCTCTACTCATCATGCAACTGACGCCACATGGAGTAAGTGAGTTTCATTGATCACGCAATGGGCTTAAATGGGGAACCTTGATCACCCGGGGATCTTAGAGGTGATCATGGACTGGCCAGAGGGTAAGGATTTTGGAGTATTGCCAGAAGGGAAGGTGACATGTGCTGAAGAGGCCCCATCATATAATAAGCTACTCGAGGATGAGTAGCGTTATGCCTTGTTTACTGATGGGTCATGTCTTATTGTGGGAAAGCATCAGATGTGGAAATCTGCTGTGTGGAGTCTCATGCGGCAAGTTGCAGAGGCCACTAAGGGACAAGGTGAATCGAGTCAGTTTGCAGAGGTAAAAGCAATACAGCTGGCTTTGGGCATTGCTGAATGAGTAAAGTGGCCAGTGCTTTATCTCTATGCTGATTCATGGATGGGGGCAAATGTCCTGTGGAGGTGGTTGCAGCAATGGAAGAGGAACAACTGACAGCGCAGAGGCAAACTCATCTGGGCTGCTGAATTGTGGTGAGATATTGCTGCCCGGCTAGAGAACCTGCCTGTAAAAGTGTACCACATAGACAGCCATGTGCCTAGAAGTCGGTTCACTGAACAACATCAAAACAACCATCAGATGGATTGAGTTGCCAAGATTAAGGTGTCTCAGGTAGATCTGGACTGGCAACACAAAGGTTAATTATTCATAGCTCAGTGGGCCCATGATGCCTCAGGTCATCAGGGAAGAGACACAATATATAGGTAGGCTCATGATTGAGGGGTAGAATGACCATGGACACTATTGTGCAGATTATTCACAATTGTGAAACATGCTCTACAATCAAGCAAGCCAAGCAGTTAAAGCCTATGTGGTTCGGGGGCAATGGCTGAAGTATAAATATGGGGAAGCCTGTGTCACAGAGGCACCCCAAAATCAGTTTTAGGCAGGGAACAAGTTCCAAAACAGACTTTATTCTAGCCGGAAAAGTGCAACCAATCAGCTAACCAGAAACAGGGTTTATACAATTAGTTAGCACTCCGACAACGTAAAATACAGGTTCGGATATCAGTTGAGTAGATTATTGGGGTACAGCAAAATAAGAATAATGAGGATCCATAGCATGCATGCACACACTCACAAGAAACAAAACCAGAGCCCTCTGACTCAAGAGTACCCACAAGAAATAATCACTTGCCTGGGCTAGGTGAGGACTCTCACTTGCCTGGTTAGGCAAAGACTCATTCAAGGATAAACCCAGTAAATAACCACTCACCCAAACAATGAGGTGAGGTACTCTCAGTCCTGGGAAGTCTCCTTAAACAGTGTTCCAGTCTAAGGAGAGGGCTCTAGTTCACAGACCCACTGCTCCGAGAAGACCACTCCAAAAGGGGCCTTTGGTGGGAACCCCATTTTTATAGTCTGGTCAGATCTGGCTGTGGGCATTACAACATAGTCCAGAAGCTTTGCAGCTACTCTGGGCACTTCCTCTGCTAACAACCCTGTCAATTGACTCAGGGTCCCATTAAGGAGCCTGTCAATTGACAGAGAGTCCCACCCCTCCTGTCCCACCAGCTGGTGGAAGTGAAGTCACCCTGCCCCGGAGTAGGGGAGGATGTGACTATCAGCACCTTTGTGCCACCCTAGGTGTGTATGTGGAGGCAGGCACAGTGGGGCACAAAAGGTGCTAAAAGAGCCATCAGCTGCCCCATTGAAGGCTCTGAATCTCAGGGGAATGTGTAACTGCCACAGCCTGGCAGATTGACTGTATTACACTCCCACAAACCCGACATGGCAAGCGTTATGTGCTTATGATGGTGGAAGCAACCACTAGATGGCTGGAAACATACACCGCGCCCCATGCCACTGCCCAGAACACCATCCTGGGCCTTGAAAAGCATGTCCTATGGCAATATGGCACCCCAAAGAGAACTGAGTCAGACAACAGAACTCATTTCTGGAACAAACTCATAGACACTTGGGCCAAAGAGCACGGCATTCAGTGGATATATCACAACCCCTACCATGTACCAGCTGCTGGAAAAATCAAACAGTACAATGGACTGTTAAAAACTACACTAAGAGCAATGGGTGGTGGAACTTTTAGAAATTGGGATTCAAATTTGGCGAAAGTCACTTGGTTGGTTAACACCAAGGGATCTACCAATCGAGCTGATCCTGCCCAGTTGAAGCCTCCACACACTGTGGAGGGGGATAAAGTCCCTGTGATGTGAATGAAGAGTATGTTGGGAAAAGCAGTCTGTGTTTTTCCTCCTTGGGGTGTGATTTTTAGTATTGTAATGAGCTTATAATGAGCAAAGTTCAACTAAAGGACACTTTATCTAACAATCTCAAGATATATGTTAAACACGACTCAACTAATTGCACAGGTTCCAGGATATAGCATAATTATTTATCAGTTTATCAATTATTTATCAGCAGTGCTGGCTAAACGGAAGCCTGTTCCAGTGCTTCACAACCCCTTTCTTAAAGAAATTTTTCCTAATATCCAACCTGAACCTCCCCTGGCACAACTTGAGGCCATTTCCTCTCAACCTATCACTTGCTACTTGGGAGAAGAGACCAACACCCTCCATGCTACAACCTCCTTTCAGATAGTTGCAGAGAGCAATAAGGTCTCCCCTCAGCCTCCTTTTCTCCAGACTAAACAGCCCCAGTTCCCTCAGCCGCTCCTCATAAGACATTTTCTCTAGACCCCTCACCAGCTTCATTGCCCTTCTCTGAACTCTCTCTAGCACCTCAATGTCTTTCCTGTAGTGAGGGGCCCAAAATAGAACACAATATTCAAGGTGGGGCCTCACCAGCACTGAATACAGAGGGACAATCACTTCCCTAGTCCTGCTAGCTGCACTATACCTGATACAATCCAGGATGCTGTTGGTCTTTTTGGCCACCTGAGCACACTGCTGGTTCATGTTCAGCTGGCTGTCAATCAACACCCTCAGATCCTTTTCTGACAGGTAGCTTTCCAGACACTCTTCCTCAAACCTGTAGCATTGTATGGGGTTGTTGTGACCCAAGTGCAGGACCCGGCACTTGGCCTTGTTGAACCTCATACAGTCACTCTCAGCCCAATGATCTAGCTGGTCCAGATCCTTCTGTAGAGCCTTCCTATCCTCAACCAGTTCAGCACTCCCACTCAACTTGGTGTCATCTGCAAATTTACTGAGGGTGCACTCAATCCGTTGTCCATATCACTGATAAAGATATAAACAGAACTGGCCCCAACACTGAGCCCTGGGAAACACCACTTGTGATCATCCATTAGCTTCCTGCCTCACTGGGACTAGGGATGCAGCATTGGATGGGCATGGGATATGCAGGGTATGGGGGGATGAGCCCAACTGAGCCTGCATCCAGCTCTACCTCACCTCATCGTGGGCAGAACCTGCTCAGACAAGATCCAGAAGTTGGGAGGAGCCACCAGCCATACAAATCTGGGGTTGGTGATGGGGGAGCATCAAGGACACCACAGGGAAGGCTGTGGAGCTCTGGGGACATCACAGGAAGGCTGGGAAAGGAAAAGCACCTGTCCTGCAGGCAGGGCAGCAGGAGCAGGCACCCCTGGGAGCTACGTCCCTGCTGTCTGCCTCCATGCAATGTGTCAGCCCAGACCTGGCACCAAAGCTTACCTATGGTTGCAATGCAACACTGAGGGAGACTGTGGTCAGGGTGAGGAGAGTGATGCTAAGCCTGCCCATTATCCTCAGGAGTGGAAGCTTGCTGCCAAAATGGCTACTGCCTGGCTTTGTGGGAGGGTGTCCCGGCTCCCGGTCAGTCCCAGGAATGTCTGGGGACCTGGCTGAGGAGCTCCTCCATCCTCACAGCATGATGGTCCATGCTTGACAAGGCTGCAGCCAGAGCTGGGCCAAGGAGAGAGGCAGAGGAGCAGAGCAGGGTGTGTGGTCCTGACCAGGGGGCTGGTGGGAGTGATGACCATGCAGACATAGCAGAGGGGGCAGGAACTACGTGACTTCATTTATAAGTGAAGTTACATCCTTGAAAAATCAGATTTATTCTTCTGTCATCAATGCAGTGTGATGGTGCCAACCAGCCATGGAGTCCCTGGGTGACCTGGGAACTCTCCAGCTCCATCTGCTTAGGTGAGACAACAGCTGGATTGAGACAGATATTGAGCACTGAGACACCGGGCACTGAGATGTTCAGTGTTGAGACATTTGTAAACAGTTGCTAGGAACAGTCATTGCAGAATTGGTCATGTAGGACAGTCTTCTGCATGAAGTTAAGACATGTAAGTTCTGTTTCCCATGTAGCTGAGACAAGCAGTAATGATGGATCATGCCTGCACTGGAGCACGGCCAACAGCCGGACAAGAGCTGAACACGGAGTGTTTCGGGGAGTCTCATCTGACCCTGCTGGAGCTGCTGCAAGAACCCCTGCAACAGACACTCCTTCTCCATCCGGAGAGTGGCTGACTGATCCCCTATATGAGCATTACCCCATGCCAAGATCCCATGATTCTCAGTAGCCCTTCATCCCCTGTGAACTCCCCTGCCAGGGTTCCCAGCCTCATCCTCCTGCTCCCACTGGGCTCTCGAGGCTTTAACTTCATAGACCGTTTGGAGAAGTGGTTTTCAAGGGAAGCGCTGAGGTGGGGACTCACTCATGCTACTGGTGACAGCCACAGCAAGCGTTTGGGGAGGGTGAGGTTGAGAACGAGTCCTGAGGATTCAGGGGTGAGGGTGCAGGATGAGGGTGCAGTGGTGAGAATGAGGATGTGGGGATGAGGATGAGAGTGGAGGGGTGGCTTTTGATCAAAAGCTGAACCACCAGACACCTCAGCCAGTTGGGGCATACACTGGACAGGTTCTGGTCTATGCACTCCTCAGGAGCTGGAAGGCCTGAGAGCAGCCCCAGAGCCCAGCAGGAAAGGAGAGAGAGGAAGACTGGGGAAGGGCAGGTAGGGGCACCCTGCAAGAGGAAGAGAATGGTGGACAAGCCCTGACACTTGCCCAGGGCACTGTGTGCTTGCTACCCCAAAATCCCTGCCCCATCCGACAGCCTCTTCCTCTGGCAGCCCTGCAGCCCCCAGGCAGCACCCACTTGAAGCCCTTTGTGCCTCTCCCTGCACACATGGGTGCCTGCCTGGGGTGCTTATGGGCACCAAAGTTAGGAGATGTGAGTTCGGGATTAAGGAACTTGTGAGTTAGAAGCTTTGTGAGTTGATGAAGTGACGAATTAGTGAGTTCACGTTAGAGGAGTCCATGCAAAGGGCATTGAGCCCTTGTTTGACATGTCTGTTTGTTTTCTTTCCTAATGAGTGTAGTGAGTTTGCATGGCAAGGTTTTACTAGTGAGGAGGCTGTAGGTGTGGCTTCTGTGAGAAGATACCAGAAGCTTCCCTCATGTTCGACACAGCCAGTGCCAGCCAGCTCCAAGATGGACCCTCTGCTGGCCAAAGCTGAGTCGATCAGCAGTGGTGGTAGCACCTCTGTGATAACATTTAAGGGTAAAAACTGCTGGGAGAAAGGAGTGAGAATATGTGAGAAAAACAACCCTGCAGTCAGTGAAGAAGGAGGGGGGGGAGGTGCCCCAGGTGCCAGAGCAGAAATTCCCCTGCAGCCCATGGTGAAGACCATTGTGCTGGGTTAGCTGAAATTAAGGTAATTTTCCATGCAATTAGAATCTTTTCTTCTTAGTAGTGTCATGGATGAGTGATGTAGGGTCCTGTTTGCCACAGAGCAGTGTTTAGATCACTTAAAGTGTGACTTGAAGCAAGCTCTCAGGTGTCAAAGTTTGCATAAATAAATAATTTAATGGAGTAGTACAGCAGCAGGGTTGGCTCGAGCTGGGTGCCTTCGCAGAGGTCCCAGACAAGCATTGAAATCCCTGGGTAATTATACCCTTACAGACTATTTACCTGCCCCTCACACCATGATTCACTCCAATAGCAATATTTGAATCTGGGATCTTTTTGCTTCTTGTTGGATCCTTTCAAGGAGTTCAGAGAGGCTTTTGTATTGTTTAGCTGAAGACGTTGTTTCTAGTCCATAGCCGCTTCGTGTCAGCCTTGAAGGTGTTATTTTGTCTGAATGAATCTTATTTCTTCCCAGCAAAAACTGCAAAACAGGCCTTATCTTGCAGGTGTCCATGATGGTCTGTAGCTTCTTTTGTTTTCATTAAGTAGATACAAGTTTGAGGAATATGAGCAGAACTTTACAACAAACAGCTTAAGATTTCAGCAACCGGCAGACAGTAGTCTGCGGGCTGCATGACTCCTGACTGATCGCTACAGAAGCAACAGAGGAGGGATAAAGGATCTGATATTGTTGCAACAGACACCCAAAGAGGTGAACAGCTGGGGGCGAGAGGAGATGGGGTGGAATATTTTTAAAGAAGAAGAAATACTGCGGTTCCCCCCCATATTCTCTCTAAGAGAGGGGTGAAGTATGAGGAGAGTAACCTCAAAAGACTATTAATCTGGTGCAGAGGCAATGAGTTTCCTGCTGATCTGTTAGGAGTTTTTCAAACAGAGACTTGGGAAAAAGTGGGAACTGTGTTGTGGAAGGCAATTAGTCGCAGTGAAAAAGATATTCTCGGCCTTGTAACCTCCTGGAAACTGATGATTACTACACTGAAGCAATTAAAACCTGAAAAGACTGTTATGAGCATTAGTGACTCAAAACTTAAATTGAACTTTGGGACGATATAGGGCAGAAATTATGGGATAAATTCAGCAATGGAGATAAAGAAGCTAAATCATTAGCAACTACATGGAAGCTTATAATTACCACCTTAAAAGATCTTAAGGCTGAACAGTCTGCTGCTGCCAGAATTTTTGCAGCGTTGCAGCCTGATAAGTATCCTGAAAGTCGCTATGAAGTTTACCCGGTTCGTGTCTTTGATACCCTCCCTATTCCATCCCCTGCTGTAGCTTTGGCACCCCCGATAGCTCAGCAGTCTGGGGCGGGGGGAGGAAAAATGCCGAGCGGGTGGCCTCCTGTACCATTGCTCAACCCTGGTGAGAAAAACAAGTCCAGAGGACTGGAGTCAGACAACTTGCCCAAAGAACCTGTGAAAGCTGAGAATGCTAAGGTCGTCAACAAGTGTACTCTCAGTCCTTTTACCAATTTGTATCTGCCTTTACTGCCTTGTAACCCTCCAACTTCGATGAGAGAGCAGGAGTCACTGCATAAAAAATGCACAAAAGAACTGTGTGACAAATTAGATCAGCTAATAGCGAGTGAATCCAACAGTCGGCAATGCAGTCATGCTGATTGTGACAGGAAAGGGGGTGCTCCTGGGGACTCAGGTAATACGAATAATTATGATGCTAGAAAGTATTGGTGAGAATGTGTACTGTTCCAAACCCCTCTGTTACTAATGATTCTGCAGCACTGTTCAAGTCCACATTATTTGATGACTTGGATGAAGATGAGGGTTTGCAGCATTTTCTTGAAACGTTAAAAGGAAAAGCAGTATGTGTACATGTTGCCCCGAGATCAGATAAAAACCATGAAAGACTCAAGCAAAATTTGACCTATGCAATGTAATTGCTATAGATCATTCAGGATGGAATGATGGGGACTCCTTGAAAGGGGCGGGTATTCCACAACTCTTGGAACAGACACTAATTGACACACCACAATTTACAGGCACTATTAGTTTCTGAAATCCTGAGGCAGTCAACAGACCTTGCATATCAAGCTATGATAGAGGTGCCTGAAACCAACAAAGCAGCCAAATAATTTACAACTGTTATCAGGATCCCAATGAGAATTGCATGCAATTTATTGACCATCTTCAAGAGGCCATCAATAAGCAAGTTGAAAACTTAGAAGCTAAGGAAGCGCTGGTGTTGAAATTAGCAATAGAGAACGCTACTGTTTGCTATCAAGGTGTTATCTGCGAGTTTTACAGTACATATTACGTGCTTCTGTGTATTGCCTCTCTGAAAATCAAGCAGTTTGTCAGGAATGTGAGTTAATTGTTTTACTGATTGTTGTTAGAATTGTTTCTTTGTGGTATAAGTACATCGTAAAACTTTCTCCCCACTTTTCCCACTCATGCTGCAAGCAGCCCTGTGCTTTCCCCGCCCCCCCTCCCTCTTCTCATGGTTTTTACTTTCGAGATGGGGTCAGGAATGACTGTTTTCAGTCGTGTTCCTAAGAAATTGGTATTGGGAGGTGTTTTAAAACATAGGAAAGCACTTGGAAATATGAGGAAGGAAGATCTTGTGAAATATTGTAATTAATGGTGGCTGTGGTATAAGTTAAATTATTGGGAAAAGTGTCCAGAGAACAGAATCTTGAAGTATAACACCTTGTTGCAATTAATGTTGTTTTTAAGGTGAGAAGAGCAGGACAAAATAAATCTCTACAAGAGATCATTAAACCATTTCAGACAGTTTTACAGGCAGAACGGTTTGAACTTGAACAAGCTGAGAATTAACTGACAACGCACAGGTCAGAAAACTTGAAGTCTGCAAGATGCTTTCCTTATTAACCTGTTTTCTTTGTAGGTATCTGTTTAAGCATATTACAGTTTAATAGGTCTTTGTCTGTTACATGGTACAGTAAGTTTATAGTCCATGAGAATTCATGGACTCAAAATGTGCATTTTGTGATATTACAGAAGATCATGAGTAATTTAGTTCTTTACTGTGTGAATGTGATGGTAAAATTTTGTGTGTAGTAGCTGTTACTTTTCTTTCTAGCATTCTAGCTTTATTCCAATATCCAGACTTGTGCAACTCTGTGATAGGCTGTGTCTCATCTCGATGTGCTGTATTTGGCTCTTTTGTATGCACATCATGTAAAGAATCCTGGTTTTGGGATAACAGTTGTAGCACCCCAGATGAGACACTATTAAAAGCCTTGCCCAGTCCAGCTTGCTGCGGGGGCGGGGGGGCAGGTGCCGATGGGGCTCCAGCAGGCACTGACCTGTTTTTTCAGGGATACCCAGCGGTACCTCTGCCTGGCTGAGCAGTAACCAGTCCAAAGGTACTATGCAAAAACTGAAATATTGTCTCGAATAAGTGTAACTGTGATCTATCTGCATATTTGAACTTGGTCTTTGATTTTCATATCTGAGCTCAGTATTTTAATTTGCATATTTATGTTTGGTACCAAAATAATTTTGTTTGGGGAGATAATTACAAAATGGGAACCGGTTCCACTGCTAAAATTCCACCTTGCTCTCCCTTAGGATGCATCCTTACGCATTAGAGTAATTGCTTATATTTTTATCTAGTAATTTTGAGACCAGAAAAGAATTTAAGTTGTTAAACTCTAATTCGCATTGAAAAAAACAAAACAAAATAAAACAAACAACAAAAAAACCAAAACACCTAAATGCTATGATGGATGTGAACTTGGTATTGTATGAAGTTGCATTTAAAAGTTGCTAGAATATGAACTGATTTGGATCTAGGAAAATTGAATAATGGATTGATGTTTAATACACTGTTTTTTGACATCTGTAAATTTTAAATGTAAATTAAGCCAGTGGATCCATAGTTCTAATGAAGCTGGGAAATTAAACCAAAATTTTATTTTAATAGACTTATTGTGTGGTAACTAGTTGGAAGAGACTTCTTAGTAAATTCACCGTGCTAGTTTTTGAGGTCGTGGGAGAGAATGAAAGAAAGGCCGTTTTTTGAGACCAATGGAATGTTAAATTTGGAACAAAGTTGTACCATATGAATTCTTGTATTTGCCGGAAAGCCCTATACCTCTCTTGGGTCAAGATTTGTTAAGTAAATTGTAAGCTCAAATAACGTTTTCTGAGAATTCTGTTTAGTTGCATGTCCTACAAGAAGCTGCTTGGACGGTGCAGATCTGCTTGCTTCAAGTGAGAAATCTCCAAGGAAATTTCGAATGCTGTATTTCCACTAGTATTAACAGCCAATGTTTCGATAAATCAAATACTACACTGATAGAACTGAAACAGGACTTCGATCCGGTAAGGGAAAACAATATCCAATAAATATGACAGCCAAAATGGAGTTAGAAACTTTGAGGAATAAATTTATGACAACCTTACAAGGTAACTGCATTTGATTGGACTTGCAGATCTGTCTATTTATAGGTACAACATAGAAACAACCTGTGGCTATTGTGAGACAGTATGATGATATTGCTAACACACTGATATACCAATTGTTACTCTGATCAAGAAATGCAGGGAATGAATTTAAGTCTTAATAGGCCATGATCCTTTTGTCATATATGTACCATTTGTGAAATCTAATTTTGATTTTTTTATTTTTGCAGTCTATGTCCTTGTAAATTGCACTAGCTGATTTTCTTAACAGCACAGCTTTTGGCATGCCTAAATGTAAATTACTGCAGAACGTGCAAGTCTTTAACATCAGGTCACAGACCATCCTTGTATTTGGTCTGATCCTACATGCTTGCACAGTTTTTGTTGATGGTTCTGGGAAGTTTCATAAAGCTGAAGTGGTCTGGCGTGAAGATAACAATTGTCATCATTCTGTAAAAATTATTGAAGGTTCAACCCAATTAGCAGAACTTGGCACAACTTTACATTACTTAGAGCTTTTTAAGGAGGAACCTCTAAATTTGATTTGTGATTTTGAGTACGTAGTCAAGATCCAACGCACGTATCTGATTCTGAACTGTATTTTTTTTTAAACGAAAAGGGGGAGAAGTAAGGAAAACACCACAAACCCAGTTGTCAAAAGCATTGTATGTGATGAATCACTTATATCTAAGTGGTGCAGCCCAAATTTGCCCTGTGATGAAACACTTTGCAAGTATGACCCAAAAACATGCTAAATCAGAAAGAACCTGCATTAGTTATGGTCAAATCACTAGTTAATGGTAAATGGAAAAGGCCACATCAATTGATAACCTGGGGAAAAGGTTATGCTTGTGTCATTACAGGCCGAGGATTGAAGTGAATTCAACAAAGATTCAACGGATGCCGATGGACAGGAGGGAGATAAGTTGTGAGGACTGTTTCAGATGTAAATCATGGATCCTAATTCAGTGTTATAGATGCTCACAGACCTGGTGGTCTAGAAGCCTATTAGCAAGCAGGTGGTGTACCTTCTGTGGAGAACGGCAATTTGAACAAACAGCAGGAGAGCCGAAAGGGCGATATTACGCTTGGATAGTCAATGCAAAAATGAGGTAGAATTATGAGACATTCCTACCATAGTATCTACTGCACTCCTTCTCCCTAGTCTAGCAGCTGGTAAAGCTTTAGGAGACATATCAAAGTTAAGTTATTGGTCTTTTAAACAGGCTAATCTAACTTCTGAGATACTAACTCAATTAATAGTAGATGTTGATGGTATTAGGCATGCTACTCTACAAAATCACACAGTTATAGATCTTTTACTTTTAACACTAGATCATGGTTGTGAAGAATTGGAATGTGTTGTATTAACTTGTCTGATCCTTCTGAATCTATTCATAGTACTTTAGACAAACTAAAACAGCATGTTACTAAGATTGTCATAGTAGAATTAGGGTTTGACAAATGGTTTAAAAGCTTGGGAATAGGTGGGTAGTTGTTTGATCTTGTTAAATTATGCTCAACTGCATTGTATGTAATTGTAATTATGTTGTTAATCATGTGATTGTATGCTGCAGTGTATTTCAAAGATGATTCAGCGTGTTGTAAACAAGGCCTGGCTGGTTCAAAAACAAAAAGGGGGAATTGTGGGAGATTTGAGGGATTTTCTTGAAGTTAATGTGTGGATGGGTTTCTATTAGATGGCGATTTGTTATTAAACTTGTCAGGCCCTAAGGAATTTCAAGGCCACGTCGGAAAGCTGAAAACACGACGTCAGTCAACACATCTATTAGCAGTGAGACTTGGGCGCGTGGACAACTCTTGAACATAGACAATATCCAATCAGCTAATGCATGCTTGGAGCGTGGACGCGTGATCAGGAAATAACTGCATATATAAGGAGGCTTGTTTCTGTAATAAATGGCCTTTCTTGAATTCACGTTGGATTGTGTGGAGTCCATGATTTTTCACCCTCACACCTGCCCCCCAGAAGTAACTCGATCCAGTCTCCCCCTCTAGCACCTTGATGGCCCCACATAAATCCCTTACCAGCCAGCATATGCTGGCATTGCCTTCTGCATCACCCCAGTGCCCAAAATGGAGGCTGACTGTAAATTTGCTTTAGAGGAACAGCACATAAGAGGTCAATGAAGGCAGATTTCTTCTCTTTGTGGGTCTTCTTGTACCACCACCTGAAGTATCTGCAAGCAAGGGAAGGAGAGGTATGAAAGATGACAGAAGCTGGCATCACTGCACAGCAGGGTCTGACTGGCACACATTGCAGCTGCCCCTCTTGTATAAATGTACAAAAGTGACCTATGTCCCAGGGTGTGAGGGGTGACATCCCCTGCTATCCATCTGCAGTGTGTATCAGAAGACGTGAGTAGGCACAGCTCAGGCAGCACAGGGCTGCTTGCAAGGGCACAGTGTGAAAACAGAGCACTCCAATACCCAAGAGCAGGACTCCCAGCTCATGCAGGGAGCTTTCCCAGCCACCCCCACTGAGAAGCAGCAACACACACACACAAGGACCTAAAATCAGCAATTAGTAATAAAATAAGTTAATAAGAATAAGGGTCTATGCTGGTTTGACTGAAAATGGGTTAATTTTCTCCGTGCAATTAGAAATCTTTCTTTTTCATAGCTAGAATGCTCATTATTTAAACTCAGTTTGAGAACAAGCAGATAACACCCCAGCACAGAGATAATGTTTGTAATTGCTCTGGTCTGAGAGCCAAGGACATTCTGAGTGCCTTGCTTACAGGTGTGAGACAGCGAGGAAGAGGGGCAGAGATGGGGCAGAGCTTGACTGACATCCAGACTGATCAATAAGAGTATTCCATCCCATTAGCGTCATGCTTCAGACTTAAGGGAAGTTGGGACCTTCCAATTTTGGCTTGTTAAACCACGACAGGGTCATAGATTTTAGGCACTTATGAAGTTTAATAAGAATAAGCTTCACAGATGCTAGGTTTTAAGCACTTATTAGGTGTTAAGTCACAAGGATGGAATTTGTTGAGGTAAGCAGGAGAAGGTTAGGAGACAATGCCCTTGTTCTCAGAAGATAAGGTGGTGAGACCAGCATAAGGATCGGTTCATACTGGTTTTGCGGTTACAAGCCGAATAACAAAGGAATATAATGCATATGCAAAGGATTTCCTGGAAATGTAATGAATATGTATGTTCCATGTGGATAAAACCTGTGTCAGGGAATTGTTCGGGGCCCTCACTAGACAGAGCTATCCTGTGAGAGTGCCTGAGTGACGCACGTCAGTCATTAAATGGAATGCTTGCTTTTTAAACCTTAAACCCTGGTTTTAGAAGTTTCTTCAATTTGCCAATTTTGCGGTATCCCCACCACCATGCCTGGTAGGGCACATCCTGCTAAGGTAAGTCTCAGAACGGAGGCACAAGCTGGGAGAAGCCATACACTGCTCTGGGGATGTGAGCCTTGCTCTTCCACCTCCATGTCTCCATTGCCACACACAGCCCTGCCACATCCCAGTGCTACATCCCCAGGAGAAGATCACACGGGGCAGCCTTGCCCTGTAGGAAGTGATGCCTGCTGTCTGCAGCTGGCAGGATCCCAGAGACTCACCTCTGCTTTCACACCAGCTGTGCAGCCAGGCACTGCCCATCAGATAATTTCTCACCCAAAGGCCTCAGAATCAAGAGACACTCAAACAGGGGCACACCCACACCTGGGTGTGCCAGCACCACTCCAGGCAAGAGGAGCAAGGCTGAGGTCCCAGGTCAGCACTCATAAGGGACTGGCTTTTGCTAATGAACCACCCCAAGTTAAATCTTCCATCTGGAGACAATTAGCATACAGAAACCAGCTACCAGATTAGAAGTAGCTGCTGAACTCCCCTGAGCAAACAAACAGGCAAGACCCAAGTGATGGCTCCACAGTGCCAGGTGGGCACATGAGCTCCTGTGGTGGGGAACATCCCTGAGCTACCCGTGAGCACTAATGCTATATCACTGAGAGGAGAAAGCCACCCCAGCTGGGAGCCCACAGCCTGTTCTGCTCCAGCAGCTCACAGGATGCAAAGGCCAGGCAGTGGGCAGTGAGTACTATTACCTCAGGACATGTAGCCCTAGTTTAATGGGGATGGGGGCATCAAAGGGGAGAGACTCTTCCACAACAAGCCCTGCTCCTACACACACTTCCCCAGCAAAAACAACCCACTCTTACCTTTTTGGCTGTGTGATAACCAGACATTCACTTTATTCACCAACTTTTAAGGTCTCCGAAGCCCTCTTGGGATGATATTTTCTGGGATGCAGTCATAGGACACAACTGCAGACTGCTCTCTGTTCCTATGTACTCACCTTCATGTTTGACTGTTTAAGGACATTTTGCCTGCAGAGGTCCAGGGCATAAAGAGAACCTGCTTGTCCTGCATGACCACCCTGAATCAGGGCCTGCTGCTATCTTCAAGCTACATCTGCTGTAAGTGTTCTTCTCCTAGCTGAGACAGCCCCGGCTTTACACTGCTGAGGCGAGGTTTATGGCAGCATGCTTGCTCTCTGTCTCAAGGAAATGATATTTTTATTATTTTCTTTAAACCTAGTATCAGAGAAAAAAGATACCCAGGCAGAGCAGCTGCAGCACAGGCCAGCAGGGCATCCTGGCTCCTTGGAAAGGACATGATTGATACTGCAAATCGGCCACGTAAAAAAACTTCTAAAACCAAAATTTGTGGGTTTAAAAGCAAGCATCCTTTATTGGCGTGCCGCCAACTCCAGGGGATCCATCCTCGGGGAGGGGGGCAGAAGAAGTTCCAGGCACAGGTTATATCCATCCAGATCATACATATTCATTACATTTCTTGGAAATCCTTTGCATATGTATTACATGCCTTTGTTATTTGGCTTGTAACCTGCTTGCACTGGTGTCACCACCTTATCTTCTGAGAGCAAGGGCATTGTCTCCTAACCTTCCCCTGCTTATCTTAACAAATACCATTCTTGTGACTTGATGCCTAACACCTAACATCTGTGAACCTTATTCTTATTAACTTAGTAAAATCTACAACCCTTATTTGTATAGACTTATTTTATTACTAATTGCTGATTTTAGGTATCAGACGGAGGGATTTAAAAAAGCATTTATTCCAGGAGCACACAGCAGGAGAGGTTTGAGATTTATAGTCACTGCTCGAGCTCTTTTGCTGTCTCAATAGCAAACTTCCCCTGACAGCTTCTCCCCACATGGCACAGGCCAAGAGGAGAAGATGCTCGATGTCCAATTGCTGGCTATTAACAGCTTTCCCAAGGCTGCAAAATAACCAGGAGAAAGTCTTTGTGTTCTGCAACACTAAAAGCCCTGCCAGGGCCAGAGGGCATTTTTTTCCCTTCAAATTGGCAGCAGAATTAAAACCTGTCCAAACATCACCCAGACATTCTGGATTTGTGCTGTAACACCCTCCCAGGGCGCACCAGCCACCTCTGTGGAAACCTGTCTGCACCTCTCCTCCTGCCCTGCCAGCCCCAACACCTGCCGCAGCCCACAATCTCCAGGGCATCAGACTGAGTGCTGCCAAGCAGAGCCCTAAAGAGAGCGCATGTGCCCCGCCTGGATGTTGCCATTCCCCTACTGTCACAGCACTCAGTCCTCTCTCCATGCCCACTGTTGGGTTTTTTTTTGGCAGGTGTGCAAGCAGAGCTGTCCAAGCCATGACTGAGGTGTTGGCCAAGATGGACCGTGGGCCTGTGTTCCTGGCAGGGGAGGTGCTGGAGTTTGTGATCACTTTTACCAACCTGTTATCAGCCTTGTCCACCTGCACCAGCAGGTATGGCAGCCCATGCCAGTGGGCCCCTTTTTGCACATGAAACCTTGTGGTGGCAGTGCTGTCTGGAACAGCCCTCCCTCTGAGCAGCCAGGTATAGTTATGGCTGGTTTGTGGGGCAATGGTGCCAGCTCAACCACTGGTGACTTCCCTGCCTGAGGTACTCCCTTAAGGGTGCTTTGTGCCATCACTATTTCAGGACTGAAACTGAGATAATAATTCTGGTTTTATGCCCCCAAGAGAGAGACAAGAAAAAAGTATGCAATTATAGATGCTCTCAGGTGAGCCCTCAGCAACAAGGCTACTGGCAGAAAATGAAGCCAAACTGGCTGTTGAAGCAGGATATCTAGTTACACCAGGGTGACAGTCTCACAGGGCAACATTCAGACAATGTCATTGTTTCCTACATTTATGGAAGGAACTCTCTCTGTGTAGCAGCTTGCTTACTTATCAGTGTGATCCCTGCCTTCAGAGCTGGCAGTCAAAGGGATGAGCAGTACCTAGAGGGAGAAAGAGGCAGACTTCTGTGTCAGCATTTTCTATGGCCCAGCCTTTGCACACTGCCTCTTCCCTCATCATTACTATGTTCAAAATAGTCAGTGAAGAAAAATGAGAAGATGGGAGCTTCCTATATTGGTTCACAGGGAGTGACTCCGCATCATAAGAAGTCACCCAAAGCCTCCGTGTCCACTGAGTGTGTGGTCTTGTCTGATTCTCCTGGGGGTGGAGAGTGCTTTCTCATCTTAGGCCCTTCCTGAGAAGTGTCCATTTCCAGCTGTCAGGTTCAGCATCTTTTATGAAAAATACACATTTTACAGGTGTCGAGGGTTCTGATTGCGGGGTGACAATAAAACTGTGGCAGACGTATTGTTAACCCCCTCTCCCCCCCTTCCCCCTTCAACCCCTCCCTCTCCCCCCTTCCCACTAAGGACAGAGAGAAGAGAGTTGGAAAAATTAAAAATGTTTTACTAATGCTATTAATAAGAATAGAGAAAATAATATAAAATATACAAAACCAATCTTGAAAGTCTCAGCAACTGCAGAGCCGGCACCCAAAGTCCTGGATTGGACCCTGCAGCCAACCGGAGCTGGATTCAGTCTCTCACTAGGCCTCAATTCGGAGGGACGATTCACAAGGTCCTCTCCTAATGTCGGCCATAAGCAAAAGGGACGAGATCCTTGTGATCTCCCACTTTTATATGAAGTATTCACGTGAATGGAATGTTATACTCGGTTGGTTTCTTGGTCACCTGTTTCTCGTTGCCCCTCTCGTGAGATGTGAATCTGTCCTTATCAACAACCTTGCATTCCATTGCTATGTTTACCAAAACATGTATCTGGTTCTCCAGGAAAATGCAGCTAATATGAAGGCTTTAGCTGACAGGCCAAATTCACTGTCGAGGGTTAAGATTGTGGGGTGACAATAAAACCCTGGCAGAGGTATTGTTAACCTCCTCTCCCCCCCCAACTTCCCCCTTTTGCCCCTCCCTCTCCCCCCTTCCCACTAAGGACAGGCGATTGGGAGGGAAAGAAGGACAGAGAGAAGAGAGTTGGAAAAATTAAAAATGTTTTACTAATGCTACTAATAAGAATAGAGAAAATAATACAAAATATACAAAACCAATCTTGAAAGTCTCAGCAACTGCAGAACCAGCACCCAAAGTCCTGGATTACACTCTGTAGCCAACCTGGAGCTGGATTTAGCCTCTCACTAGGCCTCAGTTCACAGGGACGACTAGCAAGGTCCTCTCCTAATGTCGGCCATAAGCAGATGGGAAAAAGGAAAAGGGAAAAGGGACGAGATCCTCGTGATCTCCCACTTTTATATGAAGTATTCACGTGAATGGAATGTTATACTCAGTTGGTCAGTTTCTTGGTCACCTGTTTCTCATTGCCCCTTTCGCGAGATGTCCATCCGTGCTTATCAATAACTTTGCATTCCATGGCTATGTTTACCAAAACATGTATCTGGTTCTCCAGGAAAATGCAGCTAATATGAAGGCTTTAGCGGACAGGCAAATTCACTAAAAGAGAAACTTGTTTTTTAACAAAACCAGGGCATTCACTAAAAGAGAAACTTTTTTTTTAACGTAACCAGGACAACAGGTGATTATTTGATGAACCCATCTCCAGTGCTTGCAGTCTCAGCAGCAGCAAAGAAATCTCTTGTACTACTGCTGTAGGGCTTCTTTTTTTATTGCCTTCCTTAACTTTCCATCTTTTCTTCCTGGTTCCTCTTCTCTGCTGAATTAAACTTTCAAATTCAGCTGTGGCATAAGCATCTAGCTTTCTGGTTTTGTCTTGTGTGGTGACAGTGCTGTTTTTCCCAGTTCTGAAACATGTGGGACTGTAAAGGTACCAAGTGGAGCAGTTTTTGAGTTTCGCAGCAGTTACCAGAGCTTCATTTGGGAATTTCAGGTGTGTTGTGATCTGTAGAAAGCTGCCCCTTGGAAAAAGAAAACTTTTTAAAATAAAAAAGCAGGTGACCAAACTGATGAGACCTGGCTAAGTCATATGAGTGGCAACACCAAACAGATTGGTGGTTTGGAAATTGAAGCTGTGGGTTGCATAGAGGTAGTACTTATGAAGAAAGGCTGAGGGAGCTGGGTCTCTTTAGTTTGGAGAAGAGGAGACTGAGGGGTGACCTTAATAATGTTTATAAATATATAAAGGGTGAGTGCCATGAGGATGGAGCCAGGCTCTTCTCAGTGGCAAACAATGATAGGACAAGGAGTAATGGGATCAAGATGGAACACAAGAGGTTCCACTTAAATTTGAGAAGAATCTTCTTCTCAGTGAGGGTTACAGAGCACTGGAACAGGCTGCCCAGGGAGGTTGTGGAGTCTCCTTCCCTGTAGCCTAAATAAGGCAGAGTAGAGGGGTAGGATTATCTCCCTGACCTGATGGTCACACTCTTTTTAATGCACCCCAGGATACCATTTGCCTTCTTGGCCACAAGGGCACATTGTTGACTCATGGTCAACCTGTTGTTGTTCTTATCTGCAGTGTTGTTTTCCAGCAGGTGCACCCCTAACCTACACTGATGCCTGGGGTTATTCCTCCCCAGGTGCAGGACCCTACACTTGCCCTTGGTGAATTTCATTAGGTTCTTCCCTGCCCAGTCCTCCAGTCTGTCCAGGTCTCGCTGAATGGCAGCACAGCCTTCTGGTGTGTCAACCCTTCCTCCCAGTTTTTTTCATCAGCAAACTTGTTGAGGGTGCACTCAGTCTTTTCATCCAGGTCACTGATGAAAAGGTTGAATAGGACTGGACCTAACACTGACCCCTGGGGAACCTCACTAACTAGAGGCCTCCAACCAGGCTCTGCGCCATTGATCACAACCCTCTGAGCTCTGCCATCCAACCAGTTCATGATCCATCTGTCCCGCCCCAACAGATGGGATGAGGGATGAGTTAACTCTAGACGTGACACGCGCCCTGACTCAAGAGATGAGACCAGGTGTGAGTTAACTCTGGGTTAATTCTGTGCAGTTATGTGAAGTGAATGACAGACAATCACCTCCAGGGTCCAATTCAATTGTGAGTTTTACTAAAAGTACTTGTTGGAATATTGGTTACAGTGAATGGTGACTTGGCAAAAGTATAACAGAACTTATCAACACATTAACAGCAAAAATCCTACTACGAGCGATATATTGGCAACCATCAGTAGCTATAATATGAAATTTAACCAGAAATCAACAGCAGAGCTTAAAGATGGTGTTATCCTTATATGTTCAAAAGGGAAAGGGAGAAAGAGAGTGGTAGAGAGGGAAGGAAAACTAAGGTATAAAGGAGAGAGAAAGAGAGTAATATATATACTGAAGGAGAGACAAAGAAATGGGGGTATAGAAAAAAGGAGCGAAAGAAAGAAAGAAAGAAAGAAAGAAAGAAAGAAAGAAAGAGAGGGATCCAGTCTCTTACAGCCCCACAGCGTGGATGACAGGACTTGTACGATGTTGTGTAGCCTCGATGTTCCATGGCGAGGATGCTGGGGTCAGGAGCGCAACATCCTCCTATGTCTGGTTCAGAGTGAGGGTCCTCAGGGTGCTGGTATTCTCTTGGTGAGGCCAAGCTGGTATTCCCTTCGGTGAGACTGGTAGGCCCTACCTGTGATGTTTTAGATGAGCTTTTTATAGCTCCCAGAGTAGAGGAAAGTCGGGGGGGGGGGGGGGTGGGGGGGGTGGGGAGGGGGGGAAGTGGTGATTGCGAAAGAGGGACAAGTCTGGACAAGTCCTGGGCCACGTTAAAAGGGTCTCAACTTTTCCCCTTTGTTTGCAGAGCTGGGCATATCAGGAGATGGGGCTATGTGCCCTCTAGCACATCCTCCATCTCTGGGCGGTCAGCTAGCCTGATCTGTGGCTCGTTAGCTCCTCGTTGATATGTAGATCACAGTTCCCCTTGCTCTGAATGTGTCATCTCCTGGCTGAACTGGTTTCACCACAATGTTATCAACCATGATCCTCATCAATACACAACACCATATCACCATGCATTCATCCAATCCACACTTCTTGAGCTTGCCTATGAGTAGGTTGTGAGAGTCAGTGTCAAAAGCCTTACTGAAGCCCTCTGAAGAGGACCCTGCCAGTTCTGCTTGTGATCCGAGGCCTAATTCCAGGCCCTACATCCCTGAATCCAGTTCCGGTTTACTGTGGAGTCCGGCCCAGGACTTCTGGGTGCCTGCCCTGCAGCTGCTGGAGCAACACCAGCTCTGCCATGGGCCGCTGCTGCACTACACCGGGGAATTCAAGATTGGTTTTGATTATTTTGTATTATTTTCTCTATTTATTAGTAGCATTAGTAAATCTTTTTAAACTTTTCCAGCTCATAAGTCTCTCTCCCTTTTCCTCCTATTACCCTTCTGAGTGGGGAGGGCGGGGAGTTTACAGAGAGCATCGTCCAGGGTTTATTGTTGCCTTGCAATAAATGGTGACAGATGGGAAGCAGTACGTTCTTGTTGGGGTGGAAGTGGTGTCAGGAGTTACCCAAGCTGCAGCCACTGTGAGAGTAACTGGGGATAACACAGTGAAAGGCTTGAAGCTATGGTTTAGTTATCTGCCAAAACCCCAATCCATCCAATCAGATAACGGTATCCACTTCACTGTCAGGGTGGTTCAGGAATTGGCAAAAGGCAAAGGAATATTTCACGTCCCCTACTATCCCTTAAGATAAAGGGAGAGTGGAAAGAACAAACAGATTACAGACTCAGTCCCTGAGGTCAGCTGATCAGAGACAGATCAGCCGGAGCTACGTTGGCAGATCCCGTGGTACAGGGGTTTTTTCAGTTTTTAGGTTTTGATTTTGCGACCTGGAAGCATCTGGCAGCCCTTGTGAGAGCGGCTGATGTGGCGTGGGTGTTACCACGGTGACAGCCAGAGATTTAAAATCGGTTGAAACTCAAAACTAGCACTCAGTCCCCGATGTCGGCTGATTGGAGCCAACTCAGCTGGAGCCATGTCGGCAGATCCCGTGGTACAGGGAGATTTTTGGTTTTTGGGTTTTGATTTTGCAACCCAGAAGCACCTGGCAACTCTTGCAAGAGCGGCTGACATGGCGTGGGCATTACCACGGTGATGGCGATCACACCCCCACCCCTCGCCTTGAAAAAGCCTCAGAGAGGGCAGTGACCCGTCACTGTCCACCAGGTACTGGGAGGGGTGACGAGCGTGTGAAGCGTGTGAGTACCACCCACAATGTGCTGTAGCAGTGGGTGTGGTAGCTCGTGCAGCGGGGTACAGAGGTTTTGTCCCTCCTTGCTTGTTAGACCATCTCACCTATTGCCAGTGTCCCAGACTACTGCTGATCATGGTCTCTTCCAGACAGAGAGCTTGTCACAAAAAGACTGTGGCAACCCATACAGAGGGTCTGCCCCAAACCGTGTCTCTACAGGTGTTCAGCCGCAGGGAGTGCCAGAGCCTGCTGCTGCTGGGGGAGAGAGGCCAGCATTCCACCTACGTGAGGTGTGAGCAGGTAGAAGATCTGCTCAGCATGGTGGTGAAACTTAAGGAGGAGGTTTAACACACTGAGGACCATCAGGGAGTGTGAAAAGGAGATCGACTGGTGGAGTAAATCCCTGGCATTCTAGTCAGAAAGGTCCCAGAGAGATACCCCCCAAAAGGTGATGGACCCATGCCCTGTCGGGCAGAGGGGGGAAGACCCAAGACAGCCCCTGCCCTGTTGCTCTTGGGCAGAGGCAGGGGACCAAAAAGATGAGGAGGGTTGGAAGCTAGTTCCAGTTAGGCGCCGCAGGCAACCCCCCTCCCTACCTGCTTTGCTTCCCCAGGTGCCCCTCTGTAATAGGGCCCTGGATCTTGAAGAAGAGGTATGTGAGGATGTGGTGCAAGGCCTGCCTACGAGGTCACATAGGAAGAGGTGGTTGACTCCACGCCTCAAGATTGCCTCTGATAAGAAAGAAAGAAGGGTAATTGTAGTAGGCGATTCCCTTCTGAGAGGAACAGAGGGCCCAATATGCGTAGTTGACCCTCATCATAGGGAAGTCTGTCGTCTACCTGGTGCCCGAATCGGGGATATCACCAGGACACTCCCCAACCTGATGCACCCACCAGACTACTAACCACTGCTGATCTTCCAGACAGGTGGGGAGGAAGCTGCATCCCGTAGTCTGAGGGGAATGAAGAAAGATTTCAAGACCTTGGGAAGGTTGGTGAAAGCGTCTGGGGCACAAGTGATTTTTCTCTTTCCTCCTTCCATTTTTGGGTGATGACATGCGATGGAATAGAAAAATTCAGTCCATAAATTATTTGCTACAAGACTGGTGCTACAGGCAAGGCTTTGGATTCTTTGATAATGGCTGGTTTTATAAGACACCAGTCCAGACAGTGATACGTGGGATAGGTTTATCTCACAGGGGCAAAAGGATGCTGGGAAAGGAATTAACAGGGCTCATTTGGAGAGCTTTAAACTAGATTCGAAGGAGGATGGGGTTGTAGCTGGGCTTGCACCAGTGGGGCAGCACTCTAGTATTGATAAAGACCGGGAGGCCTCCCACTCCCCTTGGGTGAAATCGGTGTACTCAGCTCACTCCCTGAAATGCCTGTGCACCAATACACACAGCATGGGAAATAAGTAGGAGGAGTTAGAAACCTGTGTTCGGGCAGGAGATTATGATCTGGTGGCAATCACAGGGACATGGTGGGACAGCTCACATGACTGGAATATGGTCATGGATGGTTATGTCCTCCCCAGGAAAGACAGGACAGCCAGGCAAGGTGGTAGAGTTGCTCTTTACGTGAGAGAGCAACTACAATGTATTGAGTACTGTCCAGGGGCAGATGAGGAGCAAGTTGAGAGTCCGTGGGTGAGAATTAAGGGGCAGGCTGGCAGGGGTGATACTGTTGTGGGTGTCTATTATAGGCCACCAGATCAGGGTGAAGAAATTGACAAGGCCTTCTACAGGCAGCTGGGAGCAGCCCCACAGTCACAGGCCATGGTTGTTGTGGGGGATTTTAACTACCCTGCTGTTTGCTGGAAGGACTACTCAGCCAGACATCCACAGCGCAGGAAGTTCCTCCAGTGCATTGACGATAACTTCCTGATGCAAATGGTGGATGAGCACACTAGGAGAGGAGCACTGCTGGATCTCATCCTCACTAACAAGGAGGGTCTGGTTGAAGCAGTAAAGGTTGAGGGCTGCCTTGGTTGCAGCAAGCATGAGATGATGGAGTTCAGGATCTTGTGTGGCAGGAACAGAATACCAAGCAGAATTGCAACCCTGGATTTCAGCAGGGCCAACTTTGGCCTTTTAAAACAATTGCTAGGGGAAATCCTGTGGGCAAGGGTACTTGAAGGTAAAGGGGCCCAAGATAGTGGGCTAGCAATCAGGGGCTGCTTCTTCCAAGCTCAAGAGCAGAGCATCCCGACACATAGGAAGTCAAGGAAGGGAGCCAGAAGACCTGCATGGTTAAACAGGGAACTGTTGGGCAAGCTCAAGTGAAAGAGGAGAGTTTACAGATCATGGAAGGAGGGGCTGGCCACTTGGGAAGAATATAAGGCTGTTGTCAGAGGATGTAGGGAGGCAACTAGGAAAACTGAGGCCTCCTTAGAATTAAACCTTGTGAGAGGGGTCAAGGACAGCAGAAAGATCTTTTTCAAATACGTGGCAGATAAAACTAACACCAGAGGCAATGTAGGCCCACTGATGAATGGAGTGGTTGCCCTGGTGACAGAAGATACAGAGAAGGCAGAGTTACTGAATGCCTTCTTTGTCTCTGTCTACTCTGCCAGAGGCTGTCCTGAGGAGCCCCGTACCCCTGAGGCCCCAGAGGAAGGCAGGACAATGGAGGAGTCTACCTTGATTGATGAGGACTGGGTTAGGGAGCAATTAAGCAATCTGGATATCCATAAATCCATGGGTCCGGATGGGATGCACCAGTGGATACTGAGGGAGCTGGCTGAAGTTATTGCTAGGCCACTCTCCGTCATCTTTGCTAAGTCATGGGAGACAGGAGAGGTGCTTGAAGACTGGAGGAAAGCAAATGTCACTCCAGTCTTCAAAAAGGGCAAGAAGGAGGACCCAGGAAACTACAGACCAGTCAGCCTCACCTCCATCCTTGGGAAGGCAATGGAACAACTTATCCTTGGTGCCATCTCAAGGCATATCAAGGATAAGAGTGTCATTAGGGGCAGTCAGCATGGCTACACCAAGGGCAAGTCATGCTTAACCAAACTCATAGCCTTTTATGAGGACATAACGAGGTGGATAGATGATGGCAAAGCTGTGGATGTGGTCTACCTTGATTTTAGTAAAGCATTTGACACAGTCTTCCACAGCATCCTTGCTGCTAAACTGAGGAAGTGTGGTCTGGACAATCAGGTACTGAGGTGGACTGTGAACTAGCTGAAGGAAAGAAGCCAGAGAGTCGTGGTCTGTGGGACAGAGTCTAGTTGGAGGACTGTATCTAGTGGAGTGCCTCAAGGGTCAGTACCGGGACCAGTACTATTCAATATATTTGTCAATGACTTGGATGAGGGAATAGAGTACACTGTCAGCAAGTTTGCCAATGACACCAAACTGGGAGGAGTGGCTGACATGCCAGAAGACTGTGCTGCTATCCAGGGAGACCTGTACAGGCTGGAGAGTTGGGCAAGGAAAAATTTAATGAAATATAACAAGGGCAAGTATAGAGTCCACCACTGATCACAACCCTCTGAGCTCTGCCATCCAGCCAGTTCGTGATCCATTTCACAGGCTATCAGGTTGGTCAAACATGATTTCCCTTTGGTGAACCCATACTGACTACTCCTGATAACCTTCTTTTCCTCCACGAGCTTGGAGATGACATCCAGAATGAGCTGTTCCATCACCTTTCCAGGGATGGACGTGAGGCTGACTGGCCTGTAGTTTTCTCAGTCATCCTTCTTGCTGTTTTTGAAGACTGGAGTGACATTGGCTTTCCTACAGTCCTCAGGCACCTCTCCTGTTCTCCAAGACCTTTCAAAGATGATGAAAAGTGGCTTTGCAGTAACATCTGCCAACTCTCTCAGCACTCATGGGTGCAACCAATCGGGGCCCATGGATTTGGGGATGTCCAGTTTGTGTAGACAATCTCTAACCTGTTCTTCCTCAATCAAGGAAAAGTCTTCCTTTTGCCTGACTTGCTCTTCTGTCTCTAGGGTCTGGAATACCTGAGGGCCAGTTTTAGCAGTAAAGAAGGAAGCGAAGGAGGCATTCAGTAACTTTGCCTTCTCTGTATTATCCATCACCAGTACATCCTCCTCATTCAGCTGCAGACCTACATTTTCTCTAACCTTCCTTTTGCTGCTGATATACTTGAAGAAGCCCTTCTTGTTGTCTTTGACCTCCCTGGTCAGATTTGCTTCCAAGTGGAGCTTGGCCTTCCTCACTGCATCCCTGCATACTCTAACATCTTCTTTGTCTTCCTCCCAGGTGGTCTGTCCCTTTCTCCACATGTCATAAACATCCTTCTTCCACCTGAATTTTGACTGGAGTTCCTTACTCATCCATGCTGGCTTTTTACTCCCTTTACTTGATTTTTCCGTATAGGGATGCATCAGTATTGGCCTTGGAGGAAGCAATGTTTGACTATTTAGCCAGCTTTCTTGTACCCCCTGACCTTCTATAGCCCTATCCCATGGTATTCTTCCAAGTAGAACCTTGAAGACACCAAAGTTCGCCCTGCTGAAGTCCAAGGTTTTAGTCCTACTTATTTTACTGCTTCCTCCACCATCCTGGTTTTGTTAAAAGCAAGACCAGTTCTCTTTTAGTGAATTTCCTCTCAGCTAAGTGCCTTCTAAGTGCCTGCATATTTTTCTTGGATACTGTGCTTGGTGCTGATAAGAGGACCAATGGAATGCTGAAAAAGCTCGTGTTTAGATATATTACTATGGTAACCAAGGTTAACTGCTAACAGGACATATTTGGAAGGAGGGGCAGACGGAACAGGTGACTAAAACTGACCAACTGAGTATTCCATCCCATAATCGTCATACCCCTATATAAGAGAGTGATCACAAGGGTCTAGTGCTCTTCGACCATGGTCGGCATCTGAAGAGCACCCTGTCTGTCTGCCTGCAATCTGGAAGGCCTCAGGACCTGCATCCCTGAAATCCAGTTTCCAGTTTGCTGTGAAGTTCCACCCATGACTTCCGGGTGCCTGCCCTACAGCTGCTGGAGCCACATCAGCTACACCCACCCAGCTCAACCACTGCAGGAGTGACGCCAACTCCATATCAAGCATTCAAGACTGGTTTTGTATATTTTGTATATATTTTCTATTTATTAGTAGCATTACTAAAACCCTTTAAAACCTTCCAACTTGAAGTCTAAATCTCTCTTCCTTCCTTCTTATCTTCCTTATTATCTTTCCGATCTAAAGGAGAGGGTGGATGGAGGGTGAGGAGGTAACAGAGAGTGTCTGCCATGGTTTATTGTTGCCAGTGCCTTAAACCTTGACATCCACGCAGGATCCTGAACTCCACCATCTCATCATTGCTGCAGCTGAGGCTGCCCCCAACCGTGACATCTCCAACCATTTCTTCTTGGTTTGTCAGGACAAGGTCCAGCAGCACACCTCTCCTCGTTGCCTCCTCCACCATCTGTGTCAAAAGGTTGTCACCAATGATCATAGAATCATAGAATCACAGAATCATTTATGTTGGAAGAGACCCTCAGGATCACTGAGTCCAACCATAACCTAACTCTAGCACTAAACCATGTCCCTAAAAACCTCATCTATATGCCATTTAAACACCTCCAGGGATGGTGACTCCACCACTTCCCTGGGCAGCCTGTTCCAATGCTTCACAACCCTTTCCGTGAAGAATTTTTTCCTAATATCCAATAAAACCTCCTCCAGTGCAACTTGAGGCCATTTCCTCTTATCCTATCACTTGCTACTTGGGAGAAGAGACTAACACCCTCCATACTACAA
Organism: Patagioenas fasciata; assembly: GCF_037038585.1. NCBI lineage: Eukaryota > Metazoa > Chordata > Aves > Columbiformes > Columbidae > Patagioenas > Patagioenas fasciata. The sequence goes on along the minus strand of NC_092559.1, from coordinate 14,835,034 downwards.
CTTCCTTTCAGGTAGTTGTAGACAGCGACAAGGTCTCCCCTCAGCCTCCTTTTCTCAAGGTTAAACAGCCCCAGTTCCCTCAACTGCTCCTCATATCACCTATGCTCCAGGCCCCTCACCAGCTTCTTCGCCCTCCTCTGCACTCTCTCTAGTACCTCAATGTCCTTCTTATGATGAGGGGCCCAAAAGAGAACACAATACTCAAGGTAGGGCCTCAGCATTGCTGAGTATAGTGGCACAATCGCTTCTCTAGTTCTGCTGGCCACACTATTCCTGATACAAGCCGGGATGCTGTTGGCCTTTTTGGCCACCTGGGCACACTGCTAGCTCACATTCAGCCGGCTGTCAATCAACACCCCCAGATCCTTTTCTGCCAGGCAGCTTTCCAGCCACTCTTCCCTGAGCCTGTAGTGCTGCCTGGGGTTGTTATGACTCAAGTGCAGGACCCAGCCTTTGGCCTTGTTGAACTATATACAATTGGCTTCAGCCCAACAATCCAGCTGGTCCAGATCCCTCTGTATGGCCTTCCTACCCTCCAGCAGATCAACACTGCTACCCAGTTTGGTGTCATCTGCAAACTTACTGAGGGTGCGCTCAATCCCCTCATCCAGATCATTGATAAAGAGATTAAACAGAACTGGCTCCAATACTGAGCCCTGGGGAACACCACTTGTGGCCGACTGAATTTGGTTCAGTTCACCACGACTCTTTGGGCCTGGCCCTCCAGCCAGTTCTTTATCCATCACCGAGTACTCCCATCCAGGCCATGAGCTGCCAGCTTCTCCAGGAGAATGCTGTGGGATACGGTGTCAAAGGCTTTAATGAAGTCTAAGTACATAACAGGCTGGAGAGTTGAGCGGGGAAAAATTTAATGAAATATAGCAAGGGAAAGTGTAGAGTATTGAATCTGAGCAGGAACAACCCCAGGTTCGGGTATAAGCTGGGGACTGACCTGTTAAGAGAGCAGCTTAGGGGAAAGGGACCTGGGGGCTCTGGTAGACAGCAGGATAACCATGAGCCAGCACTGTGCCCTTGTGGCCAAGAAGACCAATGGCATCCTGGGATGTATTAGAGGGGGGTGGCTAGTAGGTCCAGAGAGGTTCTCCTTCCCCTCTACTCTGCCCTGGTGAGACCACATCTGGAATATTGTGTCTATTTCTGGACTCCTCAGTTCAAGAAGGACAGGGAACTGCTGGAGAGAGTCCAGTGCAGAGCCACAAAGATGATTAAGGGAGTGGAGCATCTCCCTTATGAGGAAAGGCTGAGGGAGCTGGGTCTCTCTAGCTTGGAGGAGACTGAGGGGTGACCTCATTAATGTTTACAGATATCTAAAGGGTGAGTGTCACGAGGATGGAGCCAGGCTCTTCTCTGTGACAACCAATGATAAGATAAGGGGCAATGGGTATAAACTGGAACACAGGAGGTTCCATTTAAATTTGAGAAGAAACTTCTTCTCAGTGAGGGTGACAGAGAACTGGAACAGGCTGCCCAGGGAGGTTGTGGAGTCTCCTTCTCTGGAGACATTCAAAACCCGCCTGGACACCTTCCTGTGCAACCTCATCTAGGTGTTCCTGCTGTGGCAGGGGGATTGGACTAGATGATCTTTTGAGGTCCCTTCCAATCCCTATCATTCTGTGATTCTGTGATCCACAGCCTTTCCCTCATCTACTAGTTGGATCACCTTGTCACAGAAGGAGATCAAGTTGGTCAAACAGGACCTGCCTTTCATAAACCCATGTTGACTGGGCCTGATCAAATGTTTCTCTTCTAAGTGCTGTGTGATGTTACTTAAGATCATTCACTCCATTACCTTGCCCGGCACCAAGGTTAGATTGACAGGTCTTAGTTCCCTGGATCCTCCTTCCAGTCCTTCTTGTAGATGGATGTCACATTAGCCAACTTCCAGTCAACTGGGACCTCCCCAGTTAGCCAAGATAGATAGATAGCTGAAAGTTAGCTTATAGATAATGGAAAGTGGCTCAGTGATCACCTCTGCCAGCTCCCTCAGCACCCTTGGGTGTATCCCATCTGGCCCCATAGACTTGTGAGTGTCCAAGTTGTGTAGCAGGTCGCTAACCATTTCCCCTTTGATTATTTGGGCTTCATTCTGCTCCCCATCCCTGTCTTCTGGCTCAGGGGGCTGAGTACCTGGAGCACAACTGTTCTGACTATTAAAGACTGAGGCGAAGAAGGCATTTAGTACCTCAGCCTTTCCCTCATCCTCTGTCACTATGTTTCCCTCTGCATCTATCAGGGGATGGAGATTTTCCTTAGCCCTCCTCCTGTTGCTAATGTATTTATAGAAACATTTCTTCTTGCCTTTCACAGTCCTAGCCAGGCTCAGCTCTAGTTGGGCTTTGGCCCTTCTGATTTTCTCCCTGCATAACCTCACAGAATTCTTGTATTCTTCTTGAGTGGCCTGCCCCTCCTTCCAAAGGTTATAAATATTCTTTTTCTTCCTAAGTTCCAGTTGCAGCTGTCTATTCAGTCAGGCTGGCCTTCTTCCCTGCCGGCTTGCCTTCTGGCACACAGGGACAACCTGCTCCTGCACCTCTGAGATTGTGGGAATAGCAAGACGTGTGATAAAGGAAGATGGATACTAACATGACCATCCAGACGGTCAAAAAAGAAATAATACTAACATGAATAAATCACAGGAATTAGTCAAAATATAAAGGGCCTTGGACGAGTTGTACTGAAGTATGTTTTTCATAATTGTAAGGAGTGATAGCCCAGGCTCTTGAGAATGGTATCTCAGGCAGGAAAACCACCCCCAAGTATATGTGACGTGTGAATGATGTTGGGCCTGGTCTGTGAATTTGTGGGAACGTGACTGAAAACAGACGCAACACGAGTGTGGTATGTTTGGAATAACAATTATTGAAAAAACATCCTGTCTAACTTCTTAGTCCAGGCCCATATCTGTAAACCTATAAATTGTGGATGATTAATAAAGAGGGCCTTAGCCTGACTCAGCTCTCTCTGTTCTGCCTGGCTCTGTGCTCCCTCCTGAACACAACCTCTGCCTGTGTGTGTGTCTTTGTCTGCATCTCCGTGTGCGTCGTTCCTCATTGCCGCATAAGATTACCTTCTTGAAGAGAGACCAGCCTTTCTGGACTCCTTTGTCCTTCAGGACTATCTCCCAAGGGACTCTGCCAACCAGCCTTCTGAACACATCAAAGTCTGCCCTTTGGAAGTCCAAAGTAGCAGTTCTGCTGACCACCCTTCTAACTTCTCCAAGGATAGTAAACTCAATCATTTCATGATCACTATACCCAAGGCGACCTCCAACCGACACGTTGCCCATGAGTCCTTCTCTATTTACAAACATCAGATCCAGTGGGACTCCTTCCCTGGTAGGCTCACTAACCAGCTGTGTTAGGAAGTTGTCCTCCATGCTGCCTGCAAAATATTTCATCTGCCTCTACATCCTGGCTGAGTGATCTGTAACAGACCCCCACCAGGATGTCTGCCTTGTTGCCCTTCCCCTTGATTCTCACCCACAGACACTCAACCCTATCACCACCCTCCTCAAGTTCCAGACAATCAAAAACCTCCCTAACATACATCGCTACCCCACCTCCTCTCCTTCCTTGCCTATCCCTTCTGAAGAGTTTATAGCCATCCATTGCAGCGCTCCAATTATGAGAATCATCCCACCATGTTTCTGTGATTGTAGTGGTAGTAAATTCGACGAATCCAGACGCCGGCATAAGCTCTTTGATCGAACGGGCGGGCCGGGCGAGAGTAAGGAGTCTAATTCAATGTGAATTTACCATCCGTACTCTTTAATGAACTCTTAAACAACACTGAATATCAATGTCCCCGAGACCACGTTTTTCCAAGCCTTATATACTCTATACCAAAAGGCCATGCGGCAAGTGCAGGCTACAATTGGTTACACTCACAGTCACTCATCCCCCCCCACTATGGCGATTGGCTGCAGGGCACTGCTCACAGACTGTTCATGCGTAGCGGCAACGCCCCTCCTGCAGCCTGGGTCGAGGGCAGAGCAGCTTCTGTTTACTTTCCTTTTGTCTCTGGTGTCTCAGGGAAATCCTTCCGTGTAGCACAGCCGCATCAAGCCCTGGCTTGTTCACAGCACACAGCCAGAGACTCTCCACAATTCCTCCTTTTTTTTTTCTTTTTGGACAAGCCAGGATTGATTAGCTGTGTGTTCTAATCCTTTTTTGATATGTGATAAAAAACAACTTATACATAACATATAAATAACAACAACAATCAACGTAAACAGTGCACTTTGCAATAAACCTGAGGTATTCCATTGCCGTTTAAATATCGCAATGGATTGATTAAACAAATTCCAAGAACTTTGGTTTAAAGATACTCAACTTATAACAAACGATGTGCTGGGTGTTGATAAACTTACTCAAGAGGTAGTGGTGTTTAAAGATCTACTTATATAACTATAGTACGCATACATGTCACAGCTAAATCAATGCAAAGGTTACACCTCACTCTGTGACCTCCGAGGGTTCTGCTGCAGGGAGTTGACTTGGTTGAGTTTGTTTCAACTCCGGCTTTACTGCTCGGCTTGGAACCCACAATGGACCTTGATCTGTGGAGAGACACATATACCCTCTACCATTAAAAATAACAGGTACTGGTCCCTTCCACAATCCAGTGGTGGGATCACGATATCTCACCATGAATTCCGGTAAAGTGTTTTTCCTTCCTAGTCTGATCTGATAATGATGAATGATCACAGGAGGCTCCTCATGGTCTCCAGTTAGACATAAATAATTCAAGGTAAACAACACCTTTGCTAAACGCTGTTGACAATCTAACTCTTCCTGCTTCTGTTTGCTCAAATACCCTTTAATCATTTGATGTGCTCTCTCGATGATTCCTTGGCCTGTTGGGGAATGAGGTATACCTGTAACGTGTTTCACTCCCCATTTCATTAGAAAAGTTCTAACTTTCTGGCTAACATAGGCAGGGCCATTGTCTGTCTTAATCTTTTCTGGGACACCCATTACAGCAAAACAAGCTGTAAGATGTTTACATACATGTAGTGCTTTTTCTCCTGGTAAAGCAGTAGCCCATATCATTTTTGGAAAAGTATCGATTGTGACATGCACATATTTAAGTTTTCCGAATTCTGGCACATGTGTCACATCCATTTGCCATACTTCTAAGGCTTTTAAACCTCGAGGATTGACACCGATTCCTATACCTAACATCTGGCTTCCACACTGAGGACATGCCTGTACAATACTTCTTGCTTCATTTAAAGTTAAATCAAATTGTCTTTGGAGACCTCTGGCATTCTGATGAAAGCTCTCATGACTTTGTCTCGCTTGTTGGAATTTATCTGTTGGAGGCATGTGCTGTACTGAACTTACTAAACTATCTGCAATTTGATTTCCTTCACCTAGACCAAGATTCCATTGATGACTGCGGATGTGAATCACACAACAGGGTTCTTTTCTTTGATTTAAAATAGCTCTCAATTGTACAAACAATTTTCCTAATCGAGGATTATTCGATTGTCTTAACAGGGCATTTTCCATTCTGGGTATTACACCTGCTACATACAAAGAATCTGTGACAACATTTAAAGCAGATTTCAGCCAATTATTTAAGGCCCATATTACTGCCGTGAGCTCTAAAGTCTGCAATGAATCCTCTTTTGAACCTTCAATTAAATGCTGTTTCCATTGACTATTCTCTTGCCAGACACATGCTGCCTGGTGTCTTCGTTTTCCTGCATCTGTATATACTGTAAGGCCTTCAACAGGTTTTGCTTTTACTTTGCTTCTCTCTAACCACTGATTTGTTCTAAGGAATTGCCATAGTTTACCTTTTGGTTGTCGTGAATGTACCTTGCCTATAAATCCTAATAATGCATTCTGTATAGGCATCGAATGTCTCAGCCACCATTCTAAATCGGCTCCATTTATCGGAATACTGATGTCATCTGGTTCCTGACCGCTAATTTCTAATATTCGAGATCTTCCTTTTCGAATCAATTCTCCAATTGCTTCTGGTCTCGTTTGAATACTGAATTTTGGTTGGACACTGAGAAAAATCCACTCTAATAATCGCAAATCATTTTCTGTTTTCAATCTGACAGTGGCACAAAAGGAAGAATCTGTAGCAACATCTATGGGGAATTCCCCGTTTTTGTTTTGCCACTGGCAGATGATTGCACACGGATGTTCTAGATTGCTAATAAGGAGGGAAATTGGTCGATCAGAAAGTCTTCGGCTAGACCAATTTGTCTGTACTTTTTGTATAATATCAGAAAGACATTTGAGATGCACGGACTCTAAGCTTATTTTCTTAGCTGGATCACCTCCTTTTAGAAGCGAAGTAAGAGGTGCTATATCATTGTTAGTAATGCCGACGCAATTTCTAATCCATTGTATGTCCCCTAACAATTTTTGGACATCATTTAATGTTTGTAAATCAGTATGTAATTCAATTTTTTGTGGATGAATCTGTGCATCACAAATGGACCAACCAAGGTATTTCCAAGGTGCAGACTTCTGAACTTTCTCTGGAGCTATGACCAACCCCTTTTCTTTGAGTTTGATCGTAATTTGGACTATGGAACTTTCTGTGAACTCAGCTTGTTGACAGAACAGAATATCATCCATATAATGATAAATAATTGTTTGTTTCCATGATGCACGAATAGGTTGAAGTGCCCATGCAACATACATTTGGCACAGTGTAGGAGAATTTTTCATACCTTGCGGTAGCACTACCCACTCATACCTTTTAGCTGGTTCCGCTTTGTTTACTGAAGGCAGTGTAAATGCAAAACGCTGTGTATCTTGTTCATGAAAAGGAATGGTAAAGAAACAATCCTTTAAATCTATAATTAGAATATGCCAATTTTCTGGTAACATTACAGGTGATGGTAATCCAGGCTGTAAAGCACCCATGGCTTGCATTTGATCATTTACCTTTCGCAAGTCATGTAATAATCGCCACTTTCCACTCTTTTTTGGTATTACAAAAATTGGGGTATTCCATGGACTAGTAGAAGGCTTGATATGGCCTGCAACTAATTGCTCTTCTACTAATTCACGTGCCTTTTGCAGTCACTCTTCTGTTAATGGCCACTGGTCAACCCAAACTGGGCTATCTGTTAACCAGGTCAATGGAAGGTTGGGCAACTGCTTTCCAGTGACCACTAAGGAAAAGGCAAAGTAGTTAACACAGCACCAAGTTGCCCCAAGACATCACGGCCAATAAGCGCCTCAAGGCTGCTTGGCAATTCCATTACATACACCCTAAGGGTAACACATTGACCTTCAGGGAAACTAATCGAAATGGGATCAACACTTATATTTGGAGTAGTTTGACCCCCTACTCCAGCTACAGTGGAAGAGATTGATTTTTGAAGTTTCCAATTTCGTGGCCATTTGAATTGACTAATGATGGAGACATCAGCTCCAGTATCAAGCATTGCATTTACCTCTACAACAACAGTAGAATCAGACTGAAATAGTTGCACACGTAACATGGGACGCTGAGTCATTGATGAGGTGAAGCAAACTGCAGGACCTGTCGATCCAAATCCTTTATCATGCCTTTGTGTTGAGGATGCTGGAGGAACTCCTGGAAGCATTGGTAGGCAGTTTTCCAGTGCTACTACCTGAGCTATTCTACTCCCAGAAGGAATAAAAATTGGCGGATGCAGAGTGTAGGCCAGGATTTGAACAGTTCCTGTGAAATCTGCATCAATTATACCTGGTATTACTATAAGACCTTTGATACTAGCAGAAGAACGGCCAATCAATAGGCCTCCAATGAGACTATCTTGTCGAAATAAAGGTCCTTTAGCATTAGTTGGTATTCTATGAATTGCAGTATTGGTCAATGTTATATCTACTGCTGTCTCCACATCAACTCCGAGGCTTCCTGCGGTGCTTGGCTTGTTGAGGTGAAAGAAGCCTGGTTCACGGTTGGTCACTGATTGTGATACAGGTTCGGAGATGTTCTTTGTGTCCGGTAGCTGCTGAACGTATACCATAGCTTGTGGTTGTTTGTTTTGCTTGCTGCAAAATTTTCCAATTGTGTGGTTCCCATACCGTTGTCTGAGTGTTCATATTTTGAATTACCGGTAGGGCTAATTTTGCTGGAGACCAATCACCTTCTAGGATGGCATCTTTGATGACCCCTGACCATCTGCCACGTCGGAGCTGTGGTTGGTCAGTAGAATCTATAGGCACCTTTGATTGCATTGTTTGTGAAGGGCAAGCCGGTTTTTGAAACTCAATTTGTTCCTTATTTTTCTCTACATTTGACACTCTTAAGTTGTTCAAGCTTGTTGGTAATAACTTGCAGTAACTGCTCTACTGCTTGGGGTGAGCCCAATGATGTAGGAGGAGGCTCACAAAAAACTTCCGCGGGTGCTTGCGGAGGCAAAGTTTGAGGCGGCCCCGGCCCCGGCGACGGCGCCGCGGCCGGGCCGGGCCGGGCCCCCACGTTTTTCTCGGAGGGAGGGGGGGCGTCCGGCTCGGGGCAGGGCAGAGGCGGAGCGGTAGGAGGAGGGCGGCACTCAGGGCCTCCCACATCCGGACAGTCGACCAGTTGCACTTCCGCCTTCTTGGCACATTGCCCCAGAGACTCGGAGGGGGAAACTTCCGGTTCTTTGTTTACGAGCCGCGCAGTTTCTAATCCGCGTTGCAGATCGGATTGTGAAAGTATTGGCTGAGCCGGGACCCCGCGACCACCCCGAATGGCAGGCAGACCCCACAGAGTAGCCCACAGGCCCCTCTTTTCTTTTGGACAAGTTTTATCAGTCCAGGTTTGTTCTGGGACAAGCGCCTCCGCGGCTCTTAGGGCGGCACGCTGTTCCGATTTCATAACTTCTAATGATTCTAATACGGTTTTCCACAATTCTCTCACAGCTTTAATTTCTTTCTCTTCTTCCTCTCTGATAGTTTTGTCCCACATAGTGTCCCCCACTGATCTCCATTCCGTTGGGGAAAACAAAAGTGGAACTTCTCCAAAGTGTCCCCACTTCTGAGCTAAAAAAATCAATGTGATTAGCTTTTCCTGTGACGATTCAATACCTCTCTTAGAGAGAATAGTCGTCAGCAGTGCCGCGGCTGTTTCAATATCCATTATCTTATCAGCGCGGTCTTAACGTAGGATGCGAGTGGCCAGCTCGACAGGTGCCCGTCTTTTGATATCGGACTAAGCACACTATCCCACACCCCGGCTTGGCTCCGTTTTTTATGAACGCTGCTTACCGCAGTAATTTCGATCCGGAGCGTTATGCTTTGCTAACGATCCATCCTTCTGCTACCATATGTAGATCCGGAGCGTTATGCTTTGCTAACGAACCATCCTCTGCTACCATTTGTAGTGGTAGTAAATTCGACGAATCCAGACGCCGGCATAAGCTCTTTGATCGAACGGGCGGGCCGGGCGAGAGTAAGGAGTCTAATTCAATGTGAATTTACCATCCGTACTCTTTAATGAACTCTTAAACAACACTGAATATCAATGTCCCCGAGACCACGTTTTTCCAAGCCTTATATACTCTATACCAAAAGGCCATGCGGCAAGTGCAGGCTACAATTGGTTACACTCACAGTCACTCATCCCCCCCCACTATGGCGATTGGCTGCAGGGCACTGCTCACAGACTGTTCATGCGTAGCGGCAACGCCCCTCCTGCAGCCTGGGTCGAGGGCAGAGCAGCTTCTGTTTACTTTCCTTTTGTCTCTGGTGTCTCAGGGAAATCCTTCCGTGTAGCACAGCCGCATCAAGCCCTGGCTTGTTCACAGCACACAGCCAGAGACTCTCCACATGTGATGGCAATTATATCACAGTTTTTCTGACTCCCAAGGGCTTCCAGCTCCTTCTGTTTGTTGCTCATGCTGCATGCATTTGTATTGATGCACTTCAGCTGAGTCATTGATTCCACTGGGTTGGCACACTGAAGGGCCTCGCTAGTACTACCCTCAGATACCGGCATGTCACCCTTGGGTGTGCCTCTGCCACACCTGGTTTCCTCCCCCTTCAAATCTTGTTTACAGTCCTCTCAATAAGTCCTTCTAACTCCTGCCCCAAGATCCTTTTCTGCTTTTGAGACAGGTGCATCCCATTTGTTGCTAGCAGGCCAGGTGCCATGTAAGCTGATTCATGATCAAAAATCCCAAAATTCTGCCAGTGACACCAGTCCTGCAGCCAGGTATTGATCTGCTGGGTCTTCCTGCATCTTTCCTCATCATACAATGCAGCTGTGGGGATAGAGGAGAACACTACTTGTGCTCCTGATCCCTTGACCAGTTGTCCCAAGGCCCTGAAGTCTCTCTTGATCATCTTTAGCTTTCCCTTTTCACTTTCATTATTGCCCACCTGAAAAATTATTAGTGGGTAGTAGTCTGAGGTCCTAACCAGGACAGGAAGTTTCCTTCTAACATCTTTAACCCTGGCCCCAGGGAGGCATCAGACTTCCCTAAGAAGTGGGTCTGGCCTGCATATACAGCCTTTTGTTCCCTTTAGAAGGGAGTCTCCTACAACCACAACCTGCCTTTTTTTCTTTGTGGGAGCTGTTTTGATGGAGGATGCAGGGTGACTTATTCTCTGCAGCACGTCCAACTCAGTGGAACTGACTCCCTCGATGTTGTTGTTTGGTTCCACTTACAAGGCCTCATACCTGTTTTACAAGAGAACCTGGGAGGATGGGGTGGTCACAGTAGGAACCCTCCTCATTCTGCACCAGACAGGAACTTGCTGCCATTTCTCCTAGTTCCTGAAGTTGCTGCGTTCCACATCCTGAGCCTCTTGCCTGTTGGACAGAGGCACCTGGGAAGGTGGGTTGGGTAGGGGGATGTTTCTCCTGCCAACCTTAGTGTGGACTTGTTTCTCTTCACCCCTTTCCCTTGACCTGCCTTCTTCAGTCAGGGAAGGGGAGGAGACAGGAATCCCTTGATCTTCTTTCTTGCTGGTGGTGGTCTTGCCCCCAGGCAGCCAGAGTTTGATCCCACCAGGATCTGTAGGAAACTCCTGGACTGGGCATGCTTAGCTGTGTTGCCTACCCAGCAGATGTCAGGGTGATTGAAGTCTCCCATGATGTTGAGGTTTTGATTGCGGGGTGGCAATAAAACCGTGGCAGATGTATTGTTAACCCCCTCTCCCCCCCTTCTCCCTTCAGCCCCTCTCTCTCCCCCCTTCCCACTAAGTACAGGTGATTGGGAGGGGAAAAAAGGACAGAGAGAAGAGAGTTGGAAAAATTAAAAATGTTTTACTAATGCTACTAATAAAAATAGAGAAAAATAGTACAAATTACACAAAACCAATCTTGAGAGTCCCAGCAACTGCTTTGGCACCTGAATTCCTGGATTGGACTCTGCAGCCAACCGGAACTGGATTCAGTCTGTCACTAGGCCTCAGTTCGCAGGGACGACTAGCAAGGTCCTCTCCTAATGCCGGCCATAAGGAAAAAGGGATGAGATCCTTGTGATCTCCCACTTTTATATGAAGTATTCACGTGAATGGAATGTTATACTCCATTGGTCAGTTTCTTGGTCACCTGTTTCTCATTGCCCCTCTCGTGAGATGTGAATCTGTTCTTTATCAATAACCTCGCATTCCATTGCTATGTCTACCAAAAATGTATCTGGTTTTCCAGGAAAATGCAGCTGATATGAAAGCTTTAGCTGACAGGCAAATTCACTAAAAGAGAAACTTGTTTTTAACAAAACCAGGACACATGAGAACCAGGGCATGTGTTTGTGAGGCTACTTCCAGCTGTCTGTAGAAAACTTCCTCTTCCTGATCAGGTGGCTTGTAGTAAACACCCACAACAGTATCACCCTTATTAGCTTGTCCCTTAATTTTTACCCATAGGGATTCAACTCACTCGTCAACCCCCCTCAGGCAGAGTTCAAGACATTCAAGTTGCTCTCTCACATAAAGTGCAACTCCTCCACCTCGCCTTGCTGGCCTGTCTTTCCTGAAAAGTACATAGCCCTTCATGACAACATTCCAGTCATGTGAGCTGTCCCACCACGTCTCCATGATAGCAATGGGTCCAGTCCTGTTCCACTTGTTCATCAGTGACCTGGATGAAGAGACCAAGTGCACCCTCAACAGTACTGACCCTTCCACTTTTTGCGACCAACACCCACAGTGGCATCTGTGCAGAAGATCAAGGATTATGTAAGCAAGCAATCCGGAAGCAAGAACTTGACATATACAAGCACTGGCAGCGCACCCACCACTGGAGGACTACTTTGCCCATCATTCTCATAGTGGAATCTGAGAACCAGAGGACTATTTCACCCATCATACACATTGTGGGATCTGAGAGTGGTGATATCTCTTTTTCTCCCTCTCTCTTTATTCTTTTGCTTTTATTTTTAATAAGTAATAAGTCATGTAAAGTATAAACCCCACAAGCATTGTAAATCTTTCTATTAGCAAATTATTTGCCATGTGAGCTGAGCCACAAAATAAAAGCCTTTGTTTATGGACTTCAGGTATTGAGTATATTCCAACCAAGGGGATCAGCGAATCTGAGTCAAGGTATGTATGTGACACCACCCAACTTGGTGGCGTCTGCAAACTTACTTAGAGTGCACTCAATCCCCTCATCCAGATCACTGATAAAGATATTAAACAGAACTGGCCCCAATATTGAGCCCTGGGGATTACCACTTGTGACTGGCCACCAACTGGATTTAACTCCATTTACCACAACTCATTGGGCCCAGCCATCCAACCAGATTTTTATCCAGAGAAGAATATGCCCATCCAAGCCATGACCAGACAGTTTCTCCAGGAGAATGCTGTGGGAAAGTGTTAAAAGCTTTATTAAAGTCCAGGTAAACAAAATTTGCAGTGTCGCAGTTTAGCCCCAGTTCCACCCCCAGCCAGCAACTAAAACCATGTGCCACTTACTCACCCCTTCCCTGCCCTGGTAGGATGAGGAGGAGAATCAGGAAACAAAAGGCAAAACTTGTGGGATGGGATGAGGACAGTTTAACGGAACAGAGAAAACAAAACAAAACAAAGCAAAACAAAACCCACAACAATAACAATGACAATAGTGAAAGAACACACAAAGCGATGGATACACAACACAATCTCTCACCATGTGGCTGCAGCTCGCCTCCTCCCGACCACAGTCTGCGCCAAAACCTCCCCCTGTCCCGGACAGCAGCTCACTCCCTAAACACAATAGCACCAAATCGTGTGGTCCAGAGAGAACCGAGAGTGCCCCAGACTGTCACACTCCTGGCAGCGAGAGATTCAGTATATTCCACCCCTTATTCTATACCTTTTCTGTCATGCTCAGGTCTTAGACTTACCAATACATTTCAGTTAATTACTACAACTTTATATATATATGTGCACATAGATATTATTCCCTTAGTCCACAGCATCATCTCATCCCTCTAAAATGTTCATTAAGTCCACTTAGTCTGTGACTTTGTATTCTGTCTGTCAAGATGGTCTCCTGGGGCAAGAAAGATGGAGTGCCATGTTGGAGTGTTGCATTGTGGCATGCTACATCTGGAACTCATAGCTTGTGTATCTGATGTAGTTCATGCCTGTGGTTTGCAGGTCAAAGGTGTCAACCCTGAGGAGGTGGCTGGATGCCAGTTGTTGAAGACAGCTCTGGTTTCATGATTGCTGGGCTTTCTTCAGTTTTGTTGAAGTTCATTCTTCATTGACCTGAAAGGTACTTACTGAATACTGTTAGTATGGTGTATGGTATTATGGAGCAATTACCTGTGAGAGATGTGAGGGATTTTCTTGAGGTTGTTGTGTGGATGGGTTTCTATTAGATGGAGAATTATTTCTGAACTAACCAGGCTCAAAGGAATTTCAAGGTCAGCTCGAAAGCTGAAAACAAGACCTGCTGTGGGAGTGAGGCAGTTCTACAATAACAGGGCCTCAAGAAGATGTAAATCAACAGACCTATTAGCAGTGACTTGGGCGCATGGACAGCTCGTGAATATGGACAATATCCAATCAACTAATGCATGCTTGGAGTGTGGACGCGTGATCAGGAAATAACTGCATATATAAGGAGGCTTGTTTCTGTAATAAATGGCTTCGCTTGAATTCATATTGGATTGTGTGGAGTCCATGATTTTTCGCCCTCGCAAGTGGTGACCCCAACATGATCCATAAGGAGAATTTACGGAAGGGGGATGACCACTGCGGGGAGAGAGCCCCAGCTGGAACGGCGCGGCCGGACTGTGACCGGGACGCAGTCTGCAGGCAGCGTGACTCCTGATTGATCGCTACAGAAGCAACAGAGGAGGGATAAAGGATCTGATATCATTGCAACAGACACCCAAAGAGGTGAACAGCTGGGGGCGAGAGGAGATGGGGCAGAATATTTTTAAAGAAGAAGAAGAAATACTGCGGCTCCTCTCGCATATTCTAAGAGAGGGGTGAAGTATGAGGAGAGTAACCTCAAAAGACTATTAATCTGGTGCAGAGGCAATGGGTTTCCTGCTGATCAGTTAGGAGCTTTTCAAACAGAGATTTGGGAAAAAGTGGGAACTGTGTTGTGGAAGGCAATTAGTCGCAGTGAAAAAGATATTCTCGGCCTTGTAACCTCCTGGAAACTGATGATTACTACACTGAAGCAACTAAAATCTGAAAAGACTGTTATGAGCTTTAGTGACTCAAAACTTAAACTTGAACTTTGGGACGATATAGGGCAGAAATTATGGGATAAATTCAGCAATGGAGATAAAGAAGTTAAATCATTGGTAACTACATGGAATGTAGTTGGGTTGTTCCTACCCAGATGCAAGACTTGCTCTTGTTATATTTCATTAAATTTTTCCCTGCCCAACTCTCCAGCCTGTCCAGGTCTCGCTGGATGGCGGTGCGGCCTTCTGGTGTGTCAGTGACTCCTCCCAGCTTGGTGTCATCAGCAAACTTGCTGATAGTACACTCTATTCCCTCCTCCAAATCGTTGATGAATATATTGAATAATACAGGCCCCAGTACTGACCCCTGAGGCACTTCACTAGATACAGGCCTCCAACTAGACTCCACCCCATTGACCATGACTCTCTGGCTTCTTCCCTTCAGCCACTTCACAGTCCACCTCACTACCCGATCATCCAGACTGCACTCCCTCAATTTAGCTGTGAGGATACTGTGGGAGACTGTGTCAAATGCCTTATTCCAGTCAAGGTAGACCACGTCCACCTCTCTGCCATCATCCATCCATCTTGTTAGGTCCTCATAAAAGTCAATGAGGTTGGTCAAGCACAACTTCCCTTTGCTGAAGCCATGTTGACTGCCCCTAATGACCCTATTATCTCTGATATGCTTTGAGATGATACCAAGGATAAGTAGTTCCATCAGTTTCCCAGGGATGGAGGTGAGGTTGACTGGTCTATAGTTACCCAGGTCCTCCTTCTTGCCCTTTTTGAACACTGGAGTGACATCTGCTTTCCTGCAGTCCTCAGGCACCTCTCCTGTTACCCAAGACCTAGCAAAGATGATGGAGAGCGGTCCAGCAATGACCTCAGCCAGCTCCCTCAGCACCCACGGATGCATCCCATCCGGACCCATGGATTTATGGATGTCCAGATTGCATAACTGCTCCCTAACCCAGTCCTCATCAAACGAGGCAAACTCCTCCATTGTCCTGACTTCCTCTGGGGCCTCAGCAGTACGGGGCTCCTCAGGACAGCCTCTGGCAGAGTAGACAGAGACAAAGAAGGCATTCAGTAACTGTGCCTTCTCTGTATCTTCTGTCACCAGGGCACCCACCTCATTCATCAGTTTACCTACATTGGTTCTGGTGTTAGTTTTATCTGCCACGTATTTGAAAAAGCTCTTCCCGTTGTCCTTGACCCCTCTCACAAGGTTTAATTCTAAGGAGGCCTTAGTTTTCCTAGTTGCCTCCCTACACCCTCTGACAACAGCCTTATATTCTCCCCAAGTGGTCAGCCCCTCCTTCCATGATCTATATACTCTTCTCTTCCACTTGAGCATAACTTCATTCAGGCCACGATAGTCTACAGTTAGTCTCCACTTGTCACTAGACTTACGCACTGGCCAAATTGGGCTATTAAAAGGTGAGCGAGTCTTACTGATCACACCCTGGCTTTCCAGTTGACGGATCAGCTTCTGGATAGGAATCAAAGAGTCTCTATTTGTGCGATATTGCCGGTGATGCACCGTCATGGTAGCAATTGGCACCTGTTGGTCGTCAACCATCAGCAGTCCTACAACAGAAAGGTCCTCTGAGAGACCAGGCAAAGTCGACAGCTGTTTCATATTCTCAGTGTCTATGGCTGCTATGCCAAATGCATACTGATACCCTTTTGGGTCCTTAAAATACCCTCTCCTGAGGCAGTCTATTCCAAGGATGCATGGAGCATGTGAGACAGTCACAATGGGATGCTTTTGCCAGTTTTTTCCAGTTAGGCTCATTTCAGCCTCTACAACAGTCAGTTCCTGGGATCCCCCAGTCACTCCAGAAATACTGATGGATTGTGTTCCTTTATAGTTTGAGGGGATTATCGTGCACTGAGCACCAGTGTCCACCAAAGGTTTGTACTCCTTGAGGCGTGTTGTACCAGGCCATTGTATCTGCACAGTCCAATAAACTCTGTTGTTCCTTTCCTCGGCCTGGCTGGACGCAGGACCCCTCTAATGTGTGTTATGCACAGTCTCTGTGTACAAATTAGAGGTTCCTTCAAGAGGATCAGAATCTCTTCTGCTCCTTTTGTAAATTGGATCAGCCATATTCCTAGGAGTTTTTCTGTGGGAGATTTGAGGGATTTTCTTGAGGCTGAGTTGTGGAGGGGTTGCTGTTAGATGGAGATTTGTTACTGAACCAGCCAGGAATTTCAAGGCTGTGAACAGGACCTGCCATGGGAGAGAAGCAACTCTGAAATAACAAGGCCCCAACGTGGTGTAAATCAACAGACCTATTAGCAGTGAGACTCGGGCGCGTGGACAGCCCGTGAACATGGACAATATCCAATCAGCTAATGCATGCTTGGAGTGTGGACGCGTGATCAGGAAATAACGGCATATATAAGGAGGTTTGTCTCTGTAATAAATGGCTTCTCTTGAATTCATATTGGATTGTGTGGAGTCCATGATTTTTCGCCCTTGCATTTTTCCTTTTAACTGATGTACTCATTCCTGAAGTTCTGAGGTAGGCCTTCTATGCCACCTTCTCATGTTTTCTCCCTGCTCACAGAGGAAGAACCTCAGTGAACCTCTTTTTTGGGCTGCCTCTGTCCTCTCTCTTGAGATTGGAAATGCCTTCTCCTAATAGCTGAAATGTGCAAGTGGTGAATGGAACCTGTCTTCTCTGAGTTCTTTGATTTCCTGCAACAGCTTTTCAAACTGGTCATCAGATTTTTCACACAGATTCTCCATGGTCGAGACACAAGCCTGTAGAGAGCCAGCAAGGCTGTCCTCAAAGTCCCAAAGCTGCTTAATCACATCAGAAATGCTTTGTCTGCCTCCAGCTGACCAGATCATTGCTGTGAATGACTTTAGCATATGCAGGTGGTGCGCTTCATACAAACCTGCGCCACAAAGGTCGTGTACGATTGATTCTGTCTGGGTCTGTCCCCTCTTGGCTGTTTGGCTCAAAATAGATGATCTCCCGCACAGCTATTTCTCTCAGGAACTGGATACTTCTCTCCATAGTATTCCATTTCCCTGGTTTACATATACAATCTTTCATAGCTGTCAGGAGTCGGATCCAGAGGGTGGTGGAGATGTTCTCTCTTGAAATTGCCCTATCAAGGGTGGAATCCCTTGACAGAGATCCCAACTGCCTGGATTCCCCACCTTCTAGTTCCATACTCTCAGCTCCGTTATCCCAGCATCAGAGCAACCAGGTTACAACATTCTCTCCTTCATGATGACTAAAATCTTTTCACATATCTCTCAGCTCACTTGGAGAAAAGGATTGAGTCATTTCCTCTCCTCCTTGTGCTGATGACACTGACCCTTGGGTTGGTGTTGGCCCTTTGCCATCATCTGTAGCATGAGTAGTCTTTCTTGTGACTTTCTTACAACTGGCAACTGATGCCGATATGGGCTCACAATCTCTTGATGTATTTCCAGAGTCTAAATGACTGTCACCAACATTGGCATAATTACAGTGGCTGTTGTGGTTACAGCAGTAGCGGTAGCAGTGCACAGTGTTGGGGGGTGCAATAGCTGCGTTGTCGGTCTATGAGGCTGGAGAAGCAACAGTGTCTGCGGTCAGGGAGGTAACGGCCTTGGCGGCTTCGCTCTGTGTAGGAGCTGGAGCTGCCTTGTCAATCTTTGAGGCTGGAGAAGCAGTAGTTGGGGTGGGGTAGTGGGTAATGTAGCTATTATAGCCTTCACTGCCTTGCTCTGTGTAGGAGTTGGAGCTGTTTTAGTTGCCTTCCCCCATTTGGGGCAGACAGCAACCATAACCATGCCTGTTGCTGAGGCTTGAGAAGATGGAACATAAGTCTCAGGAGTTAGAATAGATGCAATCCTCCTATTAAACATCATCTCTCTTATCACTGGCATCAACTGACACACATTCAGCAGACCTGACAATACCAATAAAGTATGGTCAAAGCTCCAAGGATATTCAAAACTCTCAAAAACATCTGTAATCTGTCCTAATGTAAAAGGAAAGGTATAGTTAGTTAGCTTTTCTATAGATTGGCTCATCCAATTGGAAAACACATAGATGTATTTCTCTTTAATCTCTACTGGAGGTTTCTCTAGATATAATAGTGGTTTCTCTAAATACAACAGTGCCAAAACACACAGAAACATCATCATCATCATCCAGTTTCCAGATGTAATAGAATGCACGAACCTAATAGTGAAATATGCTCAGCACAAATAAGGTTCTGCAGAACACATTGTAGAGAGCAGCTGATACAACTTATGTCACAGCATCTTTAAACCAATATAATTCAAACTGCTTTAATACTACTAGATGATGTCCAAAGTACACAGACCTGTATCTCAACCCTATGAGTTGGCACCATGCCAAAAAAATTGAATCTGCATCACAGCAGTAAGAACACCAACATCTCTAAATTTTACCTCTTTTTAGTGCCAAATTTTAGCAGTTTTTGAGCCTCATGTTGGGCACCACAAAAGCCTGTCATGTTTTAACTCGAGCTAGCAATACAACCATGATAGCTGCTCGCTCACCCCCACCCCCCCCACCCCCCCCCCCCAACCAGGGAGTCAAAAGGGAAGGGAGAAACTTGGATTGAGATAAACGCAGTTTAATAAAATAACGAGAGATGCATTCCTGTGCCATCTTCTCTTGGTGTACCTGCTTTAGTAGGTGGGTTGGACTAGATGATCTCCAGAGGTCCCTTTCAACCTTAACCATTCTGTAATTTTGTGATTTACCAGTATAGCCTGTTTCCCATAGTTGTAGCTAACAGAATATGGGCACCAGTTCAAGGAAGCAAACTGATAGATAACCAAGGCAATCTAATTGATACTTCTGGATGTGAACAATGGAGAAACCATGAATGGTGCTGCCTTGAGCATTTAGTAATATAAGACCCATGTTCCAGTAATATATCCTCAGATACTTGTTTTAGACTCAGTGTATGACAATCGCAGAGTTGTACATGTATGGTGTCACTTTGTGATGTTCTGTGGAACAACAGGAACAAAATGATTGCTCCTGCCTAAGAATGAATTATCAGAATTGCAACAGAAATTGAACAATCTGCTAGTCATCACTGGCATGACATTTTAATGCACCATCTGCAACTGGCATATTGCATCTTATGTTACATACTATGATAATTGTAGGATTGTATTCTATTTTATTTTGTTATTAGTATGCTTGTATATCCATATTTAGCACTTATCTCGCCGTGTTGAAAGTGTGTACCATCAGTTGTTACTCAATTACAAACTGTGAAGCCAGACTTCAGTTTAAGCGCTCAAAACTTTCCCCTACCCTCACCCTCAGTGAGGCAAGAGGAGGAACAGTACCTCCTCCACTCACCAAAGCAATGAGTTTGCTAGATGTTTGGTCTATGCCAAACGTATTTGGTGGAGTGCGACTGCTCACTCAACTCCTGCTTAGATTTTGGCTAACGCAGTTCATGCTAAGGCCTGATATATGCTGGGTGAGAGCACCACTTAGGCAGGACAGGTGGCCAGGAAGAGCTGAAGGACCATTAGGCAGCCATTATCATCTGCAAATTGCTGTCTCTTGCAGCCATCATCTTTTTTTCTGGCAGTTTTGTCAGATCCACTAGCTTATTTAAATGGTATAGACCAAACCTCCAAGCTGAAGCATATAAAACATTAGCTTACCCAAAAAGCATTTGAAGCAGATCCAGCAGCAGCTGGACTGCTGATGCTTTCATGCTTCCTGGTATGATACAGGGGATGCCCACATGGTGATGGAGGAGGAAGAATGGGCACTCTCACTCTCGGCTAGGTAGCTATTTCTTTTTTTGCTCATGGGTGTGATGTCTTAGATCTTGAATTTTGGTATAGTTGAATAAGTAATTTGAATCAGTTTTGCTGCTCTATGATTGCCTAGACCTTGGGATTAGTATTATGTGGAGATGCTCACTTGGTTGAACCTTTTGGTTGAAATTTAACTCTCCCGTGAAGAATAAAAAGGAAGATAAATGAGGAATTCAAAGTTTTGGTGGCCAAAGGATGGGAAATTACCAAGATCAAAACAAAGGCTATAGGAACTAGGGGAAAAGTAAAGGTAGCAGGGGAAGATCTTGACCTCTGACTCAAAAAACGCCCCCAACTCAGAAAAGCCCACTATTCACTGAGCATGCATAGAAGAATAAAAGTGGACTGTACCTTTAAACCAAAGAGAGCAAAGTTTAGACCAATGAACTCTGAGTAGGCATAAATATGCAGAAGATGTTAGGAATAGTTAAAAGTTAAAAGTTGAAATGTATAAATACATAGCTCAGCCTACTTCTAGTGTGCTAGCTTTGAGAAAGATTGCCTAGCACCTTTTTCTGTGCAGAACTGTAAATAAAGGAAATACCTTGACCCCATGTATAAATTGGTATCTGCACACCAGGTAACAATCACAGAATCACAGAATCACAGAATGTTAGGGATTGGAAGGGAACTCGAAAGATCATCTGGTCCAATCTCCCTGCCAGAGCAGGAACACCTATTTGAGGTTACACAGGAAGGTGTCCAGGTAGGTTTTGAATGTCTCCAGAGTAGGAGACTCCACAACTCTCCTGGGCAGCCTGTTCCAGTGTTCTGTTACCCTTACTGAGAAGAAGTTTCTTCTCAAATTTAAGTGGAACCTCTTGTGTTCCAGTTTGAACCCATTACCCCTTGTCCTAGCACTGGATGTTGCAGAGAAGAACCTGGCTCCATCCTCGTGACACTCACCCTTTACATATTTATAAACATTAATGAGATCACCCCTCAGTCTCCTCCAAGCTAAAGAGACCCAGCTCCCTCAGCCTTTCCTCATAAGGGAGATGCTCCACTCCCTTAATCATCTTTGTTGCCCTCCACTGGACTCTCTCCAGCAGTTCCCTGTCATTCTTGAACTGAGGGGCCCAGAACTGGACACAATATTCCAGATGTGGACTCACCAGGGCAGAGTAGAGGGGAAGGAGAACCTCTCTGGACCTACTAACCACCCCCCTTCTAATACACCCCAGGAATACATCTAATACATCCCACCTTTTGGGACAACATTTTCTGGTAACCCAGGTGGGACAGTCGTAATGGTTTTGCCTGGACTGTCTTACTGCTTCTGACAGAAGGAGACATGGACCGAGCAGGACTCCAACATGCATTGACCTATTGATCAGGACCTCCACTGGCTCCTCTCCAACCATCGGGCGGTAAGCGACACAATGGTGCAATACATTATAGAGGTATTTTTAAAGAGGTAAGAGAAGGGGAGGGTTAGTAAGTTACATTGGGAAGCAGCCGACATTTGACACAAGATGCATCTAGATGTAGATGCATGACAAAGGGAGAGGCCCTTTGCCAATTGTCAAGGTTTTGATTGCGGGGTGACAATAAAACCGTGGCAGATATATTGTTAACCCCTCTCTCCTCCCACTTCCCTCTTCAGCCCCTCCCTCTCCCCCCTTCCCACTAAGGACAGGTGACTGGGAGGGAAAAAAAGAACAGAGAGAAGAGAGTTGGAAAAGTTAAAGATGTTTTACTAATGCTACTAATAAGAATAGGGAAAATAATACAAAATATACAAAACCAATCTTGAAAGTCTCAGCAACTGCAGGGCCAGCACCCGAAGTCCTGGATTGGACTCTGCAGCCAACTGGAACTGGATTCACTCTGTCACTAGGCTTCAGTTCACAGGGACGACTAGCAAGGTCCTCTCCTAATGTCGACCATAAGGAAAAAGGGCAAGATCCTCGTGATCTCCCACTTTTATATGAAGTATGATGTGAATTGGATGGAATAGTTCAGTTGGTCAGTTTTTTGGTCACCTGTTTCTCGTTGCCCCTCTCACGAGATGTGCATCCATTCTCATCCATTCTTATCAATGACCTAGCATACCATTGCATTGTCTACCAAAACATGTATCTGGCTTTTCAGAAAAATGCAGCTAATATGAAGGCTTTAGTTGGCAGGCAAATTCACTAAAAGAGAAACTTGTTTTTAACAAAACCAGGACACCAACTGAGGGTTGGAGCAGAGGGGTTAAGAATTTCTTTTCAGTACTGATATGGGTTCAGCTACTTCACAGGAAATACCCCCTTGTTCTCACTTGGGATGTATTTTAAAATATTTGAGAAAATTTGGAGGGGACCCCCTAAGCAAGGATAAATTGAAAAGATATTGTAATCAATGGTGGGCTGCTTATAAATTGGAAGATGAAGAAAAATGGCCAGAAAATAGGTCTTTGCAATATAACACAATATTATAATTAATGTTGTTTTGTAGAAAGTTAGAAAAGTGGGATGAAGTACCTTATGTGGAGTTGTTTTTCTCTCTTAGAAATGATTGTGACACTAGAAGGAAATGTGGGTTAGTTGGTTCGAAGCATCGAAATGGAATATATTTGATAAATGAGAAAAAGAAAAAGACAAATTCCTGTTGTAGTGGTTGTGAAATTGGAAAAGGTTGTCAAAAAGAAACTGAGGAGGATGAGCAATTGGTTTGTAGTAACTCCTTGACAAGTGGACACAAGTTCTTCTAGTGAAGAAGAAAATGAAGTTACTAGGTTGAGGCAAAAGTAATTGCAGTTTTTGCAGTGTTGAAATTTGCTGCTTGGTATTGGAATACATTCTTAAAGAAATGTAGTTATGTTGTACATAATTTTAATGCACTTTTCTTGCTTTAAGGTTTTTTTACTACTGACTTATTCCTTGCTGTTTATTTTATATCTATTTTAGATTATGGAAATTATGTTAGACTAAAAGGCAAGTTCAAATAATTTTCTTATTCGAGTTCAAAATGGGTTGTAAAGAAGCAGAGACAACCTGCAAAATCAGCAACACATTTGGCCCAGGAACTGCTAACAAATGTACAGTGCAGTAGTGGTTCAAGAAGTTTTGCAAAGGAGACAAGAGCCTTGAACATGAGGAACATAGTGGCTGGCCATCGGAAATTGACAATGACCAATTGAGAGCAGTCATTGAAGCTGATCCTCTTACAACTACATGAGAAGTTGCTGAAGAATTCAACGTCGACCATTCTATGGTCATTCAGCATTTGAAGCAAATTGGAAAGGTGAAAAAGCTCTAGAAGTAGGTGCCTCATGAACTGACCGATAATAAAAAAAATCATCATTTTGAAGTGTCGTCTTCTCCTATGCAACAACAACAAACCATTTCTCGATTGTATTGTGACACGCGGCGAAAAGTGGATTTTCTATGACAACCGGTGATGACCAGCTCAGTGGTTGGACTGAGAAGAACCTCCAAAGCACTACCCAAAGCCAAACTTGCACCAAAAAAAGGTCATGGTCACTGTTTGGTGATCTACTGCCAGTCTGATCCACTACAGGTTTCTGAATCCCAGTAAAACCATTCCATCTGAGAAGTATGCTCAGCAAATCAATGAGATGCACTGAAAACTGTAATGCTTGCAGCCAGCATTGGTCAACAGAAAGGGCCTACAACAATGCCCGACTGCATGTCATACAACCAACACTTCAAAAGCTGAATGAATTGGGCTGTGGCTACGAAGTTTTGCCTCATCCGCCATCTTCATCTGACCTCTCACCAACTGACTACCACTTCTTCAGGCATCTTGACAACTTTTTGCAGGGAAAACACTTCCACAAACAGCAGGATGCAGAAAATGCTTTCCAAGAGTTCATCGAAACCCAACACACAGATTTTTATGCTACAGGAATAAACAAACTTATTTCTCATTGACGAAACTATGTTGATTGTAATGTTTCCTATTTTGATTAGTAAAGATGTGTTTGAACCTAGTTATAATGATTTAAAATTCATGGTTCAAAACTGCAATTATTTTGCACCAACCTAATGTTAGCCCTGTTTTGGGAGAACTAGAGGACAACATCCAATATTTCAGGCCCCTCTCAGACAAACTGTTGGGCCTGAAGGAGGGCCAGTGCTTGTACATATCCCCTTTACTACCTCAGATTTGTTAAATTAGAAATAATCAGTTTGACTGTATCGAATTAATCCAGAAGGACTGTAGGGGATGATTAAAACTGTTATATTAACCCATAACCCTAACTGGAGGGGATATCCAGGCCCTAGTAGAATATCTGTTTACTAGTGAAGGAAGACAGATGATGTGAGAAAAAGCAAAGGAAGAGAGTAACCAGTGTCATGGGACAGACCCTGATCAATATCTATGTAGGGAAGAACCACGATAGTTCCCCATTACATCTAGGGGATTGGAAAGACTGAGAACATATCAACACTTGATTTTATATGGGATACAGCATGGAGTGCAATAGCCAAAGAATTTGTCTAAATTATAGGAAGTGAGGCAAGATTTTAATATGAGTCCATTGGCATTTTATGAAAGATTGGGTGAAGTGGCAAAGAAATGGACTGATTTTAATCCAGAAGAGGAAAGCAATCAGAAAATGTTTAACAAGTTAGTTATTGGACAGCCAGTGCCAGACATTAGAAAGAAGTTGCAGAAGGTAGATGACACAAGTGGTATGTCTGTGTCACAACTAATAGTGATTACCTATAAAGTATATAATTAGTGTGATGAGATAGAAATAAAAGAGAAGCAGGTCCAAATGAAGTTGCAAGCTTGCCTGTTTGCTGCTGCCTTGTCAGAAAACCAGGAAAGCAGGAGAAGAGGGAGAGAAAGTTTGCGAGGGAGAGAAAGGGGGAGCGTAGGGGGAAGGAATTGGTATAAAACATCCTTTGGACAAACCCCCCTTGGACCAAATCAGTGTGCATATTGCAAACAGGAAGGGCACTGGAAAAATGAGTGCCCTCATCTTAAGAAAACTCAGGGGAACACTAAAGAGCCCATCGTGATGGCAGAAATAGGATTAGATTGAAGGGGACGGGAGGAATCTATTAAGTCTCCCCAGCTGATCCTCTGGTTCCAGTAAAGCTGGGAAATGATATGATAGATTTTTTTAATAGATAGTAGGGCAACCCACTCTGTAGTAGCAAATTGTAAAGGACAATCAAGTAAAATAAAGGCCCATGTTATTGGTGCAACTGGGAAAAAGACTTTAAGGCCATTCTTACAATTGATGGAATATACAATTGGAAATAAGTAACTTGTGAATTTCTCTATATGCCATAATGTTCCTCACCTTTACTAGGATGTGACATTGTGTGAATTAAATGTAAAATTAGAATCATAAAGTCATAGAATGTCCTGAGTTGGAAGGGACCCACAAGGATCGTTGAGTCCAACTCCTGTCCCTACATATGACAACCCCACAGTTCACACCATGTGTCTGAGGGCATTGTCCAGTCTCTTCTTGAATACTTTCAGGCTTGGAGCTGTGACTACCTCCCTGGGGAGCCTGTTCCAGTTCTCCACCACCCTCTGGGTGAAGAACCTTTTCCTAATGTCTAACCTAAACCTCCCCTGATACATCTTACTGCCATTCCCTCGAGTTCTGTTGTTGATCGCCAGAGAGAAGAGATCAGTCTTCCCTTCCTCCTCCCCTTGTGAGGAAGCTGTAGGCCACAATGAGGTCTCGCCTCAGTCTCCTCTTCTCCAGGCTGAACAAATCAAGTGACTTTAGCTGGTCCTCATAGGGCTTCCCCTCCAAACCCTTCACCAACTTTGTAGCCCTCTTCTGGACACTCCAGTAGCTTTATATTCTTTTTATACTGTGACGCCCAGAACTGCACACAGTACTCCAGGTGAGGCTGCATTAGTGCAGAGCTGAGTGGGACAATCACCTCCCTCAACCAGCTGGCAATACAGTGCTTGATGCACCCCAGGACACGGTTGGCCCTCTTGGCTGCAAGGGCAGACTGTTGGCTCACGTTCAACTTGCCGTCAACCAGAACCCCCAGATCTCTCTCTGCACGGAGCTGCTTTCCAGCATCTCATCCCCCAGTCTGTATGTACAGCCAGGGTTGCCAGGGACACCCAGGTGCAAAATTGGGCACTTGTTCTTGTTGAGCTTCATATGGTTGGTGATTACCCAGTTGTCCAGTTTGTCCAGATCCTTCCGCAGGGCTTCTCGCCCTCAAGAGTGTCGACAGCTCCTCCCAATTTTGTGTCATTGGCAAACTTACTTAGTATTCCTTCAAGTCCTGTGTCCAAGTCATTTATGAAGACATTGAAGAGTACTGGCCCTAAGATGGATCCCTGCAGAAGCCCGCTAGTGACTGGTTGCCGGCCTGACATAACCCTATTTACTAGAACCCTTTGAGCCCAGCCTGTCAGCCAATTTCCCACCCACTGCATCATGTGTTTATTCAGCAGTATGCTGGCCATTTTGTCCAGGAGGATACTGTGAGAGACAGTATCAAAGGCTTTAGTGAAATCCAAAAAGATCACATTGACAGGCTTCCCTTGGTCAACTAGGTGGGTAACCTTGTTGTGGAAAGTAATTAAGTTGGTCAAGCAGGACTTTCCCCTCATGAACCCATGCTGTCTGGGACCAATGACTGTATTGTCATTCAGATGTTTTTCAATAACTCCCAGAATAGTCTTCTCCATGATTTTGCCAGGCACAGAAGTGAGTCTGGCAGGCCTATAGTTGCCAGGGTCATCCCTGTTGCCATTCTTGTAGATTGGGACAACGTTCACCAGCTTCCAGTCACCTGGGACCTATCCGGATTCCCAGGAGCACTGAAAAACCACGGAGAGAGGTCTCAATATATCAACCAGCTCTTTAAGTACTCTTGGATGAATTCCATGAGGCCCCATCGACTTGTAGGGATCTAGCTGGATTAGCAAATCCTGCACAAGTTCCGGATTG
Organism: Patagioenas fasciata; assembly: GCF_037038585.1. Classification (NCBI taxonomy): domain Eukaryota; kingdom Metazoa; phylum Chordata; class Aves; order Columbiformes; family Columbidae; genus Patagioenas; species Patagioenas fasciata. The sequence continues at coordinate 14,807,698 of NC_092559.1, read as the reverse complement.
ACTGGGAGTTTATTGTTCTTACAGCCATGGTTCTCTAGCCCAGGCCTATTGGGCCCCCCCAAGTCCATCATCAGTGTTGAAGACTGAAGCAAAGAAAGCATTAAATGTCTCTGCTTTGTCTGTGTCCCTGTGTGGCAGAATGCAAATCCCCCTCTCTCCCCCCCTCCTCCTTCAGTATGGAGGGAGTAGGCACATCTCCCTCTCTCTGCTACTTGAGGCTAACAGTTTCTTTTGTTTGGCCCAGAGCACCCTGGCCAGGGCCATTAGGAGAAGGGATTGCCGAGGCACCAGTGAGCCGCTGGGCACCTGTGACCAGTGTGGGGGATGTTTGGAGGCTTCAGGGGCACCCCACACATGGTGTGGCGGTGCAGAGAAGCTTCTAGAATGCCTACAGTCAGGTCTGATCAGCCAGTATAAAACGGGACTCTCTCATCGAGACTGGGCCCATTGTCACCGGTCTCTTGGAGTGCGAGCTGAAGATGCTACCGCCGAGAACCCCCCCTCCCCGGGATGGAGACCCCGCTTGCCTTGTCGCCACGTGTGTGAGTAAAACCCCTCGCAGGATTGCGAGTATATAACTTTATTCCATGCACATATGCACGTGTAACTTCCTGTGCTTAATACAAGCACGTATAACTTTATTTCCTCGCACAATCGCAAGTGTATTTATATTCCGTGCACATTTGCACGCGTACTTTAAATTATTTCCTCGCACAATTGTGAGTGTATTATAAATTTATCCTCGCACAATCGCGAGTGTATTTTCCTCCCGTGCTTCCACATAAGCACGTGTAGTATTCCGTGCACATTCGCACGTGTAAGTAAATTAACCCTCGCAGAATTGCGAGTGTATTATAAATTTACCCTCGCGGAATCGCGAGCGTACGCTTTACCTGTATCTCTTTAAGAATAAGACCGCACCGTGTTCAGGCAAGTGTGTACTCCTCTGGGACTCGGGGTGGTTCCGGCATTGTTTTGGGTGAAGCCACGTGCATGCACTCTGTGGACCGCCTGTTGTACTAGTTGCTGCCCCTTAATAATTTTCCTCAACTGATACCCGAACCTCTATTTAAGTCACTTTTGGAGTGCTAAAACCCTGTTTCTCACCGGTTTAATAAAAGTTGTTTTGGACCCTGTTGTCCCTTAAATTAGCCTCGGGGTGCCTCCGTGACACCCTGTTAATAAGGTGACCATACTCACCAAGTAATGGACCAATGTTATTTCCAGTTTGCCTTTTGCCATTAATATATTTGAAAAAGGTCTTTTTATTGTCCTTCACAGTACTGGCCAGCTTCAATTCTAAATGAGCTTTGGCCACATGAATTTCTTCCCTACAGTGTGAGCAGCATCTCTGTAGTACTCCCATGACACATGACCTTGCTTCCACTGACCATATACTTTCTTCTTTTGCCGCAGTTCAAGAAGAAGAGCCCTGCTCAACCAAGCTGGCTTTTTGCCTCCCCTTCTAGATTTTTGGCATTTTGCCTGATCCTGTGCTTTTAGTAGGTGGTATTTAAAAAGCGACCAACACTGACGGACCTCAGCAAATTCAAAAGCTTCTTCCCAGCTGTCGAGGGTTAAGATTGTGGGGTGACAATAAAACCCTTGCAGATGTATTGTTAACCTCCTCTCCCCCCCACTTCCCCTTTTTGCCCCTCCCTCTCCCCCCTTCCCACTAAGGACAGGCGATCGGGAGGGAAAGAAGGACAGAGAGAAGAGAGTTGGAAAAATTAAAGATGTTTTACTAATGCTACTAATAAGAATAGAGAAAATAATACAAAATATACAAAACCAATCTTGAAAGTCTCAGCAACTGCAGAACCAGCACCCAAAGTCCTGGATTAGACTCTGTAGCCGACCTGGAGCTGGATTCAGCCTCTCACTAGGCCTCAGTTTGCAGGGACAACTAGCAAGGTCCTCTCCTAATGTCGGCTATAAGCAGAAGGGAAAAGGAAAAAAGGGAAAAGGGACGAGATCCTCGTGATCTCCCACTTTTATATGAAGTATTCACGTGAATGGAATGTTATACTCAGTTGGTCAGTTTCTTGGTCACCGGTTTCTCATTGTCCCTCTCGCGAGATGTCCATCCGTACTTATCAATAAGTTTGCATTCCATTGCCATGTTTACCAAAACATGTATCTGGTTCTCCAGGAAAATGCAGCTAATATGAAGGCTTTAGCTGACAGGCAAATTCACTAAAAGAGAAACTTGTTTTTTAACAAAACCAGGAGACCAGGGGACCTTAATAAGTAGTTTTCTGAGCAACCAGAATTCTCCTCATATCTAAAGTTTAGTCTTGGTGTCAGTTTTCCTCCTGTTGCCAAGGCAGCCACCAATTGCCACTTCTCCCACAAGACCCTCTCTGTTATCAAGTAGCAAATCTAGGAAGGCATCTTTCCTGGTCTATTCCCTTAGTACCTGCACCAACAAGTTATCAACCAGATGCTTTAGGAATCTTCTGGACCTGTTGGTGCCAGCTGTATGATATTCCCAGTTGACATCTGGTAAGTTGAAGTCCCCCATAAGGACAAGGGAAGATGTCTTGGGGGCTTCACTTAGTTCCTTAAAGAATAACTCATCAGTGTTGTCATCCCAGCTGGGAGGCCTATAGTAGGCTCCCACAACAACATCTGCTTTATTTGTCTGTCCCTTAATCCTTACCCAGAGGCTCTCAACTTTACCACTGACAACTGCTAGCTCTATGCATTCCAGCCCCTCCGCTACACACAATGCCACCCCCCCGCCTCTCCTACCCTGCCTATCCCTTCTGAATAACCTGTAACCATCCATCATGGCACACCAGTCACAGGACTCATCCCACCAGGTTTCACTGATGCCAATTATATCATATCCCTGGGACCAGGCCAAGGCTTCTAGTTCATCTTACTTTTTCCTCATGCTGCAAGCATTATTGTAGAAGCATTTCAAGTGTGGTTGATTGTGCCCTTCACCTCGTGGCGCAGTCTGAGGAATCTCACTGTCACGCACCTCCTCGAGCTTTGGTGTGCCGTCCCATTCCTCATCACTGACTGGCCTGGTACTGCCCACTTCCCCCTTCCAATCTGGTTTAAAGCCCTATCGATCATCCTTGCTAGCCCCTGAACCTACATCTTTTTCCCCTTCTGCGAGAGGTGCATCCCATCAGATGTCAAAAGACCTGACGAAGAAGAGACCATCCCATGATTGAAGAACCCAAAGTTCCACCGATGACACCAGTCACGGAACCATGTGTTGATTAGTTGGGCCTGCCTGTTCTATTTTGTATTCCTGACTGCTACTGAAAGAATGGAAGAAAAAAACACCTGAGCCATCGACCAACTGCCCTAAAACTCTGAAATCCCTTTTGATCGCCTTAAGATTTCTTTTTCCTACCTCTTCTCTGCCAAAATTAAGGACCAATAGTAACATCTCTTATCCTGGCCCCAGGGAGGCAGCAGACTTCCCTGTGGGTTGGGTCAGATAGGCATATTGGGCCCTCTGTTCTCTTCAGAAGGGAGTCCCCTATGACAACTACCCTTCTTTTTGTCTTCACATGTGTGGTTTTTATGGGTTTCTGCTGGGGACATGCTATGCATCCCACTGACTGTGGAGGAAAAAGTGCATGCCCCTGGAAATCAGCAGCAACCCTGCAAACCACCCTGTTGAAAACTATTTTAGCTCTGTTAGAAGGACCAGCACCCATTGCCCCCTCCTGCAGAACAGAATCCCTGGAGGTGATTCCTGAGCCTGTACACTTCCGACCTATCGTAAAGGGAGCTGAGGGGGTGCTGAAATCTTTAGCTTTGGCCATTAAGACAAACTTAAACAGTACTACTTTCCAAGAGTATGCTAGCAGATTTACCACTATACTCCCCATAGGATAAAAACCAGGGGAGAACCTCAACTAAAGTAAATGTAATAGAAAAGAGACAGCCTGTCTCCATGCAAAAGACAAAAACAAAAGGGGGAAATTGGGAAATGCTCTCAGTTACTGCTGAGTGTAAGAGATTATGGAAAATGTGCTTAGATAAGGGGCTTGCTCTGAGTCAGTTAAATGGGCTGCCAACTCCTGTTCTAGGGAAACTGGCTGGGTTTTCCTCATTAACTTCTCTTGATAGCTATGGGGTCTGTGTCAGGAGATGGGGGTGACGCTGTAAGATTTTAAGAGATAATGAGCCAGAAGAAGCAAGGGAAGTGAGCTCAGGCTATACCCAAATCTATCAGCAGTAAATCTAGACCATGCATATGCAGGAAACTAGGGTGGAGCTCGATTCAGTGGAGGTAATGGCAGCTGCTACTCCCCCTGCTAAGGATCCCAGTCCCTAGATGATGGTTGCAGTTAATAACTGCTACCTAACAACATTCCTCATTGACACAGGAGCCCAAATATTGATGGTAGATAAGGACACTTACAAAGGATAGCCTCCGTTTAGCTAGCAGTTAGTTTCTATTGTAGACGTCAACGGGGAAAATCACTACTCACCCACTGGTCAGGGATAAACTAATACTGTCTAATGGACAGACAGTCTGCCCAACCTTGCTTTTAGGTTCCCATAATATATTGGTGTGCTGGTTTGACTGAAATCAAGTTAATTTTCTTCATGCAGTTAGAAATTTTTCTTTTTCTTAGCTAGCATGGTCATGCTCTATGCAATTCCTCACAAACTCTGTTTGTGCCAAGCAGTCAGTCCCAGGAAGAGAGCACCCTGGTCCCAAACAGCTGATCCCAGGGAGAGAGAGAAAAGACCAAAGAGGCAGAAAGGTCTAGAGGCTGACTGTAAAAAAAGCAGAATGGCAAAAGGACAAACTAAAGGAACTCCTGAATGGAACTCAACCAAAATGGAACAGAACTGGAAGAGGTCTCCCCAGCTGGAAAACCTGACTCTCATTAAATACATACCATGACGCTAATGGCATGGAATATTCTCATTGATCAGCCTGGATGTCAGTCAAAGTCTGTCCCATCTATGCCTCCCTTCTTAGCTGCCTCATACCTGCAGACAGAAATCCCAGAAAGACCTTGGTCTCTCAGAAAACGGCTAACAGTAAGTTCTTAAATTCTCTTTGTTCCAACTCAAAACCACTGGAAAGTTACTTGAAGAAAAACATTAATTCTGTCCCAAAGTGTTCGTTATCTTATTATTCTCAAACTAAATCCAAACAACAACCTGTAGACACAGGCCTGGCTGCACCCTGCCCCAATGACACTCTTGCCTTCTCCCCAGGGCTCAAGGATTACCAGTTCCCACAGGATGAGTCTGTGGTGCCCTCAAACCCCTTCCTGGAGGAGGAGGAGGACTTGAAGAAAGATTCTCACCTGGCAGACCAGGTGACAACTGCTCATGGTGGTCACCTCCCAACGCAGCCTTTGTAGGTCATTTCCCCTGCTTGAACCTTCTGTCCTAACCTGGGCACGAAGCACAGCTCAGTGCTCACTGCAAAAATCTCTTTCTGGCAAAGCAAAGTTCTGACTGGGGCTGTGGAACAGCTCCATCAGGGCCTGCTTGGATCGAAGTTTCCCATAGACTCTCCCTGCCAGTCTCAGGCTCTTCCTAATTCAGCCAGAGAGACCTTCTCCCCAGTATATCCAGCATGTGATTGGCTCTTGCTCATTGCATGTGTTTCCCAAAGGGAATGCTGCCTCCAGAACCTGTCCTTCACACACAAGAAACAGGTGTGGGGTCATTTCTGCTGGGATCTTTTATTAACCCAAAGTGCTGTATGGAGCAGAGCCTCATCCTGCTGCAACCCTTTACCCCCCCTTCTTGCTCCTCAGACCTGTATAACATCAGTAACACTTGTGGGAAGGTGGGGTTCTGCATCTTTAAAACTGTGTATAAGATCAAAGAGGATATTATTGGGACCTTTTAACTTCTCAGAAGGAGACATCCCATGTCTGCAGGTCAGTGCTGGTTTTGGAGTCATTGTGGAGAGAGGCAGGGGTTTTGGGTGGGGGAGTGAGAGAAGGAATTGAGGTGGCACTGGGCTGCTGTAGGGTTTCTAGTGGGACCCAGCTGAGGTCTGTTGAGTATTGATAAGGATCATGGCTGAAAACATTGTGACAAAACTAGTTCAGCCAGAAGACACATTCAGAGCACCGGGAACTGCGATCTACACATCAACAATGAGCTAACGAGCCACAGATCAGGCTGGCTGACTGACCAGAGATGGAGGATGTACTGGAGGGCACATAGCCCCATCTCCTGATATGCTCGGCTCGGCAAACAAAGGGGAAAAGTTGAGACCCTTTTAACGTGGCCCAGGACTTGTCCAGACTTGTCCCTCTTTCGCAATCACCACTTTTCCCCCCACCCAGACTTTCCTCTACTCTGGGAGCTATAAAAAGCTCACCTAAAACAGCACAGTTGAGGGAATACCAGTCTCATCTAAGGGCCTGTCAGTCTCATCGAGGGAAGACCAGCCTACCAGTCTCACCAAAGGAAATACTAGCTCGGCCTCATCGGGAGAATACCAGCACCCTGAGGACCCTCACTCTGAACCAGATATTGGAGGATGCTGCGCTCCTGACCCCAGCATCCTTGCCATGGAACACCGAAGCTACACATCATTGTACAAGTCCTGTCATCCACACTGTGGGGCCGTAAGAGACTGGATCCCTCACTCTTTTCTTTCTTCCTTTCTCTCTGCTCTTTCCTTCTCTCCTCCTTTTTTCTATACCCCCATTTCTTTGTCTCTCCTTCCATATATATATATATTACTCTCTTTCTCTCTCCCTTATACCTTAGTTTTCCTTCCTTCTCTACCACTCTCTTTCCCTTTTGAACATATAAGGATAACACCATCTTTAAGCTCTGCTCTTGATTTCTGGTTAAATTTCATATTATAGCTACTGATGGTTGCCAATACACCGCTCATAGTAGGATTTTTGCTGTTAATGTGTTGATAAGTTCTGTTATACTTTTGCCAAGTCACCATTCGCTGTAACCAATATTCCAACAAGTACTTTTAGTAAAACTCACAATTGAATTGGACCCCAGAGGTCATTCACTTCACATAACTGCGCAGAATTAACCCAGAGTTAACTCACACCTGGTCTCATCTCTTGAGTCAGGGCGTGTGTCACATCTAGAGTTAACTCATCCCTCATCCCATCTGTTGGGACAGGTCAAGGTCCCCTTGGGGGATGAGGTGGGGAATAACCTCAGTTCTGAGCTCATTTGGGAAATGGAGGCCCCAAGGCTTTGGCCAGGGCTGTGTGAGTGTGTGAGAGTGAGCATCCTGCTGATTGCCCTGCAGTTCTCCATTAGCCTGCAGACAGAGGAGAGCATCCAGGAGGAGTTCCAGCACCAGCAGGGTCAACCCATCTCCTTCAGCATGCCCGCCCGCCATCAGGAGGTCTGCCTGCACATGTCCCAGAGCAGCTTCAGCTTGCCCATTCTGCTCAGCTCTACCCATGGATTCACCAACAGGGAAGGGACCTGACCCTGCTGGTTTCTGTAGGAGGATGGCAATTTCCCCAGTCCTGCCTTCACTGCCCTGCAGGGCTGGGTTGTGTGGGAGGGAGCTGGCCTGTGTGAGTAGGCTTATTTTCTTGTCCCTTTACCAGGACAGCCAGCACAAGACAGCTTCTGTCCCTGTCCCTTGTGGTGTTGGCTGCTGACCCTCCTTTAGCCCACAGTGTCCCTGAAGTGGCAGCTGTACTTTGAGTTTGTGACCTCTGGGAGCCAGTTGGAGGCCATCCTCTGGACTGGGGGGAACAAGTTAAAGTGGACACTTTCAGCTGGGACTTACCCATCATAGTCCTTCCCACCAATCCCATCCTGGCTTCCTATGTATCTCAGTTCTGCACCAACTCCATCGCCATCTGAAGTGAGGAGAGCTGGTAAGGGCCTGTGGTGCTTCAAGCATCTAGTGGGAATGTCAGGCAGGACTGTCGTTGGCATGCTGTGGGGTGTTCACCTCAGCGTCCCCCTGGGTTCATCTGCAATGCCCAGGTGGGCACCAGGTGAGTCTGTCCTGCCTCGTGGGAAAGATGTCTCATGTGCACAGCCCAGTACTCCTGTTACCCTTGCCCAGAGGAGGCTCCTGGCAGGCCAGCCTTGCATTGCTGGCACATGCTGGTGTTATGGATGCAGCCACATGCTGCGGCAGCACGATAGTGATGATCCAAAACTGAGGAGCACTGAGTTCCCCGGGCTGTTCTCTGTCTGTGCTCCTGGGTATGAAGGCATCCTGCTGGTCTTGGGATCCTTGGGGAGCTGGAGTGAATGCATGCTGTGCATTCAGGAGCTAGAATGGAGATCTCCCCACTCAACAGTTAGCTCCCCATTTCTACCAAACCTTTCAAAGAGTTTTCCCCTTTGCATGGAAATCTAATAAACATCTGAATGTGCAAAACTCAGCCTTACAAAGATCTGTATTCCTACACCGTTCCTGGTGCTGGACGCAGCCTGCCCTGCACGACAGTCGCAGGCTGGAGACCTCCTATTTGTTTAAAAACTTTATTGCAAGAACAGAAACATCTACACAAAGCTCTGCACAACACAGTCCTGGAACCGGCTGGGGCAGGCTGCAGCGATTGAGAATGACACACGCAGACACACACACGCACACAGAGTTCTTGTTAGCAGCGAGAGCAGAGCAGAGTTGAGTAGAGCTCCCTTTAATTAATTCTTTCTCAATTTATATTTTACAGCTACAGATCTGGACCAAGAGGTCAAACAGGATGTTTTTTTCAAAAAATGTTATTCCAGACACACCACACTCGTCTTGTGACTGTTTTCAGTCACATTCTTTCACACACATTCCTTGGGCAGTTTTCCAGCTCGGCCTCTCACTCTCATGCATTCTTTGAGTGGTCTTCCAGCCCGGCCTCTCACTCTCATAAGCACACAGTCATCCTGTATAACCTGTCCAAGACCGCTTTGTATTTTGACTGATTGCTGTGATTTAATCATGTTAGTATTAGTCTTCCTTGATCATCCAGATGTCTGGAGTTGTTAATCATGTTAGTATTGATCTTTTATCATCCAGGTGGCTGGAGCTGTATGTTCTGCCGCTCCCACACAGGCTGCCAGCATGGCTGGCTCCACTCTGGTGCATGCAGATTGCTTCAGCTCCCTGAACCCTAGCAGGGCACCTGGCTCCCCACCCCACTCTCCTGCAGCTGAGATAGGGCAGCTGGCATGGATGAGGCTGAGCTCCTCCTGGGGACACATTCTAGTGGTTCCCCCTGCTCGCCTGGCACTCTGCTGCCTGCCCCGGGCTGGCTCCATTGCAGTGCTGCCCAGGGCTATTTTGCAGTGCCAGGGACCCCCTTCAGCCCCAGGATCACGGCTGGCATTGTGAAAGCAAACACCATAAATCCAAGGAAGTGCTGTGATTGCTGTTTTAGGCACTGGGCAGCTTGGCTCCAGCTCCTCACAAGTGCTTTATTTTCATGGAATCATAGAATCATTTTGGTTGGAAGACAACCTCAAGATCATCGAGTCCAACTGTTAACCTAACACTGTCACTCAACCATGTCCCTAAGAACCTCATCTACACATCTTTTAAACACCTCCAGGGATGATGATTCAACCACGTCCCTGGGCAGCCTGTTTGAATGTCTGACAACCCTTTCCGTAAAGAAATTTTTTCTCATATCCAATCTGAACCTCCCCTGGCACAACTTGAGGCCATTTCCTCTCATCCTGTCGTTTGCTACTTAGGGGAAGAGACCAACACACTCCATGCTACAACCTCCTTTCAGGTAGTTGTAGAGAGTGATAAGATCTCCCCTCGGCCTTCTTTTCTCCAGGCTAAACAACCTCAGTTCCCTCAGCTGCTCCTCATAAGACTTGTGCTCCAGACTTCTCTCTAAACAGAAAAAAAAACCCCAACCCCAACATATAGCTAGGCTGACTTCCCTGGTGCTGCCTCAGGCCCCAGGGAGGCTATGGGATGTGGGCACGTATCCTTGCCCAGCACCTTGAAGATACTTCAGCCCCAGAGCCCCCAGGACACTGGGTCAGAGTGCGGGCAGTGTACAGGTAGCATGCAAGCAGCATGCAGGCAGATGACAGCTCTGAGCCATGTCCGCTCACCTGTACTCACCACTCACCAGAACAACTGGACCCTGGGGAGAGCTGAGCAGGGAACTCAGAGAGAGCTGTGCAACCAGGAGCCAGGAAGGGGGACAGGATGGGACAAAGTGCTACTCAGGGAGTGACACCATCCTGCTTCCCACAGCTGGTAAGTCAGATGGGATAGCTTCTGGAGGCTGGAAGTACAGGTGGGATCAGAGCCAACCCCACCTTGACTAAGCAATGAGGTTGTTGGTCTAAAGAGGGGACAACGAAGAGGGGACATGATCAAAACCCTGATGTCACCTTATTCTGCAGGCTGGCTGCCCACTGGATAAAGTTTAGTGCCACCAGAGGAGCATGGGCTGGGAGGAGTGCTGGCATGCCTTGTGTCTCCCACGAGTGTCCCTGAACTTGGCACCCACACCCCAATCCTCCTCACAGGGGAGAGCCATTTCCACCCCATGGATTGGACACAACGTTTTTTGCAGGGGCTCTACAAGCCTGGGTTGGATGGTGTCTGTGGGTCCCCAGCTGTTGGACATGCTCTTTCCACCCCACGCTGAGTGCCTTCTTCCCACTGCTGGTGGCAGGCAGGGCTCCACAGCCTGGGCAACCCCATGCCATGGCTCCCTTGCCCTTTTGCCCTCCCTTGCCCTCCTTTGCACAGTCTCATCCTCCCATGCTTGCCCCCATGCTCTATCCCTCTCCATCATCCTTTGGCACTCTCCTGGGCCATTTATCCCAGCTGTGGCTGCTCCGTGTCAGGCCATGTTTTTGTGCCAGTGGGTTAACCATGCATCTCCGCTGCCCTCAGTGCTGGCAGAGTGCTTCTACACACCCTGGTACCCCAACACCCCAGGTACCCCAGCATCCTAAGTGTACTGCTGCCTGTGGCTCTGCCCAGGCTCCCCTCAAGGTAAATGTGATGAGAGGGCATGGGTTGTTTAGAAAAACAGGCCTTGGCACTTGTTGGCCATCTGTCCTGATTTTGTTAAAAACAAGACCAGTTCTCTTTTAGTGAATTTTCCTTTCAGCTAAGTTCTTCTAAGTAACTGCACTTTCCTGAAGTTAGCTGCACATTTTTTCTCAGACACTGTGCTCGGAGCTGATAAGATGACCAATGGAATGGTGAAGAAGCTCATGTTTAGATTTATTGCTATGACAGCCAAGAAGACTGATAAGATGCCACACATCCCATAATTGAGAGAGGCGTGTTTACAGGAGAGGTGGACAGGACAGGTGACTAAAACTGACCGAGTATTCCTTCCCATATACATCATACATCCTATATAAGAGGGAGATCATGAGGATCTCGGTCTCTTTGACCATGGACAGCATCTAAAGAGGACCCTGCCTGTCTGCCTGCGACCTTAGGCCCGAGACCCTGCATCCCTGAATCCAGTTCCGGTTTGCTGTGAAGTCCCATCCATGACTTCTGGGTGCCTGCCCTGCAACTGCTGAAGCCATGCCAGCTCCGCCCACTGCTCTACCCCGGGACATTCAAGTTTGGTTTTGTATATTTTATATCAAAAAAATCACCCTGACTTCCAGGAGGAGAGCCACGTGCAGAGCTTGAAGGACTTGCTTAGATGGCAGGAGACCCAGATGCAAGAAGTTTTAAAAAGCTATGAAAAGATTAGATGGCAGTGCTGGTAAAACTTCACAGTTAACAGCATATAAAAAGGTGTCAGATGCAATTAAGGATGGGTTGGAGGCAATTGGCAGGGAATATGAAAAATGGGGAAAACAGGAACAGGAGGGGGTGGAACTGGACCTCACTCTCAAGGAGCTCCAAATAAAAATGGAGCGAATACAAACATGGGCAAAGAAATGTGTAGAAGATGGGATGTGGTCAATAAGGGAAGCAGATGAATATTTGAGAGCGTGATATGGAAAAGGGCTAGAGACTGGGTCAGCAGATCGGTTCGCGAATATGCTTCGACTCACTGATCCACAGGGAAACACAAGGGAATTGTATAGCAGTGACAGTAATGATAATTTGGGTGCTACCCCTGTGCATCAGGGTAGAGATATTCCTCGACATCACTCTCATAATGCAGGGCAACAGTGGCAAGGGGTAATCAGGGATGCAACCATTGAAGGGATTATGTTACCTGGCAGTATTACAGCAATGCCAGTGCACATAGATAACAGAGGACAAAGGCAGTGGTCACCCTTCGATCGGAAAATGGTTAAGCAATTGCAAAGTGCAGTTATGCAATATGGTATGGATAATAAGCATGTGATGCAGCTAATCAATTCATTTTTCAAGGGGCAAGTACTAACTCAAACAGATATTAGGGCATTGATGGAGTTATTGCTTCCTCCAGCGGGGTATCTGCTGTTCTTGGACAAGTGGCAGGGGAAGGTGGAATTGGCAGCATTAGAAAATGTTCATTTACCAGCTGATGATCCATTACGATTAGCTAGCATGGACCAATTATTGGGTCGTGGACAATATGCGGATGGTGCTACTCAGGCAGCACTTCATCCAAGGATTTTGCAGCAAACGCAAGGGCTTGCCCTGGCGGCAGTGAAAGAATTACCAAATATAGGTAACCCTGTGCCACCCTATTCTACAATAAAGCAGGATCCTGGGTGTGGCAGGATGCAAACCCCCCTCTCTCCCCCTCCCTCCTTCATCATGGAAGGAGTAGACACATCTCCCTCTCTCTCTGCTACAGCTTCTTTTGTTTGGTCCCAGAGCACCCTGGCCAGGGCCGTTAGGAGAAGGGAGTGCCGAGGCACCAGGGAGCTGCTGGGCGCCCGCGGCCAGTGTGGGAGATGTTTGGAGGATTCAGGGGCACCCCCACAGCCAGGGTGGGGGTGCAGAGAAGCTTCTGGAATGCCTACAGTCAGATCTGATCAGCCAATAAAAAAAACAGGACTCTCGTTGAGACTCCGCCCATTGTCGTGAGTCTCTTGGAGCATGAGCGAGATGCTGCCACCGAGAGCCCACCCTCCCCGGGATGGAGACTCCGTTTGCCTTGCCGCCACGGGTGTGAGTAAAACTTCTCCTTGCGGGATTGCAAGTGTATTTATACTTTCCGTGCACATATGCACGTGTAACTTTCCGTGCTCAATATGAGCACGTGTAAAATTAATCCTCGCACAATCGCGAGTGTATTTTCCTCCCGTGCTTCCACATAAGCACATGTAACTTTCTGTGCACATTTGCATGCATACTTTCCATGTTTAATACAAGCATGTGTACTTTCTGTGCACATTTGCACGTGTAACTTTCCGTGCTCAATACAAGCACGTGTATAAATTATTTCCTCGCACAATCGCGAGTGTATTTTCCTCCCGTGCTTCCACATAAGCACATGTAATATTCCATGCACATTTGCACGAGTATTAACCCTCGCAGGATTGCGAGCATATTATAAATTTACCCTCTCAGAATCGCGAGTGTAGACTTTCCGTACTCACTATGAGTACGTGTATCTCTTTAAAATAATCCCACACCGTGTACAGGCAAGTGTGTACTTCTCCCGGACTCAGAGACGGCTCCGGCATTGTTTTGGGTGAAGCCATGTGCATGCACTCTATGGACCGCCTGTTGTATTAGTTGCTGCCCCTTAATAATTTTCCTCAACTGATATCCGCATCTATATTTAAGTCACTTTTGGAGTGCTAAAACCCTGTTTCTGACCGGTTTAATAAAAGTTGTTTTGGACCCTGTTGTCCCTTAAACTAACCTCGGGGTGCCTCCGTGACACTGGGGAACCCTATATGAAGTTTGTGGACCATTTAAAAGAAGCTATAGATGCTTCTCCTAACCTGACTCCAGAGGCAAAAGCTGCTATGGGGAAAGATTTGGCCATGATGAATGCAAACACCCAATGCCAACAGATATTAGCCGGCTTGGGGAAAACTGCTTCTCTGGCAGAGATGGTGGAAACTTGTACACGGGTACCGATTTTGCAACAGGAGGTAGAAAAGGCAAAAATACATGCTCAGGCTCATGCTGCAGCCTTGGCTGCAGCACTTAAGCCTGCAATGAAAGGCCGAAGCCCTTCTTCTCACGGCCTAGCATGTTTTACTTGCGGACAGACAGGACATATTAAAAGAAATTGCCCTCAGTACGCTCGGAGAGGGGGACCTAGTAATGGCACTAGCCAGTCGCCAGCTGCCCTCGATTATTCGTGCTTCAATGGCATGTGCAGTCGGTGTGATAAGTATGGACACCTAGCAGTGCAGTGTCGATCAAAATTTTAAAAAGATGGGACACCGCTGTCAGGAAACGGGAGGGCCAGCGCCAGGGGCTGGGGTGCGATGACACCACAATACCAGCCGAGAGGGGGAACAGCCATGGTTGCTTGTCCGAGCTCAGGGCAGCAACCTCAGGAAGCGCAGGTGTTGATCTGGCCGTGGGAACAGACGTCACAATAACAGACCAGTCTGTACATGTAGTTCCATCTACAGTAATGGGGCCCCTAGGGTATGGATTGAGTGCGCTTTTAATAGGCCACTCTTCTGCTTCAAGACAGGGATTGTTTGTTTTGCCTGAATTAATAGGCTCTGATTATGCTGGACCATTAGGCATTATGTTGCAAGTCTTAATGCCCACTGTGACTATTAAACAGGGGACCCGTATAGCGCAATTGGTACCCTTCAGAGTATGTGTCCCAAAGGCTTTAGATGCGGAAAGAGATCAGAAAGGTTTTGGCTCTACCGGAGCCCCTGTGGTTGCTTTCACAGAAAAACTGACTTTGGACAAACCATCTAGGGTAGTTTCCATATATGGGCCTGGAAGTGAGATTAAAAGAAAAAGAATGCTTTTAGATTCAGGCGCAGATGTGACAATTATCCCTCGCACTGATTGGCCTCCGTGTTGGCCTTTAGAAGCAGTAAATACCATGGTAGTGGGAATAGGGGGGGCCACTCCTACCCACATCAGCACACATATGGTTAAGATAAGAGGTCGAGGGCTTAGAGGCATGGGTATGGCCTTATGTTCTAAACACGACAATTGCATTATTAGGAAGAGATGTGATGTCTCAGTGGGGAATAGTCATGCAGTCACCTTTTTGATAATGGCCATTGCGGCGAGCGACACCCGGCCGAGTATGAAGCTGAGTTGGGAAACAAATGATCCTGTCTGGGTGGATCAATGGCCATTACCAAAAGAAAAGCTCGCACATTTAGAGGAGTTGGTTGAAGAGCAACTCCGTCTCGGACATTTGGTCCCTTCCACCAGCCCGTGGAATACACCTGTTTTTACTATCCAGAAGAAATCAGGGAAGTGGCATTTGTTACAGGACCTCAGGGCAATTAATGCAGTAATGAAAGATATGGGGGCACAGCAACCAGGTCTTCCTACCCCAACCATGCTTCCAAAAGATTGGGATATAACTGTCATTGATTTGAAGGATTGTTTTTTCACAATCCCGTTACACCCAGAGGATTGTGAAAAGTTTGCCTTTACTGTTCCAGTGCTTAATCACCAAGCTCCCACGAAAAGATATCATTGGGTAGTGTTACCTCAGGGAATGAAAAATTCTCCTACTATTTGCCAATGGTATGTAGATTTGGCTTTAAAGTCATTTAGGCAACAACGCCCTCAGATGATCATCTATCATTATATGGATGATATCCTTTTGTGCAATGAAAAGGAAATTAGTCAGGATACAATAATTCAGTTGATGAAGCAATTAGGTCAGTGGGGTCTGGTTGTGGCACCAGAAAAGGTACAGCGAACCGCACCATGGAAATATTTAGGATATGAACTAACTCAGGCCATGATTAGACCTCAGAAGCTTGCTATGAAAGCAAAGGTAGCAACCCTTCACGATGCAATGAAGTTGGTAGGGGACTTGCAATGGATAAGAAATGTTGTTGGAATTACAGATTTGCAACCGTCGTTTAGTCTCCTTCGTGGGGGACGAGACCCCCAAGAACCACGGTGCCTTACACCAGAAGCACAAAAAGCGCTTGAGCAAATTGCAAGAAAAATTTCACAGAATACTGCTCAGCAGATAAGATCAGAATTGCCTGTTACTTTTTATGTCTATAATACCAATAAGGAGGTGGCAGGACTTTTGGCCCAGTGGAGTACGGAAGAAAAAGATCCGTTGTTACTATTAGAATGGATATTTCTAAACAGTCTGTGGCAGATGCACACCCCCCTCCCCCTCCCTTCCTTCCTTCGATATGGAAGGTGCAGACACATCTTCCCCCCCCTCTCCTGCAATGGGGTTAACAGCTTCTTTTGTTTTAACCCCGGAACCCATTGATCAGGGTCATTAAGAGAGAGAAGGGATGGGGGCATAGAGGTGTCAAGGAGCAACTGGGTGCCCACAGCCAGAGTGGGGGTGCTTAGAAGCTTCAGGGAACCCCACAGCCAGAGTAGGGGTGCAGAGAAGTTTCTGGAATGCCTACAGTCAGATCTGACAAGGCTGTTTAAACAGGACTCCCAACGAGGCCAGCCGCCGGTTGTGCGGACCTCTTGGAGCGCAGGCCAAAGTCTGCAGCCAAGAGCCCTCCCCCTTAGGCAGGATGGCTGCCTAAGGTAATTTCCTGGGACCGGGATTCACCCCACCGAACCACGTGGGTGAGTGATAAAATTTTCTTTAATAATTCCTCACAGGATCACAGGTGCTTATTCCGTGCTTAAATATAAGCACGTGTATTTTCTTTAATAATTCCTTGCAGATTCAGGCAAGTGTATACTTTTCCTGGAGTCAGGGACGGCTCTGGCATTGTTTTTGGTGAGCCATGTGTATGCACACTGTGGATCTCCATTGTTAATATTTGCTGCACCTTTAATAATTACCTCGACTGATATTCGAACCTGTATTTATGTCACTATTGGAGAGCTAAAACCCCGTCTTCCACCAGCTAATCTGCTGCACTTTCTTTACTGAATAAAAGTTGTTTTGGACCCTGTTGTCCATCTAAACTATCTTTGGGGTGTCTCCATGACACAGTCAAAAACAAAAAACCATCATTCAAAGGTGGGAAGCCATTGCCCAAGTGGTAGTGAAAGGACTAAGCTGATATCTGACTTTGTCTGGGTCGTATGTTGCTAAAATTGTGATCCCCATTTCTCGCAATCTGTTTCAACAGATCCTTCTCAAACATGACAATCTTGCCTTAGCTCTTACCTGGATTCCGGTGCAGGTGGACAGTCATTATCCACCGTATCCCATATTTAAAACCAACCTCCCCTTGGAGCCTATGTCAATTGTTACTGAGCGTCCATTAGATGCCATAACCATTTCACGGATGTGAGTAGTCGCTCACGCAAAGGAGGTTTTGTATGGTTTGAGAACGGTCAGTGGCATTCACAGATTGTTGTGGCTGAAGGATCAGTTCAAATTTTAGAATTGCAAGCGGTGATAGCAGCATTACAAAAATGGCATAACTACCCAGTTAATCTGGTAGCAGATTCTCTTTATCTTGTGGGAGTTGTACAAAGAATACATAGAGCACTTTTGCAGCAAGTTTCCAACTCCTTGTATTTGAGGCATTATTAGATTTGTGGAACGTGTTAGATTATAGGACAGCGCCAGTATTTATAATGCATATAAATAGACATTCTAACCTACCAGGTGGGCTAGTAGAGGGAAACAGCATTATAGACAAACTCGTGGCAGTGAGAGATGTATCTCCTTTTGAACAAGCCAGACAAGCTCATGAGTTTTTCCATCAATCCTCAGCATCACTCCAAAAACAGTTTACCCTTACCAAGGAACAAGCTTGATCCATTATTGCAGCTTGTTCTGATTGTGCTCGCATAGTGCCTCTGCAACAAAAGGGAGTGAATCCTCGGGGCTTGCAGCCAGGCCAGTTATGGTAAACTGATATTACTGAATTTGCACTGTTTGGCCGACAAAAGTACATTCATTTGTCCATAGATACCTGTTCAGGACTGTTATGGGCTACAGCTTTGACCTCAGCAAATGCAAAAGCGGTAAAGTATCATTTATCACAAGTTTTTTGCCGTCATGGGAGTTCCTACACAGATCAAAACAGATAATGGCCCCACATATCGTTCTGATACACTTGCAACCTTCCTCGTCCAGTGGAAGGTACAACACCTGTTTGGAGTCCCTTATAATTCTACTGGCCAGGCAATTATTGAGCGTGCACACCACGCCTTGAAAAATCTTTTGTCTGTTTTGAAAAAACAAGGGGGAATTGGTGTGAGTCCAGAAGAGGTTTTGATGAAGACATTGTATGTGCTGAACTGGCTTAATCCTAAAAGTGAGATTGAAATGGAACCTGTTGTTATGCACCATATCAAAAATGTCAAAGATTTTTCTGAAAATGGACCTAAGGTTAGTGTGTTTAATGTGACAACACAACAATGGGAAGGTCCTATGTCATTAATAACCTGGGGAAGGGGATATGCTTGTGTTTCTACAGGTAACCATAAAATTTCGTGGATCCCAGCAAAGTGGGTAAGACCTTGGTTAGCTAACAAAGAAACCACTTGCAATGATGATGACTCTTAACCTCAGAGGTGTTATCGCTTTTAGCAATGGATGTAGCCAGTGTTGAGCATACCACTTCGCAAAACAGAGCAGCGTTTAATTTTTTGTTATTGGCCATGGTCACAGTTATGAAGACTTTGATGGTATGTGTTGTTTGAATTTAAAAAACATTCAGAATCTATGCATAAAAAGATTAAAGATTTGCAGAACATGAAAATAACAGAAGATGTTGGGTTTTTTGGGTTGGATGCTTTGTTTGGTTAAAAGGAATATTGAAAACAGGTCTTTTCTTGTTAATTGTAATTGTATTAGCTTTAATGTTCTTACCCTGTATTTCGCACTGTCTTCAAAGAATGATACAGCGTATTGTTAACATTGTATTAAATTAAAGGGGGGGAGATGTAGTGGCAGAGCCCCCCCACCGGGGGGATGGGGTTGTCGCTGGCCTGGCTGAGAGGTGAAGCCAGAGACAAAAGAAACAAAAGGAACCCTATAAGAAGGTAACAACCAATGAACAATCACTGACACGCGCGTGCAGAGCGTGTGGACAGTGCATGCAGCCTATCACGTTATTGTATAGCACGTGCTGTAACCAATCACATTGTTGCAAGGTATGTGAACGGGGCAGCTCTGGTATAAAGCTAGCCCAGTCGGACAATAAAGTTGAACTCTGTGAACATCATATTGATGTGTCAGGTTCCATCTCTTGCATGGAAAAGCAACAATGAGCCTCAAAAACTCAAGTACCAGCACATCCAAACCCAGCTCATCCTGTGAACCCTGCATGATGGGGTGGTGGAGACCCTCCCCCAGGGTGTAGAGGGCGGGACAGGGGCACAGGAAATGCCAAAGGGTCCATCCCTGGTGGGAACAGCCACAGGCAGTGCCATCTCTGCAGGGTGCGTGCATGTCCCCAGTGGCGGGTTATAGGGCCGTGGGTGCATATGCAGTCCCATTGTGGAGGTCCCAGGGCTGAGGTGCCCCCATGCATGTGGCTGTGGGTGTACTAAGGTACACCCTGACCGATGAACCTGGTGACCAGGCCAACCAGAGCAGCAACAAATATTCCTTAGCTGTATCCCAAGATGAGAACCAGAAGGCCAACCACCTCAAGGGTATTTATGGCTATGGATGATCCTTCTGCACCTCTCATGGGAAACCTGCATGCTCGACTACTCCTCCGAAGTGTCTATATACCAACACATGTAGCATGGGGAATAAACAGGAAGAATTAGTTATCTATATGCGGTCACAGGGCCATGATCTTTATGCAGTTACAGAGACATGGTGGTGGGATAGCTCACATGACTGGAATGTTGTCATGGAAGGCTATGTACTTTTTCAGAAAAACGGGCCAGCAAAGCGAGGTGGAGGAGTTGCACTTTATGTGAGACAGCAACTCCAATGTATCAAACACTGCCTGGGGGGGATGAAGAATGAGTAGAGTCCTTATGGGTAAAAATTAAGGGACAACTTAACAAGGGTGACAATATTGCAGGTCTTTACTACAGGTCACCTGATCAGGAAGAGGAAATTGATGAGGCCTTCTACAGATAGATTAAAGTAGTCTCGCAATCACAAACCCTGGTTCTCATGGGGGAATTCAATCACCCTGACATCTGCTGGAAGCCAAGACAGCTAAGCACGCACAGTCCAGGAGATTCCTACAGATCATTGATGACAACTTCTTGACACAGGTGGTGGAGGAGCCAATGAAGAGAGGTGTGCTGCTGGACCTTTTCCTAACAAACCAAGAAGAAGTGGTTGAAGATGTGAGGATTGGGGGCAACCTCGGCTGCAGCAACCATGAGATGGTGGAGTTCAGGATCCTGCGTGGAGGAAGCAGGGAAATAAGCAGGATTGCAACCACGGACTTCTGCAGGTCAAACTTTAGCCTCTTCAAGGTCCTACCTGGAAGAATGCCATGGGTTAGGACTCTAGAAAGTAGGGGGATCCAAGAGAGTTGGTTAATATTCAAACATCACTTCCTCCAAGCTCAAGACTGATGCACCTCTATGAGCAAGAAATCAAGTAAGGGAGAAGATGGCCAGCATGGATGAATAAGGAACTCCAGTAAAAATTCAGGTGGAAGGAGGATGTTTATGTAATTGGAAAAATGGACAGACCACCTGAGAGGAAGATAAGGTGACTGTTAGAGTGGGGTGATTAGAGACGACGCATACCAGGACGCAGACAGAAATTCACGCAGAGGCAGAGATCTTGTTCAGGAAGGAGCGCAGAGCCTGGCCAAGCAGAGAGCTGATCTAGGCCTAGCCTGCCTTCTTTATTCACCATTGATGATTTATAGGATTTACAGGTACAGGCCTGGACTAAGATGTTTACAAAAAGGTGCTTTTCCACTAATTGTTATTAAGAACACACTAAACTCATGCGATGTTTGTCTCACTTGTTTTTCCACTCGTTCGCAGATCAGGCCCAAGGACATTCACACATCCCATGCACTTGGGGGCGGTTATCTGGCCCGAGATACCATTCTCACGAGTCTGGGCTATAACTTTTTACAATTACGAGAAACGTACTTCAAAGTAATCTCTCCAAGGCCCTTTATATATTATTATGTTATTATGTCTTTGACCGTCCACATGGTCATGTTAGTATTGATCTTCCTTTATCATCCAGATGGCTGGAACCGCACATCTTGCCTTCCCACATTTTACTTTCCAACATTTCCCTCTTTTTTGTTTTAAACATCAGGTTCTCAATGAGTGCAGTAAGGACCCTGGCTTTGTTCTTCTTTGCATTCTGTATCATTCTCCAGATGATTCGGAGGACTACAAGAAAATACATCACACAAGCATATCCAATTCCTACAAAAACCCATATATGCAGATTGAGAGCTGAAAATGAAGTTTTAGGGTCTAATCGCTTTATGCTATCAGATAATGTTAGCCATTTTGACTTACAGTCCTAATTCCTACAAACTATGTAATTATTTTTCAGGGTACTAGCTAAATCCTAAATCAGGCCTTACACATTAGCTAAGACTGTTATTTTACTTCATAGCACTCATAAACACTATAATTCAATTTCAACAGTATTACACATATTTAGCACTCTGATAACAGAAAATACAGGTTCAGATATCAGCTAAGGAGATTATTTAAAGACAATATCATAAGAATAATGAGGATCCACAATGTGCATGTAGTCACTCGCAAGAAACAAAACTAGAGGTCTTTTACTTCAGGGTACTCACAAGAAATAGTCACTCACTCAAATAAAGAAGTGAGGTATCATTAATCCCAGGAAGTTTCCTTAGATGGTGTTCCTGTCTAAGGAAAGGACTCCAGTTTACAGACCAGCAGCTCCGAGAAGACCACTCAAAGGGTGTCTTCGGCGGGAAGCCCGTTTCATTGTTTGGCCAGATGTGGTTGTGGGCATTACAACATAGTCCAGAAGCTTCTCAGCTAGTCTGGGCACCTCCTTTGTTAAGGACCCTGTCAATTGACCGAGGGTCCCACCCCTCCTGACCCATCAGTTGGTAGAGGTGAAGTTTATTGACAACACCTTGGTACCATTCTAGGTGTATACATGTGGGGACAGGCACAGTGAGGCACAGAAGGTGCTAAAGAGCCATCAACCTCCAAATTGAAAGCTCCCGATTTCAGGGGAACGTGTACTGCCTCACAATCCAGCCTGTGACCACAGTCATCTGACAAACTACTTTGGAGTGGTGGTGCAGTCACCTCTTGCCTCCAAAGTCAAAAGGGGGCATTCTGTTGGTGAGTTTGAATGTCCACTGTGGATCATCATACCTTATGTGTCATTTTCTTGTTGCAAATCAACCTACAATAGAACAGAACAATACAAATTACAACTACTACAGTTATTAACAAATATTGGAGAAAACTGGTTAGCCATACTAATAAGGAAAACAAATGCATTGAAAGTTTTTTCACCAGTTAGTCCCCAGTGCAAATAATGTAAATCTGTATCATTCTGATATGCTAGTGCCTCTTCGTTTGGTCTCTTCTGTTTCTTTGTTGCCCTCTGCTGCAGGGACAGATGCTGTATCTCTGGCATTAGGTCCTGCATCATGTTTGTCCAACTCATAGAAAGGTTTAACATATTTTGCAGGAAACCACTTTGGTCCTGTTGGAAGAAGAACACAAGTATGCTCATTCCCCAGGTGATTAACTCTACAGGCCCTTGCCACTGACTGTTTTGCAGGGGATCCCAGTATAAAAGCTGTGGTCTCTGAGACAGTGAATCTGGAACACGGAAGTGTTTTTCCACTGCTGTGATAGAGGAGGGAGGCATAGTACGATTCAAAAAAATTAAAGTATATGTTGCATTGTCTAATTGTTCTTGAGGTGTCATATTCCCCTTTTTTTGTTTTAATAACATCCGTTTTAACATGGAGTGCACCTGTTCAATGATAGCCTGTCCAGTGGGAGAATGTGGAATACCTGTGAGATGTGAAACACCCCATTGCTGTAAAGAATATTGCATGGATCTAGCAGTGTATCCAGGACCATTGTCAGTTTTAATCTGTTGTGGTACTCCCAGCGTAGCAAAACAGCGGGTCCAGTGACGCTGAATATCTCTGCTTTTCTCACTTGTATGCGCAGATGCACAAAGCATACCTGAAAAAGTATGTATAGAAACAAGGACATATTTCAAACGGCCAAAAGATGAAACACATGTAACATCAGACTGCCAAATGTCATTAGCTGAGAGTCTGCGAGGGTTAACTCCAAGGGAGGGCGAGCTTGTAATCAGACCTTGACATTCCCGGCAAGAGCACACTATGTCTCTCGCTTGCTTGAGAGTGAGAACAAACATCTTTTTTAAGGTAGCAGCAATCTGATGGAAGAAAGCACGTGAAGCCCTGGTAGACTGGAAACAGACTGTAGCTACAGTCTAAGAATCTTCAATTGCATTGCCTTCAGTTATGGGACCTGGTAAGGCTGTATGAGAGCGTATATGAGTAACAAACAGTGGGTGTTTGTGAAGCTGTAATGCAGTTTGCAATGATACAAACATATCAATAAGTTGCTGTTGTGAGATTTCTTTAAGAAAAGTGGAGGGGATCTGCTGCAGGACCTTGACTACGTACTCAGAATCACAAACCAAATTTAGAGGTTCCTCCCTAAAAAGCTCTAAGGCATACAAAACTGCACCAAGTTTCACTAATTGGGTTGAGCCTTCAACAATTTTAACAGAATTATGCCAATTGTTATCTTCACGCCAGACCACTACAGCTTTATGAGACTTCTCTGAACCATCAACAAAAACTGTGCGAGCATTTGGGATAGGACCGAATACAAGTACGGTCTGTGGTCTGATGTCAAAGACACGCAGATTTTGAAGCAATTTACATTTAGGCATGCCAAAAGCTATGCTGTTAAGAAAATCAGCTAGCGCAATTTGCAAGGACAGAGATTGTGAATAAAAAAAAAAAATCAAAATCTGCTTTCACAAAAGGTACATATATGACAGATGGATCACAGCCTACTAAAGCCTGAATCCATTCTCTGCCTTTTTTGATCAGAGTAACAATCAATTCCAGGGGCTCAGTAATAGTTTTACGAAAAGAATTGGGCAAAAAAATCCATTCCAAGTATATCAGTCTGTATTCTCATCATACTCTCCCACAATAGCCACAGGTTGTTTCTATGTTGTAGCTATAGACAAATCTGCAAGTCCAGTTGAATGCAGTTAGTTTGTAAGGTTGTCATAAATTTATTCATCAAAGTTTCTAACTCCGTTTTGGCTGTCATATTTATTGGATATTGTTTTCCCTTACCGGATCGAAGTCCTGTTTCAGTTCTATCAGCGTAGGGTTTGCTTTACTGATACTTTGGTTGCCCATACTAGTGGAAATACAGCATCCAAAATTTCCTTGGAGATTTCTCACTTGCAGCAAGCAGATCTGCACCATCCAAGCAGATTCTTGTAGGACATGAAACTAAACAGAATTCTCAGAAAACGTTATTTGAGATTACAATTTACTTAACAAATCTTAACCCAAGAGAGGTATAGGGCTTTCTGGCAAATACAAGAATTCAGCTGCTAAAACTTTGTTCCAAATTTAGCATTCCATTGGTTTCAAAAAATGGTCTTTCTTTCTTTCCCACAATCTCAAAAACTAGCATGGTGAATTTACTAAGAAGTCTCTTACAACTAGTTACCACAAGATAAGTCTATTAAAAGATTTTTGGTTTAATTTCCCAGTTTCATTAGAACTACGGATCTGCTAGGGATGCATTTAAATTTCACCCTCAGACACCTCCATTCAGTATTACAACATTGCTGCAGTGGGGGGGAAGAGAAAACCCCCCTTTCACTGCTTTAAAAGCGGGAAGCCAGGTTTTTCTTTTTTTTTTTTTTCTTTTTCTTTCTCTTCTTGCTGCAATTTAGATACAGGCAAGGCCACGCAGGTGGCGTTATTTGCTGGTGCTAAGTGGGAGCTGTCTGGGAGCTGCCAGGGAGCTAAGTTTATCTTGCAGCTTGACACAGGCCTGAAATTTATATTGAAACAGTACAGCACAGGCCTGGGATATTTTACTTTTTTATTTTCCCATTTCATTCCAGCCATAATACACTCCATATGCAATTCTAATTAGCTGAGCAATAGTTACATTCCTCAGCCCCGTTTACCATTTGCAACGTCTTACAGATGTCAATAAACAGCATATTAACTATCAATCCATTACTTTCATTTTCCTAGATCCAAATCAGGTCATATTCTAGCAACTTTTCAGTACAACCTCCTTCGAGTTCACATCCATCATAGCATTCAGTTTTCTTTCCCATACTTCCAACAAACACATAAATTCAATGCGAATCAGAGTTTAACTACTTAAATTCTTTTCTGGTTTCAAAATTATTTAATAGCAATAAGAGCAATTACTCTAATGTATAAGGATGCATCCTAAGGGAGAGCAAGGTGGTATTTTAGTAGTGGAACCAGTTCCCATTTTGTAATTATCTCCCTAAACAAAATTTTACCATTACATTCATGCAGTAAAGAACTAAATTACTCATGATCTTCTGTATTATCACAAAACGCACATTTTGAGTCCATGGATTCTCATTATTTAACAGTCTATGAACTTACTGTACCATATAACAGACAAAGACCTATTAAACTGTAATATGCTTAAACAGATACCTACAAAGAAAACAGGTTAATAAGGAAAAGTATCTTGCAGAGTTCAGCAAGTGTTCTATGACTTGTGTGTTATCAGTTAATTCTCTCCCAGCTTGTTGAAGTTCAGACCATTCCTCCTGTAAAACTGTCTGAAATGATTCAATGATCTGTTGTAGAGTTTTATTTTTGTCCTACTCTTCTCGCTTTAGAAACAACAAAGTGTTATACTTCAAGGTTCTATTCTCTGGACACTTTTTCAATCACTAACATGACCGTCCAGATCGTCATGTTAGTATTGATCTTCTTTTATCATCCAGATGGCTGGAACTGCATATCTTGCTTTCCCACATTTTACTTTCCAACATTAGAGTATGCAGGGATGTTGTGAGGAAGACTAAGCTCCACTTGGAATTAAAACTGAACAGGGATGTCAAGGACAAGAAGAAGGGTTTCTTCAAATGTATCAGCAGCAAAAGGAAGATTAGGGAAAATGTAGGTCTGCTGCTGAATGAGGTGGGTGCCCTGGTGATGGATGATACAGAGAAGGTGGAATTACTGAATGCCTTCTTTGCTTCCATCTTTACTGCTAAGACTTCAGGAATCCCAGATCCTAGAGGCAGGACAAAGGAAGACTTTCCCTTAGTTGAGGAGGATCAGGTTAGAGATCATTTAGGCAAGCTGATCATCCACAAATCCATGGGCCCTGATGGGATGCACTCACAAGTGCTAAGAGAGCTGGAAGATGTTATTGCTAAGCCACTCTCCATCATCTTTGTGAGGTTTTGGAGAAAAGGAGAGGTGCCTGAGGACTGGAAGAAAGACAATGTCACTCCAGTCTTCAGAAACGGCAAGAAGGATGACCCAGGAAGCTACAGGCCAGTGAGCCTTGCCTCCATCCCTGGAAAGGTGATGGAACAACTGATTCTGGATGTCATCCCCAAGCATGTGGAGGAAAATAAAGTTATCAGGAGTAGTCAGCATGGATTCACCAAGGGGAAATCATGTTTGACCAACGTGATAGCCTTCTATGATGGCATGACTGGCTGGGTAGATGAGGGAAGAGCAGTGGATGTTGTCTACCTTGACTTCAGCAAGCCTTTTGACACTGTCTCTCACAACATCTTTACAGGTAAGCTCGGGAAGTGTGGGTTGGATGAGTGCACAGTGATCCATCTATCCATCGATCATGAACTGGCTGGATGACTGTCGCGGGGTGTAATTTAGGGTTCTGCTTACTGCAGAACAATGTTTAGGTTTCTTTAAAGAGAAGTGCAACTTAAAAGAGTTCGGTGGCAGGTTCACTCTATTATTTACTGCATGGGGGAAATATGCCAAGCCAAATGCGGCTTACCTTCTCTCCAGATGCCTGTACCCATTCACGAAGCAAACTTTCAGGCACCTTCCCTCCCTGATAAACATATGCAGAGCAGACTTTCAGGAGACAAAATTATTAGAAAAATAAAATTTAATGGAGTAGAATAGAAGAAGGGCTGGCTCAAGCTGGGTACCTGCACAGAGATCTGCCTGAGCATAGAAAACTACAAACTTTTATATCTTTACAGACCATTCACACCAAGATCCAGTCCAACAGCAGGTTCTTTGCTACCCATTGGACCCTTTTTCTCTGACTCCATGTGGGCCTTTGTTTTGTTCAGTTGTAGACATTGGTTTTGGTCCATATCCTTGAAGGTGATATTTAGTCTGGATAAATCCTTTCTTCTCAGCGAAGTGAAAAATAGGCCCCACTTTTCAGATGTCTGTAATGTCTCTCCTTTAGCCTTGGATCGTTGTTTTCCCAGAGAGTTCCATTTTCCCAGCAAAATGCAAGTTAGACTTTATCTTGGAGGCGTTTAGTGTAGTCTGCAGTTGATTTTAGTAAACACGAGCTTAAAATTTTAGCAAATCTAGTCTACCAAGTAATATGAATCAAAGAGTATATTAAAAATCATACAACCGTATATTTCTAAATAATCCATTACATTCAGTGTGCATCTACTTAAACTAAATTATTAATATTGAACTTGAATTGGGCTCATCCACTGACCTCTGAGTAGTAAAACCATTGCCATACAGCTCACTTATTTAGCAGGGAGAGCTCAAAGTGGACTCATCTAGGCTGTTGTATTTATAGAATGAAGTGGTTTACTCATAATCAAATTGCATACAGTAGGAAAAGTATGCACGAGACTCTCTGCACCCACAAGCCACCAGCATTCAATATGCCATTCTGCTTCCTTGTGAGTATCCTAGAAGGAGTTCTTGGCCTGGCTGCATCTCAGGTCCTTATCTCCTCTGGAGCCTGGACCAAACTGCTGCTGGTTTGGCGGGGGGGGAAGGATTGAGTGCATCCGCCATAACAACAGAGTTCATAGGGTTGTGGTCAATGGTGCAGAGTCTGACTGGAGGCCTGTAGTTAGTGGGGTTCCCCAGGGCTCAGTACTGGGTCCAGTCCTGTTCAAAAATGACCTGGATGAAGAGACTGAGTGCACCCTCAGCAAGTTTGCTGATGAAAAAAACTGCAAGGAAGGCCTGACACACCAGAAGGTTGTACTGCCATTCAGCGAGACCTGGACAGACTGGAGGACTGGACAGGGAAGAACCTAATGAAATTCAATGAGGGCAAGTGTAGGGTCCTGCACCTGGGGAGGAATAACCCCAGGCACCAGTACAGGTTATGGGTTGACCTGCTGGAAAGCGGTACTGCAGAGAACGACCTGGGAGTCCTGGTGGACAACAGATTGGCTATGAGCCAGCAATGTGCCCAAGAAGGCCAATGGTAGCCTTGGGTGCATTAAAGAGAGTGTGACCAGCCCCACACCATTTCTTTCTTGTAAGATAAAAAAAAGCTAACATACAAAATAAAAATCCCCAAACATAGTAAAATAACAATATTACTAAAAGGCAACTTTTACTTCCTCCCCCTTTTTTTTTCTTTAAAAAAAAAAAAAAAAAGAAGGGATGATCCACCAGTGCTGATCTGGTGCTCTTTCCCATAGGTGTCAGTAGCTTTCCATGCATAAATGTTCATTGTTGTCTTTAAAACGAGGGGTACAGTGCCAGTGGTGGTAGTTTCAGGAGGGCAGGTCATCTGGTTTTGTGGAGCAGGGTTGCTGGGTCCTTGTTTTACCTTTTCTCTGGAAGAATAGCAGGGGCTTGGGGACAGAAAGTAGTAAGTCAGAGGCAACCCATTGAACTCATTTTTGGCTGAGTCTTGGACCACCTCGGCAGTGGAGAATTGATTTTAAAGGAATCAAGAGGAAAGGCGATCAGCAGACCCCCTTGACAGTTTCTGTGAGTCTCTTTAAATGAACGCACTGGCTGCCCCCTGACTCACTGACTGGGGGTGGCAGGTCTGTTATCCGCCCTCAGGAACAGTGGGCATCTGAGGGATAATCACTGTCCCACCAGCTCAGGGCTCTGCTTCCATGCCCCCCCAAGCAAGCAGTTCATTTTTATGGGGTGCCTTCCATGCCCTAATAAGCTTTTACAAGGCCAGGGTAGACATTCCATCTATTACATCTTGGGGAATTCCCTTCTCTATTCCCTCAGCCCACAAAAGGTTTCTCTTTGTCTCTGGGACACCTAGGGGACAAGTTCGATTTACCTGCTATTCCACTCTTGGTACAGCAGTTTTCGTTTTTGTGACTCCCCCTATCAGACCCATGCTACCACAATTAAGTTCCTGAGCCACCTCCACCCAAGTGACAGCTCGACCACCCTGGGAAACACACCCCCTCCACCCCGTGGAGACGACGCATCCCCCAAAAGGTCCCGCAGCCGCACTGCACGCAGTTTCAGTGGGTCAGGAGGCCTGACAGGATCTACATTTACCAACACCGGGGAAGGCTCTTGGGGCTCTTGTGAATTAACTGGGGACAGGTGGACTTCTGTAAATCTTCAGTTAGGTGATTTACAGCGGGGGTTTCAATGCATTCTGGGTCTCCCCTTTCTAAAGGGTCCAGCTCCCCCTCCCAATAGGCAGCTCGTTGAGTTAACAACTCTCTTTGATCATTAGCAGTCAGAAGCACACCAGGCTCTGAATACCCTTGTGCTTCCTTCTCTGAGAGCAAAATTTCATCGCCACCAGTTAAAACACATTCTGTTTCCGTTTCTTGGGCTAAGTTACTATATTTCTCCTGAATCTCTAATAAGTTGGCCACAGGGTGGCAACTTGCAGAGCCACCCCCCCCCCCCCGCCCCGCTTGGCTGTTATCAGTAGACTCAGTTTTAATGAGGGGCCTCATTGTTGCCTGCTTGTTCTTGGGATAAGATACTTCCCGGGTGATTTCCAATTATTTTGGTGGATACAGGAGTTTAAGACCCTCTTCCTCAGCCGCTTGTGCTGGGCTGGTAAAACCGGGCTCACTGTCTGGAACAGAATCAAGATTTGTCTGGTAATATTTTGCCTGCTTATATTCTTCCAATTCAGATTGTAAGATTTTCTCCCGGTCTAATGCATCTAACAGAGCTGTAAGGAGCTGCTGAGTGGTATTGCATTCTGCAGCTAACTGGTCCTGTAGGACCTTTACCGTTTCTTGCTCTGTTTGTTTGTCCAGGTGCCTGGTGCTTTGAGCTGCCCCCGGGGCTGCTCCTAGCACTGAGCACGCTGTGGCTTTACCCTTGAGTAAATCCAAACACAGAATATTTGTGAGAGTCCCAGTTACTAGCAGATCCCCCTTATTTTCAGTGAGCCATCTGAAATATATCCATTCGCCGTCCCCCGGCTCACTTACTGGGGACGGCGAAGGAAGTTTCCCGGCTTTGAGGGGCTGTTGAATTTCTCTCTAGGAGCTGTGGGAATGACTGGCACGGCTGACACCTGAGTTACAGGGGCCGTGGGGGTGTATTGCTTTCCTGGTTGATCTGTATCTTCTGATTTACACATCTTTACAAGCAGCTGTAAATTGGGGAAGGGCAAGCCATCCATCACTTCTCGGGGAATACCTTTATCCAGTCCTAATTTCCAACACTGATGCCTCAAACCTATCCCCATAAATTTCTTGTCTCGGGGGCGAGGGAATTTTACCTCTGTTTCAGTTCGGCACACCGCTACTTGAGACTTAACCTCTTTTCCAATGAAACCCATACGCTGGTCATAATTAATCAACTCCCGTGCAACCTTCCCCCAAGAGAGACTCGGTCCAGCCTGAGCCTTACAACCCCCTGCCCAGTTTCTTTTTCTTTCTGGGCAGCTATCAATGCTGCTCCCAAAACAGCACAGATCATGGCTTTACCTTTTCCAAGTTTAAACCTGTGTTGGTTTTTTTTTTTTGCCAAGTCCCTTATTCGCTGAGTTACAATATCTGGAGACAACCAACATCCAGAGGCCCACTTAAGACCCTCAGGGGTCAGGCAAGGCTTATAATCTTTTAGTAAATTCAACAGCAGGGAGCAGTCCAGGTCTGGCTTAACCTGGGATGCCATGACCCACTGCTGGAGAACGCGGCACAGACTAATCAGTCCTCCTTTGAAACCTCTGGCTCCTATCCCCCCTCTAAACTGCTTCTCACAGAATATCCCACTTCTGACACCAAATAAAACTGTCCCAACCCAACAGATGGGATGAGGGATGAGTTAACTCTGAACGCGACACACGCCCTTACTCAACAGATGAGACCAGGTGTGAGTTAACTCTGGGTTAATTCTGTGCAGTTACGTGAAGTGAATGACAGACAATCACTCCAGGGGTCCTATTTAATTATGAGTTTTACTAGAAGCACGTGTTGGAATATTAATAACAGCGAATAGTGGCTTGGCAAAAGTATTTTGTGATATCACAGAACTTATCAATACGTTAACAGCAAGAGTCCTTCTACTAGCAATGTATTGGCAACCATTAGTAGCTATAACACAAAATTTAACAAGAATCCAACAGCAGAGCTTAAGATGATGTTACTCTTATATGTTGAAAAGGAAAAGAGAGAAAGAAAGTGGTAGAGAGGGAAGGAAAACTAAGGTATAAGAAAGAGAGAAAGAGAGTAATATATCACCAGTCACAGAAGGAGAGACACAGAAATAGGGATATAGAAAAATGGAGAGAAGGAAAGAGCAGAGAGAAAGGAAGAAAGAAAAGGGTAAGGGATCTAGCCACTCTTACGGCTCCGCAGCATGGATGACAGGACTTGTACGATGTTGTATGGCCTCCGGTGTCCCGCAGGGAGGATGCTGGGGTTTGTAGTTCAGGAGCGCAGCACCCTCCGGTGTCTGGTCTGGTTCCCGCGGCGAGGCTGGTGCACGGAGGGTCCTGAGGGTGAGTTCCCTGTTAGTGCTGTTTTAGGTGAGCTTTTTTATAGCTCTCAGAGTAGAGGAAAGTCTGGGGGGAAGGGGTGATTGTGAAAGATTGTCAAGTCTCGACAAATCCTGGGCCATGTTGAAGGGTCTCAGCTTTTCCCCTTTCTTTGCCAAGCTGGGCATATCAGAAGATGGAGCTATGTGCCCTACAGCTCATCCCCTACCTCCGGTATCAGCCAGCCAGCGTGGTCTGTGGCTCGTTAGCTTGTCGTTGATATGTAAATTGCAGTTCACCCTATACTGAATGTGTCATCCGTTGTGGCTGGATGAACTAGTTTCGCCACAATGTTTTCAGCCATTATCCTTATCAATACACAACAGAGGTTATCCTTCCCCTCTACTCTGCCCTGGTGAGGCTGCATCTGGAGTACTCTGTCCAGTTCTGGGCTCCCCAGTTTAAGAAGGAAATGGAAATACTGGAGGAAGTCCAGCAGAGAGCTACAGAGATGATTAGGGGTCTGGAGTATCTTTGTTATGAGGAAAGACTGAGAAAGCTTGTTCTTTTCAGCCTGGAGAAGAGAAGGCTGAGAGAGGACCTTATTTATACTTATAAAGATCTCAAGGGTGGGTGCCAAGAGGATGGGACCAGACTCTTTTCAGTGGTGCCCAACGACAGGATGAGGGGCAACGGGCACAGGCTGAAACATAGGAGGTTCCATCTGAATACGAGGAGAAGCTCATTTACTTTGACGGTGCCAGAGCACTGGAACAGGCTGCTCAGAGAGGTTGTGAAGTCTCCTTCTCTGGAGACATTCAAAACCTGCCTGGACGCATTCCTGTGCAATCTGGTCTAGGTGAACCTTCTTTAGCAGTGTCGCAGAGGAGTAATTTAGGGTTCTGCTTACTGCAGAACAATGCTTAGATCTCTCAAATAGAAGTGCAACTTTAAAGAGTTCATTGGCAGGTTCACTCTATTATTTACTGCATGGGGGAAATATACCAACCCAAATGCTGCTTACCTTCTCTCCAGGTACCTGTGTCTGTTCATGAAGCAAACTTTCAGGTGTCTTCCCTCCCTGATAGCCATTCGCTCTAGAGTCTATATTTTAGAACTCCAGAGGCAAACTTTCAGGCGAGACCTGATAACCATATGCAGAGCAGACTTTCAGGAAACAAATTCTCAGAAAAAAAATTTAATGGAGTAGAATAGCAGGAGGGCTGTCTCAAGCTGGGTACCTGCACAGAGGTTCCGACCTGAGCATAGAAAACCATAGACTTTTATATCTTTACAAACCATCCATACCATGATTCAGTCCAATAGCAATATTTCACTTTGAGGCCTTCTTACATCTCATTGAATCTTTTTTGCTGATCTCATATGAGCCTTTATTTTGTTTTGCCATAGACATTTTTTATGGGCCATAGCCTTGCAGGTACTGTTTTGTCTGAATAAATACTTTCTTTTCAGTGAAGTGCAAAATAGACCTCATTTTGCAGATGTCTGTAATGTCTCTGTGTTAACCTTGGAATCATTATTTTTCTGCAGTCAGTTCCGTTCTTCCCAGCAAAGTGCAAACTAGGTCTTATCTTGCAAGTGTTCAGTGTAGTTTATAGTTGCTTTTGGTAAATATGAGCAGAACTTTCCAGCTTATGATTTTAGCAAATCCAGCTTACCAAGTAACATGAAGCAAAGAGTATATTAAAAAACATACTACTTTATACCGCTAAATGATTCATTATATTTGGTGTGCATCTACTTAAACTAAATGATTAATATTGAACTTGAATTGGGCTCATCCACTGACCTGTGAGTAATAATACCATTGCCATACAGCTCTCTTATTTAGCAGGGAGAGCTCAAAGTAGGCTCATCTAGGCTGCCATATTTATAGAATGAAGTGGTTGACTTGTAGCCAAATTGCATACAGTAGGAAAAGTATGCACAAGACTCCCTGTGTCCACAATTCATCAGTGTTCAGTGTACTGTTCTTCTTCCTTGTGGGTTTCCTAGAAGGAGTTCTTGACCTGGCTATGGCTCAGGCCCATACCTCCTCTGGAGCCTGGACCAAACTGCTGCTGGTTTGGCTGGGAGGGGGTTGAGTGCATCTGCCACAGTAGGTGCATTGGACTAGATGATCTCCAGAGGTCCCTTCCAACCCCAACCATTCTGTGATTCTGTGATTCTCTGGGTGAAAGGCCCCCTGCCTTGAACAACTCACCCTGCGTCTTCATCATGGATAACCCCTCCTGTGAGAAAAATTGGTGTACCAGGTCCCCACATCCCTTGGTCCCCAGCACCCTTCCCTGTGGGTGTATGGCCACCCGGTTCCCACAGGCAGCTGGACCATACTGACATCCCTTCCTGCCTGCAGCCCCCTCTCCATGATGGTCATCCAGGGTTTGGGCACTGGCCTCACCTTCATCATATTCAGCATTTCCAGCTTCCTCATCTTCAGGTCAGTTGGGGCTGGGGAGTGCCTCTGCCTGAGCACCCCTCAACCTGGTGGGGGAGTGGGCAGGACAGGGGCCTGCAGGGACCTGACCCCCATGTGCCTCCCAGGAAGCTTATGTTGGAGAAGGAGCTTGCCAGAATGCTCAGGAGGATCTGCTGGGATGAGCTGCCATTTGAGAGCCCCGAGCAGTACCACAAGGCAGCAGGCAGCTGTCTCACCCTGTCCCTGGTTGAGCTGCCAGTCCTGGGGTACCACCTTCCTCCTGACCCTGTGCCACCCTCCCTTCCTGCACAACACTCCTCCCTTACAAGGCTGCATCATGTTGATCCCCTACACAACCCTTCCTCCCTCCGTAACTCTACATTCCCTATAAAGCTACATTTCATCCATCTCCTATGTGACACTCCATCCCCTACACAACTCTGAATCCTCTATAGAGCACCAGACCTCATCTGTCCCCTATGCAGTCCTCTGTCCTCTGTGCAGCCACACCTTATCCATCCCCTGCAGTGCACCATACCTCATCCTATAGACTTTACCCTCTCTACAGAGCATGCAGAGCTTGTGCTGACCCATCGGAGTTTGTCCTGCACTATCCCCTGTACGCCCCTGGGTGTCCCTGCCTGCCTCCATTGGTGCTTGTCACCTCTCGCCCCAGGGTCCCCACCCCTAGCTCTCTCCTTCCCCGCAGCACAGCTCCAGCTACGGCTCCCTGATGACCACGCATGGCAAGTATCAGATCTTTGCCAACACCTACCACTTCAAGGTCAGTGTGGCAGGTGGGGAGTTTAGCCCTCTCACCAAACCCTCCTAGTCCTGCTGAAGTGCTCCCTCTTGGCTGCATGTGGGGGACTATGGTAGGTCTGTGGATTCCCTGGCGGCGGGTATTTGAACAGAGATTGACCTTGAAGATATTAAGGTATAGTCTGCAGTTGATTTTGGTAAATACAAGCAGGACCTTACAGCTTAAAATTTTAGCAAATCTAATCTACCAAGTAACATGAGTCAAAGAATGTTGGAGAACGGCTTAAAAATAAGGGACATGGGTCTGCAGAGCAGTTGTACGAGCAGAGCCTGTTCTGAAGACCTTAGCATAAGTAGCAAGACTAGGCCGCAGTGGGAACCACTGACTGTTTCAGTAAAATCAGCAAGGTCACTGCAACCTTGGCAGAGTTTCACAAACAGCTTTCAACAGCACAAGAATGTAGAATAAGCATAGCTAGCAACTGCAAGTAGGAGGACCATGCAAATGTGACTATTAGAGCTTAAGCCAATTAGTAGGTGACAGGTATGCATAATTATCGTGAACTGTATAAGTATATGCTGTTTGGGCTAATAAATCAAACTATGCTTTATCACTCATATTGAGTCGACCTGCGTGTTCCTCCGCCGCTCAAAAAAGAATACACTAAAAATCGTACAACCTTATATCTCTAAATAATCCATTACATTTGGTGTGCATCTACTTAAGCTAAATGATTAATATTGAACTTGAACTGGGTTCATCCACTGACCTGTGAGTAGTAAAACCATTGCCATACAGCTCACTTATTTAGCAGGGAGAGCTCAAAGTGGGCTCATCCAGGCTGTCATATTTATAGAATGAAGTGCTTGACTAGTAGTCAAATTGCATACAGTAGGAAAAGTATGCATGAGACTCCCTGTGCTCACAAGTTACTGGCATTCAGTGTGCCGTCCTGCTTCCTTGTGGGTCTCTTGGAAGGAATTCTTGGCCTGGCTGCAGCTCAGGTCCTTACCTCCTCTCGAGCCTTGACTAAACTGCTGCTGTTTTGGCTGGGGGTGGGGGTCAAGTGCATCCGCCACACTCGCATTTAAATGGACTGGGTTATAAAACTTGCTCACTTGGGACACTTTTTAGTCTGTTTTGTTTGTGTGTTTTTTGTTTTAGTGTGTGTGTGTGTGCTGCATGGCATTAATGAAGTTTTGTACCCACCACAAGCTAGAACAACGGAGTGGTGAGATCTTACCTTTCTTCTGATATCTTAAACTATCTCTCTCCTTTTCCTCTCTCTCTCTCTTTCTAATTTTATTCTGGGCATTTAAGAGTAATATTGTTTTTGTTGTTAAAGTATTGCTAAGTTTTATGATATAGTTACTAACTTTTGCCAAACCACTATTCCCTGTAATTCTGAGTGATGTTTTTAGTAAATTCATGATTTAATTGAACCTCTTGGGTAATTGTTGTCACTTTGTGTTACCACACAGAATATTCCAAAAGTTAACCTTTGACCTCATCCCAGCTGAGTTGGGATGGGGCAGGAGCCCAGGATTTACTCACTCCCCCTGACCCAGCAGGTGGAGACCATTGGGGATGCCTACATGGTGGTGTTGGGGCTGCTGGTGCACAAGAAGAAACTGCATGCCTGAAAGATTGTTCACATGGCTCTGGCCTTGCTTGAGGCTGTCAAAACCTTCACGATCCATCACTGGCCCAATGACCAGCTCTGCTTGCATATTGGCTTACAAACCGGTGAGCCCCTACACCAGCTAACACTGTGGCTGGGGGATGCTCACCTGCCCTGCAGCAGTCTCAGGCATCTCTGTGCCTGTAGGTTCTGTGTGTGCCAGAGTTGTGGGTCTGAAGATGCTGCGGTACTGCCTGTTTGGGGACATGGTGAACACTGCATTCTGCGTGGAGTCCAACAACCAGGGTAAGCCGCAGGACTGGCAGCTGGGGTCCGGTGCCACAGGTCATGCCTTGCTCCCAGATGCAGTCATGTCCCTTTTGCCCCTCTGTGCTATCCAACTCTGAAGATCCACATCTCTTCCACCACTAAGGAAGTCCTGGATGAGTTTGGCTGCTTTGAGCTGGAACTGCACAGGAATGTGGAGAGAAAGGTTAGGGTGCAGGGTCTTGGGCTGTCTTCCTGCCACAGGGTCATGTACTGGGTGGACAGGTGGGGGCTGGGACCTTCGGTCCCACTCGATGCTGGGCATAGCACCCGAGAGGCAGCACCGGGAGCTGGGGAGGGTCTCACCGCCCACCTCTGGCCCCCAGAGCAAGGGGAAGATGTAGATGTACTGGCTGCTGGGTGAGAGGAAAGACCCCAAAGTCATTTGATCCCGGTGGTGGAGTCCCCAACCCCAGTGGGCCGCTATGCTTCCCAGCACCTGGCCCCTGGGATGGACCAGGGCCCCCTGCCACTGCAGCTTCCCCCTACCACTGCAGCCCCTCTGCTTCAGCAGGGCTTGAGTGGGCCAGTGGCCATGGCACCATCTGCCCCTCTTCATCAGTACCAGCAAAGTCCAACTGCCTCTGCAGCCTTCACTGGAGGGGGGAACCAGCCCCAATCCAGCCCGGGGGACCCCATATCCCCTCATCCTCTGGGATCTTTGGCCCCCCTGCCTTCTCCCCAGTGGCTCAGCTGTCTCTGAGCTGCTCTCAGGACCTAGCTGCCCCGTAGGGCACTTTGCAGTCTCTTATTGGTACCTAGCTCCTGGCAGAAGTTGTGACACATCACCCCCTCCTGGGGCAGGGGAGAAACAGAGGCTCCTGCTGGGACTGGCCCCTCAACCACACCAGGGCAGGCTTCAATGTTGTGGCTCCCCCCCGCCCAATCTCCCCCATCCCTGTATATAGCCCCATGGGGTCATGTAAATACATAATCCCAAATGTAAATATGAGAGTCGCTGCAAACTATTTTTTGCCTTCCCCAAACCCCTCCATCCCCTGACCTCTCCTTCACTCTGGCCTGGAGTGCCACACAGGTTGGGGGGAGCCAGGGAAGACCCCGGCATCAAGCTCAGCCTAGGTTGGGAACGGCTGCCCAGAACATACTGGAACATTGTACCCCAGGGTTCTGGACATGGCATGGGGCAAGGGTCTGAGTGTGTGGAGGGGTTTCGTTAGATGGAGATATGTTGTTGAATTAGTCAGGCCCAAAGGAATCTCAAGGCCACTTTGAGAAGCTGAGAACAGAATCTGCTGTGAGAAAGAGAGAGGGGCGTTTCTTCATTAACAGGGCCTCAGCATGGCGTGAGTCGTCGGACCTATCATCGGTGGGACTCCAGCGTGTGGACTGCCCGTGATACTCATTTAGCGAATCCATGCTTGGAGTGTGGACGTGTGATTAGAGAATAGTTGCGTATATAAGGAGGCTTGTTTCTGTAATAATGGCTTTACGTGATTCACAGTGAATTGGAATGCTGAGTCCTTTATCGCTCCAACAAATGGTGACCCCGACGTGATACTCTGAATGGTGTCTCACTACGATCGGGGAAAAGCCTGGAACGGCCCAGCCGGAGGCGGATCAGCTGGACTGAGAACCGGGCGGAGGCGTACGGATGTTCCGCAGATAAATTTGTTGAAGAAATCACCGGAAAAGGTGAGCGGCTGGGAGCAGGAGGAGGGAAGAGTGAAATTATGGGGCAAAACATATCCTCTGAGGAACAAGCCATAGTTAAACTCCTCCTGCATATTCTCTCTATGAGAGGACTTAAATATGAAGAAAGTAACATACGTAGACTGTTGGTTTGGTGTAGAACTAATGGCTATCCGACAGAAGCTGAGAAGGTTTTTAAAACTGAACTTTGGGATGATATAGGGCAGAAATTATGGGATAAAGTCAGCAATGGAGATGATAAAGAAGCTAAATCATTAGTAACTACATGGAAACTTATAAAAGATTTTAAGGCTGAACGGTCTGCTGCTGCTGGAGTTTTTGTAGCATTGCAGCCTGATAAGTATCCTGAAAGTCACTGTGAAGTTCACCCGGTTTGTGTCTTTGATACCTTCTCTACTCCATCCCCTGTTGTGCTTTCAGCACCCCTGATAGCTCAGCAGTCCGGGGCGGGGGGAGGAAAAATGCCGAGCGGGTGTCCTCCTACACTATTACCCAACCTTGATGAGAACAGCAAGTCCAAAGGATTGGAATCAGACAACTTGCCCAAAGAACCTGTGAAAGCTGAGAATGCTAAAGTCATAGACAAGTCCTTTTACCAATTTGTATCTGCTTTTACCGCCTTTTAACCCTCCAACTTCCACGAAAGAGCAGAAGGAGTCGCCGGATAAGAACTGGGCAAAAGAACTGTGTGAAAGATTAGATCAGCTATTAGTGAATCCAACAGTCAGCAATATCAAGCTATGAGAGAGGTGCCTGAAACCAACAAAGCAGCCAAATCATTTGCAACTATTAATCAGGGTCCCAATGAAAATTACATGCAATTTATTGACCACCTTCAAGAGGCCATCAATAAGCAGGTTGAAAACTTAGAAGTTAAGGAAGCACTGGTGTTGAAAATAGCAGTAGAGAATGCTAATGTTTGCTATCAACATGTTATCTGCGAGTTTTACAGTACATATTATGTGCTCCTGTGTACTGCCTCTCTGAAAATCAAGCAGCTTGTCAGGAATGTGATTTAATTGTTTTACTAGTTGTTTTTAAGTGCGCCGTAAAACCTTCTCCCCGCTCTTCCCACTCATGCTGCAAGCAGCCCT
Source organism: Patagioenas fasciata (assembly GCF_037038585.1). Taxonomy (NCBI): domain Eukaryota; kingdom Metazoa; phylum Chordata; class Aves; order Columbiformes; family Columbidae; genus Patagioenas; species Patagioenas fasciata. The sequence goes on along the minus strand of NC_092559.1, from coordinate 14,767,990 downwards.
GTGCTTCCCCCCCTCCCTCCCTCTTCTCAAAGTTTTTACTTGCAAGATGGGGTCAGGAATGATTATTTTCAGTTGTGTTCCTAAAAAATCAGTATTGGGAGGTGTTTTAAAACATAGGAAAGCACTCGGACAAGAAATCATTAAATCATTTCAGACAGTATTACAGGCAGGGCGATTTGAACTTCAACAAGCTGAGAGAGAATTAATTGATAACACACAGGTCAGAAAACTTGCTGAAGTCTGCAAGATGCTTTCCTTATTAAACTGTTTTCTTTGTGGGTATCTGTTTAAGCATGTTGCAATTTTGGTAGGTCTTTGTTATATGGTACGATAAGTCTGTTAAATCATGAGAATCTGTTGACTCAAAATGTGCATTTTGTGATAATACAGAAGATCATGAGTAATTTAGTTCTTTACTGTGTGAATGTGATGGTAAAATTTCGTGTGTAGTAGCTGTTATTTTGTCTTTCTAGCACGCTAGCTTTATTTCAGTATCCAGCCTTGCGCAACTCTGTGATAGGCTGTGTCTCATCTCGATGTGCTGGATTTGGCTCTTTTGTATGCACACCAAGTAAAGAATCCTGGTTTTGGGATAACAGTTGTAGCGCACCAGATGAGACACTGATAAAAACCTTGCCCAGTCCAGCTTGCTGCAGTGGCGGGGGGGCAGGTGCCAATTGGGCTCCAGCGCGCACTGACCTGTTTTGTCAGGGAGACCCAGCGATACCTCTGCCTGGCTGAGCAGTGAGCAGTTCAGAGGTGCAATGCAAAAATTGAGAGATTGTCTTAAATTAGTGTAACTGTGATCCATCTGCATATTTGAACTTGGTATTTGGTTTTCATATCTGAGCTCAGTATTTTAATTTGCATATTTGTATTTGGTACAAAAACAATTTTGTTTAGGGAGATAGTTACAAAATGGGAACCAGTTCCACTGCTAAAATTTCACTGCTAAAATTCCACCTTGCTCCCTCTTAGGGTGCATCCTTGTGCATTAGAGTAATTGCTTATATTGTCATCTAGTAATTTTGAGATCAGAAAAGAATTTAAATTGTTAAACTCTGCTTTGCATTGAAAAAAAAAAAAAAGGAAAAAGAAAAAAAGAAAAGAAACAAACAAACACCTAAATGCTATGATGGATGTGAATTTGTTATTGTATGAAGTTGTATTTAAAAGTTGCTGGAATGTGAACTGATTTGGATCTAGGAAAATGGAATAATGGATTGATGTTTAATATACTGTATTTTGACATCTTTAAATTGTGAAAGGTAAATGGGGCTGAGGAATGTAACAACTGTTGAGCTAATTGGAATCGTGTATAAAACTCAGCTCATTGTAACCGAGGAGTTTGCCAGAGCCTCCCACTTCGTACCAGCGATTATGCCAGCTGCGTGGCCTTGGCTACATCTGAACTGCAGCAAGAAGAGAAAGAAGAAAAAAAAAAAAAACTGGAAAAACCTGTTTTCCCGCTGCTAAGCAGAGAAAGGGGGGTTTACTCTCCCCGCTCTATCTTTTTTTTTCCCAGAGTATTGTCATCCATCCTTGTTGTGGTACTGTGTTGCTTCTTGGCTTGATATCAGGGGTTGTTGGTGATGTTTCTTTTTGCTTCTGTCTTGTTTCCTAGGTTTTGGCACATCTGGGGAAAGAGCTCATAATTTTACCTCCTTGCTGAAGTCAGTCTTTTCACACTGGTCAGCTCTGGGGAGGTCAGAGTGCTCAGTGCTTCTCTGGGTCAGGCTGGTACTGATTTGGGTGTGGAGTGCAGCCAGGTTGGTTTAATGTGGAGTTGAACTGATTTGTTTTCATGCTGGGCTGGAGATCCTGCCATCTCAGATGGGGGTGAGAGGGAGATTTTATTCCCCCCCCCCAAGCAATATTACTGCTAGAGAACTGTAATACTGCATATAGGAGTCTGAGGTTTGAAATTTAAAGGCATTACCAGTGGGTCCATAGTTCTAATGAAGCTGGGAAATTAAACCAATTATTTTTTTTTTAATAGACTTATTCTGTGGTAACTGGTTGTAAGAGACTTCTTAGTAAATTCACCATGCTAGTTTTTGAGGTCATGGGAGAGAACGAAAGAAAGGCTGTTTTTTGAGACCAATAGAATGCCAAATTTGGAACAAAGTTTTAATACATGAATTCTTGTAGTTGCCAGAAAGTCCTATACCTCTCTTGGGTCAGGATTTGTTAAGTAAATTGTAAGCTCAAATAACGTTTTCTGAGAATTCTGTTTAGTTGCATGTCCTACAAGAAGCTGCTTGGATGGTGCAGATCTGCTTGCTGCAAGCGAGAAATCTCCAAGGAAATTTCAAATGCTGTATTTCCACTAGTATTAACAGCCAATGTTTCAATAAAGCAAATATTACACTGATAGATCTGAAACAGGACTTTGATCCGGTAAGGGAAAACAATATCCAATATATATGACAACCAAAATGGAGTTAGAAACTTTGAGGAATAAATTTATGACAACCTTACAGGCTGACTGCATTCGATTGGACTTGCAGATTTGTCTATGAAACAACCTGTGGCTATTGTGGGACAGTATGATGAGATTGCTAGCAGATTGATATACCGACTGTTATATATCAATTGTCACTCTGATCAAGAAAATGGAGGGAATGAATTTAAGTCTTAAAAGACCATGAGCCTTTTGTCATATATGTACCATTTGTGAAATTTAATTCTGTTTTTTTTTTTATTTGTAATCTATGTCCTTGTAAATTGCACTAGCTGATTTTCTTAACAGCACAGCTTTTGGCATGCCGAAATGTAAATTGCTGCAGAACCTGCAAGTCTTTAACATCAGGTCATAGACCATACTTGTATTTGGACTGATCCTACATACTTGCACAGTTTTTGTTGATGGTTCTGGGAAGTCTCATAAAGCTGTAGTGGTTTGGTGTGAAGATAACGATTGGCATTATTCTGTAACAATTATTGAAGGTTCAACCCAATTAGCAGAACTTGGCACAGCTTTAAATTACTTAGAGCTTTTTAAGGAGGAACCTCTAAATTTGATTTGTGATTTTGAGTACGTAGTCAAGATCCAACGTGTGTATCTGATTCTGAACTTTGTTTGTTTGTTTGTTTGTTGGTTTTAAAAAAAAGGGGGGAGTGGAGGAAACAGCACAAACCCAATTGTCAAAAGGATTGTATGTGATGAAATACTTTGCAAGTATGACCCAAAACCATGCTAAATCAGAAAGAACCTACATTAGTTATGGCCATATCACTAGTCAATGGAAAAAGCCACATCAATTGATAACCTGGGGAAAAGGTTATGTTTGTGTCATTACAGACCAAGGATTGAAGTGGATTCCCGCGAAATGGGTCAAGCCATGGCTGAATAAAGACAACAAAGATTCGATGGATGCAGATGGACAGGAGGGAGATAAGTTGTGAGGACTGTTTCACATGTAAACCATGGCTCCTAATTCAGTGTTATAGATGCTCACAGACCTGGTGGTCTAGAAGCCTATTAGCAAGCAGGTGGTGTACCTTCTGTGGAGAATGGCAATTTGAACAATCAGCAGGAGAGCCAAAAGGGTGATATTACACTTAGATACTCCATGCAAAAATGAGGTAACATTATGAGACATGCCTACAAAATCTACAAAATCAAGCAGTTATAAATGTTCTACTTTTAACATTAGGATTATGGTTGTGTTGTATTAACTTGTTTGTTTATTCTGAATCTATTAATAAGTGCTTTAGGCAAACTAGAACAGTACATTAATAAGATTGCCATAGTAAAGTTGAGGTTTGACATATAGCTTATAAGTTTTGGAATAAGTGGGTAGTTCTTTGATCTTAATTACATTATATGTAATTGTAATTATGTTGTTAATCACATGTTCTATGTTGCAGTGTATTTCAAGGACGATTCAGCATGCTGTTTAATGGGCCTGACTAATTCAAGAACAAAAAGGGGGAATTGTGGAGGGCTTTGGTTAGATGGAGATATGTTGTTGAATTAGTCAGGCCCAAAGGAATCTCAAGGCCACTTTGAGAAGCTGAGAACAGAATCTGCTGTGAGAAAGAGGGGCGTTTCTTCATTAACAGGGCCTCAGCGTGAGTCGTCGGACCTATCATCGGTGGGGCTCCAGCGTGTGGACTGCCCGTGATACTCATTTAGCGAATCCATGCTTGGAGCGTGGACGCGTGATTAGAGAATAGTTGCGTATATAAGGAGGCTTGTTTCTGTAATAAATGGCTTTGCGTGATTCACAGTGAATCAGAATGCTGAGTCCTTTATCACTCCAGCATGAGTGGGTGTGAGGAGACAGAACAGGGCAGCTGTGGCACAGTGGCAGCTGGTGAGGGCCTGGGATGGTATTGGGAAGGTAGAGCCATAGCAGCAGGGTTTGCTTTGGCAGGAAGGCTGTGGTGCATTCCTCTGAGCTCATACTCTAGCCACACTACTGCCACCTTTTGCTGGAACCCACCTGTGCCTGGGGACAGGGATGGGGGCTGCATGTCAGTTGCTGCAGGCACCAGGAGAGGATGGGCCATGCCAGGGCTCTCCCTCCATGGAGGAGGGTTGGGACCATGCTTTGCCCTGGGGGGCAGATGGGGTAGCAGTGGGACTGTCCCCACATTTTGGAGCAGTAGTGAACAGATGGGCTGAAGGATATTCCCACTCCCTCACTGCACACCCCCATGGGGCTTGGGATGCCCGGGACATGGGGGTCCCCCTCCAAATGCCCAGCCTGAGGATGCTCTGTAGTGGCGGGGATGCTGGGACTGTCTGTGTCCCCCTGCTCCTTATTGTTTGTGTGGTCTGAGCCAGCAGTTCTGGGGGGCACAGGACAGGAGGTGCTCCAGATACTCAGTGATAGGGGTGTCAAGGTCCATTCGGATCTCTCAAATTTACAGGACAATGTACTCTGTGAGCTAAACTGTATTTCATGAGCTCATTAAGAAATATAATAAACAAACATGACAAACAGGGGCTCAATCTCCTTTTTCCCAGATGTTAATGAGGTCACCCCTCCATTGTCGTCATTGTCGTCTTCTTCGTCATCTTCTTCATCTTCTTCTTTTCTCGAAGTTAGAGAGACACAGATCCCTCAGTCTTTCCTCATAAGGGAGATGCTCCACTCCCTTTATCATCTTCGTTGCTCTGCGCTGGACTCTCTCCAGCAGTTCCCTGTCCTTCTTTAACTGATGGGCCCATAACTGGGCACAGTATTCCAGTTGCAGTCTCACCAGGGAGAGGAGAACCTCTCTCGAGCTACTAACCACCCCCCTTCTAATACACCCCAGGATGCCATTGGTCTTCTTGGCCACAAGGGCACAGTGCTGGCTCATGGTCATCCTGCTGTCCACCAGGATCCCCAGGTCCCTTTCCCCTATGCTGCTCTCTAATAGGTCATTGCCCAACTTATACCCAAACCTGGGGTTGTTCCTACCCAGATGCAAGACTCTACACTTGCTCTTGCTATATTTAATTACATTTTTCCCTGCCCAACTCTCCAGTCTATGTCTCGCTGGATGGCAGCACAGCCTTCTGGCGTGTCAGCCACTCCTCCCAGTTTGGTGTCATCAGCAAACTTGCTGACAGTGCACTCTATTCCCTCATCCAAATCATTGATGAATATATTGAATAATACAGGCCCCAGTATTGACCCCTGAGGCACTCCACTAGACACAGGCCTCCAACTAGACTCTGCCCTATTGACCACGACTCTCTGGCTTCTTTCCTTCAGCTAGTTCACAGTCCACCTCACTGCCCGATCGTCCAGACCACACTGCCTTATTTTAGCAGCAAGATGCTGTGTGAGACTGTGCCAAATGCTTTACAGAAGTCAAGGTAGACCACATCCACTGCTTTGCCACCATGTATATGGGAAAGCAAAGACATGGGAAAGCAAGATGTGCAGTTCTAGCCACCTGGATGATAAAGGAATACTAACATGACCATCCGGATGGTCAAAGAAGAAGTAGTACTGACATAATTAGATCATAGGAACTAGTCAAAATATAAAGGGCAGGTTGTGCTGAAGTACGTTTCTCATAACTGTAAAAAGTGATAGCCCAGACTAGTGAGAATGTTATCTCGGGCCAGATAAATGTCCCCAAGTACATGTGATGTCTGAATGTCATTGGGCCTGACCTGTGAATGAGTGGGAACGTAACTGAAACAGACGTAATATGAGTGTGGTGTGTTTTTAATAACAATTATTGATAAAACATCATAGTCCAGATCCGTATCTGTAAATCCTATAAATTATCAAAGGCTAATAAAGAGGGCCTCAGCCTGGCTCAGCTCTCTGCTCTGCCCGGCTCTGCGCTCCTTCCTGCACAAGATCTCTGCCTGTGTGTGCATCTTGGTCTGTGTCCCAGTGTGCGTCGTTCCTCATCGCCGCAATCTATCCACCTCATTATGTCCTCATAAGAGGCTATGAGATTGGTCAAGCATGACTGGTTGAAGCCATGGTGACTGTCCCTAAAGACCCTCTGATCCTTGATATGCTTTGAGATGGCACCAAGGATAAGCTGTTCCATCACCTTTCCAGGGATGGAGGTGAGGCTGACTGGTCTATAGTTACCCGGGTCCTCCTTACCCTTTTTGAAGACCGGAGTGACATTTGCTTTCCTCCAGTCCTCAGGAACCTCTCCCATTTCACAACACTTAGCAAAGATGATGGAGAGTGGCCTAGCAATAACTTCAGCCAGTTCCCTCAGTACCCACTGATGCATACCATCTGGACTCATGGATTCATGGATGTCCAGATTGCTTAATTGTTCCCTAACCCAATCCTCATCAATCAAGGCAGACTCCACCATTGTCCTGACTTCCTTTGGGCCCTCAGTGGTACAGGGTTCCTCAGGACAGCCTCTGGCAGAGTAGACAGAGACAAAGACGGCATTCAGTAACTCTGCCTTCTCTGTATCTTCTGCCACCAGGGCACCCACCTCGTTCATCAGTGGGTCTACATTGCCTCTGGTGTTAGTTTTATCTGCCATGTATTTGAAAAAGCTCTTTCTGTTGTCCTTGACCCCTCTCGTCAGGTGGAATTCTAAGGAGGCCTTATCTTTCCTAGTTGCCTCCCTACATCCTCTGACAACAGCCTTATATTCTCCCCAAGTGGCCAGCCCCTTCTACCACGATCTGTAAACTCTCCTCTTCCACTTGAGCTTGCGCAGCAGTTCCCTGCTTAAACACACGGATCTCCTGGCTCCCTTCCTTGACTTCCTACGTGTCGGGATGCTCTGATCTTGAGCTTGGAAAAAACAGTCCTTGAATGCTAAACAACTATCTTGGACCCCTTTACCTTCAAGCAGCCTTGCCCATGGGATTTCCCCTAGCAATTGCTTGTAAAGGCCTAAGTTTGCCTTACTCAAGTCCAGGGTTGCAATTCTGCTTGCTATTCTCTTTCTGCCACATGAGATCCTGAACTCCACCATTTCATGGTAGCTGCAACCAAGGCATCCCTCAACCTTTACTGCTTCAAACACACCCTCCTTGTTAATGAGAATGAGGTCCAGCAGTGCTCCTCTCCTAGTTGGCTCATCCACCATTTGCATCAGGAAGTTATGGTCAATGCACTGGAAGAACTTCCTGCACTGTGGATGTCTGGCTGAGTAGTCCTTCCAGCAAACATCAGGGAAGTTAAAATCCCCCACGACAACCAGGGCCTGTGACTGTGAGGCCACTCTCAGCTGCCTGTAGAAGACCTCGGCAACTTCCTCACCCTGCTCTGGTGGCCTATAATAGACACCCGCAACAGTATCACCCCTGTCAGCCTGCCCCTTAATTTTCACCCACAGACTCTCAACTCTCTTCTCATCTGCCCCAGTACTCAATACATTGTAGTTGCTCTCTCACATAAAGAGCAACTCCACCACCACGCCTGGCTGGTCTGTCTTTCCTGAAAAGGACATAGCCATCCATGACCATATTCCAGTCATGTGAGCTGTCCCACCATGTCTCTGTAATCGCCACCAGATCATAATCTCCTGCCCTAACACAGGTTTCTAACTCCTCCTGCTTTTTCCCCATGCTGCACACATTGGTGTACAGGCATTTCACGGAGTGAGTTGAGTACACCAGTTTCACCCTAGGGAGGCCTCAATACTACAGTGCTGCCCCACTGGTGCAAGCCCAGCTACAACCCCATCCCCCATCAAATCTAGTTTAAAGCTCTCCAAATGAGCCCTGCTAATTCCTGTCCCAGTATCCTTTTGCCCCTGTGAGATAAACCTTTCCCACGTATCACTGTCTGGACTGGTGTCTTATAAAACCAGCTATTATCAAACAATCCGAAGTCCTCTCTGTAGCACCAGTCTTGTAGCGAATAATTTATGGACTGAATTCTTCTATTCCATCCCACATAGTCACCCAAAAATGGAAGGAGGGAAGAGAAAATCACTTGTGCCCCAGACTCTTTCACCAACCCTCCCAAGACCTTGAAATCTTTCTTCATTCCCCTCAGACTACGGGATGCAGCTTCCTCCCCACCTGTCTGGAAGATCAGCAGTGGCTAGTAGTCTATTGGGTGCACCAGGTAGGGAAGTGTCTTGGTGATATCCCTGATACGGGCTCCTGGTAGACTACAAACTTCCCTATGATGAGGGTCAACTCTGTATGTTGGGCCCTCTGTTCCTCCCAGAAGGAAATCGCCTACTGCAATTACCCTTCTTTCTTTCTTATCAGAGGCAGTCTTGAGGCGTGGAGTCAACTACCTCTTCCTATGTGACCTCGTAGGTGGGCCTTGCACCACATCCTCACCTACCTCTTCTTCAAGATCCAGGGCCTCGAACTTATTACGGAGGAGCATCTGGAGAAGCAAAGCAGTTAGGGAGGGGGGTTGCCCGTGGCACCAAACTGGAACTTGCTTCTAACCCTCATCATCTTTTTGGTCCCCTACCTCTACCCAACAGTGATAGGGCAGGGGCTGTCTTGGGTCTCCCCCCTCTGCCCGACAGGGTAGGACATCCATCACTTTTTGGGGGTGTCGAGGACGGTTTAGATTGTTTAGAATGCCAGCCCAGGGGTGTGCACTCAATATGGGACAAACCACTCTGGGGACTTTATCTCCTTTTAGAGTACGAAGAATTTCTGATTGACCAGGCCCGGCTCAATTGGTTGATCCCCTAGTGTTGACCAACCAAGTAGCTTTTGCTTAATGTGAATCCCAGTTTTTAAAGGTTCCACCACCAAGTGCCTTTAATGTAGTTTTTAACAAACCACTGTACCTTTCAATTTTGCCAGAGGTTGGTGCATGATATGGAATAGGATATACCCACTCAATACCATGTTCTTTGGCCCAATTGTCTATAATACTGTTTTTGAAATGAGTACCATTGTCTGATTCAATTCTTTCTGGCGTACCGTGTCACCAAAGGACTTGCTTCTCAAGGCCCAAGATAGTATTTCGGGCTGTAGCATGAGGTACGGCATATGTTTCCAACCATCCAGTGGTTGCTTCCACCATTGTAAGTACATAGTGCTTACCTTGACGTGTTTGTGGAACGCGGCGATTAGGAACAACGCATACCAGGACGCAGACAGAAATTCATGCAGAGGCAAAGATCTTGTTCAGGAAGGAGTGCAGAGCCTGGCCAGGCAGAGAGCTGACCTAGGCCTAGGCTTAGGCTACCTTCTTTATTCACCATTGACCATAGGATTTACAGGTACAGGTCTGGACTAAGATGCTAAGATGTTTACAAAAAGGTGTTTTTCCACTAATTGTTATTAAGAACACACTAAATTCATGTGATATTTGTCTCACTTGTTTTTCCACTCATTCACAGACCAGGCCCAAGGACATTCACACATCCCATGCACTTGGGGGCGGTTATCTGGCCCGAGATACCATTCTCACGAGTTTGGGCTATAACTTTTTACAGTTACGAGAAATGTACTTCAAAGTAATCTGTCCAAGGCCCTTTACATATTATTATGTTAGTATTATGTCTTCGACCATCCGGATGGTCATGTTAGTATTGATCTTTCTTTATCATCCAGATGGCTGGAACTGCACATCTTGCTTTCCCACATTTTACTTCCCAACAGTGGAAGTGTAATATAATCAATCTGCCAAGCTTCTCCATACTTATACTTTAACCATCACCCCCCATACCATACAGGCTTTAACCGTTTCACTTGTTTGATTTCAGTGCAAGTACAGTCCAATAAACTCTGTTATCCCTTTCCTCCACCTGGTTGGAGGCAGGGCACCTCTAATTCCTGTTTTGCACAGTCTCTGGGTGTGAATTAGAGGTTCCTTCAAGAGCATCAGAATGTCTTCTGCCCCTTTTGTAAACTGGAGCAGCCACCTTCTTAGGAGTTTTTCCTTTTATCTCACGTACTCGTTCTTGAAGTTCTGAGGTAGGTCTTCCGTGCCACTTATTCGTGTTTTCTCCCTGCTCATGTAGGAAGAACCACAGTGAACCTCTTTTTGTGGGCTGTCTCTGCCCTCTCTCTCGAGATTGGAAACGTCTTTTCCTAATAGCTGAAACATAGGTTTGTGCAGGTCGTGAATGGTACGTGTCTTCTCTGAGTTCTTTGATTTCTTGCAACAACTTTTCAAACCGGTCATCAGATTTTTCACACAGTTTCTCCACAGCAGAGACACAAGCCCACAGAGAACCAGCAAGGCTGTCCTCAAAGTTCCGGAGCTGGTCAATCACTTCAGTAATATCTTGTACACCTCTAGCTGACCAGACCATTCCTGCCAATGACTTAGCATATGCAGGTGGTGCACTTTGTACAAATCTGCGCCACAGAGGTCGTGTACAATTGATTCTGTCTGGGTCTGTCCCCTCTTGGTTGTCTGGTCCAAAATAGATGATCTCTCGCACTGCTAATTCTCTCAGGAACTGGATACCTCTCTCCATAGTATTCCATTTCCCTAACTTGGATATACAATCTTCCTTGTAGGGAAATCTTACTTTCATAGCTGCCAAGAGTCGGGTCCAGAGAGTAGTGGCATTAGAGTCTCTTGAAATTGCCCTATCAGTGGTGGAATCTTTTGACAGAGATCCCAGTGCCTGATTTCACCACCTTCTAATTCAATTGTTTCTGCCCCATTGTCCCAGCATCGCAGCAGCCAGGTTAAAATATTCTCACCTTCACGACGACTAAAGTCTTTTCGCAGATCTCTCAGCTCACCTGGAGAAAAGGACCGAGTGGTGGTCACTTCATCTCCTCCCTGTCCTGATGGTGCCCCTTGGGTTGATGTTGGCCCTGTGCCATCACCTGCTGCACGAGTAGTCTTTCTAGTGACTTTCTTAAAACCGGCAACTGATGCTGATATGGGTTCACCATCATTTGATTCATTTCCAGAGTCTGAATGTCTGTCACAGTGATTGCTGTGGTTACAGCAGCAACAGTGAGCAGTGTGTGAAGAAGGGGGGGCTGCCTTGTTAGCCTTTGAGGCTGGAGAGGTAATGTTATCTGCAGCAACCTTGGCAGAGGAGCTCTGTGTAGAAGCTGTAGCTTCAGCCTGTGAAGCTGCGATTGGGGGGGCAGTGGCTGCAGCAGCAGCTTTCACTGTTTTGCCTTTACTCGAGTGGCTCGGAGTGCTTTTTGCTAAAGCTTCCGAAGACGCATCGCAAATCCCAGGACTAAAAAGAGATGCAAACCTCCTATTGAACCTCATTTCTTTTAACAGAAGCACAAACTGACACACATTCAGCAAACCAGATAGCACCATCACAGTTCTATCAAAGCTCCAAGGATATTCAAAGTTGTGTAAAACATTTGCAAACTGTCTCAGTGAAAAGACAAAAGTATGGTTAGTCACCCTTTCTAAAGATTCGCTTGACCAGTTAGCAAACACATAGCCGTACTGCTGTTTAATCTCTCCCAGAGGCTTTTCAAGGTACAGCAGAAGCGAGTAGAAATTCATTAGCGACTGCAGTGTAATGAAATAAACCAGTGCCAAAACACACAATATCATCATGACCGCTGTCCAGTTTCTTGTTGTTATATAATGAATACTTCGATTCAGAAAGAAACACCAACACAGATAAGGAATCAGTGAGCACAATGTAGAAAATAACTGATACAACTTATGCCATAACATCTTTAAATCAATGTAATTCGCTTTGCCTTAATACCACTAAATAATATCCGAAGCAAACAGACGCGCGAGTATCACAACTCTATGAGTTGGCATCGTGCCAAGAAAATTGAAAGGTACATCAGAGCAGTAGAAAAGCTAAAAATCTCCAAATTTACCCTTTTCTCTTGCCCCACGTTGGGCGCCAATTATCTGTCAAGGGTTAAGATTGTGGGGTGACAACAAAAACCCTGGCAGGTGTATTGTTAACCTCCTCTCCTCCCCACGTCCCCCTTTTGCCCCTCCCTCTCCTCCCTTCCCACTCAGGACAGGCGATCGGGAGGGAAAGAAGGACAGAGAGAAGAGAGTTGGAAAAGTTAAAGATGTTTTACTAATGCTACTAATAAGAATAGAGAAAATAATACAAAATATACAAAACCAATCTTGTAAGTCTCAGCAACTGCAGAGCCAGCACCCAAAGTCCTGGATTAGACTCTGTAGCCAACCGGAGCTGGATTCAGTCTGTCACTAGGTCTCAGTTCGCAGGGACGACCAGCAAGGTCCTCTCCTAATGTCAGCCATGAGGAAAAAGGGAAAAGGGGGAAAAAGGGATGAGATCCTCGTGATCTCCCACTTTTATATGAAGTATTCACGTGAATGGAATGTTATACACCATTGGTCAGTCTCTCGGTCATCAGTTTTCTCGTTGCCCCTCTCGCGAGATGTCCATCCGTGCTTATCAATAAGTTTGCATTCCATTGCTAGGTTTAACCAAAACATGTGTTGGGTTCTCCAGGAAAATGCAGCTAACATGAAGGCTTTAGCTGACAGGTAAATTCACTAAAAGAGAAACTTGTTTTTAACAAAACCAGGACATTCCACCCCTTATAATATGACATTCACTGAATACTTAAACCTTATTAATACAATCTATCAATACAATCTAATTAATCACTACTACTATATATATATATATACACATATGTACATATATACACAGGAGTAATTAATCAGAGTGTTGCTTTATCCATGCGAGCCACGGAACCTGACACACCAATATGATGTTCACAGAGTTCGCTTTATTGTCGGACCGGGCTAGCTTTATAGCAAAGCTGCCCTGTCCACGCGCCTTACAACAACGTGATTGGTTGTAACTCGTGTTATACAATAACATGATAGGCTGCATGTACTGTCCACGCGCTCTGCACGCATGTGTCCGGCGATTGCTCACTCATTGTTACCTTCTAATGGTGCTCCTTTAGTCTCTTTTGTCTCTGGCTTCACCTCTCAGCCAGGCTGGCGACAACCCCATCCCCCTGGGGCGGGGGGGGCTCTGCCACTACATCTCCCCCTCTTTTATTTTATATTAACAATACGCCGTATCATGCTTTAAATACAGTGTGAAATACAGGGTAAGAACATTAAGGCTAATACAATTACAATTAACAAGAACAAACCTGTTTTCAATATTCCTTTTAACCAAACAAGGCATTCACCCCAAAAAACCCAATATCTTCTGTTATTTTCTTGTTCTGCAAATCTTCTATCTTTTTAACTTTTAAGTTCAAACAACACATACAATCAAACTCTTCATAACTGTGAACATGTCCAATAACAAAACATTAATTGCTGCTCTGTTTTACAAAGTGGTATTCTCAACATTGGCTACATTCGTTGCTTAAAGCGATAACATGTCTGAGGTTAAGGGTTGTCATCACTGCAATCGGTTTCTTCTCTGTTAGCTAGCCAAGGTCTCACCCACTTTGCTGGGATCCATGAATTTTTGTGGTTACCTGTAGAAACACAAGCATATCCCCTTCCCCAGGTTATTAGTGACATAGGACCTTCCCATTGTTGTGTTGTCGGATTAAACACACTAACCTTAGGCACATTTTCGGAAAAATCTTTGACATTTTTGATATGGTGCATAACAATTGGTTCCATTTCAGTTTCACTTTTAGGATTAAGCCAGTTCAGCACATACAATGCCTTCATCAATACCTCTTCTGGGCTCACACCAATTCCCCCTTGTTTTTTCAAAACAGACAAAAGATTTTTTAATGCACGGTGTGCACGCTCAATAATTGCTTGGCCAGTAGAATTATAAGGGATTCCAAACAGGTGCTGTACCTTCCACTGGGTGAGGAAGGCTGCAAGTCTGTCAGAGTGGTATGCAGGACCATTATCTGTTTTGATTTGTGTAGGGACACCCATGACAGCAAAAGCTTGTAGTAAATGACGTTTTACTGCCTTTGCATTTGCTGAGGTCAAGGCTGTAGCCCACAGCAGTCCTGAACAGGTATCTATGGAGACATGAATGTACTTTTGTCTGCCAAATGGTGCAAATTCAGTAATATCAGTTTGCCATAACTGACCTGGCTGCAAGCCCCGAGGATTTACTCCCTTTTGTTGGAGAGGGACTATGCGGGCACAATCAGGACAAGCTGCAATAATGGCTCGAGCTTGTTCCTTTGTAATTGTAAACTGCTTTCGGAGTGCTGCTGAGGATTGATGAAAGAATTCGTGAGCTTGTCTGGCTTGTTCAAAAGGGGATATATCTGCTACTGCCACAAGTTTGTCTATGGTGCTGTTTCCTTCTACTAGACCACCTGGTATGTTAGTATGGCTTTTTATATGCATGATAAATACTGGTGCTGTCCTATAATCTAATACGTTCCACAAATCTAACAATGCTTCAAACAACAAGGAATTGGAAACTCGCTGCAAAAGTGCTCTATGTATTCTTTGTACAATTCCCACAACATAAAGAGAATCTGTTACCAGATTAACTGGAGAGTTATGCCATTTTTGCAATGCTGCTAAGCATATTGAGGGCAGTTTCTTTTAAGATGTCCTGTCTGTCCGCAAGTAAAACATGCTAGGCCACAAGAAGGGCTTCGGCCTTTCATTGCAGGCTTAAGTGCTGCAGCCAAGGCTGCAGCGTGGGCTTGAGCATGTATTTTTGCTTTTTCTACCTCCTGTTGCATAATCGGTACCTGTGTGCGAGCTTCCACCATCTCTGCTAAAGAAGCAGTTTTTCCCAAACCGGCTAATATCTGTTGGCATTGGGTGTTTGCATTCATCATAGCCAAATCTTTCCCCACAGCAGCTTTTGCCTCTGGAGTCAAGTTAGGAGAGGCATCTATCACTTCTTTTAAACGATCCACAAATGTCATATATGGTTCCCCAGGATCCCACTCTATTGTAGAATAGGGTGGCACAGGGTTACCTCTATTTGGCAATTCTTTCACTGCCGCCAAGGCAAGCCCTTGCGTTTGCTGCAAAATCCTTGGATGAAGTGCTGCCTGAGTAGCACCATCCGCATATTGCCCACGACCCAGTAACTGGTCCATGCTAGCTAACCGCAACGGATCATCAGCTGGTAAACGAACATTTTCTAATACTGCCAATTCCACTTTCCCCTGCCACTTGTCCAAGAACAGCAAATACCCCGTTGGAGGAAGCAATAACTCCATCAACGCCCTAATATCTGTTTGAGTTAGTACTTGCTCCTTGAAAAATGAATTGATTAGCTGCATCACATGCTTATTATCCGTACCATATTGCATAACTGCACTTTGCAATTGCTTAACCGTTTTCCAATCAAAAGGCGACCACTGCCTTTGTCCTCTATTATCTATGTGCACTGGCACTGCTGTAATACTACCAGGTAACATGATCCCTTCAATAGTTGCATCTCTGATTACTCCTTGCCAACGTTGCCCTGCATTATAAGAATGATCTCGAGGAATATCTCTACCCTGATGCACAGGGGCAGCACCCAAATTATCATTATTATCACTGCTATACAATTCCCTTGTGTTTCCCTGTGGATCAGTAAGTCGGCGCATATTTGCAAACCGATCTGCTAACCCAGTCTCCAGCCCTTTTCCATATCGCGCTCTCAAATATTCATCTGCTTCTCTTACAGACCACATCCCATCTTCAACACATTGTCTAGCCCATTTTTGTATTCGCTCCCTTTTGATACGGAGCTCCTCCGGAGTGAGGTCTAATTCCACCCCCTCCCTTTCCTGTTTTCCCCGTTTTTCACATTCCCTGCCAATTGCCTCCAGCCCGTCCTTAATTGCATCTGACGCCTTTTTATATGCTATTAACCGCGAAGTTTTACTGTTACCGCCATCTAGTCGTTTCATAGCTTCTAGAACTTCTTGTATCTGGCTCTCCTGCCGTCTCAGTAAGTCCTTCAGGCTCTGCACGTGGCTCTCCTCCTGGAACTCAGGGCGATTCTGCGGTGCTCCGTCCTGGTGTTCCATCGGGTCCTCCGGCAAAGGCACGTCGGCTGGATTAACTTGTCCTGGCTTGTTGAAACTTGCCGGTTGCTGCCATTCGTTGTCGGAGCCAGGCAATGGCTCAACGGGCGCAGAGGGTATAATTTGCTCTCCGCCCCAGAACTCCAGATCTGATACGGGACATACCAGCGGTGTTGATTCTTCGGAGTTCTCGGAGGGTGGGCAGCTCGCGGCGGGCGGCTCCGAGGGGACGGCACACAGCTCCGGCTCCTCTGAGACTTCCTGCATTAGCTGCCTGACCTCCCGCCAGGGTCCGGCGAGATCGCAAGCCTCGCGGCTCCCCCTTGTAACCGCTTCCCATAGTTCGGTCCCTATGTCCTCCCATGTACTGGGAGAAAAAAATTCGTCCGTCGAACGAACACAGCCCTTACGCTGGGCGAATAGTAAAAGGCGCTCCACCGCGTCTTTTTCCAAAATTCTTCCTGTTCTTGCAGCCAGCTGCAGAATACTTCTCACTATTATTTTTTCTTCCACGGATGCCGTGTTTCCCATGCCACCTGCTTCTTCGTAGGCCTACTTTCCGCTATGATTGAGCGCTGGGCTGGTGTCGCCCCCAGGTGGCGTCCTCGCGTCTTCACTTCCGGCGATCTTGCTTCGATACGAAGTATCACGTCGGGGTCACCAAAGTGTTGCTTTATCCATGCGAGCCACGGAACCTGACACACCAATATGATGTTCACAGAGTTCGCTTTATTGTCGGACCGGGCTAGCTTTATAGCAAAGCTGCCCTGTCCACGCGCCTTACAACAACGTGATTGGTTGTAACTCGTGTTATACAATAACATGATAGGCTGCATGTACTGTCCACGCGCTCTGCACGCATGTGTCCGGCGATTGCTCACTCATTGTTACCTTCTAATGGTGCTCCTTTAGTCTCTTTTGTCTCTGGCTTCACCTCTCAGCCAGGCTGGCGACAACCCCATCCCCCTGGGGCGGGGGGGGCTCTGCCACTACATCAGTGGACCATCCTTTGAAAAATTCATTAAGTTCATTTTGTCACAACAGTCTCCCAGGGCAGGAAAAATGGTACAAGTGCATCTCATGACCACTGTTTGTGGGTTAAGGACACCAACTTCGAAGAAGGTGTCGGGCGCCACTTGAAGAAGCTAGCTCTAGTTTCATCACCATTGTCTTGATCTGAAAGACACTTATTAAACATTGTTAGTGCGGCAATTCACATCATACAGTTCAACATTGCATATTTTCACCTAAAATGATATCCCCTTGAGGTACACACTGAACTTCTCCATCCTTAAGCATCACCCACCAGGTGCTGCCAGGTCCCTGGGCAAAAACAATCCCACGAATAGGTTTGCCTTTGCCTGAGGCAGGAGTAACCCAGACTGCCTTTCCTAAGATATTTTTCATGTGTACTACAGGGACTTTATCTCCTTCTACAGTACGTAGAATTTCTGATTGGGCAGGCCCGGCTCGGTTGGTTGATCCCCTAGTGTTGACCAACCAAGTGGCTTTTGCTTAATGTGAATCCCAGTTTTTAAAGGTTCCACCACCAAGTGCCTTTAGTGCAGTTTTTAACAAACCATTGTACCTTTCAATTTTCCCAGAGGCTGGTGCATGATATGGAATATGATATACCCACTCAATACCATGTTCTTTGGCCCAATTGTCTATAATACTGTTTTTGAAATGAGTACCATTGTCTGATTCAATTCTTTCTGGCGTACCGTGCCGCCAAAGGACTTGCTTCTCAAGGCCCAAGATAGTATTTTGGGCTGTAGCATGAGGTACGGCATATGTTTCCAACCATCCAGTGGTTGCTTCCACCATTGTAAGTACATAACGCTTACCTTGACGTGTTTGTGGAAGTGTAATATAATCAATCTGCCAAGCTTCTCCATACTTATACTTTAACCATCGCCCCCCATACCATACAGGTTTTAACCGTTTTGCTTGTTTGATTTCGGCGCAAGTTTCACATTCATGAATAACCTGTGAAATAGTGTCCATAGTTAAATCCACCCCTCGATCACGAGCCCATTTGTATGTTGCATTTCTACCTTGATACCCTGAAGCATCATGGGCCCACCGAGCTAGGAAAAGTTCATCTTTATGTTGCCAGTCCAAGTCCACCTCAGATACTTTAATCTTAGCAGCTTGATCTGCTTGGTGGTTGTTTAGATGTTCCGCAGTGGCTCGACTTTTAGGCACATGAGCATCTACATGACGAACTTTCACAGGCAGGCTCTCTAGCTGAGCAGCAATGTCTTGCCACAGTGTGGCAGCCCAAATGGGTTTACCTCTGCGCTGCCAGTTGCTTTTCTTCCATTGCTGTAGCCACCCCCATAAGGCATTTGCTGCCATCCATGAGTCAGTATAGAGATAAAGTATTGGCCACTTCTCTCATTCAGCAATGTCCAAAGCCAGCTGGATGGCTTTCACTTCTGCAAACTGACTGGATTCACCTTGTCCTTCAGTGGCTTCTGTAACTTGTCGTGTGGGATTCCACACAGCAACTTTCCACCTTCGATGTTTTCCTACAAGACGACAGGATCCATCTGTGAACAGTGCATACTGCTTATCAGTCTCTGAAAGCGTATTATATGGTGGTGCTTCTTCAGCACGTTTTACTTCCTCCTCATCTGGAGACATCCCAAAGTCTTTGCTTTCTGGCCATTCTGTAATCACTTCTAATATCCCTGGACGGTTCAGACTTCCAATTCGAGCTCGTTGTGTGATCAGTGCAATCCATTTACTCCATGTAACTTCGGTTGCATGATGTGGAGAGGGAACCGTCCCCTTGAACATCCAGCTCAGCACCGGCAGTCGAGGTGCCAGGAGGAGCTGTGCTTCAGTGCCGATCACTTCTGAAGCAGCTCGAACTCCTTCATATGCGGCTAGTATCTCCTTTTCAGTTGGAGTATAGTTGGCCTCAGATCCTTTGTATCCTCGACTCCAAAAACCTAAGGGTCGACCTCGGGTTTCTCCTGGTGCTTTCTGCCAGAGGCTCCAGGTAAGTCCAGTATCTCCGGCTGCGGTGTAGAGCACATTTTTAACATCTAGTCCAGTTCGGACTGGTCCAAGGGCCACCGCATGAGTTATCTCACGCTTAATTTGTTCAAAGGCTTGTTGTTGTTCAGGGCCCCACTCAAATTGGTTCTTTTTACGAGTCACTCGATAGAGAGGGCTCACAATGTGGCTGTAGTCAGGAATATGCATTCTCCAAAAACCTACAACGCCCAAGAAAGTCTGTGTCTCCTTTTTATGAGTAGGTGGAGACATTGCTGCAATTTTGTTGATCACATCCATTGGGATCTGACGACGGCCATCTTGCCATTTTATTCCTAAAAACTGGATCTCTTGTGCAGGTCCCTTGACCTTGCTTCGTTTTATGGCAAAACCAGCATCCAAAAGAATATGAATTATTCTCTCACCTTTCTCGAAGACTTCTTTCGCTGTGTCGCCCCATACGATGATGTCATCAATATATTGCAAGTGTTCTGGAGCTTCACCTTGCTCCAGCGTGGTCTGGATCAGTCCATGGCAGATGGTAGGACTGTGTTTCCACCCCTGGGGCAAGCGATTCCATGTATACTGGATGCCCCTCCAGGTGAAAGCAAACTGCGCCCTGCACTCTGCTGCTACAGGAATAGAGAAAAATGCATTAGCAATGTCAATTGTAGCATACCACTTGGCTGCCTTTGACACCAGTTCAAATTGCAGTTCTAGTATGTCAGGCACAGCAGCACTCAGTGGTGGTGTAACTTCATTCAGGCCACGATAGTCTTCAGTTAGTCTCCACTCATCACTAGACTTTCGCACTGGCCAGATTGGGCTGTTAAAAGGTGAGCGAGTCTTACTGATCACACCCTGGCTTTCCAATTGACGGATCAGCTTCTGGATAGGAATCAAAGAGTCTCGATCGGTGCGGTATTGCCAGCGATGCACCGTCGTGGTAGCAATTGGCACCTGCTGATCGTCAACCATCAGCAGTCCTACAACAGAAGGGTCATCTGAAAGACCAGGCAAATCAGACAGCTGTTCAATTTTCTCAGTGTCCACAGCTGCTATACCAAATGCCCACCTATACCCTTTTGGGTCCTTAAAATACCCTCTCCTGAGGTAGTCTATGCCAAGGATGCACGGAGCATCTGGACCAGTCACAATGGGATGCTTTTGCCAGTTTTTTCCAGTTAGGCTCATTTCAGCCTCTACAACAGTCAGCTCCTGGGATCCCCCAGTCACTCCAACAATATTGATGGATTGCGTTCCTTTAAAATTAGAAGGAATTATTGTGCACTGAGCACCAGTGTCCACTAAAGCTTTGTACTCCTGGGGTTGTGTTGTACCAGGCCATAGTATTTGTACAGTCCAATAAACTCTGTTATCCCTTTCCTCCACCTGGTTGGAGGCAGGGCACCTCTAATTCCTGTTTTGCACAGTCTCTGGGTGTGAATTAGAGGTTCCTTCAAGAGTATCAGAATCTCTTCTGCCCCTTTTGTAAACTGGAGCAGCCACCTTCCTAGGAGTTTTTCCTTTTATCTCACGTACTCGTTCTTGAAGTTCTGAGGTAGGCCTTCCATGCCACTTATTCATGTTTTCTCCCTGCTCATGTAGGAAGAACCACAGTGAACCTCTTTTTGTGGGCTGTCTCTGCCCTCTCTCTCGAGATTGGAAACCCCTTCTCCTAACAGCTGAAACATAGGTTTGTGCAGATCGTGAACGGTACGATTCTTCTCTGAGCTCTTTGATTTCTTGCAACAGCTTTTCAAACCGGTCATCAGATTTTTCACACAGTTTCTCCACAGAAGAGACACAAGCCCGTAGAGAACCAGCAAGGCTGTCCTCCAAGTACCGGAGCTGCTCAATCACTTCATTAATTTCTTGTACACCTCTAGCTGACCAGACCATTCCTGCCAATGACTTAGCATATGCAGGTGGTGCACTTTGTACAAATCTGCGCCACATAGATTTTGTACAATTGATTCTCTCTGGGTCTGTCCCCTCTTGGCTGTTTGGTCCTAGATAGATGATCTCTCACACAGCTAATTCTCTCAGGAACTGGATACCTCTCTCCATAGTATTCCATTTCCCTAACGTGGATATACAATCTTCCTTGTAGGGAAATCTGACTTTCATAGCTGCCAGGAGTCGGGTCCAGAGAGCAGCGGCATTAGACTCTCTTGAAATTGCCCTATCAATGGTGGAATCTTTTGACAGAGATCCCAGCTGCCTGGCTTCACCACCTTCTAATTCAATTGTTTCTGCCCCATTGTCCCAGCATCGCAGCAGCCAGGTTAAAATATTCTCGCCTTCACGACGACTAAAGTCTTTTCGCAGATCTCTCAGCTCACCTGGAGAAAAGGACCGAGTGGTGGTCACTTCATCTCCACCCTGTCCTGATGATGCCCCTTGGGTTGATGTTGGCCCTGTGCCATCACCTGCTGCATGGGTAGTCTTTCTAGTGACTTTCTTACAACCGGCAACTGATGCTGATATGGGTTCACCATCATTTGATTCATTTTCAGAGTCTGAATGACTGTCACAGTGATTGCTGTGGTTACAGCAGCAACAGTGAGCAGTGTGTGAAGACGGGGGGGCTGCCTTGTTAGCCTTTGAGGCTAGAGAAGTAACGTTATCTGCAGCGACCTTGGCAGAGGAGCTCTGCGTAGGAGCTGTAGCTTCAGCCTGTGAAGCCGCAGTTGGGGGGGCAGTGGCTGCAGTAGCAGCAGCTTTGGCTGTTTTGCCTTTTCTCGAGCGGCTAGGAGTGCTTTTTGCTAAAGCTTCCGAAGACGCACCGCAAATCTCAAGACTAAGAAGAGACGCAAACCTCCTATTGAACCTCATTTCTCTTAACAGTAACACAAACTGACACACATTCAGCAAACCAGATAACACCATCACAGTTCTATCAAAGCTCCAAGGATATTCAAAGTTCTCTAAAACATTTGCAAACTGTCCTAGTGAAAACACAAAAGTATTGTTAGTCAGCCTTTCTAAAGATTCGCTTGACCAATTAGCAAATATAGAGCCATTCTGCTCTTTAATCTCTCCTGGAGGTTTTTCAAGGTAAAGCAGAAGCGAGTAGAAATTCATTAGCGGCTGCAGTATAATGAAATAAACCAATGCCAAACCACACAGAATCATCATGACCGCTGTCCAGTTTCTTGTTGTTGTATAATGAATACTTCGATTCAGAAAGAAACACCAACACAGATATGGGATCAGCGAGCACAATGTAGAAAATAACTGATACAACTTTTGCCATAACATTTTTAAATCAATGTAATTCACTTTGCCTTAATATCACTAAAAAATATCCAAAGCAAGCAGACGCACGAGTATCACAACTCTATGAGTTGGCACCGTGCCAAGAAAATTGAAAGGTATGTCAGAGCAGTAGAAAAGTCAAAAATCTTCAAATTTACCCCTTTCTCTTGCCCCACGTTGGGCGCCAATTATCTGTCGAGGGTTAAGATTGCGGGGTGACAATCAAACCCTGGCAGATGTATTGTTAACCTCTTCTCCCCCCCACTTCCCCCTTTTGTCCCTCCCTCTCCCCCCTTCCCACTCAGGACAGGCGATCGGGAGGGAAAGAAGGACAGATAGAAGAGAGTTGGAAAAGTTAAAGATGTTTTACTAATGCTACTAATAAGAATAGAGAAAATAATACAAAATATACAAAACCAATCTTGTAAGTCTCAGCAACTGCAGAGCCAGCACCCAAAGTCCTGGATTAGACTCTGTAGCCAACCGGAGCTGGATTCAGTCTGTCACTAGGCCTCAGTTCGCAGGGACGACCAGCAAGGTCCTCTCCTAATGTCAGCCATGAGGAAAAAGGGAAAAGGGGGAAAAAGGGGCTGAGATCCTCGTGATCTCCCACTTTTATATGAAGTATTCACGTGAATGGAATGTTATACACCGTTGGTCAGTCTCTCGGTCATCAGTTTTCTCGTTGCCCCTCTCGTGAGATGTCCATCCATGCTTATCAATAAGTTTGCATTCCATTGCTAGGTTTAACCAAAACACGTGTTGGGTTCTGCAGGAAAATGCAGCTAACATGAAGGCTTTAGCTGACAGGCAAATTCACTAAAAGAGAAACTTGTTTTTAACAAAACCAGGACAGTTGGTTTGTTGGCTGCACTTTTCTGGCCAGAATAAAGTCTATTTTGGAACTTGTTGTCTGCCTAAAACTGTCTTTGGGGTACTGTCACGGTCCATTCAGTAATGGACTCATGATGGTTCGTTTACCTTGATCTCGAAGCGCAAAATTAGACAACCAAAATGCCAAGGGGTTTTAATTCAATCAAACAGTGTTACTTTATTATTTTGCCCATAAAGTGGCATGCGATAGAGAAAGAGAAAAAGGGAAAGAAAAAGGAAAGGGGGAAAGAGGGTTGGTTACCATCACGGGTCCAAAGGCATCCCTATGGTCCCAGGTCCCAAACAGCATCCTGCCAGTCCTCTGTCGTGATCCGTGATCCTTTGGTGGGGAGACCTCAACAATGTCCAGTCAGGAACCATCTTTTATGCTTCTTCACCCCCCCTCACTCCCATGGGTCGAGGCCAATCTCCGCCTTTGTTTTGCAATCCAGGCTTAACTGCACAGGCTCGAAGAATCTCCGCTTCACCTGCCAGAACCTGTCTGCGCCTTTGTGGTCTCACGTTCAGGGGTCTCTTTCTGGTCCTTTGGGTGACCTCAAGACCCTCGGCGAGCCTCTGCGCATGCTCTTCTTCATTGGTCTTAGTAACAGGGAGGAGGTGGGGGGGCAGGTTTGGCTGAAGCAGCAGGTGGAAATCCATCTTCTGGACAACAGCTATTGTCCCCAGATCGGAGAGACCTGTATAACACAGTTTTTTTCCTCAGGCCTCTCTCCAAGTCGTTGTCCATCTGTTCTTGATGGCAATGTTCAAGCAGATACTGTTCTTTGGACTGACTCCTGCACCACCCCATGGCTGAACATTATTATCAGGAGCTTGTGGCAGTAACACAATCCTCAAAGAGAGGTATAGAGGAAGAAAAGGAAAAGTGGTTTATATCCACGTGATCCGCTTTGTATCAATGGTTTTAGGGATGTCTACATTGGAGGGTACACTAAACAAATTATGTGCATTAAGTACAGATGTTAAATGTGTCAAACGCTTTACCAAATTCCAATTTAAAACATGCAATATGGCGGACAGAACAAAACCTATCAAAACTAATACTAAGAGAACAACTATGGAGTGACACAACTTGTTCAGGATGCCTGTAGCAGTAGGTGACCACCCAAAAAGCGTGTCCCACCACTTATGTTCAACATCTTTTTCTACTCAACACACGGTGAATTTCTTCAGCATTGTGGTGAACGGTTATCAAGGTTTTCTGTCCATTTACTTGAACTTCTTCCAAGATCTTGATCAAGTCGTGGTGTTGCAACAATTGCTTTACCAATGTGAGATTCATCCTGACAGGTGTAGGTAGTAATTTGTAAATCGGTGTATCATTAGATTGTATAAGTTGATGAGATATAACTGGTGCTAAATAAGAAAAATCACATCCAGTAATTTTAACAAAATTACAAACACAAAAATTTGAATGATTTCTAATATTTACCATCACTGTATCTACTAATATAGAGTTACAAGCAGTCCTCAAGCACACACAACCTTTGCCAATATACACTAATACAGTTTCTTGATTGTCAGGACGAATCTCAAAATGACAAAAATTCTGCTCAGTGTTCAGACAAATGTCTTGAGCACTGATTGTATTACTTTCACAGATGAATCCTTGCTGTTCTCGCACAATACAAGATTCTAAATTGACAGTTTGCCATTTTTCCTCTACTTTTTGGACCCATACTCTGTGTTCGAAAGGATAGAGTATAGTTCTGTTGTGGTTCAATCCTAATGCAATGATAGGGTAAATTATGTATATTGAAGCATTGTGTATGGTTAACACAAAGGTCGTGGCTGTGTTTGTGATGGGGTTATAAGTGAAGTTTACTAAAGTAAACTAAAGTAAAGTGGCTTCTCTTATGATTGAGGTGGCTACTGATTGCATCCACAGTTGTGCCTGAGTACAACTGAGAGCCAAAGAAAGGTTATTTTGGACCACACTAAGTGTGTCTTTTATATTTACTTCTGGTAGCCAATTTATTCATTAATATTTCTGAATCAATACCATTTAAGACTTCCAATCCTGTCCCCAACACACCAGTTAGGTCTTTAACTTAATCTTTACTATCCCACTCCCATTCAATTACTACAGTAGGTAAGTGAAAAGATGTAGAAAAGCATTAGCAGCTTATACTATTGGTCATTTTAAAAATTTAGGCCTTCAGATTCGATTAATGAATGATTTGTGTTATTCTCTGTTTCCCTCAGAGTTCTTCTGCAAAAAGGAAAACAAACAGGGCTCGTCTCCTTGAGGCAAGAATAATTAAAATGATACAATTATCCGGGGGTGCAGCTTGTGGTTTTGGAAAAGTTCCAAACCATTCTCACAATTGTTTCACAGTGTTTTCACCTGTAGCCCTGCCAAAAGCTTCAGTTTGGACCAATTCTGGGGTTATTCCCCCCCACCAGCACAAAATGTTTACCTCCTGTTTGCTTAAAGGGGCTAAAATAATCCACCTGCCAGATATCCCACAAACCTTTACCCTCCCTTAAATGTAGAGGGTTGTCTTCTAAAGGGTGCCTTTCAAGCTGTCTTCGACATTGTTTGCTGACCAGGGCTTCATGATACAAGCCTTTAGCTCCAGTGTGTTTGCATTTTACATGTAACCATTCTAACAAGCGTTCCCAGTCTTCTGAAATTTGGTCCTTTTGTACGGGGGCCAGTCTTGCTAACTCATCAGCTCAGTTATTCCATTTTCTGCGGATCCCCCATCTACCTGATGAGAAGCTACCCAGCCCACAGCTTGTATAGCTAGGTTTTTTAAAGTTCCTTCAGATATTGAGAAAATGTTACAATAGTGTTCAATCTGAGCATACCACTTTCATACTGAGGCTTCCTGGACCACCTCATCAGGGGTACGGGCCCCAGAAGTGACTGTTTTTATTATTTTAAATGAGCTTCTTAATACGATCGGCTGTTGTCATGCAATCTTCTCTACTTCTACTAGAGTCAGGCTAGCAAGGAACAAACTTTTCTCCCAGGCACACTGGGAGTTAAAAAGAGAATGGGCATTTATTACCACTCTTTGTTCTCACATTTCTTGTATAACCGGTTTGATACCTTTCTTGGCACCCAGGGGAAGGGGGTATTGTTCTGTGGACTGTAAGGCACTGAGGACGCAAAAATGTCACTTCAAGGGAGAAACCCCACACCTTTTAGCATCTTCTTCCTTCAGAGCAGAAATCTGTGCACTGGCATCGATTAAAAAGGTTACAAGTGCATGCTTAGGACCCACTATAGCCGTGATCAATAAATCTCCCCTCTTTGTGTGTGTGAGCTGTTGGATATAAATCCATCCTCCATCCCCCTGCCCACTACTAGGGAATGGAGGTTCTAGTTTTCCTGTTTCTCGGAGAGACTCTGGAAGTCCCCTTATCAAGGGAGTTATCATGTCAGGATTCACTGGCAGCATCATTGGGGATTCATATTCGGGAATCAATTTTCTTTCATGTATCATTTGCAAGCAGGCTGCTTTGTGTACACTTTCTAGCAATTGATTGGGTGTGCCAGTGATTGCCAGGGGTTCTCCCCCAGTTAGGGATACGTGTCACACGTACTCCATTTCAGATTCTTTAGGGAGGTGACCACACTCTTTCTTTAGTTTGGTCAGCTCAGTGTCAGTGTAAGGTGTTTGCTTACTTGTAATGTGAGGGTCAGTATGCTCCTCATTGATTTGATTTATTTGTCGGATACTTTTCTCTTCTAGCTCCCACTCTCTCAGCACTCCTGTGTTTTTTAAATATTTTTTTTAATAAGCTATTTTCTTCCTTCTCTTTTTCTAATTGTTGTTCTAAACTGAAGGTAGTTTTTTGCAAAATCTGCACCAGATTTTCAAGGGATTCTATAATTTTGCTTTCATTACTACATCGTCTGAGATGATCTTCAATCGCTGCTACTAGGTTAGCTCCTAGGACAGCACAGACTATAGCTTTATCCTTATTTGATCTAAACTTAGACTTAGTCTATAAAGAAATCACTCGGTCTACTACACTCTGTAAATTAGCCCAATTATCATGAGCCCAGTCTTCTCCAGGTACGGAGGGTCAAGCCCCATACTCTGCTAAAAGTGTGTAGAACGAGTCTCGACTTCTCACATCTCGATTATTAGCCTTTTCAGTCATTCTTATTACGAAGGGGCAAAACCCACTATGGGAAGGCACAACTTAGTTACAAAAGCCACAGCAACTGCTGCATCACCCTTCTCTTTCCTGAGTGGTTGAAGGGGCCAAAAATCTGCTACGGGAAGGCTCAACTTAGTTATACTAACAAATAAGATTACCCCTTCACTCTCCCTAGCAGACAATTCTCATCAACATGAGAGCAACACCCCTTTTGCACTTTGAGATCTTCTGGTTTGATTCCAAGAGACAGAGCCCTCTACACTACCTGCACTCCTCTGTTTCCCAGAATCCTGTCCGTGATGCCAATTTAATGTCACGGTGCATTCGGTGATGGACTCATGATGGTGAGGCGCAGAAATGATCTTACAACCCTTAAGATTGTAAAGAAGGTATGTATTTACAGCGCTGGACACATGAGGGATAATTTCACCTAATACATGTGTAAAATTACAGTAGCTGTGAGCTTGGTTAAATGCAGTCAAGTGTTACATATTCATGAAAGTTTTAGGAATGCCTATACATATTCATAACCTGTCCCCGAGAAGGCAGCTCTTATTACAATGAGTTCCAGGAGACCATTTCCATAGTCTCCACCTCCGGTTCCTCCTAGTTGCACCTGCGCAGTGATCATGAACCCGGGTCCTCTTCTCTGTACACCGTCACCTTTGGTCCAGTGTGATGAGTTGGTTAGGACTCAGACTGCTGAGTTGGTTAAAACTGGCATATCCCCTGTCCTGTGCCCAAGTTTCTGTTATCTAGTTCACCCAAGGATGCACCAAGGATGCACCCAAGGATTACTATCTTTGCAAGGCGTCAGCGAACTCCTTTTTCTCATACAATAAGTTACACAAAGCTAAGCAAGGTTAGGCAATAGTGATGTGGGTTAAAGGGTTAGCTCTCTGTTAGTTCTTTAAGTCTTTAAGTGTTAGTTCTTTAAGTGTTAATTAGTTAATTGTTAATTCCCTGTATCAATGGTTCATTTACCTTGATCTCGAAGAGCAAAATTAAGGCCTGGACACATTCCTGTGTAGCCTCATCTAGGTGTTCCTGCTCCAGCAGGGGGATTGGACTAGATGATCTTTTGAGGTCCCTTCCAATCCCTAACATTCTGTGATTCTGTGAACTAATACTGTTCAAGTCTGAATGGCCACATCACATGTTGTGGGGGTTTGAGTGGATGCAGTAACTGATGTTGCAGTTGTAGTGGCTGCAGTATCCAAGTCAGGAACTGGAGTTGCTGCAGAGTCTGTTGAGGGGGGTGCAGTAGCTATTGTATCTGTTATAAGAACTGACGTAGTTGCAGAATCTGTCTAGGGGGGTACAGTAGCTGGCATGGGCATTTCAGTGGCTGAAGTGCTTGTAGCTTTAAGAGCGGCAATTCCTGTCACTAGCAAAGACTGACACACATTCCAGAGACTCTTCACTCAAATGTCCAGGGATATTCAAAATTCCCCAAAGCATCTATAATTTGCTCTAATGCCACAGGCAGAGAATAGTTAAATAGCTGTCCTAAAATATCACTCCTGAAACTGAGAAAACAAAAGGCACAGGTCTCTTTAATTTCTTCTGCTTCTACCAAAGAATTCCAAAAATGCATACTCCTGAAGTATGATAACAATTAATAGAAATACATCATTGGCTTAATTAGGATTAAATAAATCACTTCTACACAACCCATGAACAAAACTTTTATAACAACTTTATTCTGACTTCCAGAGATGACATTCCACACAAAAATATTAACAATAAGAATTAATCCCAAAAAAGACATTATTAAATCCAACCAAATTTGCAACAGCATCCTTTAAACAAAACCTGTTACAGTTTTTTTCTTATCTTATCCCCGTATGGCTCTCTCTATCCATACTTTCTCTTTCCCCATACGTTCATCTCTCCCTGTATGGGTCACAAATTAAATCTGTCAAGGTTTAAAGCAAGGCAACAATAAACAATGGCAGATGCCCTCTGTTAATCCCCACCACCATAAAAGGTGATAGAAAGATAAGGAAGAAGGACTTCAAGTTAGAAAGAGTCTTACAAGTTGGAAAAATTTTAAAGGTTTTACTAATGCTACTAATAAATAGAGAATAAATATATATACAAAATATACAAAAGCAATCTTGAATGTCCGATATGGAGTTGGCATCACTCCAGCAGCGGCGGAGCTAGGAGCTTGGCTCCAGCAGGTGTAGGGCAGGCACCCGGAAGTCATGGGCGGGACTTCACAGCAAACCAGAAAATGGATTTCAAGGATGCAGGGCCTGAGGCCTATAGATCACAGGCAGACAGACAAGGTTTTCTCCAGATTCTAGCCACGGTCGAAGAGGCGAGACCCTTGTGATCTCTGCTCTTATATAGGGTACATGATGATTATGGGATGGAATACTCAGTTGGTCAATTTTAGTCAGTTGTTCCATCCACTCCTCCTTCCAAATATGTCCCATTATCCGTTAACCTTGGTTACCATAGTAATAAATCTAAGCATGAGCTTCTTCAGCATTCCGTTGGTCCTCTTATCAGCACCAGTACAGTGTCTAGGAAAAATATGCAGTTACTTAGAAGGCACTTAGCTGAACTTAGCTGAAAGGAAAAATCACTAAAAGAGAACTGGTCTTGTTTTTAACAAAACCAGGACACAAGTTTACTGAATAGGGTCTCCCATACAATATTTCAGAAGGGCTTACTTTTTCTCTTATTCTTGAAGTAATGTGAATTCTCAGGAAAACAATTTACAATACATCTATCCATTTTGCATGAGATTCCTGTCACAATTTAGCTAATTGTCTTTTTATAGATTGATTCATTATTTCTACCTTCCCACTACAATGAAGTCTCTAAGGGGTATGTAAATCCCATCTTACCCCTAGAAGAGTAGAAATGGTCTGTATTATTTCTACTATAAAATGTGGAACGGCCAAACCTTGGTATGATTTTATTCAATAATTTCTTTGCTACTTCCCTAGTTTTGTTGGTCCGTCATGGGAAAGTTTCAGGTCATCTGGAAAATTCAGAAAAATCAATTTACCAAAATTGTCCCAGAAAATTCCCTCTTTTTACCTCTCCAGGTGGAGGCTTTAACCCGATCTTACAACTTTGCATTTTAGGTCAAATTGCATATCTTTTAACACTTACTATCATAGCATCTACTCTCATATAGGTTTTGTAGGATCAAGGCACACATTATCGCTTCATTGGCCACTTTCTTTGCAGTTTAACTTCAGATTGTCCAAATTGGTGAGCCTTACAATGCATTACTGACACCTCTGGTGATACTTGTAAAGTCAGAAGTCCTCTTTCTTTCCACATTGTCTCATGTGCATGCACAATTCCAAAAGCATATGCAGAGTCTCTATATATTAACCCACTCGCCTTGTTACAGTTCTTAGGCTCTAATCAAAGCAATCAGCTCAGCTTTCTGTGCTGACATATTTGATGGCAATGATTGTGATTCAGTTATATTCTCTAGTTACCACAGCATATCCAGATGGTCGTTCTTCACTCAGAGCAAAACTGCTCCCATGAACAGAGTCTACTCTGCATCTTCCAGTGGAGAATCCTTTAAGTCTGGTCTGCTAGAAAAAACTTGTTCAGTAGTTGGTTATGATTAAATATAAGCAATAGAATAGCAGGATTCAAAATGTTGTTGTTTTTAAACCTACATCATCCTGTTCCAGTAATGCTGCTTGGTACTGTACCAGGTGACAGCCAACGGTGTCCTTGTTGTTCCAGCACTGAGGCCACAGCATATGGTGCAAATGCAGTAATCTGCTGTCCCAAAGTTAATTTCCCTGCCTCCTGAATCAGCAACACAGTCACAGATACCTGCCAAGCTTCTAATTATTTTACCAGTATGTCACCAAACAAAGCAGGATTGTTCTTAAGTCCTTTTGGCAAACAGTCTAGCAAGCTGCATCTTTCTTCCAGTGGTAGGTCTTTCCCATTCAAAGGTGAAAAGCTTCTGGCTCTCTAAATCCCATCGTATACAGAAAATGCATCTTTCAAGTCTAAAACAGTAAAATAAATGTTATTTCCTGCTATATTAGTCGAAGAGTGTATGGGCTTTGGCACTACCAGGTGCACATTTATCACAATAGGATTAATGGCTCTCAAATATTGTATCAACCAGTATTCCATAGAATGTGGTTTCTTTACTGGCAAAATTGGAGTATTATTTCTCCCTTATGAGTATTATTTCTCCCTTATGAAGAAAGGCTGAGGGAGCTGGGTCTCTTTAGTTTGGAGAAGAGGAGACTGAGGGGTAACCTTATTAATGTTTATAAATATATAAAGGGTGAGTGCCACGAGGATGGAGTCAGGCTCTTCTCAGTGGCAAACAATGATAGGACAAGGGGCAATGGGATCAAGCTGGAACACAAGAGGTTCCACTTAAATTTGAGAAAGAACTTCTTCTCAGTGAGGGTAACAGAGCACTGGAACAGGCTACCCAGGGAGGTTGTGGAGTCTCCTTCCCTGGAGACATTCAAAGCCTGCCTGGACACATTCCTGTGCGACCTCACCTAGGCGTTCCTGCTCCAGCAGGGGGATTGGACTAGATGATCTTTTGAGGTCCCTTCCAATCCCAAACAGACAGACAGACAGACATACATACATACATACATACATACATATTCTGATTGACATTCCTGCAAAAGTCCATAGTGCATAAACTTGTTAATCAAAGTCTCTAACCCCACTTTGGCTTCCATGTTTATTGGATGTTGTTTTTCCTTACCGAATTGAAGTCCTGTTTCAGTTCTGTCTCAGTTCTGTTAGTGTAGTGTTGGCTTTACCAGGTACTTTAGCTGCCCATACTAGTGAAAATACAGTATCCAAAATTTCCTTGGAGATTTCTTGCTCACTTTGCTGTTCTGATTGCAGCAAGCAGATCTGTGCTTTCCAAGCATTTTCTTGTGGGATATGCAGCTGAACAGAGTTCTCAGAAAATGTTATTTGAGTTTAAAATTCTTAAGATTCTTCTCTCCCTGATAACCGTTCACTCCGGAGTCTGTATTTTAGAACTCCAGAGGCAAACTTTCAGGCGAGGTCTGATAACCGTATGCAGAGCAGACTTTCAGGAAACAAATTCTCAGAAAAAAAAAATTTAATGGAGTAGAATAGCAGGAGGACTGGCTCAAGCTGGGTACCTGCACAGAGGTTCCGACCTGAGCATAGAAAACCATAGACTTTTATATCTTTGCAAATCATTCGTACCATGATTCAGTCCAATAGCAATATTTCATTTTGAGGTCTTCTTGCTTCTCATTGGATCTTTTTCTCTGATTCCATGTCGGCCTTTATTTTGTTCAGCTTAGACATTATTTATGGTCCATAGCCTTGCAGGTACTGTTTTGTCTGAATAAATCCTTTCTTCTCAGCAAAGTGCAAAATAGGCCCTGTTTTGCAGATGTCTGTAATGTCTCCGTGTTAGCCTTGGATCGTCGTTTTTCCCATTAGTTCTGTTTTTCCAAGCAAAGTGCAAACTAGACCTTATCTTTCAAGTGTTCAGTGTAGTCTGTAGTTGCTTTTGGTAAATATGAGCAGAACTTTGAAATGGAGAAATAAACTTAACGACAGAGTCAGTTATACTGTTAAGCAGCATTCTTTTATTTTATCAGTGCTGGGGAACACTGGGGATCATCCTCCATAAGTGCTCCAAAGACTGGATGCTCTTGCATTGCTTATATTCACATAATTATTACATATGTATTACAATTTTTGAAAATTTTGACATACATCTATACTAAAAAATAACTGATGAAGTTAGTTATAATTGTTTAGTTTCTTACAATACATCTATTAATTATTATTTAAATATAAACTCTGCTTCTAATCAATGTATTACTTAATCTCCTGTCTCTCTCTTGTCATGCAGAAGGATCTAAAACTTGAAAAATATCCCCTCGTTTTGCAGATGGTCAGAAAGCATTTATCACGTCAATTGGTTAATGATGGGTACATCTTTTGTAACTTAATCACGGTATACATGAATTTGGCAGTTTCTCTTCAACTTTACAGCTTAAAATTTTAGCAAATCCAGCTTACCAAGTAACATAAAGAAAAGAGTATATTAAAAAACATACTACTTTATACCGCTAAATGATTCATTACATTTGGTGTGCATCTACTTAAACTAAATGATTAATACTGAACTTGAATTGGGCTCATCCACTGACCTGTGAGTAGTAAAACCATTGCCATACAGCTCACTTATTTAGCAGGGAGAGCTCAAAGTGGGCTCATCTAGGCTGTCATATTCATAGAATGAAGTGGTTGACTCGTAGTCAAATTGCATGCAGTAGGAAAAGTATGCAAAAGACTCACTGCGCTCACAAGTTACTGGCATTCAGTGTGCCATCCTGCTTCCTTGTGGGTCTCCTGGAAGGAGTTCTTGGCCTGGCTATGGCTCAGGCCCTTACCTCCTCTGGAGCCTGGACCAAACTGCTGCTGGTTTGGCTGAGGGGGGGTCGAGTGCATCTGCCACAATCATGCATATTCATTACATTTCCAGGAAATCCTTTACATATGCATTACATTTCTTGGAACCACTTCACATATGGTTTAGTGCTAGAGTTACGTTATTGTTGGACTCAGTGAACCTGAGGATCTCTTGCAAATGAAATGATTATATGATTCTATATGTAAATGTCCCCAGCACATGCGCAGTTCAATGAGTCAGGGGTCTTGCGAGAGTCCTGGGAGGAAGTAAGTCTTTCTCAGCCGCCCTGCTGTTTGACCTCAAGTCCTGGGCAGGCACAGTTCCTTTGTTATTTGGCTTGTAACCGCAAAGACAGTCTGAACTGGTCCTTGTGCTGGTCTCATCACCTTGTCTTCTAAGAGCAAGCGCATTGTGTCTTACCCTGTTTCCCCCAAAATAAGACCTACCCAGAAAATAAACGCTAGCATGATTTTTCAGGATTTTTGAGGATGCTTGAAATATAAGCCCTACGCCAAAAATAAGCCCTAGTTACAGTTCATTAAAAAATGTCAATTTAAATAGTGTCTAGGTAGCTATACATATAAAAAAGTAATAAGTTTTGGAGCAAAAATTAATATAAGACCCTGTCTTATTTTTGGGGAAACAGGGTAGCCTTCTCCTGCTTATCTTAATGAATACCATTCTTTTTACTTAATGCCTAGTAAGTGCCTAACACCTAACATATATGAACCTTAATTTTATTAAATTATTTTATTACTAATTTCAGATTTTTGGTATCACCATCATTCATCACTGCTGGGAGAGGGACAGAGATCAGGCCAACCCCTGTGGAGGGGTTTCTGTTAGATGGAGATTTGTTACTGAACCAGCCAGGAATTTCAAGGGCAGCTCAAAAGTTGAGAGCAGGACCTGCTGAGAGAGGCAGCTCTACAATAACAAGGCCTCAACGTGACGTAAATCAATGGACCTATCAGCGGTGAGACTCCAGTGCATGGACATTTCGTGAACATAGATGATATCCAATCAGTGAATGCATGATCGGAGCGTGGACGGGTGATCAGAGAATAGTTGCATATATAAGGAGGTTTGTTTCTGTAATAAATGGCTTTGCGTGATTCACATTGAATTGGAATGCTGAGTCCTTTATTCACTCCAACAAATGGTGACCCCGACGTGATACTCTGAACGGTGTATCACTACGATCGGGGAAAAGCCTGGAGTGGTCCAGCTGGAGGTGGATCAGCTGGACTGAGAACCGGGAGGAGGCGTACGGACATTCCGCAGACAAATTTGTCAAAGAAATCGCCGGAAAAGGTGAGCGGCTGGGGCAGGAGGAGGGAAGAGTGAAGCTCCTCCTGATATTCTCTCTGTGAGAGGACTTAAATATTAAGAAAGTAACATACATAGACTGTTAGTTTGGTGTAGAACTAACGGCTACCTGGGAGAAACCGAGAAGGCTTTTAAACTTGAACTTTGGGACGATATAGGGCAGAAATTATGGGATAAGGTCAGCAATGGAGATAAAGAAGCTAAATCATTAGTAACTACATCGAAGTTTATAATTACCACCTTAAAAGATCTTAAGGTTGAATGGTCTGCTGCTGCTGGAATTTTTGTAGCGTTGCAGCCTGATAAGAATCCTGAAAGTCGCTGTGAAGTTTACCCGGTTCATGTCTTTGATACCGTCCCTATTCCATCCCCTACTGTGCTTTTGGCATCCCCTATAGCTCAGCAGTCCAGGGCAGGGGGGAGGAAAAATGCCGAGCAGGTGGTCTCCTACACTATTACCCAACCCTGATGAGAATAGCAAGTCCAAAGGATTGGAGTCAGACAACTTTGCCCAAAGAACCTGTGAAAGGTGAGAATGCTAAAGTTGTAAACAAGTGTACTATCAATCCTTTTACCAATTTGTATCTGCCTTTATTGTCTTTTAACCCTCCAACTTCCACGAGAGAGCAGAAGGAGTTGCCGGATAAGAACTGGGCAAAAGAACTGTGTGGAAGATTAGATCAGCTAATAGCGAGTGAATCCAGCAGTCGGCAATGCGGTCATGGTGATCGTGATGGGAAAGGGGATGTGCCTGGGGACTCAGGTTTTACGAATAATTATGATTCTAGAAACTACTGGCGAGAATGTGCACTCTTCCGAACCCCCCTGTTAGTAATGATTCTACAGCACCATTCAAGTCCGCGTTATCTGATGACTTGGATGAAGATGAGGGTTTGCAGCATTTTTTTTTTTTGAAAAGTTAACAGGAAAAAGAGTATGTGTACATGTTTCCCCGAGATCAGATAAAAACCATGAAAGACTAAAGCAAAATTAGACCTATGTAATGTAACAGCTATAGATCATTTAGGATGGAACGATGGGGATTCGTTGAAAGGGGCGGGTATCCCCCAACTCTTGGAAGAGACACTAATTGACACATCACAATAACAGGCGTGATTAGTTTCTGAAATCCTGAGGCAGTCAGCAGACCTCGCATATCAAGCTATGACAGAGGTGCCTGAAACCAACAAAGCAGCCAAATTATTTACAGATATTAATCAGGGTCCCAATGAGAATTACATGCAATTTATTGACCACCTTCAAGATGTCATCAATAAGCAGGTTGAAAACTTAGAAGCTAAGGAAGCACTGGCCTTGAAATTAGCAGTAGAGAATACTAATGTTTGCTATCAACATGTTATTTGCGAGTTTTACAGTACATATTACATGCTTCTGTGTATTGCCTCTCTGAAAATCAAGCAGCTTGTCAGGAATGTGAGTTAATTGTTTTGTGCCGTAAAACCTTCTCCCCATTTTTCCGACTCACGCTGCAAGCAGCCCTGTGTTTCCCTCCCTCCCTCCCTCTTCTCAAGGTCTTTACTTACAAGATGGGGTCAGAAATTACTGTTTTCAGTTGTGTTCCTAAGAAATCGGTATTGGGAGGTGTTTTACAACATAGGAAAGCACTTGGAAATAGGAGAAAATAGGATCTTGTTAAGTATTGAAATTAGTGTTAACTGCTGTGTAAGTTAGATGAATGGGAAAAGCGCCCAGAGAATAGAATCTTGAAGTAAAACTCTGTGTTGCAATTAATGTTGTTTTTAAGGCGAGAAGAGCAGGACAAAAAAAAACTCTACAAGAGATCATTAAATCATTTCAGACAGTTTTACAGGCGGAGCGATTTGAACTTCAACAAGCTGAGAGAGAATTAACTGACAACACACAGGTCACAGTAAACTTGTTAAAGTCTGCAAGATGATTTCCTTATTAACCTGTTTTCTTTGTGGGTATCTGTTTAACCATGATGCAGTTTTGGTAGGTCTTTGTTATATGGTACGATGAGTTCACAAACTGTTAAATCATGAGAATCTGTTGACTCAAAATGTGCGTTTTGTGATAATACAGAAGACCATGAGTAATTTAGTTCTTTACTGAGTGAATGTGATGGTAAAATTTTCGTGTGTAGCAACTGTTATTTTTCTTTCTAGCATGCTAGCTTTATTCCAGTATCCAGACTTGCACAACTCTATGATAGGCTGTGTCTCATCTCGATGTGCTTGATTTGGCTCTTTTGTATGCGCACCATGTAAAGAATCCTGGTTTTGGGATAACAGTTGTAGCGTACCAGATGAGACACTAATAAAAGCCTTGCCCAGTCCAGCTTGCTGCGGCGGCGGGGGAGCGGGTGCCAATTGGGCGCCAGCGTGCACTGCCCTGTTTTGTCAGGGAGACCCAGAGGTACCTCCATCTGGCTGAGTAGTAAGCAGTTCTGTCGAGGGTTTAGATTGCAGGGTGACAACAAAAACCCTGGCAGATGTATTGTTAACCTCCTCTCCCCCCCACTTCCCCCTTTTGCCCCTCCCTCTCCCCCCTTCCCACTAAGGACAGGCGATCGGGAGGGAAAGAAGGACAGAGAGAAGAGAGTTGGAAAAATTAAAGATGTTTTACTAATGCTACTAATAAGAATAGAGAAAATAATACAAAATATACAAAACCAATCTTGTAAGTCTCAGCAACTGCAGAGCCAGCACCCAAAGTCCTGGATTAGACTCTGTAGCCAACCGGAGCTGGATTCAGTCTCTCACTAGGTCTCAGTTCGCAGGGACGACTAGCAAGGTCCTCTCCTAATGTCAACCATAAGCAGAAGGGAAAAGGAAAAGGGTGAGATCCTTGTGATCTCCCACTTTTATATGAAGTATTCACATGAATGGAATGTTATACACCACTGGTCAGTCTCTGGGTCACCAGTTTCTCGTTGCCCCTCTCACGAGATGTCCATCCGTGCTTATCAATAAGTTTGCATTCAGTTGCTAGGTTTACCAAAACATGTGTCTGGTTCTCCAGGAAAATGCAGCTAATATGAAGGCTTTAGCTGACAGGCAAAATTCACTAAAAGAGAAACTTGTTTTTCAACAAAACCAGGACAAGTTCAAAGGTGCAATGCAAAAATTGAGATATTGTCTTGAATTAGTGTAACTGTGATCCATCTGCATATTTGAACTTGGTATTTGGTTTTTATATCTGAGCTCAGTATTTTAATTTGCAGATATATATATATTTAGTACCAAAATAATTTTATTTGGGGAGATAATTACAAAATGGGAACCGATTCTGCTACTCAAGTACTACCTTGCTCCCCCTTAGGATGTATCCTTACAAATTAGAGTAATTGCTTATGTTGTTACCTAATAATTTTGAGACCAGAAAAGAATTTAAGTTGTTAAACTTTGATTCGCATTGAATTTATGCATTTGTTGGAGGTATGGGAACTAAAACTAAATGCTATGATAGATGTGAATTTGGAAGAGGTTGTATTTAAAAGTTGCTAGAATATGGACTGATTTGGATCTAGGAAAACAGAATAATGGATTTGTGTTTATTATACTGTTTTTTGACATCTGTAAATTGTAAAAGGTAAATGGAGCTAAGTAATGTAACTATTGCTGAGCTACTCGGAATTGCATATAAAGTGTATTATGGTTGGAATGAAATGGGAAAACAAAAAAAGCAAAATATCCCAGGTCTGTGTCAAGTTGCAAGATAAACTCAGCTCATTGTAACTGAGGATTTTGCCAGGGCCTCCTACTTCGTACCAGCAATTATGCCAGCTGCGTGGCCTTGGTACATCTGAACTGCAGCAAGAAGAGAGAGAAAAAAAAAAAAAAAATTGGAAAAACCTGGCTGCCCACTTTCAAGGCGGTGAAAGGGGGGTTTTCTCTCCCCCCCACTGCAGCGATGTAATACTGAATGGAGCAGTCTGGGGGTGAAATTTAAAGGCATCCCTAGCAGATCTGTAGTTCTAATGAAACTGGGAAATTAAACCAAAAATTTGTTAATAGACTTATTCTGTGGTAACTAATTGTGAAAGACTTCTTCGTAAATTCACCATGATAGTTTTTGAGATTGTGGGAAAGAAAGAAAGAAAGACCTTTTTTTTTTTTTTTGAGACCAATGGAATGCCAAATTTGAAACAAAGTTTTACCATATGAATTCTTGTAGCTGCCAGAAAGCCCTGTACATCTCTTGGGTCAAGATTTGTTAAGTAAATTGTAAGTTCAAATAACATTTTCTGAGAATTCTGTTTAGTTGCATGGCCCACAAGAAGCTACTTGGATGGTGAAGATATGCTTGCTGCAAGTGAGACATGTCCAAGGAAATTTGGAATGCTGTATTTCCACTAGTATTAACAGCCAATGTTTTGATAAAGAAAACACTACACTGATAGAACTGAAACAGGACTTCAATCCGGTAAGGGAAAACAATATCCAATAAATATGACAACCAAAATGGAATTAGAGACTTTGATGAATAAATTTCTGACAACCTTAGAAGCTAACTGCATTCGATTGGACTTGCAGATTTGTCTAAGAAACAACCTGTGGCTATTATGGGACAGTATGATGAGATTGCTAACAGACTGATAGATCAATTGTCACTCTGATCAAGAAAATGCAGGGAATGAATTTAAGTCTTAATAGGCCATGATCCTTTTATTATATACGTACCATTTGTGAAATTTAATTCTGATTTTTTTTATTTGTAATCTATGTCCTTGTAAATTGAACTAGCTGGTTTTCTTAACAGCACAGCTGTTGGCATTCATAAATGTAAATTGCTGCAGAACCTTCAAGTCTTTAACATCAGGTCACAGGCCATACTTGGTTTTGG
The DNA here is from genome assembly GCF_037038585.1 of Patagioenas fasciata. NCBI lineage: Eukaryota > Metazoa > Chordata > Aves > Columbiformes > Columbidae > Patagioenas > Patagioenas fasciata. Next base: position 14,727,827 of record NC_092559.1, on the reverse strand, counting down.
TCTGATCCTACATACTTGCAAAGTTTTTGTTGATGGTTTTGAGAAGTCTCATAAAGCTGTAGTGGTCTGGCATGAAGATAAAAATTGGCATTATTCTGTAAAAATTATTGAAGGTTCAACCCAATTAGCAGAACTTGGCACAGCTTTAAATTACTTAGAGCTTTTTAAGGAGGAACCTCTATATTTGATTTGTGATTTTGAGTACGTAGTCAAGGTCCAACGCATGTATCTGATTCCGAAGCTGTTTGCTTGTTTATTTAAAAACAAACAAACAAAAAACAAACAAACAAACAAAACAAAAAAAAAAAGGGGGGGGGGAGGAGAAGTAGGGGAAACACCACCACAGGGCCAGTTGTCGGAGTCATTGTATGTGATGAAATAATTTGCAAGTATGACCCAAGGCCATGGTAGGTCAGAGGGAACCTACATTGGTTGTGGTCAGGTTGCTGGTCAATGGAGAGGGCCACATCGATTGAAGGCCTGGGGAGGGGGTTGTGTTTGTGGCATTGCAGGGCGGGGATCGGGGTGGATTCCTGCGAGGTGGGTCGGGCCGTGGCTGAGTGGAGATGGCAAGGATTCGGTGAATGCGAATGGACAGGAGGGAGATAAGTTGTGAGGACTGTTTCAGATGTAGACCATGAATCCTGGTTCGGTGTTGTGGATGCTCACAGACCTGGTGATCTAGAAGCCTATTAGCAAGCTCGTGGTGTGCCTTCTGTGGAGAATGACAATTTGAACAAACAGCAGGAGAGTCAAAAAGGCAATATTACGCTTAGATAGTCAATGCACTCTTTCTCACTGATCTAGCAGCTGGTAAAACCTTAGGAGACATATCAAAGTTAAGCTATTGGTCTTTTAAATAGGTTAATCTAACTTCTGAAGTACTAACTCAATTAATAATAGATGTTGATGGTATTGGACATGTTGCTCTACAAAATCACGCAGTTATAGGTTTTCTGCTTTTAACATCAGGATTCTGGTTGTGCTGTATTAACTTGTTTGATTATTCTGGATCTATTAATAAGTGCTTTAGACAAAGTAGAACAGTACATTAATAAGATTGCCGTAGTAAAATTAAGGTTTGACACATAGCTTAAATGTTTTGGAATAAGTGGGTAGTTGTTTGATCTTATTAAATAAGGCTTAGTTGCATTATATGTAACTGTGATTGTTGTGTTAATCATGTGCTGTATATTGCAGTGTATTTCAAAGATGATTCAGCGCGCTGTAAATGGGGTCTGGCTGGTTCAAGAACAAAAAGAGGGGAATTGTGGAGGGGTTTCTGTTAGATGGAGATTTGTTACTGAACCAGCCAGGAATTTCAAGGCCAACTCAAAAGCTGAGAGCAGGACCTGCCGTGGGAGAGAAGCAGCTCTACAATAACAAGACCTCAATGTGATGTAAATCAACGGACCTATGAGCAGTGAGACTCCAGCGTGTGGACAGCTCATGAACATAGATGATATCCAATTAGTGAATGCATGATTGGAGCGTGGACGCATGATCAGAGAATAGTTGCATATATAAGGAGGCTTGTTTCTGTAATAAATGGCTTTGCGTGATTCACGTTGAATTGGAATGCTGAGTCCTTTATTCACTCCAACAAACCCCCACAGCTCTGCTCCTGCGGGACCACCAGTGAGGGTCCTATCCCACAGCATGGCAGAGTAGTGGAGGGGACACCAACTCACTGAGGCAGTAGCCATTGGCCAGCCCCTCCGCTTGTACCATGCATGCCACCAACAACCAGCAATTGCCCAAGGAGCTGGGGGGAGAGAGCAGGAGGGTCAGCACCGTGCATCTCCTCCACGTCCCAGAGACAACTCTGGACTCACCTCGGCATCCTGGGTATCCATTCAACTGATCCGGGAGATGGGGTGCTTGGGGATCACCAGGAAGTGGACGGGGTTTTGAGGAGCCACGTCGCAGAAGACCAGGCACTGCTGGGGGGAGCAGGGTGAGCCCCGCACCCATGGGTGTTGCCCACCCCCCCCCTCTCCCCCGTACAGACACGTGCTCTGCTGTCCTGGTTATCTTGTCGACTTCATAGAGCAAGGGTGTCAAACTCATTTTCACCGGGGACTCCTACAGGAGTACATCTATACAGTCCTAAAATTACATTCGGCCCTTTGTAGGCAACCGCAAGGCTGATGTGGTCCCCAGTGAAAATGAGTTTGACATGACACCCCTGTCATAGAGGATTCTGGCAGGCATGCTGCTGCCTGCTGCGCCTTGCCCACCTCCTCGTCCTGCCCGCTGGGCACCGCTAAGCACCACTGAGGCGGAGGGGCACGCGGGCCTTACGACCTCCCCCCATAGGGATGTGGACCCTGTGGCCTAGGGTGGTGGGGGAATGCGGGAGGCACAGGGAGATACACAGGCCAGGGTGATGTGGGGTGCAGTAGGCACATGGGGGCGATTTACATGGAGGTGATATGCATGGGAGTTATGGGGGATGCACGTGGAGGTGAGGGTGGACACACACGGGTGCTCAGAGGCCCAGTGCAGTGCCGTGTGGGTGCTCACTGCAGGGCTCATGCCCGCCGCAGACCTTGCCCCGAGGTGAGAGCAGCGGCGAGTGAGACACAGGGCAAAGGCACGACCAAACCCCCGGCTTCCCTGCACGCAGAGTCCCCCGCATCGCCCAGCCACGCGCCTGCCCACCTCACCACCTATTCGCCTCTGTCACTCCCATGCCTGGACCCTCGGCGCCTTAAAGGGTCCGCACGCCCCCAGGGTCGACACCTCTGAGCACTATGTAGGCATCACCTACGCACCGGCCCGCTGAACCTCTGCCGGAGAGGAACTCGCCGAGCTCGAGTTCCCACTCGACCCTCCCCGCCGCCAGTGCCCCCTCAAAGACCCTGGGGCGAAGGCTGGGCCAGACGGGGTTTATTGGGTGCTTCAGAAGCCCATGCAGGGACGTTTGTGGCGGGGCTGGGAAGCGGAGAAGAGCTGACTCTGGGAGGAGAGGATGGAGAGCTGGCTAGCCTGGCTGCCGGGGGGGGTGAAATTCGGCCCCCACTACCAGGTAGTCCCGCAGTGCCTTCTGCCGCTCAGCGCAGGCTCTGGGAGGAGAACAGAGCTTCGTCGGGTGCCAGCAATGCCGGGGGACTGCCTCGCCCCGCGCCCGCGGAGAACCTTCCCGGGAGAACATGGGGTCTGGCCGGGGAAGAGCGGCGGTGACAGCTCAGCTCCAACAACTCGGACTGGTGGGTGAGGGAGGGGGTGAAGCTGGCTGAAAGGCTGTGACGACCCCGGGCTTGCTTCTGCTGCCTCTCCTGCAGCGCCCACTGCCTCTGAGCCAGGTTGAAGCTCGTCTTTTCTTCCCACCACTGCCTCCAGTCCCTGAACCAGGCTGCCGTCAGACAGGTGCTCAGGGGGACCGGACCCCCTGCCAGCTCCGGGGTCTGTGGCAGGGCTGGGGGCTCCCAGCACTGGATGCAACCCCCTTCCTGCACGGTCTGGCGCAGCCGCTAGCATGCCTGCCTGTGCAGGGTGCTGGAGATCACTGGCACCCCCAGAGGTGCCTGAGGACTGGAGGAAAGCAAATGTCACTCCAGTCTTCAAAAAGGGCAAGAAGGAGGACCCGGGGAACTATAGACCGGTCAGCCTCACCTCCATCCCTGGAAAGGCGATGGAACAACTTATCCTTGGTGCCATCTCAAGGCATATAGAGGATAGAGGGTCATAAGGGGCAGTCAACATGGCTTCACCAAGGGGAAGTCATGCTTAACCAACCTCATAGCCTTTTATGAGGACATAATGAAATGGATAGATGATGGCAGAGCAGTGGATGTGGTCTACCTTGACTTCAGTAAAGCCTTTGACACAGTCTCTCACAGCATCCTCACAGCTAAACTGAGGAAGTGTGATCTGGACAATCAGGTAGTGAGGTGGACTGTGAACTGGCTGAAGGAAAGAAGCCAGAGAGTTGTGGCCAATGGGGCGGAGTCTAGTTGGAGGCCAGTATCTAGTGGAGTACCTCAAGGGTTAATACTGGGGCCTGTATTATTCAATATATGCATCAACGACTTGGATGAAGGAATAGAGTGCACTGTCAGCAAATTTGCTGATGACACTAAACTGGGAGGAGTGGTTGACACGCCAGAAGGCTGTGCTGCCATCCAGCGAGACCTGAACAGTCTGGAGAGTTGGGCAGGAAAAAATTTAATGAAATATAACAAGGGCAAGTGTAGAGTCTTGCATCTGGGCAGGAACAACCCCAGGTTCCAGTATAAGTTGGGAAACGACCTGTTAGAGAGCAGTGTAGGGAAAAGGGACCTGGGGGTCCTGGTGGACAGCAGGATGATCATAAGCCAGCACTGTGCCCTTGTGGCCAGGAAGGCCAATGGCATCCTGGGGTGTATTAGAAGGGGTGTGGTTAGTAGATCGAGAGAGGTTCTCCTCCCCCTCTACTCTGCCCTGGTGAGACCACATGTGGAATATTGTGTCCAGTTCTGGAGTCCTCAGTTCAAGAAGGACAGGGAACTGCTTGAGAGAGTCCAGCGCAGAGCCACAAAGATGTTTAAGGGAGTGGAGCATCTCCCTTATGAGGAAAGGCTGAGGGAGCTGGGTCTCTCTAGCTTAGAGAAGAGAAGAGAAGAGAAGAGAAGAGAAGAGAAGAGAAGAGAAGAGAAGAGAAGAGAAGAGAAGAGAAGAGAAGAGAAGAGAAGAGAAGAGAAGAGAAGAGAAGAGAAGAGAAGAGAAGAAGACTGAAGGGTGACCTCATTAATGTTTATAAATATGTAAAGGGTGAGTGTCATGAGGATGGAGCCAGGCTCTTCTCGATGACAATCAATGATAGGACAAGGGGCAGTGGGTACAAACTGGAACACAGGAGGTTCCACTCAAATATGAGAAGGAATTTTTTCACCGTGAAGGTGACAGAGCACTGGAACAGGCTGCCCAGGGAAGTTGTAGAGTCTCCTTCTCTGGAGACATTCAAGACCTGTCTGGATGCCTTCCTGTGTATCCTCATCTAGGTGTTCCTGCTCTGGCAGGGAGATTGAACTAGATGATCTTTCGAGGTCTCTTTCAGTCCCTAACATTCTGTGATTCTGTGAGTCTGTGATTCTCTTTCTGGGTGAAGAGATGCTTCTGGCTGAATGTGGGAGACCGGATGTGCCAGGGGGCTCCCTGCAGCTTTTGATAAGCACCTGCAGCCAGCAGCAGTACCGCAGGGACACAGCTGGGCAAAGCCAGTGCAGGCTGGGGGCTGGCACAGTTCTCCTTGGAGCATTTAGCTTCCTCCTGGGCTACTGTGTGATGGATGCACTTGACCTCCCCCCAACCAAACCAGCAGCAGTTTGTTACAGGCTACAGTTTCCAAATTACAAATGCATGTAAATGCAGATCCATTAGCATTACAACAAACTTTCAAACCCTCACCAGTTTTGAATGTGCCCCCACTCACTGAAGAAACACCAACAGAAGGCGTTTGGTTTACCAATGCCTCAGCAAAAAGGATAAATGGTAAATGGCAATACAAGGCTGCTGCATTCAGTATTACCACTGGTGAACAAGTAATAGAAGAAGGTGAAGGGAATGCACAAGTGAGAGAGTTAAGAACATTTTATGTATAAGAGTCTGGTACATGACTAAAAAAATACTCCCTGTTCATCACGAGGAATTCTTCAATGCTGCAATGACATTTAATATTACTAAAGCTATTTGCTTAAAAAAAGCTTGCACACATTATCATTGCATATATATAATATTAATTTAACACTTAAACCGCTGATCTACAACACACTGCATATTTATGACACAGAGGCAAGAGGTAACTGCACTACCACTCTATGAGCTGATAAAGTGGATTCACTGTAGTCAGGGGGTGGAATGTGACAGATGCACTTGACCCTCCCCCAACCAAACCAGCAGCAGTTTGCTACAGGCTCCAAAGGAGGTAAAGGCCTGAGCTGCAACTAGGCCAAGAATTCCTTTGAGGAAACCCACAAAGGAACAGAATGACATAGTGAACACCAGTAAGTTATGGGTGCAAGGAGTCTTTCCCACTGTATGCAATTTGACTACGAGCCAACCACTTTATTCCATAAATATAACAGCCTGGGTCAGCCTACTTTGAGCTCTCTCTGCTCAACAAGTGTGGCTGTATGGAGATGATATTTTACTACTCACAGATCACTGGATGAGCTCCATATAAATTTCATATAAATCATTTAGCTAAGTAAATGCATATTATAATATTCCACCACCACGTGGCAAGATTCATAATTTTAAGTCTTTTAATGTGTCAGCTGGCAGACTCTTATTTTCCCCATCTTCAAGAGTTGAACTTACCCTCCACACTGACTGAGGTGATATTGTAAACTCAGCAAATTAATAACTCTTAAAACCACTTTTAAGGTTTTAAAAGTAGCATTCCTTTATTCCACACTGGGACCCCACTGGGGATATTCCACCATGAGTGCACCAACAACTGATCATTTTTGCTTTGCTTATATTGACAGAAAAATTACATATTCATTACAGTTCTTGGAAATTTTTAACATAGAGTGCACCTATACCAAGAAATGATTACATAAACATCTAGTTATTTTGCGGTCTTTGCTGCCATCTAGCATTCTTCAGCTTGTATTGCAGACTCTTACAGCCTGGTCGCATTTTCCTCTTCAAGGGTCTTCCCATCGTGTCTGGCAAATGACCTCTCCTCGTTGGCAACTCCTCGATCAAGTGCAGTATATACCTACTTATATAAGCTATTATTTGAGCCACACCTGTGTTTTTTTCTAATTAATTATTACTTTATCATCCTGTTTCAGGTCCTCCTTCTAAAGACTGGATCCTGTTCCTAAAGAATATGTTGTAAATCTCTAATACAAGGTCTGCTTACATAGTGAACTTCAGGTGGAATTTAAATAAATACCATTTTTTTAATGAAGTCAAACCAGATTCAACTTCTGTAGCAGGGAGAGAGACATGAGTGTGTTGCGGTTGAGACGGACAAACGACATAGACCAAGTTGCAAATGATTTGGCTGCTTTGTCGCTTTCAGGCACCTTTATCATAGCTTGATATGCGAGGTCTCTTGACTGCCTCAGGATTTCAGGAATTTATCGTGCCTGTAGTTGTGGTGTGCCAATTAGTGTCTCTTCCAAGAGCTGGGGGGTAAATCCCAGCTTTTTGGTAAGTTCGGTTTACGCTCTGAAACTCTACCCCCACCCTCAGGAATTTGCTCTGCAGCAGCGTGGGAGGGGGGCGGGGGCAGACTGGGGGGACCTAAATTTATAGGAATTACGTTATTTAGCTCAGTCTGGCTCACCACAGGAGGATCCTCCCCACCTAAATCTCCAGGCAAGGGGGGATAGGAAAAAAAAATGTCCACTTTTTCCTTCTGCGACTGATAGCGGCGGGGCAGAAGGTTGAACTGTGATTAATGGTGGTGACGCAGATGGCGGAACCGCGACTGATGATGGTGGAGCAGACGTTTGAGCCGTGATTGATGACAGCGGAGCAGTCGGTTGAACGCACTGCTCTGACCGGTGCTCCGGGGGCCCCTCCCGAGATCGTATATAACCCAACGCTGTTTTTTCATGTGAGTCTTTCATAGCTTTTATCTGATTTCGGGGCCACACATACGTACGCTCCTCCTCTATTCCTTTTAACTTTCCAAGAAAGTGTCGCGGATCCTTATCCGTATCAGATCATATGGACTTGGGCGGTGTTGACGAACCTTTAGTAACAGGGGGGGTCGGAGTAGTACTTAATCTCGCCTTTTCCTCCGAATCTGGCCCAGGAGAGCCAGGAAGACCATCCCTCCCCACTGTCTCTGCATGTTTCCGTTGCTCTTTTAATCCTCTGAAAGTCTCTAGCAACAAGTGACATGTTGTTAACAGTTCAGTTGTTTCTTTGCATCTTTCACTAGTGCTTTGCCCCATAGTAACACAGTCCTTCCTTCGTAAAGTCAGTTCCAGAGGGCTAATACCCTGCTTCTTCAGAAGCAACTTTCATGTAGATAATATAATACCCCCCCCGTTCCCGGTAGCTCACCAACTCTTAGTGTGGTGTCTTTTCAACGATCCGGATCTTCGGTAGCTCTCCTCGGCTGCTCTATCAGCTGTACCGGGCTCCGTCTCCACAGCTCGTCTTCAGCTGTCACAGCTTCACCGCTGTCTCTTCTTCATGCGAGATCCTTCTTCATACAGGATCACGTAGGGGTCACCATATGTCACGGCTGAGACGGACAAACGACATAGACCAAGTTCTTCCAGGATGAAAGTAGTAGATGCCATTTATTGCCACAAGTGCATTTTTATACAGTTTTACCAATTCATGTGTCTCTTCACTATTGTTTACAAGTTACAGCAGTAACATCTCATTGGCTAATTTTGCTATCATCAGTGTTACTCTTCTATCCCCTTCTCTCTCACGGGTACATCCTTAATATCTCCGGATACTCCTTTACTCCCATCTTTCTCATGGGTAGGCCTTCATATCTTCAAGGCTAATTTCTCTTACCATGCCCTCCGTCAGGGAATCCACGTACCCACCGTAGTCCCCCACACTAGGGCTAGGATCACAGTCATGACAGGCAGGGTCCTCTTCAGATGCCGGTCACCTGTTCTGTCTGCCCCTCCTTGCAGGTACACCCCTCTCATTTATGGAACGTGCAAAAATTATCAGCAACCTTGGCTGGACCTCTTCTGCATACCATTGTTACCATTATCAGGTCTGGAGCAAACAGTGTCTGGAAAACATGCAGCCAACTTCAGAAAAGTGCAGTTACTTAGAAGAACTTAGCCAAAAGGAAAATTCACTGAAAGAGAACTGGTCTTGGTTTAAACAAAACCAGGACAGAAGGCATCTGCATGTGTGAGACTATAATGTTAGCAATAGTAAAAGACTTTCTCCTGAACTGGGAAACAGGGGGTTGAGTTATTTCATTTTGTGGTCAGTCTCTACAGAAACAGTGATTTGGTAAACCAACTTTTAACTTGTATACAATATAAAGTGAAGACAGTTAGTTCACACTTTATTTTGGTATGCATATGTGATCATGCAGTTGAGGAGGAGAAAGATCAATGAAATAGAAGTGAACGTGTTTGTAGAGATAACTAGAAAAAACTGTCACCTGCCAAAAAATGACACATAACCATTTTCTTTATTATCAGGCAAAGAGGCAATAAAAGCATTTTCTGGGAGTATTAATTTCAAATAAAAGTGGTGTGCAGAAATGAACTGGTTGTTGAGACTAGGGAAGGTGGGAAATGCTGCGTGCCTGTATGTCATTGTTTAGCCCTGGTTTTCCCAGCCAGCAGCTAGAACCACATGCTGCTCACTCACCCCTCCCCTGCCCCCAGTGGGATGGAGAGGAGGATTTAAAAAAAAAAAAGCAATAAAGGCAAAAAACTCGTGGGTTTAATCAGGCAGCAAGGAGAAAAGAAAGAACAAATAAGCGGTAACATAACAGCACTGGTCAAGGAACCCACAAAGACGATAGTCTCCAGCAAGTGATGAGCACAGCAGTGACTGCAGAGGAACCACGGGAGGTTTAAACGCGGTGAACCGACGTGCACAGCAGTGGCTATGGTAAGAACTGAGGCTGGGCATGGATTGGAGAGAGGAGGGGGAGATTCCGATCCTGCCAAAAGAGTCGCAGTGAAAGTGCTGATCTCGAGAGAGGGGCTGACCCGGAAGGGGCGTTGCCAAGAGCAACCGGGGAAGATTTAAATGTCCTCCTAGGGAGCACAGGTAACCAGGTCTAGTGAACAGGGCAGAAGCAGTTCGTGCAGGCAGTTTAAGCAGGCAAGGCAAGCTCAAGTGATTTATCTCACTTGGTTGTTGTCACCCTCACAGAAGGAGCTGACTATGGTATCCACTTGGGGCAAAGGTGAGTACTCTGCACTCAACAGGAAAGAGGCAGCAACTCAGACAGAGCTGCTATGGGAACATGCAGCTACCCAGATCTCAGGCTGCAGAGAATGCCAGAGCCTTTCACTGGTATGGAGTGGTAATACAGAAAACAGTTGTGTGAGGTGTGAGCAGGTGGATGACCTGCTCAGTCTGGTAGTGGAGCTGAGAGAAGAGGTGGAAAGGTTGAGAAGTATCAGGGAGCTGAAAAAGAAAATTGACCGGTGGGATCAAGCCCTGGCTGCCCAGGGGCGGGTAAGACCACCAGCAAGAAACAAAGATCAAGGGATTCCTGTGTCCTCCCCTTGCCTGACTGAAGAAAGCAGGTCAAGGGAAAGGGATGAATGGAAGAAAGTCCACACACAGGGTGGCAGGAAAAACACCCTCCCCACCTTCCTAGGTGCTGCTGTCCAACAGGCATGAGGCTCAGGATGTGGAATGCAGCAACATGAGGAATAAGGGGAAATAGCAGTGAGTTCCTGCCCCGGGGCAGAAAGAGGAGGGTTCCTACTGTGACCACTCCACCCCTCCAGGTTCCCTTGCAAAGCAGGTATGAGGCCTTGTAAGTGGAACTAAACAACAACATTGAGGGAGGTGGTTCCATTAAGTTGGAGGTGCTGCAGAGGATAAGTCACCCTGCACCCTCCATTAAAACAGCTCCCACAAAGAAAAAAAGGTGGGTTGTGGTTGTAGGAGATGTCCTATATGCAGGCCCACTTCTTAGGAAAGTCTGCTGTCTCCCTGGGGCCAGGGTCAAAGATGTAAAAAGGAAACTTCCTGCCCTGGTTAGGCCCTCAGACTACTATCCATTAATAATTTTTCAGGTAGGCAGTGATGAAAACTAAAGACAATCAAGAGAGACTTCAGGGCCTTGGGATGACTGGTCAAGGTATCAGGAGCACTGTCCCAACAGTTGCAGGGTACAACAAGGAAAGATACAGGAAGAGACAGCAGATTAATACCTGGCTACAGGACTGGTGTCACTGACAGAATTTTGGGTTTTTTGATCATGGGCCAGCTTGCAGGGTACATCAAGGAAAGATACAGGAAGAGACAGCAGATTAATACCTGGCTACAGGACTGGTGTCACTGACAGAATTTTGGGTTTTTTGATCATGGGCCAGCTTACATGGCACCTGGCCTGCAAATGACAAATGGGATGCACTTGTCTCAAAAGGGGAAAAGGATCCTGGGGCAGGAGTTAGCAGGACTTATTGAGAGGGCTTTAAACTAGATTTGAAGGGGGAGGAAACCAGGTGTGGCAGAGGCAAACCCAAGGGTGACATGCCAGCATCTGAGGGTAGTGCTAATGAGGCCCTTGGGTCTGCTGACCCCGTGGAATCAATGGCTCAGCTGAACTGCATCTATATGAATGCACACAGCATGGGCAACAAACAGGAAGAACTGGAAGCCCTTGTGAGGCAGAGAAACTATGATTTAATTGACATCTCAGAAACATAGTGGGATGAGTCTCATAACAGGAGCACTGCAGTGGATGGCTATAAACTCTTCAGAAGGGGTAGGCGAGGAAGGAGAGGAGGTGGGGTAGCCATGTATGTTAGGGAGGGTTTTGATTGTCTGGAACTTGAGGAGGGTGATGATAGGGTTGAGTGTCTATGGGTGAGAATAAAGGGGAAGGGCAACAAGGCAGACATCCTGGTGGGGGTCTCTTACAGACCAGGATAAAGAGGCAGACAAAATATTTTGCAGGCAGCTGGGAGAAGTCTCCTGATCACTAGCCCTTGTTCTTATGGGGGAGATCAACCTACCAGATGTCTGCTGGAAAAAAAACACAGCAGAGAGGAAGCAGTCTAGGAGGCTCCTGCAGTGCATGGAAGACAACTTCCTGACAGAGCTGGTTAGTGAGCCAACTAGGGAAGGAGCCCCACTGGATCTCTTGTTTGTAAATAGAGAAGGGTTCGTGGGCAACATGTTGGTTGGAGGTCACCTTAGGCACAGTGATCGTGAAATGATTGAGTTAGTTATCCTTGGAGGAGTTAGAAGGGTAGTTAGCAGAACTGCTACTTTAGGCTTCCGAAGGGCAGACTTCGACCTCTTCAGAAGGCTGGTTGACAGAGTCCCTTGGGAGACAGTCCTGAAGGACAAAGGACTCCAGGAAGTCTGATCTCCCTTCAAGAAGGTAATCTTAGAGGCTCAGGAGCAGATAGTCCCAGTGTGCTGGAAGGCAAGCCGGTGGGGAAGGAGGTCAATCTGGCTGAATAGAGAGCTGCGTCTGGAACTTAGGAATAAAAAGAGAATTTATGACCTTTGGAAGGAGGGGCGGGCCACTCAAGAGGAATACAAGAATTCTGTGAGGCTATGCAGGGAGAAAATCAGAAGGGCCAAAGCCCAACTAGAGCTAAGCCTGGCCACCACTGTGAAAGGCAACAAGAAATGTTTCTATAAATTCATTAGGTCGGGAGAGGTTCTCCTTCACCTCTACTCTGCCTTGGTGAGACCACACGTGGAATATTGTGTCCAGTTCTGGGCCCCTCAGTTCAAGAAGGACAGGGAACTGCTGGAGAGAGTCCAGCGCAGGGCAACAAAGATGATTAAGGGATGTCACGGCTGAGATGGACAAATGACATAGACCAGTTTCTTCCAGGATGAAAGTAGAAGATACCATTTATTGCCACAAGTGCATTTTTATACAGTTTTACCAAGTCATGTGTCTCTTCACTATTGGTTACAAGGTACAGCAGTAACATCTCATTGGCTAATTTTGCTATCATCCATGTTACTCTTCTACTCCCTTCTCTCTCAAGGGTACATCCTTAACATCTCCGGATACTCCTTTACTCCCATCTTTCTCACGGGTAGGCCTTAATATCTTCAAGGCTAATTTCTGTTCCCATGCCCTCCGTCAGGGAATCCAAGGACCCACCGTAGTCCCACAAAGGGAGTGGAACATCTCCTTTATGAGGAAAGGCTGAGGGAACTGGGTCTCTTTAGCTTGGAGAAGAGGAGACTGAGGGGTGACCTTATTAATGTTTACAGATATATAAAGGGTGAGTGTCATGAGGGTGGACCCAGGCTCTTCTCAGTGACAACCAATGGTAAGACAAGGGGTAATGGGTTCAAACTGGAACACAAGAGGTTCCACTTAAATTTGAGAAGAAACTTCTTCACAGTGAGGGTAGCAGAACACTGGAACAGGCTGCCCAGGGAGGTTGTGGAGTCTCCTACTCTGGAGACATTCAAAACCCGCCTGGACACATTCCTGTGTAGCTTCATGTAAGTGTTCCTGCTCCAGCAGGGGCATTGGACTAGATGATCTTTTGAGGTCCCTTCCAATTCCTAACATTCTGTGTTTCTGTGAACAAGAAGAGGGCTAAGGAGAATCTCCATCCCCTGATGGATGCAGAGGGAAACAGTGACAGAGGATGAGTGAAAGGCTGAGGTACTAAATACCTTCTTTGCCTCAGTCTTTAACAGTCAGAACAGTTGTGCTTCAGGTACCCAGCCCCCTGAGCCAGAAGACAGGGATGGGTAGTAAGATGAAGCCCTAATAATTAAAGAGGAAATTGTTAGCGACCAGCTACACCACTTGGACACGCACAAGTCTATGGGGCCAGATGGGATACACCCAAGGGTGCTGAGGGAGCTGGTGGAGGTGATCACTAAACCACTTTCCATTTTCGGTCAGCAATCTTGGCTAACTGAGGAGGTCCCAGTTGACTAGAAGTTGGCAAACGTGATGCCTATCTACAAGAAGGGTCGAAAGGAGGATCTGGGCAACTGGAGACCTGTCAGTCTAACCTCGGTGCCAGGGAAGGTCCTGGAGCAGATCATCCTGAGGGGCATCACATGGCACATACAAGAGAACCATATTATCAGGTCCAGTCAACATGGGTTTATGAAAGGCAGGTCCTGTTTGACCAATCTGATCTCCTTCTATGACAAGGTGACCCAACTAGTAGATGAGGGAAAGGCTGTGAATGTTGTGTACTCAGGCTTCTGTAAGGCCTTTGACACCGTATCCCACAGCATTCTCCTGGAGAAGCTGGCCTGGATGGCCTGGATGGGTGCACTCTTTGATGGGTAAAGAACTGGTTGGAGGACCAGACCCAAAGAGCTGTTGTGAATGGAGTCAAATCCAGTTGGTGGCCAATCACAAGTGGTGTTCCCCAGGGCTTATTAATGGGGCCAGTTCTGTTTAATCTCTTTATCAGTGATCTGGATGAGGGTATTGAGTGCACCCTTGCTAAGTTTGCAGATGACACCAGGTTGGGTGGGAGTGTTGATCTGTTGGATGGTAGGAAGGCTCTACAGAGGGATCTGGACCAGCTGGAACATTGGGCTGAGGCCAGTTTTATGAAGTTTAACAAGGCCAAGTGCCAGATCCTGCACTTGGGTCACAACAACCCCATGCAACGCTACAGTCTCGGGGAAGAGTGGCTGGAAAGCTACTTGGCAGAAAGGGATCTGGGGATGTTGATTGACAGCAGGCTGAATATAAGCCAGCAGTGTTCCCAGGTGGCCAAAAAGACCAACATCATCCTGACTTCTCCCTGGATAGATGAACTTAGTAAATACGGGTATGGTTTTCCTGAAAGTCTGATCTTCCATGATTTTTGATCATCTGAACTTAGAGCTCTTACAGGTTGTGGAATAATTACTGAGGGAGTAAATTACAGAAACTAATTATGAAGGATCCACTTATTGAGAAGTTATATCCACATCTTCAGCATATAAGGCAGCTGCACGGCAGGGAAGAAATAAATCTGCTCTGTATGGTTTCACTCCCCCACCTGGCCTGCATTCTTAGATGGTAGTGCATGGGGAAGCCCAATGTACTGGCAGTTAAGAAGTATGGGGGAGTGGATTGGTGTGAAGATACTGCAGCCTGTGTAAAAAGGCAGGTACAGGAACCAGATGGTATAGCTGCTGCCAATTTTTAAGATAAGGTATAGCTGCTGTCAGTTAAAAAGAATAAATGTTCATCCAAAGTGCTAGTTACTGAGCGAAAAATTTGTCTGGTGGATGAACTTTGCTCATTATAATCTCACTACAATACCAAAACACACCTCCATCTCAAAGGATACCTACCTCCAGTGCAATTTTAAGCATGCTCAGTATCACCATTTACTGCAGGGTGACAATAAACCATGGCAGATGCTCTCTGTTAACCCCCTGCCCTCCCTTCTAAGGAAAGGTAACGGGAGGAAAAGGGAGAGAGACTTACAAGTTGGAAATGTTTTAAATGCTTTACTAATACAAAATATACAAAACCAATCTTGAATTTCCCAGGGTAGTGCAGCATTGCCCATGGTGGAGCTGGTGTGGCTCCAGCGGCTGCAGGACAGGCACCCAGAAGTCCTGGGCTGGAATCCACAGTAAACCAGAATGAGATTCAGGAATGCAAGGTCTGGAATCAGGCCTTGGATCACAGGTGTGAAAGGCAGGGTCCTCTTCAGATGCCAGCCATGGTCGAAGAGAGCGAGACCCTTGTGATCTCCCACTTATACAGGGTGTATGACGTGTATGGGATGGAATACTCAGTTGGTCGATTTTAGTCACCTGCCCTGTTTGCCCCTCTTTGCAAATACAGAATCACAGAATGTTAGGAACTGGAAGGGATCCCGCAAGATCATCTAGTCCAATCCCCCTGCCAGAGCAGGAACACCTAGATGAGGTTACACAGGAAGGCGTCCAGGTGGGTTTTGAATGTTTCCAGAGAAGGAGACTCCACAACCTCCCTGAGCAGCCTGTTCCAGTGCTCTGTCACCCTCACTGTGAAGAAGTTTCTTCTCAAATCTAAGTGGAACCTCTTGTGTTCCAGTTTGAACCCATTACCCCTTGTCCTATCATTGGTTGTCACCAAGAAGAGCCTGGCTCCATCCTTGTGACACTCACTCGTTGTATATTTGTAAACATTAATAAGGTCGCCCCTCAGTCTCCTCCAAGCTAAAGAGACCCCAGCTCCTTCCGCCTTTCCTTATAAGGGAGATGCTCCACTCCCTTAATCATCTTTCTGGCTCTGTGCTGGACTCTTTCAAGCAGTTCCCTGTCCTTCATGAACTGAGGGGCTCAGAACTGGACACAATATTCCAGATGTGCTCTCACCAGGGCAGAGCAGAGGGGAAGGAGAACCTCTCTCAACCTACTAACCACCCCCCTTCTAATACACCCCAGGATGCTGTTGACCTTCCTGGCCACAAGGGCACAGTGCTGGCTCATGGTCATCCTGCTCTCCACCAGGACCCCCAGGTCCCTTTCCTCTACACTGTTCTCTAATCGGTCGTTCCCCAACTTATACTGGAACCTGGGATTGTTCCAACTCAGATGCAAGACTCTACACTTGCCCTTGTTATATTTCATTAAATTTTTCCCCACCCAACTCTCCAGCCTGTCCAGGTCTCTCTGGATGGCAGCACAGCCTTCTGGCGTGTCAGCTATTCCTCCCAGTTTGGTGTCATCAGCAAACTTGCTGATAGTACACTCTAGTTCCTCAACCAAGTCATTGATTAATATATTGAATAGTACTGTTCCCAGTACTGACCCTTGAGGCACTCCACTAGATACAGGCCTCCAGCTAGACTCCGCCCCATTGACCACGAGTCTCTGGCTTCTTTCCTTCAGCCAGTTCCCAGTCCACCTCACAACTTGATCATCCAGTCCACACTTCCTCAGTTTAGCAGCGAGGATGCTGTGGGAGACTGTGTCAAATATTTTGCTGAAATCAAGACAGACCACATCCACTGCTTTGCCATCATCTAGCCACCTCGTTATGTCCTCATAAAAGTCTATCAGGTTGGTCAAGTATGACTTTCCCTTGGTGAAGCCATGTTGACTGGCCCTAATGACTCTCTTATTCTTGATATGCCTTGAGATGGCACCAAGGATAAGTCGTTCCATCACTTTCCCAGAGATGGAGGTGAGGCTTTCCTCCAGTCCTCAGACACCTCTCCCATTTCCCAAGACTTGGCAATGATGATTGAGAGTGACCTAGCAATGACCTCAGCCACCTCCCTCAGCACCCGTGGGTGCACCCCATCTGGACCCATGGATTTATGAATGTCCAGATTGCTTAACTGCTCCCTAACCGAGTCCTCAACAACTAAGGCAGACTCCTCCATTGTCCTGACTTCCTCTGGGGCCTCAGGGGTACGGGGCTCCGCAGGACAGCCTCCAGCAGTGTAAACAGAAACAAAGAAGGCATTCAGTAACTCTGCCTTCTCTGTATCTTCTGTCACCAGGGCACCCACCTCATTCATCAGTGGGCCTACATTGCCTTTGGTGTTAGTTTTATCTCCCATGTATTTGAAGAAGCTCTTTCTGTTGTCCTTGACTGCTCTTGTAAGGTTTAATTCTAAGGAGGCCTTAGCATTTCTTGTTGCTTCCCTACATCCTCTGACAACAGCCTTATATTCTTCCCAAGTGGCCAGCCCCTCCTTCCATGATCTGTAAACTCTTCTCTTCCACTTCAGTTTGCCCAGCAATTCCCTGTTTAACCAAGCATGTCTCCTGGCTCCCTTCCTTGACTTCCTACCTGTCAGGATGCTCTGATCTTGAGTTTGGTAGAAGCAGTTCCTGAATGCTAACCGACTATCTTGGGCCCCTTTACCTTCAAGCAGCCTTGCCCATGGGATTTCTCCTAGCAATTGTTTGAAAAGGCCAAAGTTTGCCCTGCTGAAGTCCAGGGTTGCAATTCTGCTTGCTATTCTGTTCCTGCCACATGAGATCCTGAACTCCACCATCTCATGGTTGCTGCAGCCAAGGCAGCCCTCAACCTTTACTGCTTCAACCAAACCCTCCTTGTTAGTGAGGATGAGGTCCAGTAGCACTCCTCTCCTAGTTGGCTCATCCACCATTTGCATCAGGAAATTATCATCGATGCACTGGAGGAACCTCCTGGACTGTGGCTGGCTGGCCGAGTAGTCCTTCCAGCAAACATCAGGGTAGTTAAAATCCCCTGCAACAACCAGGACCTCTAATTGTGAGGCTGTTCTCAGCTGCCTGTAGAATGCCTCATCAACTTCCTCACCCTGATCTGGTGGCCTGTAATAGACACCCACAATAATATCACCCCTGCCATTCCCCTCTCACAGGACATGCAAAATTTTATCACTAACCTTAGCTGCTATAGCAATAAATCTAAACCTGGGCCTCTTCTGCATACCGTTGGTACCCTTATTTGGTGTCAGAAGTGTGATAAGAACCCATACCTGGATTGTTCCCTGTTGTTGAATTTACTAAAAGATTATAAGGCTTGCCCGAGTCCTGAGGGTCTTAAGTGGGCCTCTGGATTCTGGTCGTGTCCAGATATTGTAACTCAGCGAATAAGGAACTTGGCAAAAGAAAATAGGTTTAAGCTCGGAAAAGGTAAAGCAATTGTGTGTGCTGTATTAGGTGCAGCATTGATAGCTGGTCAGAAAGATAAAGAAACTGACCAGGCGGTGATTAAGTCATTGCAGACAGAATTGGCAGTAGAGTGTTCTAAGTGGCAACAAGCAGAAAAAGAGTTGGCTGATAACAAACGAATCATAGAAAATTTGCAGAACAATTAACGAGATGCCTTTTCAAGAGAAAGGCAGATAAGCTTGAAATTGGCTAATTATGAAGATTTGGAAAGTGATCCGGGGTTTTCCAACCCAGTAAAAGAAACTTCTCTTACAGCAAGGGATGTAGCTCCTCTTTACCCGTGGAGAGAATTGGAGGTTGTGTCAAAATGCGATCCTACTCCCAAGCTTCGGCCACTTGTTAAAACTGAAATTGTACATGACGGTGGGGAAGCCGAGCCCACCATTGTCACTAAAGAAATACCGTATACAGTCACTGAGCTAGTAAAGTTACAGGAAAAATATAGCAGGCTGGCTACGGAGACTGAGACGGAATACGTGTGGAGAGTTTCTCTGACTGGTGGTGGCAGAATAAGGCTTTCTGAGGAAGAATCTCGAGGATATTGGGGTCCTGGCGTATTTCTAACAGTAGAAGATGACAGGGAGCCTTGGTCCCTGACCCAGAGAGCTGTGTATTGGGCCGGTGGTTTAGACCCTTTGGAGAGGGGAGACCCACTTGCTATTCCTACCTCTGGGGTAAGCCAGCTTACTGAGAGCATTTAGAAAGCAGCTTGTCTTCAGCTGATGCATGATAGGCATTTGGTTCCTCACCAGCCCTCTCCAATGTTGCTGTTTGCTGACCCTGACAGGATGACCCCCTTAATTAGAGGGTTACCTGACTCGTTAAAAGTCTATGCCATACAAATCCAAGATCGTCTGAGAGCCACCACAGCAGGGGGGCCTCAGGCTGGACCGGGTCTCTCTTGGGGAGAGATTGCACGGGAGTTGATTAATTATGGCCAGCGTATGGGGTTCGTCGGTAAAGACGTTAAGTCTCAAGTAGCAGTGTGCCGAACTGAAGTAGAGGCAAAATTCCCTTGCCCCCGATCTAAGAATTTTACAGGGGTAGGTTAAAGGCATCAGTGTTGGAAATTAGGTCTGGATAAAGGTATTCCCCGAGAACTGATGGATGGTTTGCCCCTCCCCAATTTACAGCTGCTTGTAAAGATGTGGAAACCAGCAAAAACAGATCAACCAGGAAAGCTACAACATAGAAATAACCTGTGGCTATGGTTGGACAGTATGATGAGAATGCTACTAGACTGATATACCAACTGTTACTCTGATCAAGAAAATGCAGGGAATGAATTTAAGTCTTAATAGGCCATGATCCTTTTGTCATATATGTACCATTTGTCAAATTAATTCTGATATTTTTTTATCTGCAATCTATATCCTTGTAATTTGCACTAGCTGATTTTCTTAATAGCACAACTTTTGGCACGCATAAATGTAAATTTCTGCAGAACCTGCAAGTCTTTAACATCAGGTCATAGGCCATACTTGTATTTGGTCTGATCCTACATACTTGCACAGTTTTTATTGATGGTTCAGGAAAGTCTCATAAAGCTGTAGTGGTCTGGTGTGAAGATAACAATTGGCATCATTTTGTTAAAATTGTTGAAGGTTCAACCCAATTAGTGGAACTTGGCACAGTTTTGCATGCCTTAGAGTTTTTTAGGGAGGAACCTCTAAATTTGGTTCATCAACAACCATCAACAAAAACTGTGTGAGCATTTTGAATAAGACCGAATACAAGTACGGTCTATGGTCTGATATCAAAGACATGCAGATTTTGAAGCAATTTACATTTAGGCATGCCAAAAGCTATGCTGTTAAGAAAATCAGCTAGTGCAATTTGCAAGGACAGAGATTGTGAATAAAAAAATCAAAATCTGCTTTCACAAAAGGTACTTATATGACAGACAGATCGCGACCTACTAAAGCCTGAATCCGTTCTCTGCCTTTTTTGATCAGAGTAACAATCAATTCCAGGGGCGCAGTAATAGTTTTACGAAAAGAATTGGGCAAAAAAATCCATTCCAAGTATATCTGTCTGTTTGCATTCTCATTATACTGTCCCACAATAGCCACAAGTTGTTTCTATGTTGTAGCTATAAATAGACAAATCGCAAGTCCAATCGAATGTAGTTAGCTTGTAAGGCTGTCATAAATTTATTCATCGAAGTTTCTAACTCCATTTTGGCTGTCATATTTATTGGATATTGTTTTCCCTTACCGGATCAAAGTCCTGTTTCAGTTCTATCAGTGTAGTGTTTGATTTATCGAAACATTGGCTGTTAATACTAGTGGAAATACAGCATTCAAAATTTCCTTGGAGCTTTCTCACTTGAAGCAAGCAGATCTGCACCATCCAAGCAGCTTCTTGTAGGACATGCAACTAAACAGAATTCTCAGAAAACGTTATTTGAGGTTACAATTACTTAACAAACCTTGACCCAAGAGAGGTATAGGGCTTTCTGTCAAGTACAAGAATTCATATGGTAAAACTTTGTTCCAAATTTGACATTCCATTTGTCTCAAAAAATGGCCTTTCTTTCATTCTCTCCCATGATCTCAAAGACTATCACAGTGAATTTACTAAGAAGTCTTTCACAACAAGTTACCACAGAATAAGTCTGTTAAAAAAAAAAAAATATTTTTTTTTTAGTTTAATTTCCCAGTTTCATTAGAACTGTGGATCTGCTAAGGATGCCTTTAAACTTCACCCTCCAGACTGCTCTATTCAGTATTACAACATCACTGCAGTGGGGGGGACAGAAAACCTCCCTTTCACAGCCCTGAAAGCGGGCAGCCAGGTTTTTCCTTTTTTTTTTTCCTTTCTCTTCTTGCTACGGTTTAGATATGGCGAAGGCCATGCAGCTAGCATAATCACTGGTATGAAGTAGGAGGCTTTGGCAAACTCCTCAGTTACAATGAGCTGAGTTTATCTTGCAGCTTGACACAGGCCTGACATTTATGTTCAAATACAGGCCTGGGATATTTTGCTTTTTTGTTTTACCATTTCATTACAACCATAATACACTTCTTACGCAATTCCAAGTAGCTCAGCAATAGTTACATTCCTTAGCTCCATTTACCTTTAAAAATTTACATATGTCAAAAACCAGCATATTAAACATCAATCCATTATTCCATTTTCCTAAATCCAAATCAGTTCATATTCTAGCAACTTTTAAATACAACCTCTTCCAAATTCACATCTATCATTGCATTTAGTTTTAGTTCCCATACCTCCAACAAACACATAAATTCAATGCGAATCAGAGTTTAACAACTTCAGTTATTTTCTCATCTCAAAATTATTAGATAACAATAAGAGCAATTACTCTAATGTATAAGGATGCATCCTAAGGGGGAGAAAGGTGGTATTTTAGCAATGGAACCGTTTCCCATTTTTTAATTATCTCCCCCAAACAAAATTCTTTTGGTGTTGGAGCGATAAAGGACTCAGCATTCTGATTCAATGTGAATCACGCAAAGCCATTTATTACAGAAACAAGCCTCCTTATATACGCAACTATTCTCTAATCACGCATCCACGCTCCAAGCATGGATTCGCTAAATGAGTATCATGGGCAGTCCACACGCTGGAACCCCACCGATGATAGGTCCGACGACTCACGCCATGCTGAGGCCCTGTTAATGAAGAAACGCCCCTCTTTCTCACAGCAGATTCTGTTCTCAGCTTCTCGAAGTGGCCTTGAGATTCCTTTGGACCTGACTAATTCAACAACATATCTCCATCTAACAAAACCACTCCACAATTCCCCCTTTTTGTTCTTGAATTAGTCAGACCCCTTAAACAGCATGCTGAATCGTCTTTGAAATATACTGCAACATAGAACACGTGATTAACAACATAATTACAATTACATATAATGTAATTAAGATCAAACAAATACCCACTTATTCCAAAACTTATAAGCTATATGTCGGGCTGTAGCATGAGGTACGGCATATGTTTCCAACCATCCAGTGGTTGCTTCCACCATTGTAAGTACATAACGCTTACCTTGACGTGTTTGTGGAAGTGTAATATAATCAATCTGCCAAGCTTCTCCATACTTATACTTTAACCATCGCCCCCCATACCATACAGGCTTTAACCGTTTCGCTTGTTTGATTTCGACGCAAGTTTCACATTCATGAATAACCTGTGAAATAGTGTCCATAGTTAAATCCACCCCTCGATCACGAGCCCATTTGTATGTTGCATCTCTACCTTGATGCCCTGAAGCATCATGGGCCCCCCGAGCTAGGAAAAGTTCACCTTTATGTTGCCAGTCCAAGTCCACCTCAGCTACTTTAATCTTAGCAGCTTGATCCACTTGTTGGTTGTTTAGATGTTCCTCGGTGGCTCGACGTTTAGGTACATGAGCATCTACATGCCGAACTTTCACAGGCAGGCTCTCTAGCTGAGCAGCAATGTCTTGCCACAGTGTGGCAGCCCAAATGGGTTTACCTCTGCGCTGCCAGTTGCTTTTCTTCCATTGCTGTAGCCACCCCCACAAGGCATTTGCTACCATCCGTGAGTCAGTATAAAGTATTGGCCACTTCTCTCGTTCAGCAATGTCCAAAGCCAGCTGGATGGCTTTCACTTCTGCAAACTGACTGGATTCACCTTGTCCTTCAGTGGCTTCTGTAACTTGTCGTGTGGGACTCCACACAGCAGCTTTCCACCTTCGATGTTTTCCTACAAGACGACAGGATCCATCTGTGAACAGTGCATACTGCTTATCAGTCTCTGAAAGCGTATTATACGGTGGTGCTTCTTCAGCACGTTTTACTTCCTCCTCATCTGGAGACATCCCAAAGTCTTTACTTTCTGGCCAGTCTGTAATAACTTCTAATATCCCTGGACGGTTGGGACTTCCAATTCGAGCTCGTTGCGTGATCAGTGCAATCCATTTACTCCACGTAACTTCGGTTGCATGATGTGGAGAGGGAACCGTCCCTTTGAACATCCAGCTCAGCACCGGCAGTCGAGGTGCCAGGAGGAGCTGTGCTTCAGTGCCGATCACTTCTGAAGCAGCTCAAACTCCTTCATATGCTGCTAGTATCTCCTTTTCAGTTGGAGTATAGTTGGCCTCAGATCCTTTGTATCCTCGACTCCAAAAACCTAAGGGTCGACCTCGGGTTTCTCCTGGTGCTTTCTGCCAGAGGCTACAGGTAAGTCCATTATCTCCGGCTGCGGTGTAGAGCACATTTTTAACATCTAGTCCAGTTCGGACTGGTCCAAGGGCCACCGCATGAGTTATCTCACGCTTAATTTGTTCAAAGGCTTGTCGTTGTTCAGGGCCCCACTCAAATTGCTTCTTTTTACGAGTCACTCACAATGTGGCTGTAGTCAGGAATATGCATTCTCCAAAAACCTACAACGCCCAAGAAAGTCTGTGTCTCCTTTTTATGAGTAGGTGGAGACATTGCTGCAATTTTGTTGATCACATCCATTGGGATCTGACGACGGCCATCTTGCCATTTTATTCCTAAAAACTGGATCTCTCGTGCAGGTCCCTTGACCTTGCTCCGTTTTATGGCAAAACCAGCATCCAAAAGAATATGAATTATTCTCTCACCTTTCTCGAAGACTTCTTTCGCTGTGTCGCCCCATACGATGATGTCATCAATATATTGCAAGTGTTCTGGAGCTTCACCTTGCTCCAGCGTGGTCTGGATCAGTCCATGGTAGATGATAGGACTGTGTTTCCACCCCTGGGGCAAGCGATTCCATGTATACTGGATGCCCCTCCAGGTGAAAGCAAACTGCGCCCTGCACTCTGCTGCTACAGGAATAGAGAAAAATGCATTAGCAATGTCAATTGTAGCATACCACTTGGCTGCCTTTGACTCCAGTTCAAATTGCAGTTCTAGCATGTCAGGCACAGCAGCACTCAGTGGTGGTGTAACTTCATTCAGGCCACGACAGTCTACAGTTAGTCTCCACTCGTCACTAGACTTACGCACTGGCCAGATTGGGCTGTTAAAAGGTGAGCGAGTCTTACTGATCACACCCTGGCTTTCCAATTGACGGATCAGCTTCTGGATAGGAATCAAAGAGTCTCGATTGGTGCGATATTGCCGGCGATGCACCGTCGTGGTAGCAATTGGCACCTGCTGATCGTCAACCATCAGCAGTCCTACAACAGAAGGGTCATCTGAAAGACCAGGCAAATCAGACAGCTGTTCAATTTTCTCAGTGTCCACAGCTGCTATACCAAATGCCCACCTATACCCTTTTGGGTCCTTAAAATACCCTCTCCTGAGGTAGTCTATACCAAGGATGCACGGAGCATCTGGACCAGTCACAATGGGATGCTTTTGCCAGTTTTTTCCAGTTAGGCTCATTTCAGCCTCTACAACAGTCAGCTCCTGGGATCCCCCAGTCACTCCAACAATATTGATGGATTGCGTCCCTTTATAATTAGAAGGAATTATTGTGCACTGAGCACCAGTGTCCACTAAAGCTTTGTACTCCTGGGGTTGTGTTGTACCAGGCCATAGTATTTGTACAGTCCAATAAACTCTGTTATCCCTTTCCTCCACCTGGTTGGAGGCAGGGCACCTCTAATTCCTGTTTTGCACAGTCTCTGGGTGTGAATTAGAGGTTCCTTCAAGAGCATCAGAATCTCTTCTGCTCCTTTTGTAAACTGGAGCAGCCACCTTCCTAGGAGTTTTTCCTTTTATCTCACGTACTCGTTCCTGAAGTTCTGAGGTAGGCCTTCCATGCCACTTATTCATGTTTTCTCCCTGCTCATGTAGGAAGAACCACAGTGAACCTCTTTTTGTGGGCTGTCTCTGCCCTCTCTCTCGAGATTGGAAACACCTTCTCCTAACAGCTGAAACATAGGTTTGTGCAGGTCGTGAACGGTACGAGTCTTCTCTGAGCTCTTTGATTTCTTGCAACAGCTTTTCAAACCGGTCATCAGATTTTTCACACAGTTTCTCCACAGCGGATACACAAGCCCGTAGAGAACCAGCAAGGCTGTCCTCAAAGTACCGGAGCTGCTCAATCACTTCATTAATTTCTTGTATACCTCTAGCTGACCAGACCATTCCTGCCAATGACTTAGCATATGCAGGTGGTGCACTTTGTACAAATCTGCGCCACATAGATTTTGTACAATTGATTCTATCTGGGTCTGTCCCCTCTTGGCTGTTTGGTCCTAGATAGATGATCTCTCACACAGCTAATTCTCTCAGGAACTGGATACCTCTCTCCATAGTATTCCATTTCCCTAACTTGGATATACAATCTTCCTTGTAGGGAAATCTGACTTTCATAGCTGCCAGGAGTCGGGTCCAGAGAGTAGCGGCATTAGACTCTCTTGAAATTGCCCTATCAATGGTGGAATCTTTTGACAGAGATCCCAGCTGCCTGGCTTCACCACCTTCTAATTCAATTGTTTCTGCCCCATTGTCCCAGCATCGCAGCAGCCAGGTTAAAATATTCTCGCCTTCACGACGACTAAAGTCTTTTCGCAGATCTCTCAGCTCACCTGGAGAAAAGGACCGAGTGGTGGTCACTTCATCTCCACCCTGTCCTGATGATGATGCCTCTTGGGTTGATGTTGGCCCTGTGCCATCACCTGCTGCACGGGTAGTCTTTCTAGTGACTTTCTTACAACCAGCAACTGATGCTGATATGGGTTCACCATCATTTGATTCATTTTCAGAGTCTGAATGACTGTCACAGTGTTTGCTGTGGTTACAGCAGCAACAGTGCCCAGTGTGTCAAGACGTGGGGGCTGCCTTGTTAGCCTTTGAGGCTGGAGAAGTAACGTTATCTGCAGCGACCTTGGCAGAGGAGCTCTGCGGAGGAGCTGTATCTTCAGCCTGTGAAGCCGCGGCTGGGGGGGCAGTGGCTGCAGCAGCAGCTTTGGCTGTTTTGCCTTTTCTCGAGCGGCTAGGAGTGCTTTTTGCTAAAGCTTCCGAAGACGCACTGCAAATCTCAGGACTAAGAAGAGACGCAAACCTCCTATTGAACCTCATTTCTCTTAACAGTAACACAAACTGACACACATTCAGCAAACCAGATAACACCATCACAGTTCTATCAAAGCTCCAAGGATATTCAAAGTTCTCTAAAACATTTGCAAACTGTCCTAGTGAAATCACAAAAGTATTGTTAGTCAGCCTTTCTAAAGATTCGCTTGACCAATTAGCAAATATAGAGCCATTCTGCTCTTTAATCTCTCCTGGAGGTTTTTCAAGGTAAAGCAAAATCGAGTAGAAATTCATTAGCAGCTGCAGTATAATGAAATAAACCAATGCCAAACCACACAGAATCATCATGACCGCTGTCCAGTTTCTTGTTGTTATATAATGAATACTTCGATTCAGAAAGAAACACCAACACAGATATGGGATCAGCGAGCACAATGTAGAAAATAACTGATACAACTTTTGCCATAACATCTTTAAATCAATGTAATTCACTTTGCCTTAATACCACTAAATAATATCTGAAGCAAACAGACGCGCGAGTATCACAACTCTATGAGTTGGCACCGTGCCAAGAAAATTGAAAGGTATGTCAGAGCAGTAGAAAAGCCAAAAATCTCCAAATTTACCCCTTTCTCTTGCCCCACGTTGGGCGCCAATTATCTGTCGAGGGTTAAGATTGCGGGGTGACAATCAAACCCTGGCAGATGTATTGTTAACCTCCTCTCCCCCCCACTTCCCCCTTTTGCCCCTCCCTCTCCCCCCTTCCCACTCAGGACAGGCGATCGGGAGGGAAAGAAGGACAGAGAGAAGAGAGTTGGAAAAGTTAAAGATGTTTTACTAACGCTACTGATAAGAATAGAGAAAATAATACAAAATATACAAAACCAATCTTGAAAGTCTCAGCAACTGCAGAGCCAGCACCCAAAGTCCTGGATTAGACTCTGTAGCCAACCGGAGCTGGATTCAGTCTCTCACTAGGCGTCAGTTCGCAGGGATGACCAGCAAGGTCCTCTCCTAATGTCAGCCATGAGGAAAAAAAAGGGAAAAAGGCAAAAAGGGACGAGATCCTCGTGATCTCCCACTTTTATATGAAGTATTCACGTGAATGGAATGTTATACACCGTTGGTCAGTCTCTCGGACATCAGTTTCTCGTTGTCCCTCTCGCGAGATGTCCATCCGTGCTTATCAATAAGTTTGCATTCCATTGCTAGGTTTAACCAAAACATGTGTTGGGTTCTCCAGGAAAATGCAGCTAACGTGAAGGCTTTAGCTGACAGGCAAAAATTCACTAAAAGAGAAACTTGTTTTTTAACAAAACCAGGACAATGTCAAACCTTAACTTTACCATGGCAATCTTATTAATGTACTGTTCTAGTTTGCCTAAACCACTTATTAATAGATTCAGAACAATCAAACAAGTTAATACAACACAACCATAATCACAGTATCACAGTATCACAGTATCACAGTATGTTTGGGATTGGAAGGGACCTCAAAAGATCATCTAGTCCAATCGCCCTGCTGGAGCAGGAACGCCTAGGTGAGGTCGCACAGGAATGTCTCCAGGCGGGCTTTGAATGTCTCCAGGGAAGGAGACTCCACAACCTCCCTGGGCAGCCTGTTCCAGTGCTCTGTTACCCTCACTGAGAAGAAGTTCTTTCTCAAATTTAAGTGGAACCGCTTGTGTTCCAGCTTGATCCCATTGCCCCTTGTCCTATCATTGTTTGCCACTGAGAAGAGCCTGGCTCCATCCTCGTGGCACTCACCCTTTATATATTTATAAACATTAATAAGGTCACCCCTCAGTCTCCTCTTCTCCAAACTAAAGAGACCCAACTCCCTCAGCCTTTCTTCATAAGGGAGGTGCTCCACTCCCTTAATCATCTTTGTAGCCCTACGCTGGACCCTCTCCAGCAGTTCCCTGTCCTTCTTGAACTGAGGGGCCCAGAACTGGACACAATATTCCAGATGGGGTCTCAACAGGGTGGAGTAGAGGGGAAGGAGGACCTCTCTCGATCTACTGACCACCCCCCTTGTAATACACCCAAGGATGCCATTAGCCTTCCTGGCCACAAGGGCACAGTGCTGGCTCATGGTCATCCTGTTGTCCACCAGGACCCCCAGGTCCCTTTCCCCTACACTGCTCTCTAATAGGTCATTCCCCAACCTATACTGGAACTTGGGATTGTTCCTGCCCAGATGCAGGACTCTACACTTTCCCTTGTTAAATTCCATCAGGTTATCCCCCGCCCAACTCTCCAGCCTGTCCAGGTCCCGCTGGATGGCAGCACAGCCTTTTGGCGTGTCAGCCACTCCTCCCAGTTTAGTGTCATCAGCAAACTTGCTGATAGTACACTCAATTCCCTCGTCTAAATAATTAATGAATATATTGAATAATATTGGCCCCAGTACTGACCCCTGAGGCACTCCACTAGATACTGGCCTCCAACTGGACTCCGCACCATTGACCACCACTCTCTGGCTTCTCTCTTTAAGCCGGTTTCCAACCCACCTCACTACTCTATTGTCTAGACCACACCTCCTCAATTTAGCTGTGAGGATGCTGTGAGGGACTGTGTCAAAGGCTTTACTGAAGTCAAGGTAGACCACATCCACCGCTCTGCCATCATCCATCCACCTTGTTACATTCTCATAAAAGGCTATGAGGTTGGTCAAGCATGACTTACCCTTGGTAAAGCCATGCTGACTGTCCCTAATCCTAATGTTAAAAGTAGAATATTTGTAACTGCGTGTTTTGTGGATTTTGTAGGAATGTCTCATAATTTTACCTCATTTTTGCATTGACTATTTAAGTATAATATCACCCTTTTGGCTCTCCTGCTGATTGTTCAAATTGCCATTCTCCACAGAAGGTACAGCACCTGCTTGCTAATAGGCTTCTAGACCACCAGGTCTGTGAGCATCTATAACACTGAATTAGGATCCATGGTTTACATCTGAAACAGTCCTCACAACTTATCTCCCTCCTGTCCAGCTGCATCCACTGAATCTTTGTTGTCTTTGTTCAGCCATGGCTTGACCCATTTCGTGGGAATCCACTTCAGTTCTTGGCCTGTAATGACACAAACATAACCTTTTCCCCAGGTTATCAATTGATGTGGCTTTTTCCACTGACTAGTGATTTGACCATAACTAATGTAGGTTCTTTCTGATTTAGCACGGTTTTGGGTCATACTTGCAAAGTATTTCATCACATACAATGGTTTTGACAACTGGTTTTGTGGTGTTTCCCCTACTTTCCCCCCCTTTTTTTTAAAACCAACAAAGAAAGAAAGTTTGGAATCACATACGTGCATTGCATCTTGACTACGTACTCAAAATCACAAATCAAATTTAGAGGTTCCTCCTTAAAAAGCTCTAAGTAATGTAAAGCTGTGCCAAGTTCTGCTAATTGGGTTGAACCTTCAATAGTTTTTACAGAATGATGCCAATCGTTATCTTCACACCAAACTACTACAGCTTTATGAGACTTCCCAGAACCATCAACAAAAACTGTGCAAGTATGTAGGATCAGACCAAATACAAATATGGCCTATGACCTGATGTTAAAGACTTGCAGGTTCTGCAAAAATTTACATTTATGCATGCCAAAAGCCGTGCTGTTAAGAAAATCAGCTAGTGCAATTTACAAAGACATAGATTACAAATAAAAAAAAAATCATAATTATATTTCACAACTGGTACATATATGACAAAAGGATCATGGCCTATTAAGACTTAAATTCATTCCCTGCATTTTCTTGATCAGAGTGACAATTGATATATCAGCCTGTTAGCAATCTCATCATACTGTCTCATACTAGCCACAGGTTGTTTCTATGTTGTAGCTATAAATAGACAAATCTGCAAGTCCAATCGAATGCAGTCAGCCTGTAAGGTTTTCATAAATTTATTCCTCAAAGTTTCTAACTCCATTTTGGCTGTCATCTTTATTGGATATTGTTTTCCCTTACCGGATCGAAGTCCTGTTTCAGATCTATCAGTGTAGTATTTGCTTTATCGAAACATTGGCTGTTAATACTAGTGGAAATACAGCATTTGAAATTTCCTTGGAGATTTCTCACTTGCAGCAAGCAGATCTGCGCCATACAAGCAGCTTCTTGTGGGACATGCAACTAAACAGAGTTCTCAGAAAACGTTATTTGAGCTTACAATTTACTTAACAAATCCTGACCCAAGAGAGGTATAGAGCTTTATGGCAAATACAAGAATTCATGTATTAAAACTTTGTTCCAAATTTGGCATTCTATTGATTTCAAAAAACAGCCTCTCTTTCATTCTCTTCCATGATCTCAAAAACTAGCATGGTGAATTTACTAAGAAGTCTCTTACAACCAGTTACCACAGAATAAGTGTATTAAAAAAAAAAAAAATTTGTTTAATTTCCCAGCTTCATTAGAACTATGGACCCACTGGCAATGCCTTTAAATTTCATCCCTCAGACTCCTTGATGCAGTATTACAGTTCTCTAGCAATAGCATTGCTTGGAGGGAGAATAAAACCTCCCTCTCGCCCCCATCTGGGATGACAAGACATCCAGCCCAGCATGAAAACAGATCGGTTCGAACTCCACATTAAACCAACCTGGCTGCACTCCACACCCAAATCAGTACCAGTCTGACCCAGAGAAGCATTGAGCACTCTGACCTCCAAAAGCTGACCAGTATGAAAAGACTGACTTCAGCAAGGAGGTAAAATTATGAGCTCTTTCCCCAGATGTGCCAAAACCTAGGAACAAGACAGAAGGAAAAAGAAACATCACCAGCAACCCCTGATTCAAAGCTGAGAAAGCAACACAGTGCCACAACAAGGATGGATGACAATACTCCAGGAAAAAAAAAGACAGAGCAGGGGGAATAAAGCCCCCCTTTCTCCACTTAGCAGCGGGCAACCAGGTTTTTCCATTTTTTTTTTCTTCTTTCTCTTCTTGCTGCAGTTCAGATATAGCCAAGGCCACGCAGCTGGCGTAACTGCTGGTACGAAGTGGGAGGCTCTGGCAAACTCCTCGGTTACAATGAGCTGAGTTTTATATACCATTCCAATTAGCTCAACAGTTGTTACATTCCTCAGCCCCATTTACCTTCCACAATTTACAGATGTCAAATACAGTATATTAAACATCAATCCATTATTCCATTTTCCTAGATCCAAATCAGTTCACATTCCAGCAACTTTTAAATACAACTTCATAAAATACCAAGTTCACATCCCTCATAGCATTTAGGTGTTTGTTTGTTTCTTTTTTTTTTTTTTTTCAGTGCAAAGCAGAGTTTAACATTTTAAATTATTTTCTGGTCTCAAAATTACTAGATGACAATATAAGCAATTACTCTAATGCGCAAGGATGCATCCTAAGGGGGAGCAATTTGGAATTTCAGCAGTGACATTTTAGCAGTGGAACAGGTTCCCATTTTGTAATTATCTCCCCAAACAAAATTTGTTTGGTACCAAATACAAATATGCAAATTAAAATACTGAGCTCAGATATGAAAACCAAATACCAAGTTCAAATATGCAGGTGGATCACAGTTACACTAATTTAAGACAATCTCTCAATTTTTGCATTGCACCTTTGAACTGCTTACTGCTCAGCCAGGTGGAGGCACCACTGGGTCTCCCTGACAAAACAGGTCAGTGCGCGCTGGAGCCCCATCGGCACCTGCACCCCCGCTGCCGCAGCAAGCTGGATCGGGCAAGGCTTTTATTAGTGTCTCATCTGGTGCGCTACAACTGTTATCCCAAAATCAGGATTCTTTACTTGGTGTGCATACAAAAGAGCCAAATCCAGCACATTGAGATGAGACAGAGCCTATCACAGAGTTGCGCAAGTCTGGATACCGAAATAAAGCTAGCGTGCTAGAAAGAGAAATAACAGCTACTACACTCAAAATTTTACCATCACATTCACGCAGTAATGAACTAAATGACTCACGATCTTCTGTATTATCACAAAACGCACTTTTTGAGTCCATGGATTCTCATGATTTAACAGACTGTGAACTTATAGTACAATATAACAAAGACCTACTAAAATTGCAACATGCTTAAACAGATACCCACAAAGAAAACAGGTTAATAAGGAAAGCATCTTGCAGACTTTAACAAGTTTTCTGACCTGTGTGTTATCAGTTAAGTCTCTCTCAGCTTGTTCAAGTTCAAATCGCCCTGCCTGTAAAACTGTCTGAAAAGATTTAATGATTTATTGTCAGAGTGCTTTCCTATGTTTTAAAACACCTCCCAATACTGATTTCTTAGGAACACAACTGAAAACGATCATTCCTGATCCCATCTTGCAAGTAAAAACCTTGAGAAGAGGAGTGAGGGGGGAAGCAGAGGGCTGCTTGCAGCATGAGTGGGAAAAGCGGGGAGAAGGTTTTGTGGCGCACTTAAAAACAACTAGTAAAACAATTAACTCACATTCCTGACAAGCTGCTTGATTTTCAGAGAGGCAATACACAGGAGCACATAATATGTACTGTAAAACTCGCAAATAACATGCTGATAGCAAACATTAGCATTCTCTACTGCTAATTTCAACACCAGTGCTTCCTTAACTTCTAAGTTTTCAACCTGCTTATTGATGGTCTCTTGAAGATGGTCAATAAATTGCATGTAATTCTCATTGGGACCCTGATTAATAGTTGGAAATGATTTGGCTGCTTTGTTGGTTTCAGGCATCTTTATCATAGCTTAATAAGCAAGGTCTGCTGACTGCCTCAGGATTTCAGAAACTAATCACACCTGTAATTGCGGTGCGCCAATTAGTGTCTCTTCCAAGAGCTGGGGGATACCCGCCGCTTTCAACGGATCCCCATCTTTCTGACCTAAATGATCTATAGCTGTTACATTGCATAGGTCTAATTTTGCTTGAGTCTTTCATGGTTTTTATCTGATCACAGGGCAACATGTACACATACTCCTTTTCCTGTTAACTTTTGAAGAAAATGCTGCAAACCCCCATTCTCATCCAAGTCATCAGATAATGTGGACTAGAATGGTGCTGGAGAAACATTAGTAACAGGGGCGTTCAGAACAGTGCACATTCTCGCCAATAGTTTCTAGCATCATAATTATTAGTATAACCTGAGTCCCCAGGTGCATCCCCTTTCCCGTCGTGAACAGCATCATCACATTGCCGACTACTGGATTCACTCACTGTTAGCTGATCTAATCCTTCACGCAGTTCTTTTGCCCAGTTCTTATCCGGCGACTCCTTCTGCTCTCTCATGG
Organism: Patagioenas fasciata; assembly: GCF_037038585.1. NCBI lineage: Eukaryota > Metazoa > Chordata > Aves > Columbiformes > Columbidae > Patagioenas > Patagioenas fasciata. The sequence goes on along the minus strand of NC_092559.1, from coordinate 14,694,392 downwards.
AAGCTGGAGGGTTAAAAGCTGGTAAAGGCGGATACAAATTGGTAAAAGGACTGATAGTACACTTGTTTATGAGTTTAGCATTCTCAGCTTTCACAGGTTCTTTAGGCAAGTTGTGTGACTCCAATCCTTGCTATTCTCATCAGAGTTGGGTAATAGTGTAGCAGGACACCCGCTCGGCATTTTTCCTCCCCCTGCCCCGGACTGCTGAACCCTCGGGGGTGCTGAAGGCACAGCAGGGGCTGGAGTAGGGAAGGTATCAAAGACACAAACTGGGTAAACTTCACAGCGATTTTCAGGATTCTTATCAGGCTGGAACGCTACAAAAATTCCAGCAGCAACAGAGCATTCAGGCTTAAGATCTTTTAAGGTGGTAATTATAAGCTTCCATGTAGTTACTAATGATTTAGCTTCTTTATCTCCATTGCTGACCATATCCCATAATTTCTGCCCTATATCGTCCCAAAGTTCAAGTTTAAAAGCCTTCTTGGTTTCTGCCAGGTAGCCGTTAGTTCTACACCAAACTAACAGTCTACGTATGTTACTTTCTTCATATTTAAGTTCTCTCACAGAGAAAATATCAGGAGGAGCTTCACTCTTCCCTCCTCCTGCCCCAGCTGCTCACCTTTTCCGGTGATTTCTTCGACAAAATTGTCTGCGGAACGTCCATACGCCTCCACCCGGTTCTCAGTCCAGCTGATCCGCCTCCAGCTGGGCCACTCCAGGCTTTTCCCCAATCGTACTGATACGCCGTTCAGAGTATCATGTCAGGGTCACCATTGGTTGGAGTGATAACGGACTCAGCATTCCGATTCAATGTGAATCACGCAAAGCCATTTGTTACAGAAACAAGCCTCCTTATATATGCAACTATTCTCTGATCGCGCGTCCACGCTCCAAGCATCTATGTTCACGAGCTGTCCACGCACCGAAGTCTCACTGCTGATAGGTCCATTGATTTACGTCATGTTGAGGCCTTGTTATTGTAGAACTGATTCTCTCCCACAGCAGGTCCTGTTTTCAGCTTTCCAAGTTGACCTTGAAATTCCTTTAGGCCTGGCTAGTTCAGTAATCAATCTCCGTCTAACAGAAACCCCTCCACAGTTGCAGATTCTTATACTGTAGCTACAGGCTGTTTCCAGTCTGCCAGGGTTTCACATGCTTTCTTCCATCAGAATGCTGCTGCCTTAAAAAAGATGTTTGGTCTCACTCTCGAGCAAGTGAGAGACATAGTGCGCTCTTGCCCGGAATGTCAAGGCGTGATTACAAGCTCGCCCTCCCTTGGAGTTATCCCTCACGGACTCTCAGCTAATGACATTTGGCAGTCTGATGTTACACGTTTCATCCTTTGGCCGTTTGAAATATGTATATGTTTCAGGTATGCTTTGTGCATCTGCGCATACAAGTGAGTAAAGCAGAGATGTTCAGTGTCACTGGACCCACTATTTTGCTATGCTGGGAGTGCCACAACAGATTAAAACTGACAACGGTCCTGGATACACTGCTAGATCCACGCAATATTTTTTACAGCAATGGGGTATTTCGCATGTCACAGGTATTTCACATTCTCCCACTGGACAGACTGTCATTGAACGAGTACATTCCACACTGAAACAGATGTTATTAAAACCAAAAAGGGGGAATATGATGCCTCAGGAACAATTAGACAATGCAATATATGCTTTAAATTTTTTGATTTGTACAGTGCCTCCCTCCTCTATCACAGCAGTGGAAAAACATTTCCGTGTTCCAGATTCACTGTCTCAGAGACCAAAGGTTTTATACCGGGATCCCCTGCACAACAGTCAGTGGCAAGGGCCTGTAGAACTAATCACCTGGGGGAGGGGGTATGCTTGTGTTCTTCTTCCAACAGGACCAAAGTGGTTTCCTGCGAACTATGTTAAACCTTTCTATGAGTTGGACAAACATGATGCAGGACTCAGTACCAAAGATGCAGCATCTGTCCCTGCAGCAGAGGGCAACAAAGAAACAGAAGAGACCAAAGGAAGAGTCACTAGCATATCAGAATGATACAGATTTACATTATTTGGACTAGGGACTAACTGGTGAAAAAAATTTCAATGCATTTGTTTTCCTTATTAGTATGGCTAACCAACTTTCTCCAATATTTGTTAATAACTGTAATTGCTGTAATTTGTATTATTCTGTTCTATTGTAGGTTGATTTGTAATGATAATGTATAACAGGAAAATGACACATAAATGACACATTAGGTATGATGATCCACAGTGGGCATTCGAACTCACCAACAGAATGCCCCCTTTTGACTTTGGAGACAAGGGGTGACTGCACCACCACTCCAGAGTAGTTTGTCAGATGACTGTGGTCACAGGCTGGATTGTGAGGCAGTACACATTCCCCTGAAATCTGGAGCTTTCAATGAGGAGATTGATGGCTCTTTAGTACCTTCTGTGCCCCACTGTGCCTGTCCCCACATATATACACCTAGAATGGTACCAAGGTGTTGTCAATCAGATTCACCTCTACCAACTGGTGGGTCAGGAGGGGTGGGACCTTCAGTCAGTTGACAGGGTCCTTAACAAAGGAGGTGCCCAGACTAGCTGAGAAGCTTCTGGATTATGTTGTAATGCCCACAGCCACATCTGGCCAAACAATGAAACGCCGAAGACCCCCTTTGAGTGGTCTTCTCAGAGCTGCTGGTCTGTAAACTGGAGTGCTTTCCTTAGACAGGAACACCATCTAAGGAAACTTCCTGGGATTAATGACACCTCACTTCTTTATTTGAGTGAGTGACTATTTCTTGTGAGTACCCTGAAGTAAAAGGCTTCTAGTTTTGTTTCTTGTGAGTGACTACATGCACGTTGTGGATCCTCATTATTCTTATGATATTGTATTTAAATAATCTCCTTAGCTGATATCTGAATGTGTATTTTCTGTTATCGGAGTGCTAAATATGTCTAATACCATTTGTCCTGGTATTGTTAAAAAACAAGTTTCTCTTTTAGTGAATTTTGCCTGGCAGCTAAAGCCTTCATATTAGCTGCATTTTCCTGGAGAACCAGATACATGTTTTGGTAAACCTAGCAATGGAATGCAAACTTATTGATAAGCACGGATGAACATCTCGTGAGAGGGGCAACGAGAAACCGGTGACCAAGAAACTGACCAACTATGTATAACATTCCATTCACGTGAATACGTCATATAAAGTGGGAGATCAGGAGGATCTTGTCCCTCTTTTCCTTTTCCCTTCTGCTTATGACCGACATTAGGAGAGGACCTTGCTAGTTGTCCCTGCGAACTGAGGCCTAGTGAGAGACTGAATCCAGCTCCGGTTGGCTGCAGAGTCCAATCCAGGACTTCGGATGCTGGCTCTGCAGTTGCTGAGACTTTCAAGATTGCTTTTGTATATTTTGTATTATTTTCTCTATTCTTATTAGTAGCGTTAGTAAAACCTTTTTAATTTTTCCAACTCTCTTCTCTCTGTCCTTCTTTCCCTCCCGATCACCTGTCCTTACTGGGAAGGGGGGAGAGGGAGGGGCAAAATGGGGAAGTGGGGGGGAGAGGAGGCTAAAAATACATCTGCCAGGGTTTTATTGTCACCCCGCAATCTAACCCTCAACACCACTGAAATTGAATTATGGTGTTTATGAGTGATATGAAGTAAAATAACAGTCTTAGCTAATGTGCAAGGCCTGATTTAGGATTTAGCCAGTACCCTGCAAAATAATTACACAGTTTGTAAGAATTAGGACTGTAAGACAAAATGGCTAACATTATCTAATAGCATAAAGTGATTAGATCCTAAAACTTCATTTTCAGCTCTCAATCTGCATATATGGGTTTCTGTGGGAACTGGATATGCTTGTGTGATGTTTTTTCTTGTAGTCCTTCAAATAATCTGGAGAATGATACAGAATGCAAAGAAGAACAAAGCCGGGTCCTTACTGTGCTCATTGAGAACCTGATGTTTAAAACAAAAAAGGGGGAAATGTTGGAAAGTAAAATGTGAGAAAGCAAGATGTGTGGTTCCAGCCACCTGTATGATAAAGGAAGAGCAACACTAACATGACCATCTGGATGGTCAAAGGCATAATACTAACATAATAATATATAAAGGGCCTTGGACAGATTATTTTGAAGTGAGTTTCTCATAATTATAAAAAGTTATAGCCCAGACTTGCAAGAATGGTATCTCAGGCCGGATAACCGCCCCCAAGTGTATGTGATGTGTGAATGTCCTTGGGCCTGGTCTGTGAATGAGTGGGAACATAACTGAAACAAAGATAACATGAGTGTGGTGTGTTTTTAATAACAATTACTGGAAAAACATGTAACATCTTAGTCCAGGCCCCTATCTGTAAATCCTATTAATTGTCAGTGGCTAATAAAGAGAGGGTCTCAGCCTGGCTCAGCTCTCTGCTTGACCCGGCTCTGCGCTCCTTCCTGAACAAGATCTCTGACTGTACATGCATCTCTGTCTGCATCCCAGTATGCGTTGTCCCTAATCGCCTCAGCAGGGAGAAGAGCTCTTGAGACCCTTCCTGTGCTGTGTTTATGTAGCCAGTGTCATGATCTTGCTGGAAGGCATAGTGTCCTGTTTTTTTTAAAAACAAGACAAGTTTCTCTTTTAGTGAATTTTCCTTTCAGCTAAAGTCTTCTTAGTAACTGAACTTTTCTAAAGTAGGATACATGTTTTGGTAGACATAGCAATGGAATGCAAGGTCACTAATAAGGATGCACGTCCCGTAAGTGAGAGGGGCAAGAAGGAGGGAACTGAACAGGTGACTAAAACTGACCAATTAAATATTCCATCCCATTCACGTGATACTTTATATAAAAGTGGGAGATCACAAGGATCTCGTCCCTTTTTTCGCTCTTTGATTATGGCCGGCATTTGGGAAGGACCCTGCGAGTTGTCCCTGTGAACTGAGGCCTAGTGACAGACTGAATCCAGTTCCAGTTTGCTGCAGAGACCAGCCCAGGACTTCCGGGTGCCTGCTGCTGCTGCCGGAGCAGTTCTTTGCCAGGATTTTCAAGATCAGTTTTGTATATTTTGTATTATTTTATCTGTTTTATTAAGCAGCATTAGTAAAACACTTTTAATTTTTTCCAACTCTCTCTCTCTCTGTCCTTCTTTGCCTTCCAGTCGCCTGTATTTAGTGGGGAGGGAGGGCTAAGGGGGCTGGGGGGAAGAAGAGGGGGTTAACAAAGCATCTGCCACAGTTTATTTTCCCCCTGCAATCAAACCGTGACACATAGTCAGCTATGGACTGCTAAATATAATCTAGACCTCCATGGCTGCATCCTGTGGTGTATTCCGCTCACTGTGTTCAGAGTTTCCAAATCATGGGCCGGCTTACATAGCACCTGATCTGCTAGCAACAAATGGGATGGACCTGTCTCAAAAGGGAAAAAGATCCTGGAGCAGGAGTTAGCAGGAACTATTGAGAGGGCTTCAAACTAGCTTTGAAGGGGGAGGAAACCAGGTGTGGCAGAGACACATCCAAGGGTGACAGGCTGGCATCTGAGGGTAGTGCTAACGGGGCCCTTTGGTCTGGAATCAATGGCTCAGCTGAAGTGCATCTATACAAATGCACGCAGCATGGGCAACAAGCAGGAGGAACTGGAAGCCCTTGTGAGGCAGAAAAACTGTGAAACATGGTGCGATGACTCTCATAACTGGAGCACTGCAGTGGATGGCTATAAACTCTTCAGAAGGGATAGGCAAGGAAGGAGAAGAGATGGGGTAGCCATGTGTGTTAGGAAAGGTTTTGACTGTGTGGAATTTGAAGAGGGTAATTATAGGGTTGAGTGTCTATGGGTGAGAATCAAGGGGAAGGGCAACAAGGCGGACATCCTGGTTGGGGTCTGTTACAGACCACCCAACCAGGATGAAGAGGCAGATGAAATATTTTGCAGGCAGCTGGGAGAAGTCTCCTGATCACTAGCCCTTGTTCTTATGGGGGACTTCAACCTACCAGATGTCTGCTGGAAATACAACGCAGCAGAGAGGAAGCAGTCTAGGAGGTTCCTTCAGTGCATGGAAGACAACTTCCTGACACAGCTGGTTAGTGAGCCTACCAGGGATGGAACCCCAATGGATCTGTTTTTTGTTAACAGAAAAGGACTCATGGGAAATGTGTCAGTTGGAGATTGCCTTGGGTATAGTGATCATGAAATGATTGAGTTCACTATCCTTGGAGAAGTTAGGAGGGTGGTCAGCAGAACTGCCACTTTGGACTTCTGAAGGGCAGACTTTGACCTCTTCAGAAGGCTGGTTGGCAGAGTCCCTTGGGAGGCAGTCCTGAAGGACAAAGGAGTCCAGGAAGGCTGGTCTCTCTTCAAGAAGGTAATCTTAGAGGTTCAGGAGCAGACCATCCCCATGTGCCGGAAGGCAAGCCAGCAAGGAAGAAGGCCGGCCTGGCTGAATAGAGAGCTGTGTCTGGAACATAGGAATAAAAAGAGAATTTATAACCTTTGGAAGGAGGGGCAGGCCACTCAAGAGGAATACAAGAATTCTGTGAGGTTGTGCAGGGAGAAAAATAGGAGGGCCAAAGATGAACTAGAGCTGAACCTGGCTACTGCTGTGAAAGGCAATAAGAAATGTTTCTATAAATATATTAGCAACAAGAGGAGGGTTAAGGAGAATCTCCATCCCCTGATGGATGCAGAGGGAAATATAGTGACAGAAGATGAGGGAAAGGCTAAGGTATTAAATGCCTTCTTTGCCTCAGTCTTTAATAGTCAGAACAGTTGTGCTCCAGGTACCCAGCCCCCTGAGACAGAAGAAAGGGATGGGGAGCAGAATGAAGCCCCATTAATCCAAGGGGAAATGGTTAGAAACCTGCTACACCACTTGGACATGCACAAGTCTATTGGGTCAGATGGGATCCATCCAAAGGGTCTGAGGGAGCTGGTGGAGGTGATCACTAAACCACTTTCCATTTTCGGTCAGCAATCTTAGCTAACTGGGGAAGTCCTGGTTGACTGGAAGTTGGCAAACGTGACACCCATCTACAAGAAGGGCCGGAAGGACGATCTGGGGAACTACAGACCTGTCAGTCTTACCTCAGTGCTGGGTGAGGTCATGGAGCAGATGATACTGAGTGATATCACATGGCACATTCAAGAGAACCGTATTATCAGGTCCAGTCAACATGGGTTTATGAAAGGCAGGTCCTGTTTGACCAACCTGATCTCCTTCTATGACAAGGTGACCCAACTAGTAGATGAGGGAAAGGCTGTGAATGTTGTGTACTCAGACTTCTGTAAGGCCTTTGACACTGTATCCCACAGCATTCTCCTGGAGAAGTTGGCAGCTCGTGGCCTGGATGGGTATATTCTGCAATGAATAAAGAACTGGCTGGAGGGCCAGGCCCAAAGAGTTGTGGTCAATGGAGCCAAATCCAGTTGGCAGCCGGTCATGAGTGGTGTCTCCCAGGGCTCAGTACTGGGGCCAGTTCTGTTTAATCTCTTTATCAATGATCTGGATGAAGGTATTGAGTAAGTTTGCAGATGACACCAAATTGGGTGGGAGTGTTGATCTGCTGGAGGGTAGGATGGCCATACAGAGGGTTCTGGACCAGCTGGATCGTTGGACTGAGGCCAACTGTATGAAGTTTAACAAGACCAAATGCCGGGTCCTGCACTTGGGTCATAACAAGCCCAGGCAACACTACAGGCTCAGAGAAGAGTGGCTGGAAAGCTACCTGGCAGAGAGTGATCTGGGCGTGTTGAATGACAGTCAGCTGAATATGACCCAGCAGTGTGCCCAGGTGGCCAAAAAGGCCAACAGCATCCTGGCTTTTATCAGGAATAGTGTGGCCAGCAGGACTAGAGAAGTGATTGTCCCCTGTACTCGGCACTTGTGAGACCGCACCTTGAATACTGTGTTCAGTTTTGGGCCCCTCATCATAAGAAGGTCATTGAAGTACTAGAGAGAGTGAAGAGGAGGGCAACGAAGCTGGTGAGGGGCCTGGAGCACAAGTCTTATGAGGAGCAGTTGAGGGGACTGGGGCTGTTCAGCCATGAGAAAAGTAGGCTGAGGTAAGACCTTATCACTCTGTACAACTACCTGAAAGGAGGTTGTAGCATGGAGGGTGTTGGCCTCTTCTCCCAAGTAGTAAGTGATAGAACAAAAGGAAATGGCCTCAAGTTGTGCCAGGGGAGGTTTAGATTGGACATTAGGAAAAAAGTCTTCATGGAAAGGATTGTCAGGCATCGGAAAAGTCTGCCCAGGGAAGTGGTGGAATCACCATCTCTGGAGGTGTTTAAAACGCATTTAGATGAGGTTCTTAGGGACATGGTTTAGTGCTAAAGTTAGGTTATGGTTGGACTTGATAATCCTGAGGGTCTTTTCCAACTGAAATGAGTCTATGATTCTATGTTTTAAGCTTTAGCTTGATAAAATAAACCAAATTTACACCTGCAACCTGAGAAATGCTACATTTTTTTCCAGGCTCCGGGGTGTGGTAGAATTCCCAGGGCAGGTTTAGATGTCGTCAGTTGGCTACACAGCATCCCTTCCTTAAATGTCAAGGCCTTAGCTGACAGTGTTTGTATAGGCTGTGAAGTTTGTGGAGAGAACTTATCCTCAGCAAATGTTTAGCCAGAGCCTCTCTGAAAAACAACAGGAAAGTGGGGAACAAATATAAGATTCAGTGATTGCCCTGATTTGTCAAACTCTCCAAAGATCCATGGCAATAACTGAGGCCAAAACATCTTTAGTCAGCCCCCAAGGTTTTTGTAAGCTCTGCCTGCCCTCATCCCAGACCTCACAATTCCTAAATAGAACCGGCAGAGTGTTTGGGGAAAAGCTGTGATTTTCTCTGAGAAATCAACCATTGTGTGGGAGCCCTAAAAATGGTGCCATGGTATGTACACACTATGGTTTTGTTTGTTCAAGCATTCTTGCTCATAGAAATAGTAAAAACTAAGTCCTCATTGTACATGTACATAGGATGAATATTCTGAGTTTCAGTCTGTTCTGTTCTCTTTCCCATTAATAACTAGGGTAATCTTCTTTCAAACTCAAAATGTCATGACTCTAAAGCTAGGAAGATATTACATGCTTAAGAAGATGTATTCAACTTTTGGTGTATATACTTTATACATAAAGTAAAATATTTAAAAGCTAATTTTTACTTGTTCGGTCTAACAGAATTAGAAAGCAGGTAGGGTTTTTTTGTTGCTGTTGGCTTTTTGTTGTTTTGTTTGTTTGTTTTTTTCAAAGTATTGCTTTACTTTTTTTTTTCTCCCTAAGATCTTAATAGCAAAAATGACGTCCTTTGTGGCCTACTTCCCATTTTCAAATTAAACTATATGACACAGGGATTTCGTTTTCTTTATTCTATTATTCTTATTTTTGGTTGATTATATCTGTGTCCTACCATATTCAAAACTGAGTTATATATTTCCATGGGGAGACAGAGCAGGAAGGAAATTACTTGTTGTAACCATCATTCTCACTATGATATAAACACTTCTGTGAGAGGATGGTTATCTAAAAATAATTGAATTCTCCATTTACCTTATCTCCACTGGAAACTTGTTCCTGTCAAGAGGGATGCTTGGTCTCCAGATCTTGTGTATCTTTGCCCAGGCTTTATGCATGGCATGAGATAACAGTAAGTACTAACTCAGTAGATTCTAGATCAAAATCTAGTACTATGCTGTGATCATTAGCATAGTTTGCTGAAAATATTACCTGAAGCATATATTTTTCAGCTTTTAGTCTTTGTTGTATTTGCCTGCTTGGCAGTTTCATATTAGGACAGTTAGTTCTAAAAATAAGTATTTTAAAGTATAGTTTTGGGAGCTGAAGTTGACAAATAGATATTAGATTCACTTACTGCCAAAATTTCAGTACTATTTATATTGGTAACTGCCAGTTTAAAAGAAAAACTCCACTTAACAGGGATGTAGGAAACTCTCAACTTATCCAAATACTGCATGTTTACAATTCAAACATTTCATTTTTATGTTTCAGATTGAAAGTAACGATCAATACTTTAAAAAGGATATACTTAAAGTCAGATTCCTAAACACCTACAAAGGATGCTTAAAGGCCACTTAGAAATCTGAAACCAGGTTAATTTTGTGTAGGGAGCTAATTTGAGGCAACTAGATGTGAAACTATTAGAAATTGTTGCTCATTTGGCCAATATGAATTGTGGAAAAGATTAAGGGCAAGTGCTAGATGGCTTCCTAGCCAAGGAGATCATTCTAGATTCTGGAAATACACACAGGCTGTCAAATGCATTAAGGAAACAAGTTTTTTCTCCCAGGCAAAAATGAACAAGAGCTTCAAAATGAGATTAATAACAAGAATTTTAAAAGTATTCTGAAATAATATAAGATTTTTATATATAAACGCAATTTTCTATAGTTAATTTCATAATTCAGCAGAACAAATTTGCACCTTCTCAATGTCTTACTCTCTTTTCTAAGCAACTCTTTCTAAATATTGGTTTTTTATGTTCCAAATTGTCTTTGCATGTGACATTTCATTTTTTTATCCTGCTTATGGCAACAATGTAATAAAGTTCAAGTGCTTAAGCAAACGTCTTCATTTATTAAGTGTAGAGAGATTATACTGCTCCAATGATAGCTTTTCTCTGTTGTAACTAATGAGTATGATAGGGGATGCACTGATTCCCAGACCTCAGAGATACGGTAAAAATATTCAGATTGAAAAATATAGTCATACACATTAATAGAAAAGCTGCCTGTATGAATCGCTGTCTCAGCCTAGGCTTTGCCAACACAAACAATTTAAGAAGTATATCAAAGTTAAGGACATGTATTGAAAGTGTGATCCACTCTTCATATGAGATCAAAATGTGGTAGTGGACACTTTCCATGTTGGGCTGCTTATAATTATGCACAATTTCACCCATTCAGACCAAAGTTTTCTATGATGAGAATTTAGATGAGGTTATGATCACCCATATGTTTTATTTTGGTTTGGGTTTTTTTTCTGTTGTTATTGTTGTGGCTATTTTATTATGCCCCTCCCTCCCCTTTTTTTTTTAATTTGTGGAATTTTCAACCAAAACAATTCAGCCATTTCCAAGAATAACATCAGAGTAAATACACTGTTCATTCACTATAAAATTCTCAGAGCCATTCAATACAAATATCTTGTGTTTTTATGCTTTAGAACCAGAACCAAAATTTGATGGAAGGATCACCTTGCTGTCAGGGATGTGATTTTACCATCTCTATGAGAATCTAGCCAAGTTTGATGATAGACCTCTCTTAGTTCATACAGACCATTAGAAACATCTTTGTGTATGACAGATAAATCATCATTTGTCTGCTATTCACCCATGTATAAGAGAGTCACAAAGCCTGAGAGAGGCTTTTACTGACATTGCTTTTTAAAATTCCAAAAATTGTTGCAGGTTGTCTTTCCTGTTCTTTCATTGCCTTTGCTGCTGAATCTGCATAGCAAGGGGCATGAAGAGCCAAACTGGAGTGAAGCGAGAAGAGCAGGAGCACAGGAAGAATGGAGATGAGACACCAGAAACAGGAAGGAGAAGAGTAGAAAGTGGGTCAGAGCAAAAACATGGAAGTAAGTGTGGCAGGTGCAATGAATATGTGCAGAAACTATTGGAAAGAAGGAAAAACAGGATGTCAGGCAAGAAGAGAAGTACTAGGTCAAAAATGCTACAGGCCATAGGAGACAAGGACAGGGGAATTGAGACTCCATTGGGCGTAAACTGCACTGGCACCTGCAGGCAAGCCCAAAATCTCCCACTCTCTGTTAATAATTCTGTCAAATAATTGGTGTGAAACCTTACAATTGGGTTGAGACCAAACAGCTGTAGCAAATCCTTTGTGTAAGGAGTACATTTCTTCCCTGCTAGTGGTTCATTCACATAAAAGGTAACATGCTTGTGGTAGGTTGGCCCTGGCTGGCAGCTAGCTTCCCCCTTCCTTCCTCACAGCAGGACAGGAAAGAAAACAGAAAGAATAGGAAAAAGCTTGTGGGTCAAGATGCAGGCAAGGAGATCACTTTGCCAATTGCTGTCATGGGCAAAATAGACCCCACTTTGGGTAATTTAATTTATTGCCAATTAATATAAATAGTTAATTACTGATTTGGGTATTGGGAAACAAAAAGAGTAATGAAGCAAACATTAAAACACTAGGGGAAAACACATTTCTTCCTCCTCTGACCTCTGTGTTCCTTCTGCTGTTTCTCACTCTATTTTTCCTCCTCCTTTGCCTATATAGCATTTTCTACCCTTTCTTAAGTACCTTTTCCCAGAGGCACCACCAGCACGGCTGGTGGGCTCAGTTGTGTCTTGTGGTGTGGAGCCGGCTGGAATCAGCTGGTTTTGGCACAGAGCAGCTGCAGCCTCCTCTCACTGACACCACCCCTGCAGCCCTCTGCTACCAACCCTGTGCCACCCACACTCAGTACCCTACTGGTTTTAGTTACCATATGAATTCAAGTGAGTGAAGACTGTATTGTGGAGCGTGACAATGGGCAAAGTAGCTCAACAAGAAGCCATTGAGATGGAGGTTGAAAAGGGAGAAAGCAAGGTTTTCATGGCAGGTGCAGGTTGTGTTGGTTTTCTACAATGCAACCTGTACAGAAGAGCAGTATGGTTGCATAGTTAAGCATCCCAAATTTAGGAAATATCTAAGTTGAGATTTCCCTGGTAACCTTAGCTTGCCTCTGTCAGTATGCGTGTGCTTTACTGTGATCTTTAAGGATGTATTCAACATAGAATCATAGAATCACTTTGTTTGGAAGAGACTTTTAAGAACATTGAGTCCAACCATAACCTAACTCTAGCACTGAACCATGTCCCTAAGAACCTCATATATACATCTTTTAAACACCTCCAGGAATGGTGACTCAACCACTTCCCTGGGCAGCCTGTTCCACTGCTTCACAACCCTTCCCTTTTTGGCAGTCCCAAAAATCTTACATATCCGGTCTTTTCAAAAAGACTCAGCCCCATTCAATGCACTGCAAGACAATAATCCAGGAATTAATTGGATTTGGGTGGGGAATGAGACAATCACATAGGTGTCTTGGAACTGTAACAGAAGCTGGAAAATGTTTACTGAATGATAAGTGGACTGCGAAAAAGTGTGCTAGACAGAAAGCAAGCAGTCACTAAAGCTGTCTAATTAAAACTCTTAGAGCTGGGCAAGAACTGCAACCATGCAGAAGGAAAAGAACAGAAATTCCCATGCAACAATTAAAATGTAAATATGGAGCTTTCTGCTCCTTGACTGCTTTGTGTTACTTAAACTATAAAAATCTATACTTTGCTTTATTACTATGCTTTAATACCATGAAGGTATTTAAAAACAATTCAAATACAACTTTAAAAAGATACCTCGAAACAAAGTAATTGCAAAATTAAAAACTGAATCAGAATACCCTGGAGAAATGTCAGGATAGTCTTTTTTTTTTTTTCTTTCCCAAAGACAAAGTTTAATTTCAATCAATACTGTTAAAAAGGAATTTAATTGGAAAAATCCACTGGAAAATTTTAAATAAGCCTTCCCAAGCACTTTGAAAAATTTGCCTGTTGCATCTTCATCAAAACTCACCAAATCAGTGTGTCTCTAGAAGTTGAAACTCCTGTTCTTCCCGAATAAACTCTATTTCCCTCACAGAACTGTTGCAGTAAGCAATTAATTCATTTACAAAACACTCTTGTATTACTGCAATGAATGTCACAGAAAACAGAAGGCAAAAATTAATAATTCTATGTTCATTATAAAGACTGGGTTTTATGAGGTATGTCAGGCCTGAGGTCACCCATGAGGCAACTGAATATAAAGAAATATAAAAAAGATATCCACTCAAAGAGGACTTCACATGTAACCTATAACATGAGTCTGTTTTTTAATACTATCATAATGCATATGATTGCATACAGTTACTCAGGAAATCATTATTCCAACCTATTCAAAATTAATTACTTTATTTAGTGATTTTAAAGTCCTTCTAACATTGTAGGTATACAACACAATATATTCTGAAGTAAGCTTATGAGATGCTAAAGTGAGTAATCTGTTTTAACCATCCCTTTAAAACAAAAATAAGCAGTTATTTCCAATAATGCAATCAACAACTGAACAAAAAGAGATTAAATAGCTTCTTAAATAGGAATTTAAAAGGTTCTTTCAACAGCCACACTTTCCCCTTTCAAAAAGAATGTTTTCCAGTTTTCAAAGCACCTTCAGGATGGACAAGGGATCAGACCCAGCCAGCATGGGTTTAGGAGGGGCAGGTCCTGTCTGACCAACCTGATCTCCTTTTATGATCAGGTGACCCCCTGGTGGATGAGGGGAAAGCTGTAGACATGGTCTATCTAGACTTCAACAAAGCCTTTGACACTGTCTCCCATAATATACTCCTGCAAAAGCTGGTAGCCCATGGCTTGGACAAGTGTACTCTCTGCTGGGTTAAGAACTGGCTGGAGGGCTGGGCCCAGAGAGTGCTGGTGAATGGGGCTGCATCTAGCTGGTGGCCAGTCACTAGTGGTGTCCCCCAGGGGTCAGTGTTGGGTCCAGTCCTGTTTAACAGCTTTATTGATGATTTAGATGAAGGGATTGAGACCATCATCAGCAAAGTTGGGAGGGAGTGTCGACCTGCTGGAAGGCAGGAGGGCTCTGCAGAGGGATCTGGATAGACTGGAAAAATGGACCGATTCCAATGGGATGAAATTCAACGAGGCCAAGTGCCAGGTCCTGCACTTTGGCCACAACAACCCCCTGCAGCGCTACAAGCTGGGCACAGAGTGGCTGGAGAGCAGTCAGGCAGAAAGGGACCTGGGGGTACTAATTGACAGGAAGCTCAACATGAACCAACAGTGTGCCCAGGTGGCCAAGAAGGCCAATGGTATCCTGTCCTGTATCAAAAAGAGCATGGTCAGCAGGACAAGGGAAGTGATCCTTCCCCTGTACTCTGCATTGGTGAGGCCACACCTGGAGTATTGTGTTCAGTTCTGGGCCCCTCAGGAAATGTCTTCCCCTCAGGAAAGAGATTGAAGTGCTGGAGCAGGTCCAGAGAAGAGTAACAAGACTGGTGAAGGGACTTGAACACAAGACCTATGGGGAGAGGCTGAGGGAGCTGGGGTTGTTTAGTCTGGAGAAGAGGAGGCTTAGAGGTGACCTCATCAGTCTCTATAACTACCTGAAGGGAAGTTATAGCCAGGTGGGGATTGGTCTCTTCTCCCAGGCAGTTAGCAATAGGACAAGGGGGCATGGGTTTAAACTCTGCCAGGGGAAATTTAGGCTGGATATTAGAAAGAAATTCTTTATGGAGAGAGTGATCAAGCATTGGAATGGACTGCCCAGGGAGGTGGTGGACTCACCGTCCCTGGAGGTTTTTAAGCTGAGATTGGACATGGCACTTAGTGCCATGATCTAGTAAATGGACTGAAGTTGGACCAAGGGTTGGACTTGATGATCTCTGAGGTCTTTTCCAACCCAGTCGATTCTGTGATTCTGTGATTTTAATGTGTTACATTTTTTTTCTACCATTGCAGTGCTTTTAATGTGATAATTAGAACTGTTAGCAAGTATAGGGGAACTTTATAAGGGTATTAAATCATTCTAACACAGTTTTGGGTTCTGATGGATTTAGTAAAGACTTCTAAAATGAAATTCCAAACAAATAAAATTACTAAATTCTTGATCCAGTGGAAAAAAAAAATTGCAATGACATAAAAGCTAAAGAAGTCTTGGAAAGGATAATATGTATGTATCTCTAAAATCTGTGCCATGGTAATTTGTTGAATGAAAAATTTACCCAAGGCATATAAGGTATTTCATCTGTTACGGTAAGATTTAGGAAATAACAATAATAAGTTGTCTTACCCCTGCAGCATTTTATTCTGACTCCAGGAGGGTCAAAGTCATAATTATTTTCCACAAGGAAATTATCCTGCTATTAAGCCACCATTATCTTTATATGTAGCTGTCACGGTGCATTCGGTGATGGACTCATGATGGTTCGTTTACCTTGATCTTGAAATGCAAAATTATGGCAACCAAAATGCCGAGGGGTTATAATTCAATCAAACAGTGTTACTTAATTATTTTGCCCATAAAGCGGCATGCGATAGCGAGAGAGTAAGAAAAAGGGAAAGGAAAAAAAAAGAAAAAAGGGAAAGAAAAATAAGAAGATGGGAATGAGGATTTGTTTACCACCAGATGAGTTCCAAAGGTGTCCCTCTGGTCTCCGGTCCTGTAGAGTTTTGCCGGTCCTCTGTTGTGGTTCAGGATCCTCTGGTGGGAAGATCTTAACAATGTCCATTTGGGAGTCATCTCTTCTGCTTCTTCACCCCCCGTCGCTCCCATCGTTCAAGGCCAGACTCCGCCTTTGTTTTGCAACCCAGGCTTAAACTGCACAGGCTTGAAAAGTCCTCGCTTCTCTTGCCAGGACCCATCTGTGCTTGCATGGCCTCAAGTTCAGGGGTCTCTTTCTGGTCCATTGAGTGACCTCAGGACCCTTGGTGAGGTTCTGGGCATGCTCTTCTTCATTGGCCTTTGTTTGAGGGAGGAGGTGGCGGACAGGTGTGACTGAGGCTGCAGGTGAGAATCCATCTTCTGGATGGCAGCTATTGTCCCTGGGTCAGAGAGACCCACATAACAATCCCTTTTAGGAAGCAGGGGCTAGCTTGGCTGAGGCAGCAGGCGAAGTCCATACAGCAGCCATTGTTAGCAGTAGCCCTCCGGGTCGGAGAGACCTGTGCAACACAGTTCTTCTCCTCAGGGCTCTCTCCAAGTCATTGTCCATGCGTTCTTTCTGTCAGGGCCTCAGTTCTCTCAGTTCCTGATGACTATGTTTCAAGTAAATACTGCTCCATCTTCAGACCAACTCTTACAGTAGCCCAGATAATGCAAACTCACAGAATCACAGAATGGTTGCAGTTGGAAGGGACCTCTGGAGATCATCTAGTTCAACCCACTTTCTAAAGCAGGTACACCTAGAGCAGATTGCACAGGAATGTGTCTAGGCAGGTCTTGAATGTCTCCAGAGGAGACTCCACAACCTCTCTGGGCAACCTGTTCCAGTGCTCTGTCACCCTCAAAGGAAAAAAGGTTCTCCTCATATTCAGATGGAACCTTCTATGCGTCAGCCTGTGCCCATTGCCCCTCATCCTATTGTTGGGCACCACTGAAAGTAGTCTGGTCCCATCCTCTTGACATCCACCCTTCAGATATTTAGAAATATTGATGAGATTGCCTCTCAGCCTTCTCTTCTCCAGGCTGAACAGACCCAGCTCTCTCAGTCTCTCCTCATAAGAAAAGTGCTCTAGGCCTCATATCATCTCCATAGTCCATCGCTGGACTCCCTCCAGTAATTCCTTATCCTTCTTAAACTGGGAAGCCCAGATCTGGACGTAGTACTCCAGATGCATCCTCACCAGGGCAGAGTAGAGGAGGATAACCCTCGACCTGCTGGTCACGCTCTTCTTAATGCACCCCAGGTACCATTGACCTTCTTGGCCATAAGGGCACATTGTTGACTCATGGTCAACCTGTTGTCGACCAGAACTCCCAAGTCCTTTTCTGCAGTGTTGCTTTACAGCAAGTCCGTCCCCAACCTTTACTGGTGCCGGGGGATATTCCTCCCCAGGTGCGAGACCCTACACTTGCCCTTGTTAAACTTCATTAGGTTCTTCTCTGCCCAGTCCTCCAGCCTGTCCAGGCCTCGCTGAATGGTAGCACAGCCTTCTGGTGTGTCAGCCCTTCCACCCAGTGTGGTATCACCAGCAAACTTGCTGAGGGTGCACTCAGTCTCTTCATCCAGGTCACTGATGAACAGGTTGAACAAGACTGGACCTAACACTGACCCCTGGGGAACCCCACTAACTGCAGGTTTCCAACCAGACTTTGCACCATTGATCACAACCTTCTGAGCCCTGCCCATACAGCCAGTTCATGATCCATCTCACCGTGCATTCATCCAGCCCACACTTCTTGAGCTCACCTATGAGGAGGTTGTGAGAGATGGTCTCAAAAGCCTTGCTGAAGTCAAAGTAGACGATATTCACTGCTCTTCCCTCATCTACCCAGCCAGTCATACCATCACAGAAGCTATCAGATTTGTCAAACATTATTTCCCTTTGGTGAACCCGTGCCGATTACTCCTGATAACCTTCTTTTCCTCCACATGCTTAGAGATGACATCCAGAATGAGCTGTTCCATCACCTTTTCAGCGATGGAGGTGAGGGTGACTAGCCTGTAGTTTCCTGGGTCATCCTTCTTGCCTTTTTTGAAGACTGGAGTGACACTGGCTTTCTTCCAGTCCTCCAGCACCTCTCCTGTTCTCCAAGACCTTTCAAAGATGATGGAGAGTGGCTTTGCAGTAACATTTGCCAACTCTCTCAGCACTTGTGGGTGCATCCCATCGGGGCTCATGGATTTGTGGATGTCCAGTTTCTGTAAATGATCTCTAACCTGTTCTTTCTCAACCAAGGGAAAGTCTTTCTTTTGCATGACTTCGAATCATAGAATGAGAGAATCGTTTCGGTTGGAAGAGACCCTCATGATCATTGAGTCCAACCATAACCTAACGTAACTCTAGCACTAAACCATGTCCCTAAGAACCTCGTCGAAACACCTTTTAAACACCTCCAGGGATGATGACTCTACCACTTCCCTGGGCAGCCTGTTCCAATGCCTGACAACCCTTTCCGTGAAGAATTTTTTCCTAATATCCAATCTAAACCTCCCCTGGCACAACTTGAGGCCATTTCTTCTTGTCCTATCACTTGCTACTTGGGAGAAGAGGCCAACACCCTCCATGCTACAACTTCCTTTCAGGTAGTTGTAGTCAGTGATAAGGTCTCCCCTCAGCCTACTTTTCTCATGGCTAAACAGCCCCAGTCCCCTCAACTGCTCCTCATAAGACTTGTGCTCCAAGCCCCTCACCAGCTTTGTCACCCTCCTCTGCACTCACTCTAGTATTTCAATGTTCTTCTTATGATGAGGGGTCCAAAACTGAACATAGTATTCAAGGTGCAGCTGTATGGGAATGTAGTGGAAGATTTGGTGAGGAGGTTGTTTAAATGTAAATCCGCTCAAGTGACTTGCAACTGTCTGTACAAAAAGCACATACATCACACTAATTGTTTTACTGACCTTGTGTGCTTGATGAGTAGAACCTCTGTGTTAGATAACATAGGCCTGTGAGAAACTCTAGGCACCTTATCACTAAGTCTGAGATTTCTGCTTTGTTGTGAGAAAGAGTGCAAGGCTGTGCCTGCTTGAAACCTTGAAATACAGGCGAGCTCAGTAGGCCCAGTGATCTTCCAGCAGGGCTGAACTTACCAGTGCCTGCATCCTCGCTTGTGTCATCTCTGCCTGGGAGCTTAGGTGCGACTTTGGAGATTCCCCAGTAGAGAGGTAACTAAAATAAAATTTGTTCTTTGCAATGTATTTGTGGCTTCTGGCTCTTCTTGCAACGTACCTGTGTATGTGTACACAGTGGCCTCACTAGCGCCGAGTACAGTGGCACAATCACTTCTCTAGTCCTGTTGGCCACACTATTCCTGATACAAACCAGGATGCTTGTCATGGTTGAGACGGACAAACGACATAGACCAAGTTCTTCCAAGATGAAAGTAGTAGATGCCATTTATTGCCACAAGTGCATTTTTATACAGTTTTACCAATTCATGTGTGTCTTCACTATTGGTTACAAGGTACAGCAGTAACATCTCATTGGCTAATTTTACTCTTCTACTTCCTTCTCTCTCACGGGTACATCCTTAACTTCTCCGGATACTCCTTTACTCCCATCATTCTCACGGGTAGGCCTTCGTATCTTCAAGGCTAATTTCTGTTCCTATGCCCTCCGTCAGGGAATCCACAGACCCACCGTAGTCCCCCACAGATGCTGTTGGCCTTTTTGGCCACCTGGGCACACTGCTGGGTCATATTCAGCTGGCTGTCATTCAACACGCCCAGATCACTCTCTGCCAGGGAGCTTTCCAGCCACTCTTTCCTAAGTCAGTAGCGCTGCCTGGGCTTGTTATGATCCAAGTACAGGACCCGGCACGTGGCCTTATTATACCTCATACAATTGGCCTCAGCCCAACGATACAGCTGGTCCAGATTCCTCTGTATGGCCTTTCTACCCTCCAGCAGATCAACACTCCCACCCAATTTGGTGTCATCTGCAAACTTACTAAGGGTGCACTCAATCCCTTCATCCAGATCATTGATAAAGAGATTAAACAGAACTGGCCCAAATACTGAGCCCTGGGGAACACCACTCATGACCGGCTGCCAACTGGATTTGACTCCATTCACCACAACTCTTTGGGCCTAGCCCTCCAGCCAGTATACATGTATGTCATAAATATTTATAAAGTTTACAAACTGTTTATTTCTCACTTGGTCCTGTACACATCTCAGTGGTGCAAAGCAGAGGGAAAGAGAATCAGTAATTTCTGATATCCTAGAAAAAAAGACTGGGAAAAAACCTGGAGGTTAAGTGCTATTTTGTACTTATGGAAGTTAAATCTCTTCAGATCATTTTTGGTACAGACTTGCAGAGACAGAGTGCCTGAAGACAGGCTATGTTTCAGATTGGGTCTCTCATGTCTGCCATATTCAAGTTTAAAATAGTATATTTTGTCATTTTTTCTATGCTAGGAAGCCAAATGTGTCAGAAATGTTATATACACATTTGTATTAGAAATTTAATATATTATTCTTTGAAATCATCAGCTTTTGCATTTGTACTGAGAAAGTAACTGCGGATATAACACAAGAGTCAAGAAAAGGAAAAGAGTCAGAATATGGAAGTAGAAAGTAAAAAGAAAAACAGAAAGAATCTTCTGAAATTCCCACATATATTGACTATTTCTTTGTTGTTGCCTTTTTTTTTTTTTTAACCACGAGGTCACCACTCCATCTAGAGCAGAGGTGTCAAGCTCATTTTCATCGCAGGCCACATCAGCCTTGCCATTACCTTCAAAGGGCCGAATGTAATTTTAGGACTGGGTAAATGTAGGAGTAGTTACATTTATCCAGTCCTAAAATTGCATTTTGCCCTTTGAAGGCAACCACGAGGCTGATGTGCCCCCCTCCAGTGAAAATGAGTTTGAAACTCCTGGTCTAGACTATTCATGGCCCATGGGAAAGCAACACAGCTATGAACCCCCTTCTTTTCAAAGACTCAGGTGTCTCAGGTATCAACTTTTTTCTAACTGTTCAAATACATGTCAAGGCATTTACTTCCTGACAATATGTATTTTTAATCTATCATTCATTGTGGCTAACTGAACTCAGGCAAATTTACAGTGAAACACAGAGTTAACTTTAGGTATGTCCCGGAAATGAACGAGATACCTCTATACCCATGTTTGCTTGTGTCATGGAAGGGCTGAGAACCAAAACCAAGGTATAAAAGCCAAACATCACAGAATCAGGCTTAAGCCATGCAGCTTCTCATTTCAGTAGGCTGCTTTGCAAGAATACGAGCAATTTCTGCTAGCACTTCAGAACCTCAAAGCACTCTAAAGGCTGATCTCTGCCAGCTGGGAGTAAACTGAATCAAGCAGTAACAGTGCATAACACTTTAAATCATAGCCTAACCCTCAAGCAACCCTCAGCTAAAGACTGGGAGTTGCAGTGGTATCAAAGCAGCATTTTTAACACTACTAACTTTAACACTACTAATGACTAAGTGAAAACAAAGAGTGAAGGCTCACAGTTGTCATGTTGTTTCATACAGAAAATTGCATAGCAACATCTCAGTTTTAAAGCATGATCGTAGCATAGGAACCTTATCATCTGGTATTTATGGCAAACACCTCCTCAAGTAAAAGGCAGGGTTTTTTATCCAACCTAGCTAAAATCAACAGCGGTGAATCCAGATAAATAAGTTTACCTATTTTTCAGCAATGCTTGTTTTGTTTAAAAGTATGATTTCTCTAGGGCATGCAGATCAGCAAAAATTCCTCTGCAAAACAGCATTCCTAACCAGTGGCAACACCTTTCCTCTACTCTGCATGAAGCAAGTGCAGAGGAAGAAAAAAAAATTGACTGCTTTCAGCATGTTGCCATTCATATTTTGAAAAACATACAGTGCTAAATTGTTTCCCTTCCAAATCTGTCCTACAGTTGCATCCACAGAAACCCAGAATTATCACTCAAATCTTGCCAGTTTCTGTTCTCTTTCAGTAATAAGAGTTTTCCAGGCAAGGGCTTCTGAATCAAACTTATTTACATCCAAACACAAATAGGACTCTCTGCTCAAGGTTATTTTAGAAATGACCCATTTTTCTACTGAGATTCATAGAATTTTATGTTATTTTTCTTCAATATGGGCAGATATAACTAATAAAACTGTTTTGACAAACACTTTGAGTTTGCAGATTTTTGTGATATATGAACGTGACTGACTTGATAACAGAGAGGCATTATGACCACCTCAGTACTTAGTACAGTGGTGAGATTTTATTTTCGTATCTCTACATCTGTGTCTGCAGGAAGAATCTGAGGACTTTTTCTTGTTACTTTGGTTTTAAACCATTTAGAAATAAGTGCTGTGCGTAAAAGAGACTGGATAAAGGGCAGAGGAGTAGGCTGCTTTCTGAATAAATCATTGTCCAAAAATCTTTGTTTTAAGCTGAAAAAAGTATACTTGTTAACATAATTTCATGGCTGAACTTCAATAATCTCTGTGACAAAAAGAATTGAAGGACCATGTGAAGATTAAGAAGTGAAGGTTACTAATTTGATTCACAACAGGCTCAGCAGAAACATGGTATTTGGTGTACCTACTTCAGGGAAGTAAACTCATGACGAGCATTTAAACTGTCAAAAATGTGAAATGACAATCAAAATCCTAAGTTACTCAGTCTTTTCAAAAACAGGAATGCAAAGAATTTACAGAAACCACTTTTCAGAAACCACAGTTACTAGAATACTTATTAACTTGTGGGGCATAACTAATTGTTTGTAGTTAACTCCAGAGAACCATGACAAATGTGGAACTTTTTGTTTTCGTTCATAATTTGACACTTAGACCAACACATAACTAGAGCAAGCTGGTTCAATGCCATCACTAAAACCTGCTGAATTTTACTCTGTGTGAGACTTTGTAGAACAGCAGAGGTGGGTAAGCACTTTCCTAGTCTAGCTATCTGAGATAGAGATCTATGTGGCCCTGTCTTTCACATATACTATTGAATCACACAGCACTAGAAATTCCAGCACAGTATAGAGTTTTTAGTAGAAATGAAACACTATGATATATAGTTCCTAGATGGCCTATTTGGATTCTTAAATAAAGTGTGATCAATAATTATTCAACTTTTTTGCTTTATGCATGGCACGATGAATTATACCTGCAGTGGATAGTAACTACACTTTGTACTTACAGATTATCCATGTTCTATAGTGTAGAAGAACAATCTTAGTCTTTTTGAAAAACAAAGTGGCACGCAGCAACTATTGACAATGAAGTACAGTTTTTTATGAATTTGCTGCTTGAGTAAGTGGTAGGTAGCTTTTGCATAGCACGTTTTAAGCACGTGTTACAGAATGGGGGTCTTGGCACTGAGTTGAGTAGGGCAGTGGGTAATGAGCTTAGGTGAACAAAGCACATTACTTTTGGATGTAGTGTTTCTACCCAAGTCCTGTTTTTCCACCTCTCTCACCTGAACCTGAGTGAAATTTAAAAACTAGCTTGTGTCTCCCAGAGAACCGAATTTGGTAGGTTTTGTTCTTAGTTTATTTCATGTGCAAGTAGGCTCAGGCTCTGATAAAATGCAGTTATTTCAGCTTTCTTTCCAAATGCAGCAGCAGTACTTGTCCTCTGCCCTGATTCTTTGATAAAACATCTGTAAAGCTAAAGCATTAATCCAAGAATCAAGAAAGCAAGATTATCACCTCAGTCAGATGGGAGACAAATATACGTGTCCCAAGAGCATCTCCTTCTGTTTGCTGTCAGCGGGACACACTTTATCTTCACAACTGAATCTCTGCTGTTACCCAACAAGGAGTTCAAAATACAAAGAGAGTGAGGAAGAAGTAACCTAGCTCCACAGCCAGGTATTTAGAATATTCTAGGGAGACAAGGAAGACCCAGATTTTGGGCACTCTAATGGCCATTTTGCATTAAACTCTCTTCAGGCATCACATAGATACAGATCAAGAGTTAGAAAACAAGTTTCTTCCTTCTGTGGGAAATACCCCAGACATTGACTTTATTGCATAGAGGCAGACTTTCAAAAAAAAAAGAGGATTCTCCTGACTGATGGAAACAGCAGGTCTGGTATGCTTTGTGTATGGGAATTGTGCAAGAATGGCAAGAAGGCTCATTGTAAATACGCTCAAGCAACTGCACCTGGGATGTAGAAAAAGCACATACATCACACTAATTGTTTTACTGACCTTCTGTGCTTGACAGGTAGAACCTCTGTGTTAAAAAACATAGGCCTGTGAGAAACTCTTAAGGCACCTTATCATTATGCCTGAGATTCCTGCTTTGTTGTGAGAAAGAGTGCAAGGCTGTGCCTGCTTGAAACCTTGAAATACAGGCAAATGCAGCAGGCCCGTGATCTTCTACCAGGGTTGAATTCTGCAGTGTCTGCATCTCTACTTGTGTCGCCTCTGCCCAGGAGCTTAGGTGCTGCTTTGGATATCCCCTGGAAGTGAGGTAACTATAATAAATTTGCTCTTTGCAATTGCGTTTATGGCCTCTGGTTGCTTCTAGCAATGTGCCTGCGTTGGCTCACACACTTTGGGAAAAAACAGGTTAGGAAGAGAAAAGTGGACCCTACTTCCCTGGCCCATTCTTGAGAGGCTTTGAGCTGTAGATCTCAAATGGATAGTTTCCTGCTTACTGCCTCAAGATCTGGAGAAGAGACAAGCTGAAAACATGCCTGGTTGTCAGTTAGTTACTGGCTACCTTTAATGAGTTCCCTTTGCACCTAGGAGGTTAGTTTACAAGGCACTGTATGGGGAAGCAACACATCTAAATCAGCAGAGAACAGGTTAGTGGAACTGATGGAACACAGGTTGCACTTCAGTGCATATTTTTCTTTCACTACCAGGCTGACCAGTAGATTTTCATCTTCTCCTTTTGAAACTAGTGTGGTAGAGGGCTTAGTAAGACAAAGATGCAGGGCACTGTAGCATCTACCTTTCAAATCTCAACATCTTTGGCACTAGCCCAGGGTAAATATGCAATCCTTACTCTTTGACAACATTGTTCAAACACTGAATTAATGTTTTCTAACTGCATCAGATTGACTCTATCTAAAAAAAGTACATAACCACTATACACAGGACA
Source organism: Patagioenas fasciata (assembly GCF_037038585.1). Taxonomy (NCBI): domain Eukaryota; kingdom Metazoa; phylum Chordata; class Aves; order Columbiformes; family Columbidae; genus Patagioenas; species Patagioenas fasciata. The sequence continues at coordinate 14,669,112 of NC_092559.1, read as the reverse complement.
TATAGCATAAGTGCAAACTGATCAAACAAAGTTCTTTAAGTCTAATCTCCAAAGTGTCACTTCCTTTTAGGTCTCCATTTCACTTCTGGAATTACAACCAAAAGCACTAGTTCTTATTGATAGCTTTGGCCATTGTGGCAGTTGCACATCCCCCTGAGATCTGGATCCTTCAATGGGGCAGTTAATGGCTCTTTTAGCACCTTAATGGGACCCTGAGTCAGTTGACAGGGTCGTTAGCAGAGGAGGTGCCCAGAGTAGCTGCAAAGCTTCTGGACCGTGTTTCAATGCCCACAGCCAGATCTGACCAGACTATAAATGGGGCTCCCACTGAAGACCCTCTTTGGAGTGGCCTTGGAGTAGCGGGTCTGTGAACTGGAACCCTCTCCTTAGACTGGGATGCCGTCTAAGGAGACTTCCCAGGATTGAGAGTGCCTCACCTCGTTGTTTGGGTGAGTGGTTATTTACTGGATACATCCTTGAATGAGTCCTTGCCTAACCCAGGCAAGTGATTATTTCTTGTGGGTACCCTGGAGTCGGAGGGCTCTGGTTGGTTTCTTGTGAGTGTGTGCATGCATGCTGTGGATCCTCATTATTCTTATTTTGCTGCACCCCAATAATCTCAACTGATATCCGAACCTGTATTTTATGTTGTCAGAGTGCTAACTAATTGTATAAACCCTGTTTTGGTCAGTTTATTGGTTGCACTTTTCCAGCCAGAATAAAGTCTGTTTTGGAACTCGTTGTCCACCTAAAACTGACTTTGGGGTACCTCCATGACATTTAAAATGGTGTAGTCGGCAGGATATCAGAAATGGAGAAATTATTATGGGGCTACAGCTGTAATAATCCTTCTGTGGCAACCTGCACACATCGGGCAGAAGCAAGCTGATGTGGTCCCAGAGTGACCGTAGCTGCGTGTGCTGTTTTCTGTGCTTCTGTTTGTGTTGCTGTCGATGCTGTTCTTGGTGTTGTTCTGTGCACCTGCTTAAAGCAAGCCCGAGACCAGCACAAATGCTGTAGCCAGTTGGAGAGGCATGATTCTAGAAAAGAGCTGGAAATATATTGTTTGAAAGCAGAGTTACGGTGAGAGAGAAAGTGAGTGCATTTTTAGGACAAAGGATTGAACTCATGTTAACCCAAGCAAAATTTCCCCTAGTATTGCCCAAATTCGGAAATTGATTGTGGACACAGAACCTGAGGACTGGGATGGAGATATCTGGGGAGATTCTGAAAACAGTGTTGATGAAGAGGAGGTAGAGACAAAGGATGTAGGCCCTCTCATTAAAACTGAGACATGTACAGGTCCACAGGGTGGAAACTCCTGTACTGCTGTTTGTACTACCCCATGGACGGGACCTGAACTTGGCGACTTGCAATCTAAATTCTCACGTTAGCCGGGCGAAACAGAAACTGAATATCTTTCCCTTACGGGGTGTGATCGGATACTATTGAGTAATGAGGAAGCTGCAGGCTTTTGGGGACCTGGTGTGTTTTCAAGTGATGGTCCGAATGGTGATCAGCCCATAACATCTTGTGTGGCTTACTGGGCTGGTGGTGTGGATCCCAAGGAACGTGGGGAGCCCATCACCATTAGGATAAGAGGCTTGCTGGAGCTGGTTGAGGGCGTTCAAAAGGCTGCTTGTATACAGACAATGTACGAAAGAGGGCGGCAAGGAATTGCCATGGCTGCACCAGTAAACCTGACCCACCTTCGGCTGCTTATCAGAGGGCTGCCGGACGCTTTAAAGATACATGTCCAGTCCCTCAGGGAGAGAATTCAGGAGGCTATTGACTGTAACAAGCAGAACCCTGGAAATCTGCCTGCACATGTATTAACCTGGGCTGAAATCCTGCACAATTTAGTCACCTACGGGCGTGAAATGGGATGGGTGGACCCGGGTGGCAGCACAGAGACTTCTTGGAATTGAGAGTGCCTCACCTCCTCGTTTGGGTGAGTGGTTATTTACTGGATATATCCTTAAATGAGTCCTTGCCTAACCCAGGCGAGTGATTATTTCTTGTGGGTACCCTGGAGTCGGAGGGCTCTGGTTTGTTTCTTGTGAGTGTGTGCATGCACGCTGTGGATCCTCATTACTCTTATTTTGCTGCACCCCAATAATCTCTTCAACTGATATATGAACCTGTATTTTATGTTGTCAGAGTGCTAACTAATTGTATAAACCCTGTTTTGATCAGTTTATTGGCTGCACTTTTCCAGCCAGAATAAAATCTGTTTTGGAACTTGTTGTCCACCTAAAACTGACTTTGGGGTGCCTCCGTGACAGCCATAAGGAACTAAACTAAGATCACCATTTTGTTTACCATAGACATTAAAATCCATCTCTGTCATGTTTTCAGTATAGCAAAAAAAATGATCACATGGCTATCTCTTGCACACCCAGAAGTTATCTTGACACCACCTGCCTGATCTGTCTGATATCTCTCATCAAAAAGTTGAACTGAAAGCTGACTGGATCAGGTTGTATCTGTACAGTATCTTGAGGAAGCAGGCTAGAGCGTGTCACTTTGCCAACTCAGCTCTATGTACACATACACACACTCGTGCATGCACAAATTGCTTTCATAGGATGTCTCTGACTTAGCTACCAGCATCCATCTTGGTGCCACCTCAAGGCATATCAAGGATAAGAGGGTTATTAGGGGCAGTCAACATGGCTTTACCAAGGGTAAGTCATGCTTGACCAACCTCATAGCCTTTTATGAGAATGCAACAAGGTGGATGGATGATGGCAGAGCGGTGGATGTGGTCTACCTTGACTTCAGTAAAGTCTTTGACACAGTCTCCCACAGCATCCTCACAGCTAAGTTGAGGAGGTGTGGTCTAGACAATAGAGTAGTGAGGTGGGTTGCAAACTGGCTTAAGGAGAGAAGCCAGAGAGTGGTAGTCAATGGTGCGGAGTCTAGTTGGAGGCCAGTATCTAGTGGAGTGCCTCAGGGGTCAGTACTGGGGCCAATATTATTCAATATATTCATTAACGGTTTGGACGAGGGAATGGAGTGTACTATCAGCAAGTTTGCTGATGACACTAAGCTGGGAGGAGTGGCTGACACGCCAGAAGGCTGTGCTGCCATCCAGCGGGACCTGGACAGGCTGGAGAGTTGGGCGGGGAATAACCTGATGAAATTTAACAAGGGAAAGTGTAGAGTCCTGCATCTGGGCAGGAAGAATCCCAGGTTCCAGTATAAGTTGGGGAACGACCGATTAGAGAGCAGTGTAGGGGAAAGGGACCTGGGGGTCCTGGTGGACAACAGGATGACCATGAGCCAGCACTGTGCCCTTGTGGCCAGGAAGGCCAATGGCATCCTCGGGTGTATTACAAGGGGGGTGGTCAGTAGATCGAGAGAGGTTCTCCTTCCCCTCTACTCCGCCCTGGTGAGACCCCATCTGGAATATTGTGTCCAGTTCTGGGCCCCTCAGTTCAAGAAGGACAGGGAACTGCTGGAGAGGGTCCAGCGTAGGGCAACAAAGATGATTAAGGGAGTGGAGCACCTCCCTTATGAAGAAAGGCTGAGGGAGCTGGGTCTCTTTAGTTTGGAGAAGAGGAGACTGAGGGGTGACCTCATTAATGTTTATAAATATATAAAGGGTGAGTGCCATGAGGATGGAGCCAGGCTCTTCTCAGTGGCAAACAATGATAGGACAAGGGATAATGGAATCAAGCTGGAACACAAGAGGTTCCACTTAAATTTGAGAAAAAAACTTCTCAGTGAGGGTGACAGAGCCCTGGAACAGGCTGCCCAGGGAGGTTGTGGAGTCTCCTACTCTGGAGACATTCAAAACCCGCCTGGACATGTTCCTGTGTGATCTCACGTAGGCGTTCCTGCTCCAGCAGGGGGATTGGACTAGATGATCTTTTGAGGTCCCTTCCAATCCCAAACATACTGTGATACATACTGTGATCCATCTACTATAAAGGTACCTTGAGATCAGGCCACCAACAAATCCAATCTATCCTTATGTTGGAGAATGAAAAACTTGTAGAACTCTTTGAGTGCGACGGGCGGACTGGCGAAGACAAAGAATCGGGCTCAATATGAGTTTAACATCAATGCCCTTTAATGAACCTTTAACAACACTGAATATCAATGTCTGCCAGTGCACGTTTTTGAAACCCTTATATAGTCTTTACCCAGTGGTCACGTGGCAAGTGCAGGCTATGATTGATTACTCTCTGCAGTCACTCTTCCCCCCCCCCGCTATGGTGATTAGCTGCAGGTCACTGTCCACGAACTGTTCATGCGCAGTGACGACAGCGCCCCTCCTGCAGCCTGGGTCGAGGATAGACCAGCTTCTGTTTACTTCCGTTCTGTCTTTGGTGTCTCCAGAAAAACCTTCCGTGTAGGTCCTAGCCTGCACCACAGCCACATCAAACTCTGGCTTGTTCACAGCACACAGCCCATGTCCTCTTTCTTCCAAAAACTCTCCACAGTTCCTCCTTTTTTCTTTTTGGACAAGCCAGGCTTGATTATCTATGCGTTCTAACCCATCTTTGATACGTGATGAAGAACAACTTATACATAACATATCAATTACAACAACAATCAACATAAACAATGCACTTTGCAATAAACCCTTAATCCACCCCCTTAGGTCAAGTCAATTTGTTAAACTTTCTAAACAAAAAAATCAGTTGGTTCGATTTCCTACGGCTCTGGCCCTACGGGAAGGCGATCATCACAATTGTCATAGTTGTCAAACCATGCGCTAATATTTTTCCTCTTAGTAAACTTGAGGTACTCCATTGCTGTTTTAATATTGCAATGGATTGATTAAACAAATTCCAAGAACTTTTATTTAATGGTACTCCTACTCAACATGTAACAAACAGTGTGCTGGGTGTTGATCAACCTGCCCAGAAGGTAGTGGTGTTTAAAGACCTTCCTAACATTACCATACATTTTGTCGAGGATCAAAAGCAGTTCTTAACAAAAACCCAGGAACTAGACTGCTTCTCAAGAGAATGAAAAAGATACAAACTTTCCACATGCTTAACACTTTATCATTAAGACCTAGTTATATAACTATATTACACATACATGTCACAGCTAAATTAATGCGAAGGTTACACCTCACTCTGTGTCCTCCAAAGGTTCTGTTGCAGGAAGTTGATTCGGTTGAATTTGCTTCAACTCCGGCTTTACTGCTTGGCTTGGAACCCACAACGGACCTTGATCTGTGGAGAGACACACATACCCTCTACCATTAACAATAACAGGTGCCGGTCCCTTCCACATTCTAGTGGTGGGGTCGCTGAACTGCTACCACTACTGGTTGGATTGTAGATGAGACTTGCTGGCTAACTTGTTGAAGAGATCTCTGCATGACCCCTTCGAAAGCGACAGGCATCACTTCTGCATTTCACTGTTCTTCTGTCCTGGCTACTCGTGTCAGCATTTCTTCTACTGAAGATCCTGGTGGCAGGGTTGCTAGTATTTGTTTAGTCTTTGAATTTGCATTATCGAAAGCCAGCAACCGAAACATTTGATTTTTCATTTCTTCTGATAAATCTGGGTTTTGCATTATTCCTTCATGTAGCCAGTCAATAAAATGCGTGAAATTTTCTGTAGTGCCTTGGCGTATTCCGCTGAATGAGGGAGCTAAGGGTCCTGGTAAAGTTAAGAAAGCATCTAGGGCAAGTTGTGCAGCTTTCCGGTGAACTTCAGCAATAAATCGCAGTTGAACTTCTATTGTAGCGTACTGTCCGCGACCCGTATAGGTGTCGGGTACCACATTGGTTAATGGGTCATTTGGACTGGTGTGTTTGGCTGTTTCTTGCTGCGCTCGTTGATACCAGGCCGATTCCCACAGGAGGAATTGTGCTGGAGTTAGTAATAAGCACATTAAATTTTGGCAGTCCATGGGACACAATAAGTCAGCAGTAAAAATCCAATGCAGTATTTGTCTGGTAGCTTCTGAATGTATCCCATAGTTCGTGATTGTTTGTTTGGCTTGCTGTAAAATTTTCCATTCATGTGGTTCCCATACCGCTGTCTGGGTGTTCATATTTTGAATTACCGGTAGGGCTAATTTTGCTGGAGACCAATCACCTTCTAGAATGGCATCTTTGATGACCCCTGACCATCTGCCAGATCGGGGTGGTGGCCGGTCAGTAGGTTCTATGGGTACCTTTGGTTGCATTGTTTGCGGAAGGCAACCTGGTTTTTGATACTCGATTTGTCTCTTATTTTTCTCTACATCTGACATTCGCAAGTCAAGTTGTTCAAGCTTACTGGTAATGACTTGCAGTAACTGCTCTACTCCTTGTGATGAGCCCAATGATGTAGAAGGAGGCTCACAGGATCCCTCCACATGTATTTTTGGAGGTTCTTTTGGGGGGTGGCCCCTGGTGCCGTGGCCCGGTCGGGCCCAGCCTGGCTGACGCGATAGTCTCAGAGGGGGGCGTGTCTGACTCGGGATAGGGCAGAGGCGGAGCTGTAGGAGGAGGGCGGCACTCAGGGCCTCCCACATCCGGACAGTCCCCTAGTTGCACTTCCGCTTTCTTCTCACATTGCCCCAGAGACTCAGACGGGGAAACTTCCGGTTCTTTGTTTGAGGAGGGTAAAGTTTCCAACTCCCGCCGCAGATCGGATTGCGAGAGTATTGGCTGAGCCGGGACCCCTCGACCACCCCGAACAGCAGGCAGACCCCACAGAGTAGCCCACAGGTCCCTCTTCTCTTTTGGCTGACAACTTTTATCAGTCCAGGTTTGTTCTGGGGCAAGCGCCTTCGCAGCTCCCAGGGCAGTGCGTTGTTCTGACTTCATTACTTCCAATGATTCTAACACGGTTCTCCACAAATCTCTCAGAGCTTTAATTTCTTTCTCTTCTTCCCCTCTGAGAGTCTTATCCCACATAGTGTCCCCCAATAATCTCCATTCCATTGGGGAAAACAAAAGTGGAATTTCTCCAAAGTGTCCCAATTTCTGGACTAATGTAATCAATGTGATTAAGTTTTCCTGTGACGATTCGATACCTCTCTTAGAGAGAATATGCATCAACAGTGCCACAGCTGTCTCAAGTTCCATTATCAAATCAGTGTGGTCTTAAGTACGAGGCGAGTGACCAGCTTGTCTGGTGCTTGTCTTTTGTTACCGGACAAAGCACACTCTCCTACAACCCGGTTTGGCTCCGTCGTTTAATGAATGCTGCTTGCCGCAGTAAATGGCACTCCGGAGATCCTACTTTTGCTAACAACCATCCTCTGCTACCAGATGCTGGAGAATGAAAAACTTGTAGAACTCTTTGAGTGCAACGGGCGGACTGGCGAAGACAAAGAATCGGGCTCAATATGAGTTTAACATCAATGCCCTTTAATGAACCTTTAACAACACTGAATATCAATGTCTGCCAGTGCACGTTTTTGAAACCCTTATATAGTTTTTACCCAGTGGCCATGTGGCAAGTGCAGGCTACGATTGGTTACTCTCTGCAGTCACTCTTCCCCTCCCGCTATGGTGATTAGCTGCAGGGCACTGTCCATGAACTGTTCATGCGCAGTGATGACAGCGCCCCTCCTGCAGCCTGGGTCGAGGATAGACCAGCTTCTGTTTACTTCCATTCTGTCTTTGGTGTCTCCAGAAAAACCTTCCGTGTAGGTCCTAGCCTGCACCACAGCCACATCAAACTCTGGCTTGTTCACAGCACACAGCCCATGTCCTCTTTCTTCCAAAAACTCTCCACATCCTTATGGCAGGAAAATTCAGGAGTATGTGGGCAAGGACAAGAGGGATCCCTGATGGCACTTGCAACTACATTACTGGTCTGGTGCATGCCAAGGGATAGCGAGGGTCTAAATTTTTTCCATGGCCGCCTCTGAAAGTCACATCGAGAGGATTTACAGCCGTTTGGAAACAGAGTGACATTAGATTTATGTAGAGTCTCAGCCTTGTATTTAAAATGCAGATGATATGCTATGTTTGTTTACCATTTTTAACACAAAAGGGATGAGACCTTTTGTGGATACTTCAACATCATGTGTTATTGATAAAAGATCACTTGTAACAGTTAAAAACCCATGAAATAGGAAAGAACTGATGCCAGAATCTTGAACAAGGAAATCCTGGGTCTTTCTGAATTGAGGAAGCCTAAGCATATTGTTCAAGTTATTAGGTTTGTAGCCAAGAGGAAGAAAATATATGTTGGTTGCCTTATTCAGGTCACAAGCAGCATTTACTTCTCAGCAAGATTCTTCTGTAGACAAGGTTTTATTGAATTATTTACACTTAAATCTCAGTTATAAGGTCAACTGACTTTATATACATGCCCTGGTTTTGTTAAAAACAAGACCAGTTTCTCTTTTAGTGTATTTTCCTTTCAACTAAGTTTTTCTAAGTAACTGCACTTTTCTGAATTTAGCTGCATGTTTTTTCAGACAATGTCCACTCTGGAGCTGATAACAGTAGCAATGGTATGCAGAAGAGTCCCAGGTTTAGACTTATTGCTATGGTAGCCAAGGTTACTGATAAATTTTGCACATTCCATAAGTGAAAGGGTCATATTTGCAAGGAGGGGCAAACAGAACAGATGACTAAAACTGACCGAGTATTCCATCCCATACACGTCATACACCCTATAAAAATGAGAGATCACAAGGGTCTCGCTCTTCTTTGACCATGGTTGGCATCTGAGGAGCACCCTGCCTGTCGTGCCTGCGATCCGAGGCCTGGTTCCAGACCCTGCATCCCTGAATCCAGTTCCGGTTTGCTGCGGAGTCTAGCCCAGGACTTCCAGGTGCCTGCCCTGCAGCTGCTGGAGCCGTGCTGGCTCCGCTGCGGGCAATGCTATACTGCCCCGGGAAATTCAAGATTGGTTTTGTATATTTTGTATCATTTTATCTGTTTATTAGTAGCATTAGTAAAGCATTTTTAACTTTTTCCAACTGGCAAGTCTCTCCCTTTTCCTCCTCTTCCCTTTCCTTAGTGGGGAGGGTGGTGGTGGTGGGGTAACAGAGAGCATCTGCCATGGTTTATTGTCACCCTGCAGTAAACGGTGACAATACATAAATAGCCACCACTAGAATAACAGTCATGCACATCATACACATAAACATAATCTGTATAACTCAAACAGGTTGGACTGACTGCAGTCGCTGTCTCTACACAGGCAAGGAACCCCTAAAAAAGCCAAGGGGAATTGCTCCAGAGCCAATAATTGTGTTGCACAGGTGTCTCTGACCCAGGGGCTATCGGTAACAATAGCTGCTGTGTGGACTTCACCTGCTGCCTCAACCAAACTTGCCCCCATCTCCTAAAAGGAATTGTGTTATACGGGTCTCTCCAACCCGGGGACAATAGCTGCTGTCCAGAAGATGGATTTTCACCTGCTGCTTCAGCCAAACTTGCCCCCCACCTCCTCCCTGTTACTAAGGACAATGAAGAAGAGCATGCCCAGAAGCTCGCCAAGGGTCCTGAGGTCACCCAATGGACCAGAAAGAGACCCCTGAACGCAAGGTGACGCAGGCACAGATGGGTCCTGGCAAGTAAAGCAGGGACTTTTTGGGCCTGTGCAGTTAAGCCTGGATTGTGAAACAAAGGTGGAGATTGACCTCAAACAATGGGAATGAGGGGCGGTGAAGAAGCATAAAAGATGACTCCCGACTGGACATTGTTAAGATCTTCCCACCAGAGGATCCCGGATCACAACACAGGACTGGCAGGATTCTACGGGACCGGAGACCAGAGGGACGCCTTTGGGAGTCATTGGTGGTAATTAAAATCCTCTTTTCCCTTTTTTTTCTTTCCCTTTTTCTCTACTCTATTGCGTGCTGCTTTACAGGCAAAATGATAAAGTAACACTGTTTGATTCAATTATAACCCCTTGGCATTTTGATTGCCTTAATTTTGCGCTTCGAGATCAAAGTAAACGAACCATCACGAGTCCATCACCGAATGGACCGTGCCATTAAATTGGCATCACGGATAGGATTCTGGGAAATAGAGGAGTGCAGGTAGTGTAGAGGGCTCTGTCTCTTGGAATCAAACCAAAAGATCTCAAAGTGCAAAAGGGGTGTTGCTCTCATGTTGATGAGAATTGTCTGCTAGGGAGAGTGAAGGGTCAATCTTGTGTAACTAAGTTGAACCTTCCCATAGCAGATTTTTTGGCCCCTTCAACCACTTGGGTAAGAGAAGGGTGACACACCAGTTGCTGCGGTTTTTGTAACTAAGTTGTGCCTTCCTGAAGTAGGTTCCGCCCCTTCATAATAAGAATGATCGAAAAAGCTGATAATCAAGATTTTTGGTTAGTGAAAGATCAAGACTCGTTCTACACACTTTTAGCAAAGTATAGGACTCGACCCTCCGTACCTGGAGAAGACTGGGCTCGTGGTAATTGGGCTGATTTACAGAGTGTAGTAGACCGAGTGATTTCTTTACAGACTAAGTCTAAGTTTAGATCAAATAAAGATAAAGCTGTAGTCTGTGCTGTCCTAGGAGCTAGCCTAGTAGCAGCGATTGAAGATCGCCTCAGGTGATGTAGTAATGAAAGCAAAATTATAGAATCCCTTGAAAATCTAGTGCAGGTTTTGCAAAAAACAACCTCCAGTTTAGGACAACAAGTAGAAAATTGTTTTCAACATTTAGAAAAAGAGAGGAAAGAAAACCACTCATTAAAAGCTACTCTAAAGGAAGAATGTTTAAAAAACACAGGAGTGCTGAGGCAGCAGGAGTTAGAGGAGAAAAGTATCCAACAAATAAATCAAATTTACCCTCAGAAAGAATTGGAGGAGATGGGAAAACGTTATGACGAATATCCACACGTGAGTCCCTTAGTGAAAACAGAATATTTTCATGCAAATGAGGGGGATGCTGACCCTCACATTACAACTAAGCAAACACCTTACACTGCCACTGAGCTGGCCAAACTAAAGAAAGAGTACAGCCACCTTCCTAAATAATCTGAAACTGAATACATGTGGCATGTATCCCTAACTGGGGGAGACCAAATTCAGTTAAGTGAACAAGAAGCTAATGGTTACTGGGGGCACGGAGTTTTCTTAACAAGTGGTGACATGCCCCATGGTCCCTAACCCATCAAGCTGCTTATTGGGCTGGAGGGCTAAACCCTTTAGACGGGGGAAAGCCCTTGGCAATCACTGGCACACCTGATCAATTGTTAGAAAGTGTACACAAATCAGCCTGCTTACAAATGATACATAAAAAGAAATTAATTCCCAAATGTGAATTCCCAATGATGTTGCCAGTGAATCCAGACATGATGACTGATGACTCCCTTGATAAGGGGACTTCCAGAGTCACTTAAATCTACTGGGATTAACCTTCAAATGACAATCACATTAATGAGCCCAGTAGAAAGGTTGGAAGGTGTGATTAGAAGCCAGGGTAACAGAAATGGGAACCAGAGAGATGGAGCTAATACTAGCATAGATTCCCCCTTCACCCCTGCCCCGACTTCCCCCAACCAACCAAATACTCAAAAGGTGTGGACATGAGGGGAAGTAGCACAAGAACTGATAGATTATAGTGGGAAATATGGCCCAGTAAAAATCCTAGAAGAACCGTTGAGAGGAATCCGTCATACTGAAGTCAAGAATCTGCCCCTCTCTACCAGTACTGCTGCTGCTATCGGTGCCCCAAGAAAGGAGCATCCGTACATTAAAACAGGAAAGGGAGAACAACCAAAGAACTGACAACAATGGTGATTTTTGGGAATTAAAAAGGGAGTTCCCAGAGATATAATGGAGGGCTTACCCCTTGATAAACTTAGTAAACTAGTATCAAGGTGGCAAAATCCAAAAGAACATTCACAGACCGTGAAAGAAGTCCTACCTGTTATACCTTCAGCTCCCTCCCCCACCGAGGATGAAAGTCTCTCCCAGAAACAGGAAAACTAGAACCTCCATTCCCTAGTAGTGAGCGGAGGAATGGAGGATGGATTTATATCTGACAGCTCACACATACTAGAGGGGGAGATTTATTGATCACGGCTATAGTGGGTCCTAAGCGTGCACCTGTAACCTTTTTGATTGACACCAGTGCACAGATTTCTGCTCTAAGCGAAGTAGATGCTGGAAGGTGTGGAGTTTCTCCCTTGAGGTGACGTTTTTGCGTCCTTAACGCTTTAGGGTCGACAGAAGTTATGAAAGTTGTTTGAGTAAAATTGTTATTGCTGGGGAATGAGAGCACAGTCATTATTGAGATGGTGATTGGAGACATTCCAAACAGTTTGCTAGGTATGGATACCCTCAAAGGCAGACAGTGGGAAGATTCAGAAGGATTGTTGTGGACTTTCGGAATGCTGCAGCTACATGTCAGACTACTGCAAACTGCACCTGCACGCCCATATAGCCAGGTCACAAACGTTAAGCAATACCCCCTTCCCCTGGGTGCCAAAGAAGGTATCAAACTGGTTATACAAGAAATGCAAGAACAAGGAGTGGTAATAAATACCCATTCTCCTTTTAACTCTCCAGTGTGGCCAGTTAGAAAACCCAATGGGACGTGGCGACTTACAATAGATTTTCAGCGGCTGAATGCCAACACCGATCCTTTAATCGCCGCAGTCTCCGATCTGGCTGAACTAATAACCATGATACAAGAAAAAGCTCATCCAATCATGGCAACAACAGATGTTAAAGACATGTTTTTTATGATACCATTGTGACCAGAAGACAGAGATTATTTTGCGTTCACCTGGGAAAGAAAACAATACACTTTCACCCAACTTCCCCAGGGGTACAAACATTCTCCCACATTAGCTCATCATGCTTTAGCCCAAGAGCTAGAAAAAATACCCAAACCCAAAGGCATAACTGTTTATCAGTACATTGATGATATTCTTGTAGGAGGAAATGAAATAATGAAAGTGGGGGCAACCCAACAGGATATAATTTCACATTTAGAAAATCTGGGTTTGCAAATTCCCCCTGAAAAGGTCCAAAAGCCCTCACAAGAAGTAAAATTTCTGGGAATCTGGTGGAAAGGAAGGATGACCTGCATCCCGCCGGACACCCTTGCTTCCTTAGTTCAGATCAAAATGCCTGAGTCAAAAAAGGGTTTGCAGCATGTTTTAGGGCTGTTGATCTTTCGGAGGAAACACATCTCAAATTTTTCCATCATTGCTAGACCTCTTTATGATTTTCTAAGAAAGGAGGTCAAATGGGAATGGACAGCTTCTCAGGAAGAAGCTATGTGATTACTAATTTTTGAAGCAACAGCTCATCAAGTCCTTGGTCCTATTCACCCTACAGACCCTTTTCAGGTTGAATGGGGGTTTGCTTTATCAGGCTTATCAGTTCATATATGGCAGAGAGGTCCTGAAGGTCCAACCCGACCTGTGGGATTTTTCTCCGGTGGTTTTAGGGATGCCAAAAAGAGAGACACTGCTTGGGAGAAAGGTTTGTTTGTTGTTAGTCTGGCTCTGGTAGAAGTAGAGAAGATTGCATGACAGCAGCCAATCGTATTAAGAGGCCCATTTAAAGTCATAAAAGAAGTCACTTCTGGGACCCCTCCCCCCGACAGGGTGGCCCAGAAGGCCTCAGTATGAAAGTGGTATGCTCAGATTGAACACTATTGTAACATTTTCTCGGTATCTGAAGGAGCTTTAAAAAATCTGGCTATACAAGAAATGGAGAGCTTGGACGATGACCAAGATAAACCTGCCTCAGTAATCCAAGTCGCACCTCCCTTTTCGCATGATTGGTCAGCTAGTGCTTGGTTTACTGATGCTTCTGCTAAAAGAGAAGGAAAGGTGTGGAAATACAGGGCAGTAGCACTCCATACCTCTTCCGATGAACACATTATAACAGAGGGAGAGGGTAGTGCACAAGTAGGTGAATTAATTGCAGTATGGAGTGTTTTCCAACATGAAGCATAAACTACTTCTCCTGTCCACATTTATACTGACTCTTATGCTGTGTTTAAGGGGTGTACCAAGTGGCTTCCTTTCTGGGAACAGAACGGATGGGAAATTAATAGGATTCCAGTGTGGCAAAAAGAAAAATGGCAAGAAATCTTTATTGCTAGAAAGGGAAACTTTGCTGTGGACTGGGTAGCTTCTCATCAGGTAGATGGGGGATCTGCAGGAGAATGGAATAACCAAGCTGATGAATTACCAAGACTGGCCCCTGTACAAAAGGACCAAATTTCAGAAGACTGGGAATGCTTGTTAGAATGGTTACATGTAAAATGCAAACACACCAGAGCTAAGGACTTGTATGGTGAAGCTCTGGCCCGAGGTTGGCCCGTCACCAAAGAAATGTGTAAAACCTGCATATCGGTCTGTGAACAATGTTGGAGACAGCTTGAAAGGCACCCTTTAGAAGATAACCCTCTACATTTAAGGGAGGGTAAAGGTTTCTGGGATGCCTGGCAGGTGTATTATATTGGCCCCTTTAAGAAATCAGGAGGTAAACATTTTGTACTGGTGGGGGTGGAAATAACATCAGGATTAGTCCAAGCTGAAGCTTTTGGCAAAGCTACAGGTGAAAACACTGTGAAAGCATTGTGAGAATGGTTTGGAACTTTTCCAAAGTCACAAGAAATACAGTCTGACAACGGTTCCCATTTCATCGCCAAAGTTGTACAAGATTGGGCACAAAGTGAAGGGATTAAATGGACTTTTCACACCCCATATTACCCACCAGCTAATGGAACTGTAGAAAGAACTGACAGCCTCTTGAAACGGCTTTTGAAACCTCATGAGGGTAACTGGGATACTCGTCTGTGGCAAGTTATCACAAGCGTAAATGACAGGTGGGGGGTAAATGGATGCCCCAAAATCACTGCTTTCTGCCCAAAAGCCCCTTCCTTGATTCCCTCTTTAAAGGGACCGAATGATTCCAAAGATCCAGCCCATTTCCCAGGACAACGAGTCCTGGTGGAACTCCCTACTGTGGAAAGCGTATCACTAGCATTGAAAACCCCTTTAAATGCAAATGCATGGGTAGCCTCTCATGCCCCGGGTAAGGAACACCAGATAAATACCCACTGGATAATTCCATAATTTTAATTATTTTTGCCTCGAGGAGGCAAGCCCTGTTTGTTTTCCTTTTGCAGGAGAACTCCGAGGGACACAGAGAATATCACGAATCATTCAAGAATCAAATCTGAAGGCTTAATTTGTCAAAATGACCAATAGTATAATTAGACTACTAATACTTTTCTGCATCTTCTCACCTACCCATAACCAAAAATACACTAAATGGCCTTGGTCCAAAGCTACTGTTATATACACTAGTTCTCTAGGACTGTATCCTGAAGACCACTTTCCAAGTTTAGCTACTATAGTAATACCTGATGATAAAGTGTATTGCCCATATGAATGGAAGTGGGATAGGAAGGATTGGGTTAGAGTCCTGAATGGTACAAATGGAGAAAAAATTAAAATAGGATGCAGAAAGGTGGAAGGATCTAACCATGAGAAAGCCTCTTCAATTACAGTTACTGGAAACCTTTTAGATCTAAATTCGACAACCAAAATTCACCCTAACATCTCAGCGAAACTCTGTGCCACTGCAGAGTGGAAATGTAATAAACAAAATTCTCTCATCTCGTGTTGTCGCCAAAAGTACATCGGCAACTATACCACCTTGGACCCAAGTACCAACAATGTGGAGATTACTAAATCCTGCAAGGATGCAGAAACTGATTGTTGGTGCAACTTCACTTTAACAAGGACCATCCGGGTGGTGTGTAATTGGCGAAACAATCACGCCAACCGATCAGAACTACTAGGCCTAAAATTCAAATTTAAAATAAATGCTGTCGCCAAACCTCCAGTGACATTTGTTGCAATAGTCACCTATCACAACAAAGACAGCGTTTTCACACAATGACAAAAATAAAGCTTCACGCTCTTTTATGGTGGTCCAGGGTGTCAACTTCTCCATGCAATGTAGACTGATTACTGAATCCCTCACTGAACCAGTAAACAGCTATAGAATTGGACTACATGGCTCTACTCTATCATGTGAAAAACAAAGCCAAAATTGTTGGCTAAACTTTGTGGAGGGGTTTCTGTTAGATGGAGATTTATTGTTGAATTAGTCAGACCCAAAGGAATCTCAAGGCCACTTCGAAAAGCTGAAAACAGGACCTGCTGTGGGAGTGAGGCATTTCTACAATAACAGGGACTCAACAAGATGTAAATCAATGGACCTATCAGCAGTGAGATTCCAGCTCGTGAACATAGACAATATCCAATTAGCGAATGCATGATTGGAGCGTGGATGCGTGATCAGAAAATAGTTGCATATATAAGGAGGCTTGTTTCTGTAATAAACGGCTTTGCGTGATTCACATCGGAGTGCTGAGTCCTTTATCGTTCCAACAAAACTTGACTGCAATACAATATACTCATAAAGTAATGTGTGGTAAAAATAATACCAAACATTGGAGGGAACTCAGGATAGAGGTCGTGACACCTACCACCCAACCAATAGCTGTACCCGATCCGAAAATTTTTGAAATTGGACCATATGTGATCAAAAATATAGGCCAATAACAAATGTTGTTCAATCCAGAATGGTCTCTTAAGCGTGTTGAGGTGTTAATGCAAAATAAGGTTTCTGAGATTCAGCCAGCCTACTCTCCTTTCTTAAGGACCTCTTTCAAAGGGTGAACAACCTGACTGAGGAAACAAATTCCTAATAGAACACCGAGAGACCTAACTGGTGTGTTGGTGACAGGATTGGAAGTTCTAACTGGTATTGATTCAGAGATATTAATGAATAAATTGACTACTACAACTAGTGATTTGGCAAAATTGCAACTGCCCTTGAGGTCTTCCCTATTGGCTTTGGGAACTAACCAGTGACTGTTATAAAAAGTGTTACCAAAATGGGAAAAAGTAAATGTAAAAGACCATGAATTGATAATAGATGCACTTGGTGTGGTCCAAAATAACCTTTCTTTGGCAATCAGTTGTATTCAGGCACAACTGTGGATGCAATCACACCTTGATCATAAGAGAAGGTGAAGAAGGTGCTTTCCCTACTGAAATTCGGAAAATTGTTTGGGACAGTGCCAATGAATTTGAGAAAGAACTGCAGTCCTGGTGGACTTTGGTAAACTTCACTTATAACCCCATCACAAACACTGCCACGACCTTTGTGTTAACCATACACAATACTTCAATATACGTAATTTACGCTATCATTGCATTAGGATTGAACCACAACAGAGCTGTACTCTATCCTTTCGAGCACAGAGTATGGGCCTGAAAAGTGGATGAAAAATGGCAAACTGTCAATTTAGAATCTTGTATTGTGCGGGAACAGCAAGGATTCATCTGTGAAAGTAATACAATTAGTTCTCAAGACATTTGTCTGGACTCTGAGCAGAATGTTTGTCATTTTGAGGTTCGTCCTGACAATCGAGAAATGGTATTATGTTGGAGAATGGTTTGGAAATGGGGGACGTGGGTCTACGGAGCAGTTGTGTGAGTAGAGTCTAGATTTTGTCACATTCCTATACCTCTCTTGGGTTAAGATTTGTTAAGCAAATTGTAAGCTCAAATAACGTTTTCTGAGAATTCTGTTTAGTTGCATGTCCTACAAGAAGCTGCTTGGATGGTGCAGATCTGCTTGTGCAAGTGAGAAATCTACAAGGAAATTTCGAATGCTGTATTTCCACTAGTATTAGCAGCCAATGTTTCGATAAAGCAAATACTACACTTCTGAAACAGAACTTCGATCCAGTAAGGGACATCAATATCCAATAAATATGACAGACAAAATGGAGTTAGAAACTTTGAAGAATAAATTTATGACAACCTTACAGGCTGACTGCATTCAGTTAGATTTGCAGATTTGTCTACGAAATAACCTGTGTCTATTGTGGGACAGTATGATGAGATTGCTAGCAGATTGATATACCGACTGTTGTATACCAATTGTCACTCTGATCAAGAAAATGTAGGGAATGAATTTAAGTCTTAATAGGCCATGATCCTTTTGTCATATATGTACCAGTTGTGAAATTTAATTCTGATTTTTTTTTCATTTGTAATCTATGTCTTTGTAAATTGCACTAGCTGGTTTTCTTAACAGCACAACTTTTAGCATGCATAAATGTAAATTGCTGCAGAACCTGCAAGTCTCTAACATCAGGTCACAGACCATACTTGTATCTGGTCTGATCCTACATACTTGCACAGTTTTTGTTTATGGTTCAGGAAAGTCTCATAAAGCTGTAGTAGTTTGGTGTGAAGATAACGATTGGCATCATTCTGTAAAAACTATTGAAGGTTCAACCCAATTAGCAGAACTTAGTACAGCTTTAAATTACTTAGAGCTTTTTAAGGAGGAACCTCTAAATTTGATTTGTGATTTTGAGTACATAGTCAAGGTCCAACGCACGTATCTGATTCTGAACTTTTGTTTGTTTGTTTCTTGTTTTTTTTTTTTTTTAAAAAGGTGGGGGGAAGTACGGGAAACACCACAAAACCAATTGTCAAAATCATTGTATGTGATGAAATACTTTGCAAGTATGACCCAAAACCATGCTAAATCAGAAAGAACCTACATTAGTTATGGTCAAATCACTAGTCAATGGAAAAGGTCACATCAATTGATAACCTGGGGAAACGTTATGTTTGTGTCATTACAGGCCAAGGATCGAAGTGGATTCCCGCGAAGTGGGTCAAGCCATGACTAAATAAAGACAACAAAGATTCAATGGATGCAGATGGACAGGAGGGAGATAAGCTGTGAGGACTGTTTCAGATGTAAACCATGGATCCTAATTCAGTGTTATAAATGCTCACAGACCTGGAAGATAAATCGAAGTCAATCCATAAGGAAATTCAACAGCTTATGGACTACACCCAGAAGATTCAAGAAGATATAGGGCTTTTCGGCTTGGAGGGGTTAACAAACTGGCTAGGGTTAGAAGGGTGGTTTAAGAGCTTTTTACAAAGTGTGTTGCTTATCTTAGTTATAGTAGCTATAGGGTTATTGTGTTTAAGCTGTGCTCTCTCTTGCTTTAAAAGAATGTTTGAGCAAATAGTGAATCAGGCTCTGCTTGTACAAAAAGAAAAAGGGGGAAATGTTGGAGAATGGCTTGGAAATGGGGGATGTGGGTCTACGAAGCAGTTGTGCGAGCAGAGCCTATTCTGAAGGTCTTAGCATAAGTAGCAAGACTAGGCCGCAGTGAGAACCGCTGACTGTTTCAGTAAAATCAGCAAGGTCACTGAGACCTTCGCAGAGTTTCACAAACAGCTTTCAACAGCACAAGAATGTAGAATAAGCATAGCTAGCAGCTGCAAGTAGGAGGACCATGCAAATGTGACTGTTAGAGCTTAAGCCAATTAGTAGGTCACAGGTATGCATAATTATCGTGAACTGTATAAGTATATGCTATTTGGGCTAATAAATCAAACTATGCTTTATCACTCATATTGAGTCGACCTGCGTGTTCCTCCGCCTCTCAAAGTATTAGTGTATATTGGCAAAGGTTGTGTGTGCTTGAGGACTACTTGTAACTCTATATTAGTAGATAGAGTGATGGTAAATATTAGAAATAATTCAAATTTTTGTGTTTGTAATTTTGTTAAAATTACTGGATGTGATTTTTCTTATTTAACACCAGTCATATCTCATCAACTTATGCAATCTAATTACACACTGATTTATGAATTACTGCCTACATCTATCAGGATGAATCTCACATTGGTAAAGCAATTGTTGCAACACCAAGACTTGATCAAGATCTTTGAAGAAGTTTGAGTAAATGGACAGAAAACCTTGATAACTGTTCACCACAATGCTGAAGAAATTCACAGTGTGTTGAGAAGAGTAGAAAAAGACACAGAATATAAGTGGTGGGACATACTTTTCAGGTGGTCACCTACTGCTACAGGCATCCTGAACAAGTTGTGTCACCCCATTGTTGTTCTCTTGGTATTAGTTTTGATAGGTTTTGTTCTCTCTGCGGTATTGTATGTTTTGAATTGCAAAATGCTAAAGCGTTTGACACATTTGACATCTATACTTAATGCACACAATTTGTTTAGTGTGCCCTCCAATGGAGACATCCATAAAACCATTCATACAAAGCGGATTGCGTGCATATAAACCACTTTTCCTTTCCTTTTTCTTCCTCTATACTTTCTGTCTCTCTTTGAGGATCATGTTGCTGCCACGAGCTCCTGATAACAATGTTCAGTCACGGGGTGGTGTAAGAGTCGATCTGAAGATTTGTCTGAACATCACCATCAAGAACAGATGGACAATGACTTGGAGAGAGGCCCGAGGAGAATAATTGTGTTGCACAGGTCTCTCCAACTCGGGGGCTACTGGTAACAATAGCTGCTGTGTGGACTTCACCTGCTGCCTCAGCCAAGCTTGTCCCCACCTCCTAAAAGGAACTGTGTTATACAGGTCTCTCCGACCCGGGGACAATAGCCGTTGTCCAGAAGATGGATTTTCACCTGCTGCTTCAGCCAAACTTGCCCCCCACCGCCTCCCTGTTACTAAGGACAACGAAGAAGAGCATGCCCAGAAGCTCGCCAAGGATCCTGAGGTCACCCTGAATGCGAGGCAACGCAGGCGCAGATGGGTCCTGGCAAGCAAAGCGGGGACTTTTTGGGCCTGCGCAATTAAGCCTGGATTGTGAAACAAAGGTGGAGATTGGCCTCAAACAATGGGAATGAGGGGGGGTGAAGAAGCATAAAAGATGACTCCCGACTGGACATGGTTAAGATCTTCCCACCAGAGGATCCCGGATCACGACGCAGGACCGGCAGGACTCTACGGGACCGAAGACCAGAGGGACACCTTTGGGACTCGGTGGTGGTAATTAAAATCCTCTTTTTCCCTTTTTTTTCTTTTTTTCTTTCCCTTTTTCTCTACTCTCTCTCTATTGCATGCTACTTTACGGGCAAAATAATAAAGTAACACTGTTTGATTCAATTATAACCCCTTGGCATTTTGGTTACCTCAATTTTGTGCTTCGAGATCAAGGTAAACGAACCATCACAAGTCCATCACCAAATGGATCGTAACAGGGGAAAAGGAGAAAACTGGGCACAACAGAGACAAACCCAAGGGTACCATACCAAAGTGTGAGGGATGGGGTGCTAGCAAGGCCCTTTTGTCTGCCCTCTCATTGGAGGCAGGGGATGGAGGGCCATGTGGTAGCAAAGGCACAAGGGTTATTGATGTTAGAAACCACAGAAGAGCCTGAGAAGGATCAAAAAGGAATTAGGGCTTCTCAGTGCAAAAAGTTGGTGGGATCAGTAGCCTAGCTGAACTGCATCTATATGAATGCACACAGCATGGGCAACAAACAGGAGGAGCTGGAAGTCATCATGCGGCAGAAAAACTACAATGTAGTTGCCATCACAGAAACATGGTGGGATGACTCCCACAGTTGTAGTGCTACATTGGATGGCTATAAACTCTTCAGAAGGGATAGGCAAGGAAGGAGAGGAGGTGGGGTAGCCATGTATGTTAGGGAGTGTTTTGATTGTCTAGAGCTTAATGATGGTGACAATAGGGTTGAGCATTTATGGGTAAGAATCAGGGGGAAGACCAACAAGGCAGATATCCTGGTGGGAGTCTCTTACAGACCACCGAACCAGGATTAAGAAGCAGACAAAATATTCTGCAGGCAGCTGGGGGAAGTCTCGTGATCACTACCCCTTGTTCTCACTGGGGACTTCAACTTACCAGATGTCTGATGGAAATACACAGCAGAGAAGAAACAGTCTAGGAGACTCCTGGAGTGTCCAAATTCCTGATACAGCTGGTCAGTGAGCCAACTGGGGAAGGCACCCCACCTGTTTGCAAACAGAGAAGGATTTGTGGGTGATGTGATGGTCAGAGGTCATCTTGGGCATAGTCACCATGAAATGATTGAGTTTTCTATTCTTGGAGAAGTAAGGAGGGGGATCAGCAGAACTACTACCCTGGAGTTCTGAAGGGCAGACTTTGACCTGTTTAGGAGCCCCTTGGGGGGTTGTTCTTAAAGGTAAAGGAGTCCAGGAAAGCTGGTAGCTCTTCAAGTAGGAAGTCTTAAAGGCATGAGAGCAGGCTGTCCCCATGTGCTGAAAGATGAGCCGATGGGGATGAAGACCAGCCCTGCTGAACAGAGAGCTTCATCTAGAACTCAGGAATAAAAGGAGAATTTCTGACCTTCGGAAGAAGGGACAGGTAACAAGGACGCTGTGAATTTATGCAGGGGGAACATTAGAAGGGCCAAAGCCCAACTAGAGCTGGGCCTGGCTTCTGCTGTAAAAGGGAACAAAAAATGTTTCTATAAATACATTGGCAACAAAAGGAGGGCTAAAGAGAATCTGCGCCCTGTAGTGGACGCATCGGGAAACATAGTGACAGAGGATGAGGGAAAGGCTGAGGTACTTAATGCCTTCTTTGCCTCGGTCTTTAATAGTACAACCAGTTGTGGTCCAGGTGCAAAGCACCCTGAGCCAGAAGACAGTAAGCGGGAGAAGAATGAAGCTCCCTTGGATCCAAGGGGAAATGGTTAGCAACCTGCTACACCACTTAGACACACTCAAGTCTATGGGGCCAGATGGAATCCATCCAAGGGTACTGAGGGAGTTGGCAGAAATGCTCATCATGCCACTTTCAATTATTTATCTGAAGTCCTGGCTAACCGGGGAGGTCCCAGTTGACTGGAAGTTGACAAATGTGACACCCATCTACAAGAAGGGCCGGAAGGACAATCCAGGGAACTACAGACCTGTCAGTCTAACCTCGGTGCTGGGCGAGGTCATGGAGCAGATGATCTTGAGTAACATCACACGGCACTTACAAGAGAACCATATGATCAGGCCCAGTCAAAACAGGTTTATGAAAGGCAGATCTTGCTTGATCAACCCGATCTTCTTTTTTGACCAGGTGATCTGCTTAGTGGATGAGGGAAAGGCTGTGGATGTTCTGTACCTAGACTTTAGTAAAGCCTTTGACACTGTTTCCAACAGCATTCTCCTTGAGAAACTGCCAGTTCATGGCTTGGATGGGCGTACTCTTTCTGAGTAAAGAACTGTCTGGAGGGCTGGGCCCAAAGAGTTGTGGTGAACAGAGCCAAATCCAGTTGACAGCCACTCACGAGTGGTGTTCCCCAGGGCTCAGTATTGGGGCCAGTTCTGTTGAATCTCTTTATCAATGATCTGGACAAGGGCATTGAGTGCACCCTTAGTAAGTTTGCAGATGACACCAAATTGGGTGGGAGTGTTGATCTGCTTGAGGGTAGGAAGGCTCTACAGAGGGATCTGGACCAGCTGTATTGATGGGCTGAGGCGAATTGTATGAGGTTTAACAAGGCCAAGTGCTGGGTCCTGCATTTGGGTCACAACAGCCCCATGCAACACTACAGGAAGAGTGGCTGGAAAGCTGAACGGCAGAAAGGGACCTGAGGGTGTTGACCCCAGCTATTTTGTGATTCTTTGTTGATCCACAGTTGACTGAACATGAGCCAGCGGTGTGCCCAGGTGGCCAAAAAGACCAACAGCATCCTGGTTTGTATCAGGAACAGTGTGGCCAGCCGGACTGGAGAAGTGATTGTCCCCTGTACTCGGCACTGGTGAGGCTGCACCTTGAATACTGTATTCAGTTTTGGGCCCCTCACTACAAGGAAGACATTGAGGTACTGGAGGTAGTTCAGAAAAGGGTTCAATGAAGCTGGTGAGTGGTCTAGAGAGCAAGTCTTATGAGGAGCAGCTGAGGGAACTGGGGCTGTTGAGTAAAGGAGGCTGAGGGGAGACCTTATTGCTGTCTACAACTGCCTGAAAGGAGGTTGTAGCAAGGTGGGTGTCAGTCTCTTCTCCCAAGTAACAAGTTATGCACGGAAAGGATAAACATACTCGCAATCTTGCGAGAAGTTTTACTCACACACGTGACTGCAAGGCAAGCGGAGTCTCCATCCTGGGGAGGGGGGGCTCTCGGCGGCAGCATCTTCAGCTCGCGCTCCGAGAGACCGGTGACAATGGGCCGCGTCTCGACGAGAGAGTCCCGTTTTTATACTGGCTGATCAGACCTGACTGTAGGCATTCTAGAAGCTTCTCTGCACCCCCACACCGTGTGTGGGGTGCCCCTGAAGCCTCCAAACATCCCCCACACTGGTCACAGGTGCCCAGCGGCTCACTGGCGCCTTGGCAATCCCTTCTCCTAATGGCCCTGGCCAGGGTGCTCTGGGGCCAAACAAAAGAAGCTGTTAGCCTCAGAGAGAGAGGGAGATGTGCCTACTCCTTCCATGATGAAGGAGGGAGGGGAAGAAAGGGGGGTTTGCATTCTGCCACACTAATGTAGGTTCTTTCTGATTTAGCATGTTTTTTGGGTCACACATGCAAAGTGTTTCATCACAGGGTAAATTTGGGCTGCACCACTTAGATATAAGTGATTCATCACATACAATACTTTTGACAATTGGTTTTGTGGTGTTTTCCCTACTTCTCCCCCCTTTTTGTTTAAAAAAAAGAGAAAAAACAAAAACAAAAAACCAGTTAAGAATCAGATATGTGCACTGGACCTTGACTATGTACTCAAAATCACAAATCAAATTTAGAGGTTCCTCCTTAAAAAGCTCTAAGTAATGTAAAGCTGTGCCAAGTTCTGCTAATTGGGTTGAACCTTCAATAATTTTTACAGAATGATGCCAATTGTTATCTTCATGCCAGACCACTACAGCTTTATGAGACTTCCCAGAACCATCAACAAAAACTGTGCAAGTATGTAGGATCAGACCAGATACAAGTATGGTCTGTGACCTGATGTTAGAGACTTGCAGGTTCTGCAGCAATTTACATTTTACATTTATGCATGCCAAAAGCTGTGCTGTTAAGAAAATCAGCTAGTGCAATTTGCAAGGACATAGATTGCAAATAAAAACATCAAAATTAAATTTCACAACTGGTACATGTATGACAAAAGGATTATGGTCTATTGAGACTTAAATTCATTCCCTGCATTTCTTGATCAGAGTAACAATCAGTATATCAGTCTGTTAGCAATCTCATCATACTGTCCCACAACAACCACAGGTTTTTTCTATGTTGTAGCTATAAACAGACAAATCTGCAAGTCCAATCGAATGCAGTCAACCTGCAAGGTTGTCATAAATTTAGTCCTCAAAGTTTCCAACTCCATTTTAGCTGTCATATTTATTGGATATTGTTTTCCCTCTACCGGATCGAAGTCCTGTTTCAGATCTATCAGTGTAGTATTTGCTTTATCAAAACATTGGCTGTTAATATCAGTGGAAATACAGCATTTGAAATTTCCTTGGAGATTTCTCACTTGCAGCAAGCAGATCTGCACCATCCAAGCAGCTTCTTGTAAGACATGTAACTGAACAGGATTCTCAGAAAACATTATTTGAGCTTACAATTTACTTAACAAGTCTTGATCCAAGAGAGGTATAGGGCTTTCTGGCAACTACAAGAATTCATGTATTAAAACTTTGTTCCAAATTTGGCATTCTATTGGTCTCACAAAACGGCCTTTCTTTCATTCTCTCCCATGACCTCAAAAACTAACACGGTGAATTTACTAAGAAGTCTCTTACAACCAGTTACCACAAAATAAGTCTATTAAAAAAAAAATTTGGTTTAATTTCCCAGCTTCATTAGAACTATGGACCCACTGGCAATGCCTTTAAATTTCAACCCTCAGACTCCTTCATGCAGTATTACAGTTCTCTAGCAGTAACATTACTGGGGGACGGAATAAAACCTCTCGCCCCCATCTGGGATGGCAGGATCTCCAGTCTAGCATGAAAACAAATCAGTTCGAACTCCACATCAAACCAACCTGTCTGCACTCAAATCAGTACCACTCTGACCCAGAGAAGCACTGAGCATTCTGACCTCCCCAAAGCTGACCAGTGTGAAAAGACTGACTTCAGCAAGGAGGTAAAAGGATGAGCTCTCTCCCCAGATGTGCCAAAACCTAGGAGACAAGATAGAAGCAAAAAGAAACATCACCAACAACCCCTGATTCAAAGCCGAGAAGCAACACAGTGCCACAACAAGGATGGATGACAATACTCCAGAGAAAAAAAACAGAGCGGGGGGAGTAAAGCCCCCCTTTCTCCGCTTAGCAGTGGGAAAACGGGTTTTTTCCTTTTTTTTTTCTTTTTTTCTTCTTTCTCTTCTTGCTACAGTTCAGATGTAGCCAAGGCCACGCAGCTGGCGTATTCGCTGGTACGAAGTGGGAGGCTCTGGAAAACTCCTCAGTTACAATGAGCTGAGTTTATCTCGCAACTCGACACAGGCCTGGGATATTTTGCTTTTTTGTTTTCCCATTTCATTCCAACCATAATGCACTTTATACGCAATTCCAAGTAGCTCAGTAATAGTTACATTCCTCAGCCCCATTTACCTTTTGAAATTTACAGATGTCAAAAACCAGCATATTAAACATCAATCCATTATTCCATTTCTCTAGATCCAAATTAGTTCATATTCTAGCAACTTTTAAATACAACCTCATACAATACCAAGGCCACATCCATCATAGCATTTAGTTATTTTCTCTTTTCTTTTCTTTTCTTTTCTTTTCTTTTCTTTTCTTTTCTTTTCTTTTCTTCTCTTCTCTTCTCTTCTCTTTTCTTTTCTTTTCTTTTCTTTTCTTTTCTTTTCTTTTCTTTTCTATGTGAATCAGAATGTAACAATTTAAATTCTTTTCTGGTCTCAAAAATGGCAAATTAACTTACAGTACCATACTTCACCAAATTTTTTCCAAAGTTCTGCAAAACAACATTAATTGCAATACAGCACTGAAACCCTGAATTCCACATTTAAGCCACATTTTAGTACAGTATCATTTCAAGTTTTATTTTTTCAGAATATTTCCTAAGGGGGAACAAGGTGGAATTTTAGCAGTGGAACCGATTCCCATTTTGTAGTTATCTCCCCAAACAAAATTCTTTTGGTACCAAACATATATATACGCAAACTAAAATACTGAGTTCAGATATGAAAACCAAATACCAAGTTCAAATATGCAGATGGATCACAGTTATACTTACTGAAGACAATATCTCGATTTTAGCATTGCACCTTTGAACTGCTTACTGCTCAGCCAGGTAGCGGTGCCGCTGGGTCTCCCTGACAAAACAGGTCAGTGCGCGCTGGAGCCCCATCGGCACCGGCCCCCCCCGCCACTGCAGCAAGCTGGATCGGGCAAGGCTTTTAATAGCGTCTCATCTGGGGTGCTACAACTGTTATCCCAAAACCAGGGTTCTTTACTTGGTGTGGACACACAAGAGCCAAATTTAGTACATAGTGATGAAACACAGCCCATCACAGAGTTGTGCAAGTCTGAATGCCGGAATAAAGCTAGCATGCTAGAAAGAGAAATAACAGCTACTACACACAAAATTTTACCATCACATTCACGCAGTAAAGAACTAAATTACTCATGATCTTCTGTATTATCACAAAATGCACATTTTGAGTCCATGGATTCTCATGATTTAACAGTCTGTGAAATCACTGCACCACACAACAAAGAGCTACTAAAACTGCAACATGCTTAAACAGATACCCACAAAGAAGGTTAATGAAGAAAGCATCTTGCAGACTTCAGCAAGTTTACTGTGACCTGTGTGTTATCAGTTAACTCTCTCTCAGTTTGTTGAAGTTCAAACCGCCCTGCCTGTAAAACTGAAATGATTCAATGATCTTTGTAGAGTTTTATTTTTCTCCTGCTCTTCTCGCTTTAGAAACAACGAAGTGTTATACTTCAAGGTTCTATTCTCCGGACACTTTTCCCAATCATTAAACTTACACAGCAGCCACCATTAATTACAATATTTCACAAGATTTTCGTTCCTCATATTTCAAGTGCTTTCCTATGTTTTAAAACACCTCCCAATACAGATTTCTTAACAACACGACTGAAAACAGTCGTTTCCAACCCCATCTCCTAAGTAAAAACCATGAGAAGAGGGAGGGAGGGGGGGAAAGCACAGGGCTGCTTGCAGCGCAAGTGGGAAAAGTGGGGAGAAGGTTTTACGGCACACTTATACCACAAAGAAACAATTCTGACAACAACCAGTAAAACTCACGTTCCTGACAAGCTGCTTGATTTTCAGAGAGGCAATACACAGAAACACATAATATGTACTGTAAAACTCGCAGATAACATGTTGATAGCAAACATTAGCATCCTCTACTGCTAATTACAACACCATTTCTTCCTTAGCTTCTAAGTTTTGAACCTGCTTATTGATGACCTCTTGAAGACGGTCAATAAATTGCATGTAATTCTCGTTGGGACCCTGATTAATAGTTGCAAATGATTTGGCTGCTTTGTCAGTTTCAGGCACCTTTATCATAGCTTGATATGTGAGGTCTCTTGACTGCCTCAGGATTTCAGAAACTTATTGTGCCTGTAGTTGCGGTATGCCAATTAGTGTCTCTTCCAAGAGTTGGGGGGTACCTGCCCCTTTCAATGAATCCCCATCGTTCTGTCTGAAATGATCTATTGCTGTTACGTTGCATAGGTCTAATTTTGCTTTGAGTCTTTCATGGTTTTTATCTGATCTTGGGGCAACTCGTACACATACTCCTTTTAACTTTTCAAGAATATGCTGCAAACCCTCATCTTCATCCATGTCATCAGATAACGTGGACTTGAACAGTGCTGGAGAATCATTAGTAACAGGGGGGTTTGGCCTTTTTCTTTTTTTTTTTTTTTCAAATCTAGTCCAGGGAAGCCACCCCCCTCCCCTGTCTCTGCATGTTCCCATTGCTCTTTTAATCCTCTCAAAGTCTCTAGCAACAAGTGCCATGTTGTTAACAGTTCAGTTGTTTCTTTGCATCTTTCACTAGTGCTTTGCCCCATAGTAACACAGTCCTTCCTTCGTAAAGTCAATTCCAGAGGGCTAATACCCTGCTTCTTCAGAAGCAACTTCCATGTAGATAATATAATACCCTCTTCTTTAGATAAGTTCCACCCCCCTGTTCCCGGTAGCTCACCAACTCTTGGCGTGGTGTCTTTTCAAGGATCCGGATCTTCGGCAGCTCCCCCCTGCTGCTCTATCAGCTGTACCGGGCTCCGTCTCCACAGCTTGTCTTCGGCTACCACAGCTTCACCGCTGTCTCTTCTTCATGCGAGATCCTTCTTCATACAGGATCAGGTCGGGGTCACCGTATGTCGTGGTTGAGACGGACAAACAACATAGACCAAGTTCTTCCAGGATGAAAGTAGTAGATGCCATTTAATGCCACAGGAAATCAAGTGTGATCACAGTCAGTTATAGCCATCATAATATATGTAATATGCTGCGTATTTGTTGTCTCATCTCTCAGCAGCCATTCTGGTGTCTAGGATGAAATGAAGAGACAGAAGAACTACTTGGCCCTCCATCCTCCAGAGTACCCAACCTGGTATGGTTTGCACAGAAAGATGTAAACCTGTTTTCTTCAGACTGCTCACATTCTTTGCATCTCACCAGCAGCAAGAAGGAAGCAGCACAGTTGTTCAGTAAGTTCAGTGTGCTGCATGTTAATTGACTTGATATAATAATAGACTCATCATAGAATGGTATGTGTGGCGATGAAGAACGACGCACACGTGGACGCAGATAAAGACGTGCACACACAGGCAGAGGTCATGTTCAGCAGGGAACAAAGAGCAAGGCAGAGCTAAGCTGAGTCAAGCTGAGGCTCTTTTTATTAACCATTCTCAATTTATAGATTTACAGATAGGGACCTGGACTAAGACGTTAGACAGGATGTTTTTTCAATAATTGTTATTCCAAACACGCCACACTCATGTTGTGACTGTGTTCAGTCACATTCCCACTCATTCACAGCCCAGGCCTGTGTCGAGGGTTAAGATTGCGGGGTGACAATCAAACCCTGGCAGATGTATTGTTAACCTCCTCTCCCCCCCACTTCCCCCTTTTGCCCCTCCCTCTCCCCCCTTCCCACTCAGGACAGGCGATCGGTAGGGAAAGAAGGACAGAGAGAAGAGAGTTGGAAAAGTTAAAGATGTTTTACTAATGCTACTAATAAGAATAGAGAAAATAATACAAAATATACAAAACCAATCTTGTAAGTCTCAGCAACTGCAGAGCCAGCACCCAAAGTCCTGGATTAGACTCTGTAGCCAACCGGAGCTGGATTCAGTCTGTCACCAGGCCTCAGTTCGCAGGGACGACCAGC
Organism: Patagioenas fasciata; assembly: GCF_037038585.1. NCBI lineage: Eukaryota > Metazoa > Chordata > Aves > Columbiformes > Columbidae > Patagioenas > Patagioenas fasciata. Next base: position 14,639,001 of record NC_092559.1, on the reverse strand, counting down.
AAGGTCCTCTCCTAATGTCAGCCATGAGGAAAAAAGGGAAAAAGGGCATAAGGATGAGATCCTCGTGATCTCCCACTTTTATATGAAGTATTCACGTGAATGGAATGTTATACACCGTTGGTCAGTCTCTCGGTCATCAGTTTCTTGTTGCCCCTCTCGTGAGATGTCCATCTGTGCTTATCAATAAGTTTGCATTCCATTGCTAGGTTTAACCAAAACATGTGTTGGGTTCTCCAGGAAAATGCAGCTAACATGAAGGCTTTAGCTGACAGGCAAATTCACTAAAAGAGAAACTTGTTTTTAACAAAACCAGGACATTCCACCCCTTATAATATGACATTCACTGAATACTTATCAATACAATCTATCAATACAATCTAATTAATCACTACTACTATATATATATATACATATGTACATATATACACAGGAGTAATTAATCAGTGGACCATCCTTTGAAAAGTTCATTAAGTTCATTTTGTCACAACAGTCTCCCAGGGCAGGAAAAATGGTACAAGTGCATCTCATGAACACTGTGGGTTAAGGACACCACTTCGAAGAAGGTGTCGGGCGCCACTCGAAGAAGCTAGCTCTAGTTTCATCACCATTGTCTTGATCTGTAAGACACTTATTAAACATTGTTAGTGCGGCAATTCACATCATACAGTTCAGCATTGCATATTTTCACCTAAAATCAAATCCCCTTGAGGTACACACCGAACTTCTCCATCCTTAAGCATCACCCACCAGGTGCTGCCAGGTCCCTGGGCAAAAACAATCCCACGAATAGGTTTGCCTTTGCCTGAGGCAGGAGTAACCCAGACTGCCTTTCCTAAGATATTTTTCATGTGTACTACAGGGACTTTATCTCCTTCTACAGTCCGTAGAATTTCTGATTGGGCAGGCCCGGCTCGATTGGTTGATCCCCTAGTGTTGACCAACCAAGTGGCTTTTGCTAAATGTGAATCCCAGTTTTTAAAGGTTCCACCACCAAGTGCCTTTAGTGTAGTTTTTAACAAACCATTGTACCTTTCAATTTTCCCAGAGGCTGGTGCATGATATGGAATATGATATACCCACTCAATACCATGTTCTTTGGCCCAATTGTCTATAGTACTGTTTTTGAAATGAGTACCATTGTCTGATTCAATTCTTTCTGGCGTACCGTGCCGCCAAAGGACTTGCTTCTCAAGGCCCAAGATAGTATTTTGGGCTGTAGCATGAGGTACGGCATATGTTTCCAACCATCCAGTGGTTGCTTCCACCATTGTAAGTACATAACGCTTACCTTGACGTGTTTGTGGAAGTGTAATATAATCAATCTGCCAAGCTTCTCCATACTTATACTTTAACCATCGCCCCCCATACCATACAGGTTTTAACCGTTTTGCTTGTTTGATTTCGGCGCAAGTTTCACATTCATGAATAACCTGTGAAATAGTGTCCATAGTTAAATCCACCCCTCGATCACGAGCCCATTTGTATGTTGCATCTCTACCTTGATGCCCTGAAGCATCATGGGCCCATCGAGCTAGGAAAAGTTCACCTTTATGTTGCCAGTCCAAGTCCACCTCAGCTACATTAATCTTAGCAGCTTGATCCGCTTGTTGGTTGTTTAGATGTTCCTCGGTGGCTCGACTTTTAGGCACATGAGCATCTACATGACGAACTTTCACAGGCAGCCTCTCTAGCCGAGCAGCAATGTCTTGCCACAGTGTGGCAGCCCAAATGGGTTTACCTCTGCGCTGCCAGTTGCTTTTCTTCCATTGCTGTAGCCACCCCCACAAGGCATTTGCTACCATCCATGAGTCAGTATAGAGATAAAGTATTGGCCACTTCTCTCGTTCAGCAATGTCCAAAGCCAGCTGGATGGCTTTCACTTCTGCAAACTGACTGGATTCACCTTGTCCTTCAGTGGCTTCTGTAACTTGTCGTGTGGGACTCCACACAGCAGCTTTCCACCTTCGATGTTTTCCTACAAGACGACAGGATCCATCTGTGAACAGTGCATACTGCTTATCAGTCTCTGAAAGCGCATTATATGGTGGTGCTTCTTCAGCACGTTTTACTTCATCCTCATCTGGAGACATCCCAAAGTCTTTGCTTTCTGGCCAGTCTGTAATCACTTCTAATATACCTGGACGGTTGGGACTTCCAATTCGAGCTCGTTGCGTGATCAGTGCAATCCATTTACTCCATGTAACTTCGGTTGCATGATGTGGAGAGGGAACCGTCCCTTTGAACATCCAGCTCAGCACCGGCAGTCGAGGTGCCAGGAGGAGCTGTGCTTCAGTGCCGATCACTTCTGAAGCAGCTCAAACTCCTTCAGATGCTGCTAGTATCTCCTTTTCAGTTGGAGTATAGTTGGCCTCAGATCCTTTGTATCCTCGACTCCAAAAACCTAAGGGTCGACCTCGGGTTTCTCCCGGTGCTTTCTGCCAGAGGCTCCAGGTAAGTCCAGTATCTCCGGCTGCGGTGTAGAGCACATTTTTAACATCTAGTCCAGTTCGGAGTGGTCCAAGGGCCACCGCATGAGTTATCTCACACTTAATTTGTTCAAAGGCTTGTCGTTGTTCAGGGCCCCACTCAAATTGGTTCTTTTTACAAGTCACTCGATAGAGAGGGCTCACAATGTGGCTGTAGTCAGGAATATGCATTCTCCAAAAACCTACAACGCCCAAGAAAGTCTGTGTCTCCTTTTTATTAGTAAGTGGAGACATTGCTGCAATTTTGTTGATCACATCCATTGGGATCTGACGACGGCCATCTTGCCATTTTATTCCTAAAAACTGGATCTCTCGTGCAGGTCCCTTGACCTTGCTCCGTTTTATGGCAAAACCAGCATCCAAAAGAATATGAATTATTCTCTCACCTTTCTCGAAGACTTCTTTCGCTGTGTCGCCCCATACGATGATGTCATCAATATATTGCAAGTGTTCTGGAGCTTCACCTTGCTCCAGCGTGGTCTGGATCAGTCCATGGCAGATGGTAGGACTGTGTTTCCACCCCTGGTGCAAGCGATTCCATGTATACTGGATGCCCCTCCAAGTGAAAGCAAACTGCGGCCTGCACTCTGCTGCTACAGGAATAGAGAAAAATGCATTAGCAATGTCAATTGTAGCATACCACTTGGCTGCCTTTGACTCCAGTTCAAATTGCAGTTCTAGCATGTCAGGCACAGCAGCACTCAGTGGTGGTGTAACTTCATTCAGGTCACGACAGTCTACAGTTAGTCTCCACTCGTCACTAGACTTACGCACTGGCCAGATTGGGCTGTTAAAAGGTGAGCGAGTCTTACTGATCACACCCTGGCTTTCCAATTGACGGATCAGCTACTGGATAGGAGTCAAAGAGTCTCGATTGGTGCGATATTGTCGGCGATGCACCGTTGTGGTAGCAATTGGCACCTGCTGATCGTCAACCCTCAGCAGTCCTACAACAGAAGGGTCATCTGAAAGACCAGGCAAATCAGACAGCTGTTCAATTTTCTCAGTGTCCACAGCTGCTATACCAAATGCCCACCTATACCCTTTTGGGTCCTTAAAATACCCTCTCCTGAGGTAGTCTATACCAAGGATGCACGGAGCATCTGGACCAGTCACAATGGGATGCTTTTGCCAGTTTTTTCCAGTTAGGCTCATTTCAGCCTCTACAACAGTCAGCTCCCGGGATCCCCCAGTCACTCCAACAATATTGATGGATTGCGTTCCTTTATAATTAGAAGGAATTATTGTGCACTGAGCACCAGTGTCCACTAAAGCTTTGTACTCCTGGGGTTGTGTTGTACCAGGCCATAGTATTTGTACAGTCCAATAAACTCTGTTATCCCTTTCCTCCACCTGGCTGGAGGCAGGACACCTCTAATTCCTGTTTTGCACAGTCTCTGGGTGTGAATTAGAGGTTCCTTCAAGAGCATCAGAATCTCTTCTGCTCCTTTTGTAAACTGGAGCAGCCACCTTCCAGGACAGCCTGACAACATTTACACATCACACATCCTTGGGGCCGGTGTTCCGGCCCAAGATACCATTCTCATGAGCCTGGACTATCACTCCTTATAATAATGAAAAACATACTTCTGTATAACCTTACCAAGGTCCTTTATATTTTGACTAATTGCTGTGATTTAATCATGTTAGTATTATTTCTTCTTTGACCATCTCGATGGTCATGTTAGTATTTATCTTCCTTTATCATCCAAGTGGTTGGAACCTCACATCCTGCTGTTCCCACTGTATGGTTTGGAAGGGACCTTAAAGATCATCTAGTTCCAACCACCCTGCCATGGGCAAGAACACCTTCCACTAGATCAGGATGCTCAAAGCCCCAGACAACCTGCCCTTGAACACTTCCAGGGATGGGGCATCTGGAACTTCTCTGGACAACCTGTTCCAGTGCCTCATCGCTCTCATGGTGAAGAATTTCTTCCTTATAGTTAATCTAAATCTACCCTCTTTCAGTTTAAAGCCATTACCCCTTTTTCCTATCACTACATGCCCTTGTAGAAAGTCCCTCTCTAGCTTTCTTGTAGGCCCCCTTTAGGTACTGGAAAGCTGCTATAAGGTCTCCCCGGAGCCTTCTCTTCTCCAGGCTGAACAACCTCAACTCTCTCAGTCTTTCTTCATAGGAGAGGTGCTCCAGCCCTCTGATCATCTTCGTGGACCTCCTCTGGACTTGCTCCAAGAGGTCTATGTCCCTCTTATGTTGGGGGTCCCAGAGCTGAATGCTGAACTCCAGGTGGAGTCTCACAAGAGCAGAGGGGGAGAATCACCTCCCTCAACCTACCGCCTAGCCTCCTTGCCATTCTTGCACAATTTCCATACATTCCACCCCCTTGCTCAGGGGACAGCTTCTGCTAGGACCAGCAAAGCCAGAGTTGTTCATTTGGGTTTGTGAGGTGTAGCACAGAGCAATTTACAGGGGCATACAATAAACACATATAGAAAAAGAAAAAAACATATTTCTACAATAATGTTTTAAATTAGGTGTCCCATTCACTTTGTCAAGGAATTAGTCATTCAGCCAGGCATTATCAGTAGATTGTTTCACTTGCTGCATTAATCCCAAAGATGTGAGATGTCTTCTTCCATGTTGACTAGTTCATCATTATGTTGAAGCACCACATGCCTTCAAAATAAGCAGCATTTGCAGCCACTACCTACTTAGAGGAAACCACAAGAAGAAACATTAATGTTAAAATCCCTTAGCATGGCACAATTCTGTAATACAGCTACAAGGGTTGTCATGCTAGTGAAACACATTGTTAAGAGATCTGCAACCGTTAATTTCTCCTAAATATTAAAGGTAAATGATTAGGCTACAGTAGAGGCTGAACAGATCTAAGTTTACCAGGATAAATCTAAGTTAATCAATAGGAGTGTTGTCACCTTCCAGTAATACATATGCTGTTGCTCCAGCTCCTTTAGTTTAACAACCTGGGTTTAACAACCTGGTGTGGGGTAATTGCCCATGCAGACTGAAAAGTCGTGGCCTGCACGTTTTCAGATTGGACTTCACTTTGATATTGGGTCTGTGACACCAAGAACATTGTTCCAATGCTGTCTCCTCTAGATAAAACACGTGTTCACTGAAGATACCTGAAATACAAGAACTCGAGAATCTGATATTAGCAGAGGATGTAACATAAGAAGAGAAGTCAACGTGCAAAACCATACAGTATTCTCTGGAATTATATAAATTTTTGCATCTAGATCAATAGGTTGCAGTCCCACTTCACAATCCATTGATGTGAATAATTCCATTTTCTCTGTAGTTAGCCCTGACACTGTGTCCACAGAAGTGTATACATATTGCCACCCCCTAGAGGGGAGTAGGGGGCTGATATAATCGACCTGACAGGTATTCAAGGCCCATTGACCACGTTTTATCTTTCCCCATGGCCTATATAATGCCCTTAAATTAACTTTGTACAAGTGGCACAATGATGTGAGCATGTTTTACAAGTATATAATAGCAAAGCGGGTTGATTATGAGCAATGTCCCATGCCTGTGCAGCATAAGCTGATCCATGTCCACAAGCTATATGCATACTTAGAGCTTGAGCATGAAGTTCAGCAGAGGTCATATTATCTGCTTCCTTACTGTTTTGCGGCTCAAGTGAATCAACTTTATTGTGCTCTTCTATTAATCCTTCACAAGGGGAATCCTCCTCCACAGATGATTTAGGGATAAAAGTTCTCCAATGCCCTAAAAATCCTAAAAAGGCATGTAATTGTTTTACTGCAGCTGGTACAGAAAACTGCTGGACTGTGTGATATACCTTATCTGGTATTTCTCGAAGCTGCCTATGCCAAACTATTTCTAAAAATAGTACAGTAGCACTAGGGTCCTGTGTTTTAGTCAGATTAATTGCCCAGCCTTGGTCCTGTAAATACACCTTCAAAAATTCAGCAGCTGCTTCAGTTTCTTGTTGTGACACTGCCATAATCAACAGATCATCAATATAATGGCAATCAGTAATGGTACCCAACCATAATGCTATATTAGCTACTATGATTTGATGGCAAACGGAGGGACTGTATTTGTATCTCTGAGACAACACTCGGCAAGTGTATTGCTTTTGTTGCCAGGTAAAGGCAAACTGGTCTTGCATTGAGGTGACAGGCGGGGTGGGGGGTGGGTGCAGTGTTGGCAGTGGGACTAGGGCTGGTTGATTTTTTTGCATAAACATTAACTTTTGCAAGCGGCAAAACATTTCTGATGGTGTGATCCCACCTATTTCTAATCATGGGATACCAGCTTGTACAAAATCATTCCATATTTGTGTCCGCCTCACCCGTGCTGTAACTCCTTTCAGTTTTGCTGGCTTTCCTTTATTCACCACCCAAACAGAGGGTCCTGAAATTACAGCCCCAATTCCCCTCAAGGCATTTACTAGAGTGCCTGCATTGCCCGTAGCATTTGTCACTGTTGGCAGAATCACGGGTATTAGTGAGGCAGGCGGTCCTCTAAGAAGTTGCATTTTAATACTTCTTGTCACTGCTACCCTGTCCAGATCGGATCCCATAATCAATGCAGATGCCACCCCCATCCACCACACTAAATTAATACCATCCTCCATTGTGCACCAGTTTCCACAGGACAACACACATTCAACAGGTTCAACATATGCTGTTAAAACTGCAGCACACAAACACTGACATAGCGTAGGTGCAATAATATCTTGCCCGTCAGGACCTCTGACATTTTGCAGTTGAGCATATCCTCGTATCAGATCATCATTGGCTATAGGGCTTAATAAAACTTTTTCATCTGCTAATAAATGGATAGACGCATCTCCACTCTCCCAAGCTGGCAAAATCCGTGCCAGTATTCCTTCCCCACTCTTCTGCTTCTCGGAGAGTGAGTACACGTGATCTGCCCCTCCTCATCTGCTTGTTCCCGCTGCCACATCATTTGTATGGGGGGCTGTGCTCCCACCACCTCCCTGCCATTTAAGTCAGGATCAAATTAAAACTCAATATTGGAGACTGAGGATTCACTCCAAATATTTCCATCCCATTCCTCGGGATTCCAAGATCATTTTGTGGTGAGAGATGGACAGATCTTGACAAAGCCACTCAGAGACTGAAAGGGCCTGTAAAAGCCCGAAAAAATCTGATGGGGATTTACAGAGCCCAGCAGAGCCCGAAAGAGCCTGACAAAGCCCAACAGAGCCTGACAAAGCCCAACAGAGCCTGACAGATAGCAACAGAGACCGACAGAGCCCCAAAGGGGCTTACAGAGCCTCACAGGTCCTGACAGAAGCCTTCAAAGCCCGACAGAGACCGACAAAGCCCAACATGGATCAAAAAAGCCCAACAAAGCCTGATGTAGCCTGACAGATAATGACAGAGCCCAACAAAGCCAGAGAAAACCCAAAAGATCCCAACAAATTCTGAAAGAACTCGACAGGGCCTGAGAGAGCATGACAGGGCCCAACAAAGACCAACAGAGCTTATAGGGCCTGACAGATCCTGACAGACCCCGACAGACCCTGACATAGCCTACCAGAAACTTACAGAGTGTGCAAGAGCCACACAGAGCCCAAATAAACACGAAACGGAACTTGAAAGAGCCAAACAGAGCCTGACAGGAATTGACAGATCCCAACTAAGCCCTACAGTGCCCGACAGAGGTCAAAAGAACCAACAGAGACAGATAAAGCATAACAGACCAGGAAAGAGCATGACAGGACCTGACAGATCCTGACAGAAACCGACAGAGTCCAACAGAACTCGACAAAGCTTGACAGAGCCCTCCAGGACCTGACAGACAAAGACAGGGCCTGCCAGAGCCCAACAAAGCTCAACAGGGTTTGACAAATCCTGACAGCACCTGATAGATAACGATAGAGCCCGGCAGGACCTGACAGAGGCTGACGAAGTGCAAGAGAGATTAAAGAGCTCAACAAAGCATTACAGAGCCCCACTGAACCTAACACATCTTGACAGAGCATTACAGATCCCGACAGAATCTGACAGAGACCAACAGGGCCCAACAAAGCTTGAAAGAGCCCAAAACCACCCAATGTAGTCTGACAGAGATCAAGAATACCTAACAGTGCCTGACAAATCCCGACAGAGTCCTAGAAATCCTGACATGGCCTGACAGAGCCTGAATAAGGGCTAAAAAGCCTAACAAAGCCTAACAGACCCCGACAGGGATTGAAAGAGCCTGACAAAGCCCTACAGAACCCCACAGAGTCTGACAAGGCCTGACAGGGCTCTACAGAGTCTGAAAGTGCCTGATCAAGCAAAAAAAGCCCAAAAAAGCTTGACAGAGCCTGACAGAGCTTGACAGAGCCCAAGAGAGACCGACAGATCTCGACAAAGTCACACAGAGACCGACAGGGCCTGAAAGAGCCTGACAAAACCTGAGAGGGATTGACAGAGCCCTATAGACCCTGACATCGCTTGACAGAAACTGAAAAAAACAAACAAAACCTGATAGACCCTAACAGAACCTGACAGAGCCTGACAGAGCATGCCAGGGCCTAACAAAGCCTGAGAGAGCCTGACAGGACCTGACAGAGCACGACAGGGCACAACAAAGTATTACTCTTTGGGGCCTGCTAGGGTTCTATCAGGTTCTGTCGAGATCTGTAAGGCTCTGTCAAGCTGTGTCAAGCCCTGTCATGCTCTGCAATGCTTTGCTGAGCTCTTTCAGACTCTGTCATGCTTTATCAGTCTCTGTCAGGCCCTACCGGGATCAAAAAAGCCCAACAAACCTTAATACTGCACAACAACACTTGACACGTCCTGATAGAGCCCAAATAAACCTGACAGAGCCCGAGTAGGACCCACAGAGTCAGACAGAAGCCAACAAAGACTGATAGAGACCATCACAGCTCGAAAATTACCTAGAGATCCTCACGTAGATAGACGGAGCCTGTCATGGCCTAAAAGACCTGGACAGAGCTTGACAAGGCCTGACAGAGCCAGACAGGGTATGACACAGATTAACAGTGCCCCACCTGTCCCAAAAAACACTGACAAAGCCTGATAAGGCCTGACAGATCACTACAGAGCCCAAAAAATCCTGGGAAATCCCAACAGATCCTGAGAGATCCTGACAGAACCTGACAGGACCTGACAGAGGATGACAGAGCCCAAAAAAGCTAGACAGATCCTGACAGAACCCGACAGGGCCTGACACATTCTGACAGAACCTGACAGAGCCCTCCAGGGACTTACAGAGCCCGCAAGAGACTGATAGAGCCCGACAAAACCTGACAGAGCCCGACAGGGCCTGACAGATCCTGACCAAACCCCACAGAGCCCGCCAAGCACTGAAAGATCCTGCAAGAGACTGACAGGGCCTGACAAAACCTGACAGAGCCCATCAGAGCTTGATAAAGCTAGACACAGCCCACCAGGGCGTGACAGAGTCCAAAACAGCTCAACAGGGTTCGACAAATCCTAACAGCGCCTGATAGCGAATGATAGAGCCCGTCAGGACCTGAGAGAGGCTAAAAAAGTGTGACAGAGACTAAAGAACTCAACAAAGCATTGCTACAGAGCCTGATAGGTCCTGACACAGCTTGACAGATCCTTACAGATGTAGACAGAGCCCGACAGGGCCAGACAGAGCTTGAAAGAGCCCAACAGAACCTGACAGGAACTGACATAGTCCAACGAAGCCTGACAGTGCACAACAAACTCGACAAGGCCCAATAGAGTCAGATAAAGCGTGACAGAGCCTGAAATAGCTTGACAGGGCATGAAAGAGTTTACCAGAAACTGAGAGTGACCGCCAGGGCATGATAGAGCCTGAATGAGCCAGACAGACTTCGACAAATCTTTACAGGGCCAAACAGAAACTGAGAAAGCCTGACAGAGCTTAAAAAAGTCTTACAGGGCCCAAGAAAGCTTGACAGAGCACAACGGGACCTGACAGAGACCGACAGTAGTCAACAGGACCTTATAAATCCAGACAACACCTGACAGCGAACTATAGAGTCCAGCAGGACCTGACAGGCTGAGAAAGAGTGACAGAGACTGAAATAGCTCAACAAAGCATTACAGAGCACGACAGGGCCTGACACAGCTTGACAGAGCTTTACAAATCCCAACAGAATCTGATAGAGCCTGACAGGGCCCAACAAAGCTTGAAAGTACCCAACAGCACCCAATAGAGCCTGACAGAGCTCGACAATACCCAATAGAGCCTGACAAAACACAACAGAGCCCTACAAATCTTGAAATGTCCTCACAGAGCTTGATAGACCTTGAGGAAGACTAACAGAGCCCAACAAAGCCTGAATAAGAGCAGGAAAGCCCGACAGTGCCTGAAAAAGCCTGATAGAGCTGGACAGGGTTTGAAATACCTGACAAAACCGACAGAACCCAACAGGGCCTGACAGAACATGACAGGTCTTTACAGAGCCTGAAAAAGACTGGTAGGGCAGAAAGAGCCCAAAAAAACTTGACAGAGACATACAGAGCCTGACAGAGCCTGACAGAGTCCGACGTTTCTTGACAAAGGCACACAGAGACCGACAGGGCCTGGAAGAGCCTGACAAAACCTGACAGGGATTGACAGAGACCTACAGAGCCAAACAGAGCCTGACAAAGCCAAGCAGAGCCTGACAGATTGTGACAGAGACCAACTTAACCCAAAAGGGGCTTACAGAGTCCCACATGTCCTGACAGATGTCGTCAAAGCCTGACAGAGACTGACAAAGCCCGTCAGGGATCAAAAAAGCCCAACAAAGATCAGCATTGCCCAACAACGCTTGATGGGGCCTGACAGAGCCCAAAAAACCTGGCAGAGCCTGAACATGCCTCACAGACTTAGACAGAAGCTGACAAAGCCTGATAAAACAAATCACAGCCCAAAAATGCTCTGAAAAACACGACATAGATACATAGAGCCCGTGATGGCCTAAAAGACCTGGACAGAGCTTGACAAAGCCTGACAGAGCCTGATAGGGTATGACACAGATTAACAGTGCCCTATATACCCCAAAATAGCCCGACATAGGCTGATATGGCACGAGAGATCACAACAGAGCCTGACAACGCTGCAGAAAGCCCAACAGAACCCGACAGATCCTGACAGATCCTGACATTGCTTGACAGAGCACAACAGGGCCTAACAAAGCTCTACAGATCGTGAAAGAACATGATAGGGCCTGACAAAGTATGACAGAGTCCTACAGATCCTGACAGATCCGGACAGAACCCGACAGGGCCTGACAGAGCATGACTAGGTGCTTTTTGGCTCTTTCAAGCTTTGTTGGGTTCTCTCGGGCTCTGTCAGGTTCTGTCGCAATCTGTAAGGTTCTGTCAAGATGTGCTAGGCTCTGTCTGGCTCTTTTAAGTTCTGTTTAGCCCTGTTGGGCTCTGTCGCGATCTGTAAGGCTCTGTCAAGCTGTTTCAGGCCCTGTCACACTCTGTAATGCTTTCTTCAGCTCTTCTAGTTCGTGTCGCACTTTGTCAGCCTCTGTCATGTCTTGCTGGGCTCTATAGTTCACTATCAGGTGCTAAGAGGATTTGTCGAACCCTGTTGAGCTGTGTTGGGCTCTGGCAGGCCCTATCATGCTGTGTCAAGGCCTGGTGGGCTCTGTCAAGCTTTATGGAGCTCTCTTGGGCTCTGTCAGGTTTTGTCAGGCTCTATCAGGCTCTGCTAGGCTTTCTCGGGTTTGATCAGGGTCTGTCAGGCAATGTCAGGATTTGTAGGACTCTGTTGAGTTTTGTCGGGCTCTGTTGGACTTTGTCAGGCTCTGTCAGGGTCTGTAGGGCTCTGTCAGTCTTTGTCAGGTTTTGTCAGGCTCTTTCAGGCCCTGTCGGTCTCTGTGAGGTTTTGTTGAGATCTGTTGGTTTGTCTCAGGCTCTGTGAGGTGCTGTCGGTCTCTGTCAAGCTCCTTTGGGCTCTTTCTGCCCTACCAGGCTTTGTCAGGCTCTGTAAAGCCCTGTCATGCTCTGTCAGGCCTTGTCAGGCTCTGTCAGGTTCTGTCGGGCTTTATAAGGCTTTTTCGGTCTCTATCGTGGTCTGTTGGGTCATATCAAGGTTTATCGTGCTTTTTTGGGGCATATAGGGCACTGTCAATCTGTTTCTTGCCCTGTCAGGCTCTGTAGGGCCTTGTCAAGCCTTGCCTAGGTCTCTTAGATCGTTACTGGCTCTGTCTATCTAAGTCGGGCTCTCTAGAGCATTTTCGGGCTGTGATGGGCAATATCGGGCTTTGTCGGCTTCTGTCTGTCTCTGTGGGGATCTGTCGGGATCTGTAAGGCTCTGTCAAGCTGTGTCAGGCCCTGTCGTGCTCTGTAATGCTTTGTTGAGCTCATTCAGGCTCTGTTCCATTTTGTCAGTCTCTGTCAGGCCCTACTGGACACTATAGTTTGCTGTAAGGTGCTGTTGGGATTTGTCTGGCCCTGTCGAGTTCTGTTGGGCTCTGTCAGGCCCTGTTGGGTTCTGTCGGGCTTTTTTTGGGCCCTGTGAGACTGTGTCGGGCTCTGTCAGGCTTTCTCAGGTGCTGTTGGGCTCTGTCAAGCTTTGTCGAAGTCTGTCAGGTTCTGTCATGCCCTTGCGGGCTCTCTCAGTTTCTGGTAGGCTCTGTTAGGCCCTGACATGCTCTGTCAGGCCCTATCAATCTCTTTCAGTTCCTGGCAGTCTCTGTCAGGTTCTGTCAGGATCTGTCAGGCCCTGTCAACCTCTGTTGGTCTTTGTTGGGCCCTGTCATGCTCTATCAGGTCCTGTCAGGTTCTCTCAGGATCTGCCGGGATCTGTTGGGCTTTCTCGGGCTCTGTTGTGGTCTGTCGGGCCATATCAGGTTTGTTGGGCTTTTTTGGAACATGTAGTGCACTATCAATCTGTGTCATGCCCTGTCAGCCTCTGTCAGGCTCTGTCAAGCTCCTTTGTGCTCTTTCTGCCCTACCAGGATTTTCCAGGTTCTGCCAAGCTTTGTCAGGATTTTTTGATCCCTGTCAGGGTCTGTCAGGAGTTGTAGGGCTCAGTTGGGTTTTTTCATGCTATGTTGGGTTTTGTCGAGCTGTGTCAGGCTCCATTGGGCACTTCTGGGCTCTTTCAAGAATTGTTTGACCCGGTCGGGGTTTGTCAGGTTCTGTCGGAATCTGTAAGGCGCTGTCAAGCTTTCTCAGGCCCTGTTGTGCTCTGTAATGCTTTGTTCAGCTTTTTCAGGCTCTGTTGCGTTTTGTTGGCTTCCATCAGACCCTACTGAGGCACGGAAATGACCTTAAAACCCTTGAATTGTTAGGAAGGTATGTATTTACATATTTATTTACGGCGCTGGAGACACAGGGAATCATTTCACCTAATACGTGTGTAAATTTCCAGGAGCTGTGAGCTTGTTTAAATGCAGTGAAGGCGTCAGTGAAGTCCTGTTTTTTGTACAGTAAGTTACACAGAGTTAAGCAAGGCTAGACAATAGTGATGTGGGTTAAAGGGTTAGTTCTTTGCGTTTTAATTAGTTAATTGTCAATTCCCTGTATCAACTTGTGGTTTGAATGTGGGTTTATATCAATGAGTGGCAATTAAATGTTGTTCCACAGAACTTGGAAAATAGGATTTGATACAGCACTTTAAGTTAATTTGCTTTTATTATTATCTAATAATTTTGAGACCGGGAAAGTATTTAAGTTGTTGAACTCTGATCCCTAATTCAGTCGGTTGTTGGAGCAATAAAGGACTCAGCATTCCAATTCAATGTGAATCACACAAAGCCATTTATTACAGAAACAAACCTCCTTATATACGCAACTATTCTCTAATCACGCATCCACGCTCCAAGCATGGATTCGTTAAATAAGTATCACAGGCAGTCCACATGCTGGAGCCCCACCGATGATAGATCCGATGACTGACGCCATGCTGAGGCCCTGTTAATGAAGAAACGCCCCTCTTTCTCACAGAAGATTCTGTTCTCAATTTCTCCAAGTGGCCTTGAGATTCCTTTGGGCCTGACTAATTCAACAACATATCTCCATATAACCAAACCCCTCCACAGCTGGTAATAGAGAAATTCGTACAAATTGGGTTATAAACAGAATAACAGAGGACCTCTGCCCGGTGGTAGTAAACCCATACAACTTACTGACTGTATTAACTCTAATTTGATTTGGATTACAGTTTTAGATTTAAAAGATACCTTTTTGACTCTCTCTCCATGAAGTCAGCCAGATAATATTTATGTAAAACCCAGCTCACATGGATTTTGTTGCCACAAGGATTTAAGAACAGTCTGACAATATTTGGAAATCAGCTTGCTAAAGATCTTGAATCTTGGGAAGCCCCATCTGATGAAGGACAGATGCTACAATATGGGGATAACATTTTGATCGCTACCCGAACAAATAAGACGTGCATAACCTGAACTGTAAGTCTACTGAACTTTTTGTGGCTCCAAGGATATTGGGTATCACAGAAGAAAGCCCAGATGATGCAGCAACAAGTAACTTATTTGGACTATGAAATTAGTGCAGGGCAAAGGACCCTGGGACAGGCTCGAGAGGAGCCTATATGCCAAACTCCGAAGCCTCAAACTGAAAAAGAATGACGGACCCTTTTTGGGCATGACAGGGTGGTGCCGGTTGTGGATTTATGATTATGGATTGCTTGTCAAGCCATTGTTTGTACTAGCAGCCACAGATCAGGAACACCTGCAATGGAATAAAGGAGCTACACAAGCCTTTGAAGAACTTGGTAAGGCTTTGATGACAGCGCCTGCTTTAGGACTCCCAGATGTGAGTAAACCATTTTTTCTATTCTCTCATGAGAAGCAGGGAATAGCCTTTGGTATACTGGCACAGAATCTTGGCCCATACCGATGAGCAGCAGCCTATTTCTTCAAACAATTAGACGCAAAAGCAAAAGGGTGGCCTGGATTCCTACAGGCAGTTACAGCAGTGGTACTGAACATACAGGAGGCCCGGAAATATACCATGGGACAGAAAATGACTGTGCTAGTATCCCATACAGTGTCTACAGTTCTAGGTGAAAAGGGGGACATTGGCTTTCCCCACAAAGATTTCTCAAATATCAGGCTAAATCATGGTCACTAACATTGTCAATCCGACTTCTTTCCTCAGTGGTCACATTGGAAAACCAGTTCATCATAATTGCCTGGAAAACAATGAAGAAAAATACTCCAGCCAACAAGATCTAAAGGACAATCCTATGGAGAACACTGAGAACTGCTTTATGGATGAAAGTAGCAATATCCTGAACGGTGAAAGGCATGCTGGTTATGCTATAATTAGTAGCCATGAAGTAATGGAATCTGGACCTCTGCCTAAAAGTATCTCAGCACAAAAGGCAGTAATAATCGCCCTTACTTGTGCTCTGGAACTAGCTGTGGACTTTTATACGGACTCTAAGTATGCTTTCAGGATCGTGCTTGCACACAGAACTATTTGGAAGGAAAATGGACTCTTGAACTCTCAAGGCAAACATATCAAAAATGCAGAAGAAATATTGGCAGCTGAACTTCCTAAGAAGGTGGCAATCACGCATATCAAGGCACATCAGAAAGTGATCTCGGCATTGGAAAAACATAAAGAATCATCACCTTAGTAAAAGAATTTGCTAACCTCTTAGAAAAGGGGGGATGTCGTGGATGAGACGGACAAATGACACAGACCAAGTTCTTCCAGGATGAAAGTAGTAGATGCCATTTATTGTCACAAGTGCATTTTTATACAGTTTTACCAATTCATGTGTCTCTTCACTATTCGTTACAAGTTACAGCAGTAACATCCCATTGGCTACTTTTGCTATCATCAATGTTACTCTTCTACTCCCTTCTCTATCACGAGTACATCCTTAGCTTCTCTGGATACTCCTTTACTCCCATCTTTCTCACAGGTAGGCCTTCATATCTTCAAGGCTAATGTCTGTTCCCATGCCCTCGGTCAGGGAATCCACGGACCCACCGTAGTCCCCCACAGGGGGAATGTCATGGCTGAGATGGACAAATGACATAGACCAAGTTCTTCCAGGATGAAAGTAGTAGATGCCATTTCTTGCTACAAGTGCATTTTTATACATTTCTACCAATTCATGTGTCTCTTCACTATTGGTTACAAGGTACAGCAGTAACATCCCATTGGCTAATTTTGCTATCATCCATGTTACTCTTCTACTCCCTTTCTCTCACGGGTACATCCCTTCTCTCTCAGGGTATATCCCTTCTCTCTCATGGGTACAACTAAATATCTCTGGATACTCCTTTAGTCCCATCATTCTCAAGGCTAAACCTTAATATCTTCAAGGCTGATCTCTATTCCCATACTCTCTGTGAAGGATTCCACAGACCTGCTGTAGTTTCCCACAGGGGAATGACACAGGGATTTAACAATTAACTAATGAACACTTAAAGAACTAACACTTAAAGATTTAAAGATAATAAAGATAATAAAGATAATAATAATTGCAAAGGTAATAATTCTTTGGTGCATCCCTGGGTGAACTAGATAACAGAAACTTGGGCACAGGACAGGAGATATGCCAGTTTTAACCAACTCAGCAGTCTGAGACCTAACCATCTCATCACACTGGATTAAAGGTGACCATGTACAGAGAAGAGGACCCAGGTTCACAATCACTGTGTTAGTAACAGAATCAACTTTACAAGATGTTTCCTTCCATGTTCCCTTATGGAACAGGTCAGGATGGGTCTTCACTAGCTCTACCCTGGATATCGCTGGATCTGTTACAGTTGGATTAACATTAAGATAGCAACCAACCTTGTAACCATGGAATTCTTGTATTCAGTAACCAAACTCTATTCTTAAAGTTGACATAGATTTATGGTATATTCTTATAAGGCAGGTAACTGTAACCGAGCCTTATTCTTAAGGTGGACAGAGATTTACGATATATTCTTTTAAAGTTGGTACCTTAGAAAATAACTGGTAAACATAGCATCTTTTAGATAGGAAGTTTGTGTCAGAATAGGTGTGGAATATGCTAATGGTTGTCAGGGGTTGTAATGAATATGTATGTGACTAACTTGTATAATAAGGTGTAGTCTGAATCACCTGTTCGAAGCCAGCTTTGGGTGCGAACCCCTGGTTTCCCAGCGCTGAAATAAAGCACCGCATATAACTACGTCCGTGGTTATGTGTCCTGATTGCTAACATTTTGGTGACCCAGATGGGACCTCGCGGGCATTGGTGAGACAGATCGTGTCTCGATCCTGCTCCAGCTAGCACCGAGGTATTCTTGGGGAGTGCATCGGACGCGACCAGCTCTCCGCTGCTCACGATGGACCTCTGATTGGTAAGAAGGTGCTTTATCTGTTGCTTTACATGGATTATTGGGTACCCATCTGGTCTGGTTCTGGTCTGGTAGCCTGCTGGTCAGACATCTGGTAGCCTGTCGATCAGACACAGCGAAAGCCATGCTCAGTTGGGCAGGGAGCTCCTGAGGTATTGCCTAGGCAGCCGTCCGTTAGAGGGAAACCTCTGCAGGTTTGGCATCTGGTTTGGTTATTTAAGCCACAGGCTCGGCACCTGGTCTGGTCTGGTTATTTGCGTGCACCTGGTCTGGTTATCTATGTTGTTCAGCACCTGGTCTGTAGCCTTGGTAATTTGATCTGTATTTGCTGTTGAAACTGGTGATTTGATCCGTCTTTACTGTTGTTCTGGTAAAGTTATCTGTGTGTTATCCTTCTGTGTTAATCGCCTGTGTGTTACCCTTTTGTGTTGATATGAGCGATACAAAGATGTCACCATTAGACTGTTTGTTGAAACATTGGAAGGAGGCTGGATTTGGACAATCAATGAGTAAAAAGAAGTTAACTGAATATTGTACTCACTGCTGGCCTGAATATGACTTGCCTAATGAAATACGGTGGCCGCCGGAGGGTACTTTAGAACCTGGAACTATTAATGAATTAATGAGGTTTTGTCAAAGGGAAGGTAAATGGGATGAGGTACAGTACGTGGATCTCTTTTTCTATCTTGTACAAAAACAGGACTGGAGGAAGGAATGTGGGTTAATATTAGTATGGAGGGGCGGTACTAATGATAAATGTATGGGTTGTACGGCAGAAAAGAAATACATGACGTGTTTGGCAATAGAAAACAGCTGCGGTAATGCCTTAAAATTAGATTTGCCGTGTCTTGATGTTGCCCCTCCAGAAACTGAACCCTCTGCACCTAAACCCCTTAAACCCTCGGCACCTGTGCGTCTCACTGAAAGTGATATCAATTCCAGTGGGGATGAGGGGGCAGCAACCGGTGTAAAAGGAGTAACAACTACACCAATATCCCACAGGACTAGGCACAGAGAAAAGGAAGCCCAAAAGGGGGGTGGACTGCCAAATGTAATAGCACCCCTGAGACAAGCGGTAGGAGTGGGGGGAGAGACGGTTTATGTAAAAATCCCGTTTTCGCCAGGAGATTTAATGATCTGGAAACAATCAGCCGGTCCTTACCGGGAAAACCCGGACAAGGTTGCAAGGATAATTAAAATGATAATTAAAATGCAGAATCCTGATTGGGATGATTTACAAGTGATTCTTGACACATTAATGGATTCTACAGAAAAGGATATGGTTATACGGGTAGCAAGAGATAAAGCAAGGGAGGATATTCAGAATGGAATAGTGGGTGGCAATGTTGATGAAAATTTTCCAAAGGAGGATCCCAGATGGGATTATAATACTGGAGGTGGTCAGCTTAGCCTCCGGAGGTATCAGGACTGGTTATTGATCGGTGTTCAGACTGCTATGCCAAAACAAATGAATTGGTCAAAATTGTATAATGTTAGGCAGGAAAAGAATGAATCCCCTTCAGCCTTTTTAGAAAGATTAAAGAAAACTGCAAAGAGATATATGGATTTAGATATTGAAACAGAACAAGCAAGGGTTCAGTTGGCTTTAATCTTTTTGGGGCAGTCTCAGGATGATATTCGGAAGAAATTACAGAAACTGGAGGGGGCACAATTACGAGATCTGGATGTCATGTTAGAAACAGCCTGGAAAGTTTATAATAATAGAGAAAAGGAACAGTCGAGGCGTTCTCAGCAAGACTTGTTGGCCCTGGTCCAAGGACAAGGCAGGGGAATAGGAATGGAAGTCCGTGGCAGAGGAACTACAGGCGGCCGAGGGCGCGGTTTTCGGAATGTTCGGGGAACTCCTTTAAGACCTGTTGTAAAGCTTGGTATAAATCAATGTGCTTATTGTAAGGAGGAAGGACACTGGAAAAATGAATGCCCGAACCGTCCGGGCTCCACGAGTCAGGTACCAAGTGCAGCAGGGAATGCAATACAAACTATGGTGTTGGGGGAATATAATAATAACAGTTGACTATATGGCAGCACAAGAACCGATACCCAGAATAAGGAACCCCTTGTGACAATACAAGTGGGGGACCAGGATGTGAGATTTTTAGTGGATACAGGGGCTACTTATTCTGTGCTAAATTCTTTACAGGGAACAATAGGTCATAAAACGACAACGATTGTTGGTGCCACAGGGAAGGAAGAAGTACGGCCATTCCTGCAACCCTTAGATCTGCGTTTTGGAGAAAAGGAATTAACCCATGAGTTCTTATATGTTCCAGATTGTCCAGTTTCCCTTTTAGGACGGGATTTATTGACCAAATTGGATGCTGTAATAACATTTGAGAATGGAAACCTGGTAATGAAAATTCCAGAATCTAAGGTGGGACAAATTCTGTTATTAAGAGAAAACCCGGTAGTGGAAATACCACAAGCTGTGGAGGAGGCTGTGATCCACACGGTATGGGCGACTGACATACCTGGGAAATTGAAAACAGCCCAGCTTGTAAAAGTGGAATTAAAGGAAGATGCCAGGCCTGTACAGTTGAGACAGTACCCACTGAAATTAGAAGCTAGGTTAGGAATAGTTCCTCTAATTGAAAATTCTTGAGATATGGAATTCTAGAGGAATGTGAAACAGAATATAATACTCCAATTTTTCCAGTAAAGAAGTCCGATGGTAATTACCAATTAGTCCAAGATTTGCGGGCTGTAAACCAGATCACTAAGGACATTTATCCGGTAGTTGCAAATCCATACACCTTGTTAACATTTGTGAAGGAGAAATATAAATGGCTTACTGTACTTGATTTAAAAGATGCCTTCTTCTGCATACCCCTCGACCTGGAAAGCAAAAAGCTATTTGCCTTTGAATGGGAAAATCCATACAATGGAAGGAAAACTCAGTTAACCTGGACACGTCTTCCGCAAGGATTCAAAAATAGCCCAACTATTTTTGGAAATCAGTTGGCCAAAGAACTCGAGGAATGGACTACGAAAGGCCACATCGTGATCCCTCGACAATGGTACCTGTTACTACAATACGTAGACGACATTTTGATCGCGACTGAGACACGAGAACTCTGCATCCAGGTAACGATTGAAATACTGAACCAATTGGGAATGAATGGGTACAAAGTATCGAAAAGTAAAGCTCAAATTGCATCCAAGACTGTGATTTATTTAGGATGCGAGCTTTCTCAAGGACAGCGGAAATTAGGTACAAACCGTGTGCATGCTATCTGTGCTATTTCAGAACCACGAAACTTACATGAATTAAGATCCTTTTTAGGAATGACAGGATGGTGCAGACTTTGTATTATGGACTATGGGTTGATTGCCAAACCTTTATACGAAGCACAAGGGAATAAGACGTTCATGTGGGGAAAACCACAACGTGAAGCCTTCCAAAAGCTAAAACAGGCTTTGATGCAGGCGCCTACCTTGGGCCTGCTGGACTTGAGCAAAGATTTCCAGTTGTTTGTACACGAGCGACAAAGACTTGCCTTGGGGGTATTAACCCAACAACTGGGATCCTGGAAAAGACCTGTTGGCTATTTTTCTAAACAGCTAGATCCGGTAAGTACTGGGTGGCCGGCGTGCTTACGGGCGGTAGCTGCTACAGTAATACTGATCCAGGAGGTCCGAAAATTAACTACGGGAAAAAGGATAGAAGTGTTTGTATCCCATATGGTGACAACAGTACTGGAACAAAAGGGGGGTCATTGGCTTTCCCCAAGCAGAATGATGAAATACCAGGTAATTCTGACAGAACAAGATGATGTTGTTCTAAAAACTACTAACCTAATGAATCCTGCTGAGTTTTTGGATGCAGGTACTGAAGAAGGAGACCTGGAACATGATTGCATGGAAGTCATCGAATACACCCACGCAAGTCGCCCTGATTTGAAAGACGCTCCGCTGGCAGAAACTGACTGGGAACTCTTTACTGATGGCAGTAGCTTTGTGGAGAACGGAATGCGGTATGCAGGATATGTGATTAGTACTGCCAAGACAGTAATTGAGGCTAAACCCTTACCGCCAAACACCTCAGCACAAAAAGCGGAATTAATCGCCTTAACTAGGGCATTGGAACTCAGCGAAAACAAGAAAGTTAACATATGGACTGACTCAAAATATGCTTTTGGAGTTGTTCATGTGCATGGAGCCCTTTGGAAAGAGCGGGGACTGCTCTCTTCACAAGGAACAAACATTAAGTACCAGGAGGAAATACTGAATCTGATTAATGCCGTTCAAAAACCATCGCAAGTTGTTGTAATGCACTGTAAAGCTCATCAAAGTGGAACATCGAAAATCATAGAGGGAAATTGGCTTGCTGATCAAACAACTCGGTCAGTAGCACGGCAAGTGAGGACAATGATGGGTCTTATCTCCCAGAAGGTAAGAGCAATTGATTTATTACCTTCAGAACCACCTAAATAGTCTACAGAAGATGAAAAATTGGCAAGTCTAGTAAGAACCAGTAAGAATAATTCTGGGTGGTATGTAACCACCAATGGACAAGTTGTGGTACCAACCACTATTATGAGAGGAATACTTCAGACGGAACACCAGAAGTGTCACTGGGGTGCAGAAGTATTGGTAACTTATTTAAGAAAACATTATCTCGGTCCAGATGTTAACAATGGCAAATTCTATCACAGCTAAGTGTGAAATTTGCTTGAAAAATAATCCTTTAGTAAAAAGAAAAACAGAAATGGGGAAAATAAAGACAGGCATACAACCTGGGGATTATTGGCAAAGAGACTATGCGGAACTCCCCAGAACCCGAGGATTCAGGTATATACTAGTTGGGGTAGATACCTTTTCAGGATGGCCGGAAGCTTTCCCTTGTCGCACCAACCAGGCGAAAGAAACTGTAAAATAGTTACTAAAGGAAATAATCCCTAGATTTGGGGTACCACTGGGGATATCCTCCGATAGGGGACCACACTTTGTTGCACAATTGGTAAAAGAAATCAGCAGATGTTTGGGAATTAAGTGGGAGTTACATACCCCATGGAGACCCCAGTCTAGTGGACAAGTGGAGAAAATGAATCAAACCCTAAAAAGGCAACTTAGCAAGATCTGTCAGGACGCAAAAATTCAATGGCCTCAGGCCTTGCCAATAGCATTGTTGCATATTAGGATTAAACCTAGGAGTGGAATGTCAGTAAGTCCATACGAGATTTTGTATGGCAAACCATATGAAGCACCAAACCCAAACCCAGAGGTACATGTGAAAGGAAATCAGGACTTGTACAATTATGTGTTGTCTCTTGGCAGGACATTGAATCGACTCAGATCCGCACTAGTGTGGAATCGCCCACTAGCGCTCGAGAATCCAGTACATGATATAGAGCCTGGAGACACGGTGTATCTAAGAACTTGGAATGAAGAACCCTTAAAAGAGCGTTGGGACGGACCCTATCAAGTACTCCTAACTACATTCACCACAGTCAAAGTTGCTGGAGTAGACTCCTGGATACACTATACCCGAGTGAAAAGAGTCCCAAGACTCTGGAAATCGCAGATAGTGGGTCCTACCTCGCTCAAGATTATATCGCAGTAATGTCTGGTTTGCATTACCAAATTGTGATTTTGGTTAGAGTGTTTGTACTTTTGAAAACTGGAGAGGGAAGTGCCACTCTATTCCACAAGGCCTCTGATAAACAGTGGGAAAATGGGACTATTCAAATGGAATTGCAAATTAGACCACGAAGAGCAGTAGATAATAACGAAAGTACCCAGATACCACAGGTGGTATCAGGCAGAGAATCTTATGATAGGATTAATTCGAGATTTCGCACTGACTCAGAATACCAGTAGCATCACTGCTTGCCTTCCAATTCCAAAATCGGCCGAAGACCCAATACAGTGGGGAATAATATCTACCACCTTACCAGAAATAAACAGAACTGGTAAAATAGCATGTGAATCCCGCACTAGAAAAGAAGTCATCCCAACAGAACAAAGGGTAAAAGAACAAGGAAAATGGAAAACACCAGGGCCAAAGGAGGATTGTTTAAAATTACCTGAGGTGAAATGGGTTAAAATAGGAATGACCAGACCATTCAAAAATATAGGTTGGTGTTATTATGACACATGGACCACCAAAGTAGTAAACCAAATGGTTGAACAGACTTACTGGGAATGCAAAGATCAGGATAACAAAAATATAACTGAATCATGGAGTAACATGTGGACATTGAGTATTGTACAACAATACCAATATAGTGAAGCATTTCCATGGTGTGTACGGTGGTCCAATGTAACAGGAGGAACAACAGTACCATGGTGGAATTGTTCACGAGTAATAACTTGCCAGACAGATATGAAAGAGATACCAATATCCATCGTTAAAGTTGCGGTAATTGCAGGTTGCATTTGTCAGAAACAATTGGATCTAAAGGAAGGAATCAAGATAGGTATTGATGGAAATAGAATTGATTGTAGAGGCGTTATAGGTAGTGTGGGACATCTGGTTTGGGCCTTAAGTGATGGGACCTGGACAACACATTTACCAATAGCAGGACCAGTAAGGGAAATTACTTTGGGACTGCCAACCCTATGTCCTATTTGGAAAAAGTCTCCCTTGAAAAATGGGCAAGAACTTCTACATGTTAGGCACAAATGAGAAATAGATGAAGACGATGTGTGGCATGAACCATCAAGCAGTGTTAAATTCGGTTGGGCACTAGAATCTTTCTTTGCACCAATTGCGGCATACAGAAACAGGGAAATGATTGATAAATTGATCGGGCAAATGGATCGATTGGCTAGAATAACTAAGAAAGGTTTTCGGGAACTTAATATACAATTACAGGCTACGACCAAAATGACCTTACATAATAAAATGGCACTCGACATAATGTTGTTGAAAGAAAATGGTGTCTGTGGATATTTGAAAGACAGAATGGATCATTGCTGCATCCATATTCCAAACGTAACTTCGGAGGTCGAGAAGGACATTTCTCAACTCACCCAAACAGAGATGGAGCTGCAAAAGGAAAAGCAGGATGCAGAACAGAGCTGGATAGGAGCTCTGTTGGATTCATTTGGTTTAAATTTGGGAGGATGGGTACATTCACTATTAGAAAGTGTAGTTGTACTTACAATTGTGATTATACTTCTTTGTTTATTACATGTAGGTATTAAACGTGTGATTAGTCAAACAAATGCTAAGAATAATTGCATTTTCAGTGTCCTGAGTAGGAATTATGTTAATCCTATATTTGACAGTCCTCCAGCTAGCCCTCCAGCTTATGAACTGTCACATTTGCCAAATCACCAATCAAATCAATAATTGAAGAAGTTGATTGAAGTGAAAATGCATTGTCTAAAGAAAAGCATTTTCAAAGGGGGGAGATGTTAGTAACAGAATCAACTTTACAAGATGTTTCCTTCCATGTTCCTTTATGGAACAGGAGAATCAACTTTACAAGATGTTTCCTTCCATGTTCCCTTTTGGAACAGGTCAGGATGGGCCTTCGCTAGCTCTACCCTGGATATCGCTGGATCTGTTACAGTTGGATTAACATTAAGATAGCAACCAACCTTGTAACCATGGAATTCTTGTATTCAGTAACCAAACTCTATTCTTAAAGTTGACATAGATTTATGGTATATTCTTATAAGGCAGGTAACTGTAACCGAGCCTAATTCTTAAGGTGGACAGAGATTTACGATATATTCTTTTAAAGTTGGTACCTTAGAAAATAACTGGTAAACATAGCATCTTTTAGATAGGAAGTTTGTGTCAGAATAGGTGTGGAATATGCTAATGGTTGTCAGGGGTTGTAATGAATATGTATGTGACTAACTTGTATAATAAGGTGTAGTCTGAATCACCTGTTCGAAGCCAGCTTTGGGTGCAAACCCCTGGTTTCCCAGCGCTGAAATAAAGCACCGCATATAACTACGTCCGTGGTTATGTGTCCTGATTGGTAACAACTGCGCAGCTGCAACCAGGAGGAGCCGGAGGTGGAGACTATGGAAATGGTCTCCCGGAAGTAATTGTAATAAGAACCGCCTTCTCGTAGAAAGGTTATGAATATGTATAGGCGTTCCTAAAACTTTAATGAATATGTAACACTTTACTGCATTTAACCAAGTTCACAGCTACTGTAATTTTACACACGTATTAGGTGAAATGATTCCCTGCGTGTCCGGCGTCGTAAATAAATACATACCTTCCTTATTTACCTCAAGGGCTGTAAGGTCATTCTGTGCCTCAAAGTGAGTACAATATTGTTTCAAACTTTCTTTTATCAGGATTCCCCACTAAGTTACTCTAATGTGTAAGGATGCATCCTAAGGAGAGCAAGATGGTACTTCAGTATTCTAATGGAACAGGTTCCCATTTTTTTGTTATGTCCCTGATTTTGGAGGGTGAAAAACATATCTGCATATACTTTCTTACACCGCGCACACTGTAATTTAACTCATGCCACGTGACTTAAATCAAGGTGTTTTAAGCTCATCTTCTGCTTTATACAGATCACAGGCTAAAGCATACCACCATAAACAGTAATTACTGTAATTAGCACACACTCAGACAGTTCACAGAGACACGGCTGGTTGGTTTTATGATTTACGAGTTACTTAATGATTTGGAATGGAATGCATGGTATGTCAGGCACTTACAAAAATACCACGCAGTTGTAGACCAATTATTCCTTTTTCACTGACTTTTACCTTTTCCAGCAGCTGCAAAAGAGAGATTTCTGCATTACCCTTCACTCTTGCTAAGATTAGTCATTACCAAAAGTCCATCCTGGCCATCGAAATTGAGACACAGAAATCTCAGAGTTGCTCGATCTGCTCTCAAGATTGCTAGCTGCTGCCCACAAAGAGACTGCAGAAACTCGTGAGACATCTCTCCACGGCTTACTGGCTCCCCGCCAAATGCAATTAAATGGAAGTTTATTACAACATACTTTATCCGTTGTTTTTGTTGGAGGTCTTTTGTCTGCTCCTGCAATGAACAAAGCAAATGGAGATCTTTCCGAAAAAAAAAACAACTTTGGGGCACGCCAAAGCTGGCCGTTCTCACCTATTCACATAGCCAACCAGAACACCCTCCTGCCTGGTTCACCAAAATGAGGTTCGGAAATGACTTTACAATCCTTGAGATTGTAAGGAAGGTATGTATTTACTTATTTACAGTGCCGGACACACGGGGAATCATTTCACCTAATATGTGTGTAAATTTGAAGTAGTTGTGAGCTTGGTTAAATGCAGTAAAGTGTTACATATTCATGAAAGTTTTAGGAACAACACCTATACATATTCATAACCCATCCCTGAGAAGGCTGTTAGCTCTTTAAGTCTTTAAGTGTTAGTTCTTTAAGTCTTAATTAGATAACTGTTAATTCCCTGTAACACGGTTGGACTCTATAGTTCACTGCCAAGTGCTGTCGGGATTTGTTGGGCCCTGTCGAGTTCTGTCAGGTGCTGTTAGGCCCTGTGAGACTCTGTCATGCTGTGTCATGCTTTCTCAGGTACTGCTGGGCTCTGTCAAGCTTAGTCGAAGTCTGTCAGGCTCTGTCATAACCTGGCAGGCTCTCTCAGTTTCTGGTAGGCTCTGTTAGGCCCTGTTGTGCTCTGTCAGGCTTTATCAGGCTCTTTCAGGCCCTGTCATGCTATTTCGGGCTCTGTTGTGCTTTATCTGGCTCTGTTGGTCCTTCTCAAGCTTTGTCGAGCACTATCAGGCTTAGTTGGACTCTGTCAATTTCTTTCAGATTCTGTTGGGCTCTTTCAAGCTCGCTCTGGCCCTGTCAGGCTCTGTCGAGATTTGTAAGGCTCTGTCAAGCTGTATCAGGCCTTATCAGGCTCTGTAATGCTTTGTTGAGCTCTTTTAGTCTCTGTCACACATTGTCAGCCTGTCAGGTCCTGCCGGGCTCTATCGTTCACCATCAGGGTCTGTTAGGATTTGGCAAACCCTCTTGAACTGTGTTGGGCTCTGGAAGGCCCTGTCGTGCTCTGTCAAGGCCTGGTGGTCTCTGTCAAGCTTTGTCGACCTCTTTCGGGCTTTGTCAGATATTGTTGGGCTCTATCAGGTTCGCTCAGGCTATACTGGGCTTTCTGGGGTTCGATCAGGCTCTGTCAGGCCATGTCAGGATTTGCAGGGCTCTGTTGAGTTTTCTCGGACTCTTTCAGGCCCTGTCAGTCTCTGTGTGGCTTTGCTGAAGTCTGTCGGTCTGTCACAAGCTCTGTCAGGCGCTGTCGGTCTCTGTCGAGCTTTTTTAAGCTCTTTCTGTCCTACCAGGCTATTTCAGGTTCTGTAAAGCCTTGTCAGGCCTTGTCAGGCTCTGTCAGTCTTTGTCAGGCTTTTTCATGCTTTTTTTCCCTTATTCAGGCTTTGTCTGGATGTGTCAGGTTTTGTCAAGGTCCATTGAGTATTTTCGATGTCTTTCAGGCTACATTGGGTACTGTTGGTCTCTTTCAAGCTTTTTCAAGCTCTGTAGGGCTCTGTAATGCTTTGTTGAGCTCTTTCAGGCTCTATCGCGCTTTGTCCACCTCTGTCAGGCACTGCTGGACTCTATAGTTTGCTGTCAGGTGCTGTGGGGATTTGTTGGGCCCTGTCGAGTTCTGTTGGGCTATGTCAGGCCATGTTCGGCTCTGTCAGGCTTTGTCGGGCCCTGTGAGACTGTGGCAGGCTCTGTCAGGCTTTCTCAGGTTCTGTCAGTTTCTGTTGGGCTCTGTCAAGCTTTGTTAAGTCTGTGAGGCTCTGTCATGCCCTGGCGGACTCTGTCAAGCTTTGTTGAGCTCTTTTGGGCTCTGTTGAGTTCTTTCAAAATCTGTCAGGCCCTGTCAGGCTCTGTCAAGGTGTGTCAGGCCCTGTTGTGCTCTGTAATATTTTGTTGAGCTCTTTCAGTTTCTGTCATGCTTTGTCAGACTTGTCAGGCCCTGCTATAATTGAGAGTTCACTGTCAGGTGCCATCAGGATTTGTCGGGCCCCGTCGAGCTTTGTCGGGCACCGTCAGGCTTACTTGGGCTCTGTCAATTCCTGTTATGTTCTGACGGGTTCTTTCAAGCTCTGTCAGGCCCTGTCGTGCTCTGTCAGGCCCTGGTGGGCTCTGTCAAGGTTTTTCAAGCTCTGTTGCGCTCTATCGGGTTCTTCCAGGATCTGTCAGGCCCTGTCGGGCTCAGTCAGGATCTGTCATGCTGTGGCGATCTCTCTCAGTTTCTGATAGGCTCTGTCAGGACCTGTTGTGCTCTGTCAGGTCCTAGTGTGCTCTTTCAGGCCCTGTCATGCTCTTTCGGGCTCTGTCAGGCTTTATCTGGCTTTGTGGGGCCTTGTCGAGCTTTGTTGGGCTCTCTTGGGCTTAGTTGGACTCTGTGCATTCCTGTCAGGCTGTTTGGATCTTTCAAGCTCTGCCTGGCCCTGTCAGGCTCTGTCAATCTGTATCAGGCCCTGTCAGGCTCTGTAATGCTTTGCTGAGCTCTTTTAGTCTCTGTTGCACTTCGTCAGCCTCTGTCAGGTCCTCCCGGGCTCTATCATTTGCTATCAGGTGCTGTCAGGATTTGTTGAACCCTGTTGGGCTCTGTCGTACTCTGTGAGGCCCTGTCAGGTTCTGTCAGGATCTGTCGGGATCTGCTGGGCTTTCTCAGGCTTTGTCAGGCTCTGTCGTGATCTCTCAGATCATATCAGTCTATGTCGGGCTATTTTCGGGTATGTAGGGCACTGTTAATCTGTGTCATACCCTGTCAGGGTTTGTCGGGCCTTGTCAAACTCTTTCCAGGTCTTTTAGGCCGTGACGGGCTCTATGAATCTATGTCGAGTTTTCTAGGACATTTTTGGGCTGCGATGGGCTCTATCAAGCTTTGTTGGCTTCTGTCTGACTCTGTGAGGCCTGCTCAGGCTCTGTCCAGTTTTGTTGGGCTCTGTCAGACCCTATCAAGCGTTTTTGGGCAGTGTTGGGCTTTGCTGTGCTTTTTTGATCCCTGTCGGGCTTTGTCAGTCTCCGTCGCGATCTATCAGGCTCTGCTGGGATTTGTCAGGATTTGTAGGGCTCTGTCGGGTTCTGTCAGGCTCTGTTGACCTTTCTCAGGCTCTGTCGGGCTCTGTAGGGCTCTGTTGATCCCTGTCAGGTTTTGTAAGGCTCTCTCTAGGCTTTGTTAGTCTCTGTTTGGCTTTGTCGAGATCTGTCTATCTCTCTCAGGCTCTGCCAGGCTCTGTGTAGTCTGTCAAGCTTCTTTTGGGATCTTTCTTCCCTACAAGGCTCTGTCAGGCTCTGTCAGGCTTTATCAGGTTTGTCGGGCTTTGTTGGGACCTATTAGGCTCTCTCAGGCCTTGTCAGGATTTGTAGGGCTCTGTTGGGTTTTGCCAGGCTCTGTTGGGTATTGTCAAGCTCTGTCAGACTCTATCGGGCACTGTTGCACTCTTTAAAGCTTTGTTGGACCCTGTCAGGCTTTGTCGAGATCTCAAAGGCTCTGTCAAGCTGTGTCAGGTCCTCTCAGCCTCTATAATGCTTTGTTGAGCTCTTTCAGGTTCTGTCGCTCTTTGTCAATCTCTGTAATGTCCTGCCGGGCTCTATCATTTGCTATCAGGTGCTGGTAGGATTTGTCAAACCCTACTGAGGTGCTGGCAGGATTTGTCGAACCCTATTGAGCTGTGTTGGGCTCTGGTGGGCCCTGTCATGCTCTGTCAGGCCCTGATGGGCTCTGTCAAGTTTTGTCGTGCTCTATCAGGTTCTTGCAGGCTCTGTCAGTTCTTGGCGGGCTCTGTTGTTTTCTGTCGTGCTCTGTCAGGTCCTGTCAGGCTCTCTCAGGCTTTGTTGGGCCCTGGCATTCTCTGTCAGGCCCTGTGGAGTTCTGTCGGGCTCTGTCAGGCCAGGTTGGTCTCTGTCGGGCTTTGTCGGGCCCTGTGAGACTGTGTCGGGCTCTGTCAGGCTTTCTCAGGTTCTCTCAGTCTCTGTCATGCCGTGGTGGGCTCTGTCTAGCTTTGTCAAGCTCTGTTGGCCTCTCTTGGGTTTTGTCAGAGCACGACAGAGCCCAATAAAACATGACAGATCCTGACAGAACATGACAGGGTCTGACAGAGCACAACAGTCTCACAGGGCCCGACAAAACCCGACAGAGCCCAACAGAACTCGAAAGGGCCCAACAAATCCAAACAGCACCTGACACCTAACTGTAGAGTGAAAGAGCCAAAAAGCACCCAGTGGAACCTGACAGAGCTTGACAATACCCAACAGAGCCTGACAAAACATGACAGAGCCCTACAAACCCAGACATGGCCTGAAAGAGCCTGATAGACCCCCAGAAATCCTGAAAGAGCCTCACAAAGCCTGAATAAGGGCAAGAATGCCCAAAAAAGCCTAACAAAGCCTAATATGTCCTGACGGAGCCCGATAAAGCCTGAAAAAGCCCAACAGATCTCGACAGATCCTGTCAGAAACCGACAAGGACTCAAAGAGCACGACAGGTCCCAACAAAGCCCAACAGAGCTTAACAAGGCCTGACAATTCCCAATAGAACCCCACAGAGCCCGCCAGGAACTGACAGAGTGTACAAGAGCCACATAGAGCCCGACAAAACCCGAGAGAGCCCAACAGAGCTCGACAAAGCTTGACAGAGCCCACCA